>NC_092320.1:46803556-48003556 GCF_036785885.1 Coffea arabica | reverse complement strand
GTTGGATTGGTATGCTTGATTTGAGCCTGTTTTGTGGTGAGAATGAAGCCTTGAATTGGCTGGAAAAATTGGTAAAAGCAAAGGAGGTGCTGCTGAAAATTTGTCTGTAGGAACCCTTGGGCAGTCTTATCTACTATATCTTGTTGTAGAAAAGTCGGAATTGAGTTCCATTTATTGCGTTTGAAACTAGAGTCAGAGTACTGTCAACCATCAACATCTCAACCTTTTCTCAATTCCCATGAATATCTGTGATTTTTCAAATTGATTGAAATTGCATACCTGTTCTGTCTTTTACTGGATGAAGTAGCAACTTGAGACTTAATGATGTGAGACGCGGAAGCAAAGATTGGATCTTAGAGTACACGTTGCGAATTGATGGAGTTGAATCCAACTTGGACCACTCAAGAACGAATTCAACGGTGGAGGACGCCACAATCAAGTGTGATCGCTTGATTGATAAGTCAATAAACAACCTAGGAGCCACGCTAGAATGTTCAACTTAGCTTTCACAAGCTAAAGGAATTTGCCTTAATGCAAGACGAAATTCTGAAGGTTTATTAATAATATCGCAAAAAAACTCCATGTAAAACATGACTTAAGGCTATTTATAGCCTTGACTAAACCCTAATAAAGCTTGGAAAATACAAAAGAAATTCGGCCAGCGAACATCCTTCACTTGGCCGAATATTAGCCCAACAACCTATGGCCCGTAAGCTTCGGGGCCCACTGGGGGCTTCGCTGCGCCCCCGGGCCCCCCAGCCGGGGCGCGTCGCCCCCTGGGCCCCCGACTCGCTGACCGGGCAGCGAGACCCCCGTACAGCTCAGAGTAAGCAATACTTTGGTAGTCTCGCCAGGATTTTCAAACTCAATCCCTTCAATGGGCGGTTTCTCTGGGGCTTGGATGGCATAAACCAGGGCTTGAAGCGACTCCTTGAATCTCTTGGATCGTGCTCGTGTCACTGGCCCTTGGGGCACCTTTATAGGGTCTACTTGAACACCATGGGTCTCGTCCGCATCACTTAATCTTGCGGCGACATTTGGCGACCATCCTACCAACTTTGACCAACCCAATTTCCTATCTTCTCATCTTTCTCTTGGCTTCATTTCTTCTTCATTTTCATCATGTTGGCCGAGCTCTAGGGACAGGAGAAGAGAGAAAAAATTTTCAATTTTTTCTACTTGATATCTTGCTTGATTCTTAAGAAAATTAACGTGAAACTTGAATCCATTCCGGTCAATCTTTGGGAAAGCTTGGAGGTGAGCTTGGTGAAATTTTTGGGAGGAAGAAAGTTCTTGTATCACAACTTATTTTGGGGGTTTTGAGGTATTATACTGGAAACCTCTCTTTTTCTTTCTTATTTTGCAATTTAAGCAACATATGGCTTAATTGTGATGGATTTTATGGAAGGTTTCATGGTCTTACTTATTAGCTTATAATTTTCGGCTAGGGTTTGTAATTTTCAGTTTTGAGTAATGTTTATCTAGTAGATGATATTTGTGAGCTTGGATAGGAACTTGGGGTAGTGATTAAAGGTATGAATGTTACTTTTAAGCATTGAAACATCAAATTCTAGCAATTGTAGTTTCTACCCTGTTTTGGAACCAAACTAACCTGTATATTCGCCCATGATAAAGGCCAAATCAGGTCTTGCTCAAAACATAAAAGTTGTAGGGAATGGAGTTAGCTATCTACCTACAAATTTTAGTTCAATTGGAGTACTGTACCTTATGGAATGACTAAAATATCCCTGACTGTTGAAATGCCCTATTTCACGGGCATCTTTCTTTTTTCTCTGAGATTTCACATTTTGACCTTGACAATGCACGAATTGGGTGTTGATGTCTTCATAGGAAACGTAGGTCTGTATTAGCTTAAGGGTGAAACCCTAAACTAACTAATGTAGGAGAGACCAGGTTAAGGGTGCCAGCCAGAGTGTACTCTTTGGACCAGCAATCGATACCTGAACCATCGGAGGTAGTGAAAAGGTACGATTCTTGTTTTCCATTGTTTAGCCAAAATTTTGATAGACCCTGGTGTAACCCATTCTTTTGTTAGCCCCACATTTATGTTTGAAATTGATGTGAAATCCGAAAGGCTATCATATGACCTAGAAGTGAAAACACCTACGGATAACCAATCCTTACTTGCCAACGAGGTGTATAGAAACTGCGATATTTGGGTTGGTGAGAGGAAATTAGTAGTTGACCTTATAAGTCTAGCCATTAAGGGGTACGACATTATTCTAAGAATGGATTGGCTAGCTCATTATCATACTCAGGTAAATTGTCGTATGAAAGTGGCCGAGTTTTGCATATCGGGTGAGACAACTCTAAAACTAGACGTGAGGGGTATTCTAGCCTCGTCTGCCCTTATTTCGGGAATTAGGACTAGGAAATTGCTTTGTAGCGGGCACGGGGATATCTGACTTTTCCAGTTAACACCCCAGGAGAAAAGATTAAACTAGAAGATACGCCGGTGATCAATGAGTATCCGGACGTGTTCCCAGAAGAGTTGGTGCCTTTTCCACCTGAAAGAGACATTGAATTTAAGATTGATTTAGCACTTGGAACTAATCCTATTTCGAAAACCCCTTATCAAATGGTGCCCGTAGAGCTTAAGGAGTTAAAATTTCAATTGCAAGGCTTGCTAGAACGAGGATTTATACATGAGAGCGAGTCACCTTGGGACGCTCCAGTGCTATTTGTTAAAAAGAAGGACGGGAGTTTAAGGTTATGCATTGATTATCAAGGGTTGAATGCAGTAACCATTAAGAACAAATATCCTTTGTCCCACATTGATGAGTTATTTGACCAATTACAAGGGGCTGTGGTTTTTTCTAAGTTGGACATCCGACAAGGATATTACCAATTGAGAATTAGAATGAGGATGTGCCAAAAACTGCCTTTAACACTCGATGTGGGTATTTTGAGTTTGCAGTGATGCCTTTTGGTTTAACCAATGCCCCAACGGCATTCATGGATCTAATGCATCGAGTGTTTAAACCCTATTTGGATAAGTTCGTGGTGGTATTTATTGATGATATCTTGGTGTACTCTAAGACAAGGGAGGAGCATGACCAACACTTGAGAATAATATTGCAAATCTTGAGAGAGCACCAGTTATTTGTTAAGTTTAGCAAGTGCAAATTTTGGTTAAAGAAAGTGGCGTTTCTAGGCCATATAATTTCAAAAGATGGACTTACTGTAGACCCGACTAAAGTGGAAGCTATTGCCAAATGGAAATGGCCGGAGAATCCTATGGAAGCTCGAAGCTTTTTGGGTTTAGCAGGGTACTACCGCCGGTTTATAAAGAATTTCTCAAGAATTGCGAGACCCCTAACGAATTTGACTAAGAAATAAGGGAAATATATTTGGGATGTTAAGTGTGAAACAAGTTTCCAGGAGCTTAAGAAGCAATTGACCGTGGCACCAATGTTAGATTTGCCAAATGGGAAGGATAACTATACGATGTCTACTGATATTTCGAGAGAAGGATTAGGGTGTGTTTTAGTGCAAAATAGAAATGTAATTGCCTATGCTTCTCAGAAGTTAAAGTCTCATGAACAAAACTATCCAACTAATGACTTAGAACTTGCAGCAGTTGTGTTTGTTTGAAAGAAATGGCGGCATTATTTGTACGGGGTGACATTTGAGGTATAAACAGACCATAAGAGCCTTAAGTACTTATTCTCTCAGAAGGAACTAAATCTGAGACAACGTCAGTGGGTGGAGTTTTTAGAACATTATGAATGTACTATTAATTACCATCCGGGAAAAGCCAATATTGTAGCAGATGCTTTAACTCGGAAGACTCAATTATCAGGTTTAATGGTGAAAAAGTGAACTTGTTAGAAAATATATGTGAATGGAACCCTCGTCTTGAACTGTAGAAAGTTATCTTTGGAAATATCGAGGTAAAATCGACATTATTGGATCGGATTAAAGAGGATCAAAAGAAAGAGCCAATGGTACAAAAGTGGGTGGAAAGAGTGAAAAAAGGGGAATTACCTGATTTTAACCTAGGTTTCGAAGGAATTTTAAGGTTTCGAAATCGCGTCGTTGTACCCAAGGATGAAGAACTGAAGAAGGAAATTTTGGAGAAATCTCACCGTTCTAGGTACACGGTGCATCCAGGTAGTGGTAAGATGTACCAGAATCTCAAAACTCTATATTTGTGGGATAATATAAAGGCAGAGATTGCCCAATTTGTTCAAAGGTACCGTACGTGTTAACAAGTGAAAGTTGAATGTCAAAGACCGTCGGGTCTGTTATAGCCTTTAGAGATACATGAATGGAAATGGGAGCACATAACGATAGATTTTGCATCAGAGTTGCCACGAACTCAAAAAGGTCATGATGCGATTTGGGTGATAGTGGACCAATTAACTAAGACTGCACATTTCCTGCCAGTTAATATGAAATACTTCTTGGAGAAACTTACCAAACTCTATATGGACAAAGTTGTGAGATTACACGGGGTACCAGTAAGTATAGTATCAGATAGAGACCCTAGATTTGTATCTCGATTCTGGCAAAAGCTGCAAGAGACTCTAGGAACTAAGTTGAGCTATGGTACGGCCTATCATCCTCAAACCGATGGACAGTCAGAAAGGACCATTCAAACTCTTGAGGATATGCTAAGAGCTTGTATTGTAGATTTTGGAGGGAGTTGGAACCAATATCTAACCCTGGTTGTATTGTAGATTTTGGAGGCAGTTGGAACCAATATCTAACCCTGGTTGAGTTTGCGTACAACAATAGTTATCACTCTTCTATTCAAATGGCCCCATATGAAGTACTTTATGGACGAAGATGTCGATTACCAATCCATTGGGATGAAATAGGAGAGAGGAAGGTCATAGATCCGGCAACAATATCATGGGTTGATGAAACCTACGAAAGGGTAAAAGTGATATGTTAGAGGCTTCAAACGGCCCAAAGTCGACAAAAGAGCTATGCTGATCATTGGAGGAAGGATTTGGAGTTTGAGATAGGAGATAAGGTGTTTCTTATGGTTACTCCATTGAAAGGAAATATTAAAGCAGGAAAGGGGAAGAAATTGCAACCAAGATACATAGGACCTTTTAGTATACTCCAGCGGATAGGAAATGTGGCTTATCGACTAGAGTTACCAGCTAGTTTGTCTCGGATCCATGATGTTTTACATGTTTCTTTGCTTAAGAAATATCACCCAGATCTGATCCATGTTTTGCCACCAGAAGATATTGAATTGGACGAGTCAAAAGGTGAAAGACTTGAGAAATAAGCAGATTCCACTGATTAAGGTTCTATGGAGACATCATGAGGTGGAGGAAGCAACCTGGGAGGTGGAGAAAGACATTCGAGAACAGTATCTTGAGCTATTTACGAATAAAGGTATGAATTTCGAGGTCGAAATTCTTTTAAGGGGAAGAGAGTGTGAGAAGTCGCAAAATTCTTCATATTTTCTTAAAAATTTCCTTTTATTTTGAATAAATTATCTTATAGTTGTAATAAATCATAGAATCAAGAGTTTCATCTTTAGTTTTATAGTTAGCGTAAATTAGGGTTTTTGCGTATTTCGCTAGTGTGATTAGTTGGTGAGGTGTGTCTACTAAATTTGGTGGTTAAGAGTGAGTAGTAGATAAGAGAAAGTGTGTAATTAGAAGTACTAATAATAATTTAGTAAATCATAAGTGAAAACCCTAGTACGTGCGAGTTAAGGAAAAATTGCTCGAACCGATGTGCACTGTTTGATACCGATTGAGAGCACCACTTGAACCCTACTTTATTACTTTAATCTCCTTGTTTTTCATTGAGTTAATCAGCCCTAAATATCTCCCTCCAAACAGCTGAAATTATTGACTAAATAAAAGAGAGAAAAAGAAAAAAAAAATTGAGATTTAATCTTGCGGTGACACTTGGCAGCCATCCAACCAACTTTGACCAAACTAATTTCCTATCTTCTTATCTTTCTCTTGGATTCATTTCTTCTTCATTTTCATCATGTTGGCTGAGCTCTAGGGAGAGGAGAAGAGAGAAAAAATTTCCAATTTTTCCAACTTGATATCTTGCTTGATTCTTGAGAAAATTAACGTGAAACTTGAATCCACTCCGATCAATCTTTTGGAAAGCTTGGAGGTGAGTTTGGTGGAAATTTTGGGAGGAAGAAAGTTCTTGTATCATAACTTATTTTGGGGGTTTTGAGGTATTTTACTAGAAACCTCTCTTTTTCTTTCTTATTTTGCAATTTAAGCAACACATGGCTTGATTGCGATGGATTTTATGGAAGGTTTCGCGGTCTTACTTCTTAGCTTATAATTTTCAGCTAGGGTTTGTAATTTTTAATTTTGAGTAATGTTGTTTATCTAGTTTGTGATGTTTGTGAGCCTGGATAGGGACTTGGGGCAGTGATTAAAGGCATGAATGTTACTTTTGAGCATTGAAACATCAAATTCCAGCAATTGTAGTTTCTACCCTGTTTTAGAACCAAACTGACTTGTATATTCGCCCATGATAAAGGCCGAATCAGGTCTTGTTCAAAACATGAAAGTTGTAGGGAATGGAGTTAACTATCTACCTGCAAAATTTCAGCTTAATCAGAGTACTGTAGCTTGTGAAATTACTAAAATATCTCTGATTGCCCAAATGCCCTATTTCACGGGCAGCTTTTTGTTTTCTCTGAGATTTCATATTTTGACCTTAAAAATGCACGAATTGGATGTCGATGTTTTCATAGAAAACGTAGGTCTCTATCTTAGCTTCGAAACACCATAAACTTTACCCTAATCCGATAAGCATAGCTTCAATTGTGACCGAAACGCCGGAAGATGTCAAACCTGTTACTTAGCTATTTGTCTTTAAAACTAGTTTCTAGCTTTGGTCTTGGTGGTTTCATTGTTAGAATTAACTTGAAATTGGATGATGTTGAGCCTAGTTGAGGTGTTATTGTGTTAAGCTTATGTGTTGGATTTGAGTTGAGTTGAGAAAAAAATGAAGCCATATATGGCTGAAAAATAGCTAAATACAAAGGGCAGATGATACGAACCCAATCGTGCTTGGCGAACTCGCATACCAACAAACAGTGATGTGTGCATGGATCAGGGCCCACGCAATGACCCGGTCCGAGTTCCATTAGGCCCAATCACACGTGCACGAGCCAAGATCTTCAAAGAATCCCTCCAAGGCCTTGTCCGCATTGTCCAAGACCAACATGGGGTCCATAGAGATATTCAAGGCCTAGAAGGAGACAAGCAAGTCATCTACACCATGATCCAAACCCATGAAGAGTCAAGTGGGCCTCCAAGTGAGTGGGCCGAATAGGGTTTTGGGCCTTAATGTTTACTTAGAGATAGATTAGTTGCTTTAGTAGAGCATGGGCCGACCCATCTTGACACCAAGATGGTCGAATGCTTTCATTAGGGTTTTTAGGGTTTGTAGTAACCTTTAGCCTATAAAAGGCTAGCTTTGTAAGGTTTAATGATAGACGTTTTATCAATAAAACTTTTGATTGTTTTCGATTCTTCTTAGAGAGAATTCGAGCCTTTTACTTGCTTTGGCAAGGGTTGTGAGCAATCTTGCGTCTTGTCCTAGATTGTTCTACCGACCTATTGTGACGCCCGAAGGAAAAGAAAAGGGAAAATTTTCCTTATTTATTTTATTTTCCGCGTGCATTTCTTTCACTTTATTTTATTATCAAAATTTTCCAGAGACTTTTATAAATGAATATAGTTTTCCAACCATTTTTCTAGTATAAGTTATTTCGGGTCAATTTGGAAGTGTATTAAGGACGTGGGACCCGCTAGTGCGATAAATTTTGGTAATTAATTGAAGTTTAGTATTGATGGATATTAATTTACTAGGTGTTAAGAGATAATTAGAGGTTACTTAGATGGTTAATCTTGGAGAGACAAAGGGATAAGAATAAACTTAAGAAGGGCCAAGTGTCGCGATCCGATTGGAAGTTAACTTGCCTAACTTTTCTTCAACTTTACTAAAACTTCAATTTGGACTCAAATCATCTTCATTTCATCTCCATCTTGGCCGACCATTAGAGGGAAAAAAACCAAGAAAGAAAACTTCTTCTTCTACTTCATTTCTTGCTCAATCTTGTGATTCAACCGTTAAAATTTCAAATTCTTCCATAAAAGTCACTTGCTTAGGAATATTGAAGGTAGTGATGGAGTGATTAGAGAAGGGAAAGGACTAAGCCATCACATTTCTTGAGATTTCAAGGTATCATGTCTAGCAATCCATTCTTTGTTCTTAATAATGGTTTATTAGTGACTTGTGTTGGTTTAAGAGGTGATTTTATGGAAGATTATATGGATTAGAATGAAATTAGCTAAATTTCTGATTTTTGTGAGAATTTTTCTGTTTTCCTATGATGGATATGGTTGGGCTGGAATTGATGACTCTAATGGTGTTAAATGGATCTCTTGTGCATTAATTGCGATTGTTTGCGGAAAATTTCAGAGTTTATGCGGAATTTCCAGTTTAGGGTTTCATCCTACCCTGCTCTGCCTGAACCTGTTAGGCCATGATGAAAGTCGAATCAGCCTTTGCCCAAAACATTAAAGTTGTTGGTAATTGAGTTAGCTATCTATTTGTAAAATTTCAACTCAATCGGAGCACTGTAGCATGTGAAATGACCAAAATACCCTTGACTGCCCATGACTCTTGTTCTGCACCCAGATTTCTATTTTCATGAGAAATTCCATTTTTGACCATGAAAATGCATGTTTTAGCTATGGAAGCCTTCATAAGAAATGTAGGTATATGTTTTCGCTTCGAAACGCCATAAGATACACCTCAATCTCACTTCGGTAGCCTTTGTTATTGTCATTTAACCATAGTGCAGATAGCTAACCTGTTTGTGGGATACTGGTTTTGTATAGTGCAATTTCTACCTAGCTACACTATGAACTGGACTGAGTGGTCTCCATCAAAGTTGTAGGTCTTGGTCTTAGCTTCGAAACAGTATAAATTTCATCCCAATCTGATAAGTGTAGCCACAGTTGTGTCTGTTACGCAAAACAACGTCAAATCTGTCTTTTGTTTTCTAATTTAAACTTCATTTCCGGACTTTTCCTAGCTTAAATTTGTACTTGTACCACTTTGAGCCTATTGAACGGCTATTGAAATGAGATTATTTTTGTGTGTGCTGTTTTGAATGGATATTGGTGATTGTTGTAGAATGGAAATAAGGAAATTTAAGGGGAAGTGCTGCCCAATCTTTGAGGACGTTTAATCGCTTTGAGTTTGGGTTAATTCTTGGTAGAATGAAGAGTTGGACTTGATCGAGGAAACTGTCTATGATGGATGAGGTTCATGAGCCGTGGTTGGTGAGTGATCCCTCAGCTACTTCCCAAAAGTTACTTTTGAAATGATTCTTGCATTGATTGCACGATTGCATATCATTGTGTTTGTGTGTGTGCCATGATATTTTGGCTCCGACGAGTTCTTGGAAAAATCTTGTGCTTAGAACCAACGTCTCCACTCCTGTTTACGCATTCTTTAGAGCATGATGGTTCCTTATTTCTGTATGTCTGTTACTTGATCTAAGGGAGCATTGCATATTTAAGTGCAAGGATTTCACTGGCTCACAAGAGCAAACTCCATACATTTGATCACTGATTCATGACATCATTTACCTGCACAATCGTAAAGCTTATTGGATTACTGATTTTACTATTCACTCGCTGAGCTTCTAGCTCACCCCAAATATTTTTCTTCTCCCCACAGGGATCGAGGCAAGGGAAGAGCTTGTATTACGTTATTTGTGTGACTGGATGACATATATCTTGTACAGTTTGGATTTGGATTCATTTTGTGTAATAGTTGGGCTAGTGTGACTGTATGAAATTAAAGTGGATATATGTGTACGTTCCACGCTTAGAGTTAGTTTCTGTTTCACTTATGATATGTAATTCTTGGGGAATTTGATGTATATTTGAAATTTATATTGTAATTTATTTGAAGACTGTAGTGAGTGACTGAGTCCCGGTGAGACTTGGGCAGGTGGTCCGCCGAACCCTTTGATTCGCCTTAGGGGGAGATGGGGCCGTCACACCTATCCATTAGAGTAATCATCTCTGTGGAGTCGTCGTTCTACCGCCTATAATCAAATCGTGTCGTCCGTTTGATTCTAGATTCTGCAATCCAAGCGTTGGACAATCTCGCTAGATCTTTGGGCAAACGTGCTACGTGTCTCGAAAGAAATTGATCGAGGACCGTATCAGTTGGCTTCAGAGCTTAGGTGGAGGTATGTTTCGTTATATCCTTGTTTTTTGTAGTTGTGTCGTTTAGGGTTTGAGTTATTTCCGCTGCCTTATTAAAAAAAAAAACATCACTGTTCATCGTTACTGTTCACCGACACTGTTCACATTACTGTTCATCCAAATACAAAATCTGTTGGTGTGTTATCTCCTTTGTGTTTGTGTCTAGTTTGTTGATAATTCCTGTCCACAACTTGTTTCTTGCGTTTGAATCGTTTGGCTCCAATTCTGTCCGTCGTTTATGTTCTTGTTGCATGGAGTTGTTGTCCGTAGTTGTGTTCAAATCTGGCCACAACTTGATTCACATGTTGCATCGTTGAATTCTATCCGTCTTTGGTGTTCAATTATTGCCGTGAAACCTGACCAAAGTGTGATGACATTTGGCTTAAATTTCTGTCCATAGTGTGTCTTGTCCTAGATTGTTCTACCGACCTATCCATTAGAGTAATCACCTCTGTGGAGTTGTCGTTCTACCGCTTATAATCAAATCGTGTCGTCCGTTTGATTCCAAGTTCCGCAAACCAAGCGTCAGACAATCTTGTTAGATCCTTGGGCAAACGTGCTACGTGTCTCGAAACAAGTTAATTGAGGACCGTATCAGTTGCGGACGGCACGATTTGATTATAGGCGGTAGAACGACGACTCCACAGAGGTGATACTCTAATGGATAGATCGGTAGAACAATCTAGAACAAGATGCAAGATTGTTCACAACCCTTACCAAAACAAGTAAAAGGCTCGAATTCTCTCTAAGAAGAATCGAAAATAATCAAAAGTTTTATTGATAAAACGTCTACCATTAAACCTTACAAAGCTAGCCTTTTTATAGGCTAAAGGTTACTACAAACCCTAAGGGAAGCATTCGGCAATCTTGGTGTCAAGATGGGCCGGCCCATGCTCTACTAAAACAACTAATCTATCTCTAAGTAAACATTAAGGCCTAAAGCCCTATTCGGCCCACTTACTTGGAGGCCCACTTGACTTTTCATGGACTTGGATCATGGTGTAGATGACTTGCTTGTCTCCTTTTAGGGTTTCAATATCTCTATGGACCCCATGTTGGTCTTGGACAATACGGACAAGGCCTTCGAGGGATTCTTTGAAGAGCTTGGCTTGTGCACGTGTGACTGGGCCCAATGGAACTCGGACCGGGTCATTGCATGGGCCCTGATCCATGCACACATCACAATGGCTTCTCTTGTTTGTATTATTTCCCTCATCTTGAAAGCAATTTGCCCACAATTGAAGCACGAATGGTAATAAGACGAGTTACATGCCTTCGACTCAATCTTGTTATGATGGCTACAGATATCATCCAATGCAAAACCCACGTGCTAAGTTGGAAAATAACCCTTGTCAAACTTTGAATCTCACAAACCATCTTCAATGTATGCTCAACTTGATCATTTGTGGTCATGGGGTAAGGGTCCTCAAAGTGGTGTGAAATGTATCCCATGAAATCGAACTCCGACTCGAACACACTTGCAAGGCACCAAGGTGGATTTGGTGATGTTGGAGTTTCATGTGGACTAAGAGCAAGACGAAAGTCATAATGGTCATTGAGGTACTTGTTCTTTAAACGAACCCTTGGTACATAACCATCCCCAAAATGTGGAGTGTTCCCTTCAAGATGAGCTCGAATCAACTCCCCTTTGGTGTGGATTAATTTGAGTTGACATTGTTCCATGAATAGATACCAATGGGGTTTAACTCTTGGAGTACCAACTTCATGGAGGCTTGCAAAGTCTACAATTGATTTTGGAATGGAACACACCAAGATCAGCTCAACTTGCCTTTGCTTGATCTGTATAAAAGAAGAAACACTAAACAAAGCAAAGGTAAGTTCGTAAAGAAAATAATAGGCCTTCACCGGGTTGCTCAAGATCAGCCCATTTTCTCTCTTTTCTTCCTTTTTACCACCCACCTTATCAGATTTTCCATCTCTATTTCTAGTTCAACAACTGACCCTTTCATCTTATCGCTTTCAACTCCCTCGGGTTTTACCTCGTCAGGCACAATTCCCTCATCTAGCTTTTTGTCCATTCTATAACGTTCAAGCTCATTTTTCATGTATGCTAGATCAATACAAAGCTGATCATAATTAAGTGATACCAGTCCAAAACGACGACCATTAAATAAGAAGGAATACTTATTAGTATGTCCGTCATATTTAACTTCTCGCCTTAACATCCATGCTTTGCCCAACAACACATGTGTCACTTGAATTGGGACTACATCACACAACACCTCATCCACATGTTTGCTGATTTGAATAGGTACAAGTGTGTGCTTAGTAATCCAAACATCACCATGAGTGCTCGTCAACTTGTACGGTTGAAGATGATCAATGGTTGGAAGATTTAATTTCTCAACCATGATAGCACTTGCAAGGTTGACTTCACAACTCCCATCAATGGCCAAGCTACAGATTTTATCTTTGACACCACAACGAGTATAAAACCAACCAAGCAACTGAGATTTGACGATGTCCAATTGCTCATCTATACCACGTAATGCCACTTCTTTGACTCCCTTAGGATCAGGAAGACAATGTTGTGAGCTAGCTTTTATGCTTCTTGTACTCGCCATGAATGTATAAGGAAACCTGTAAAAAGTTAGCAACGAAACTAAAGATATTGCCTTTCACGCTCCCTTACGTGTATCCACTCGCACTCGTGTATATGGATATCACTCTAATGCTCTCACGACATTTCTCAAGTCTCAGATTGTTCCCCTTGAAGAAATGGAATTCCTCAATGAGTTTTCAATCAACTTCTCTCCAAGTACTCCAAGATGGCAATGTTTAAGTGGTTGGAATTTGAAGGGAAGTTTTGGACAGATTTGATGGATGTGCTAGTGTGAATGGAATCTCGATGAAAACTTAGCTTCCTAAAATGTAGGAGTGTGTTCCTAAAATATAGGAGAGAATGTAGGAGAGTGTTCCTAAAATGTAGGAGCGTGTTCCTAAAATGCAGGAGAGAATGTAAGAGAGTGTCCAAGTGAGAAAAGAGTTATCCAAGTGCTTTACTTAGTCTCCTAATTGACTTTGAAAAATTTAGTAAACAACTTGGATGAAACAAGCAATACTTGGACAGATTTAAAACAAAGAAACCCTAGCGCAAATGAAACCCTAGCCGCAAGTAGACATCCTAGCCGCAAGTAGAAACCCTAGCCGCCACTAGTGATTTTTTGTGGCTTAGGCGATGACTAACGAACCAAACAAACTTGGAGGCTCAACCGGAATTTTTTTTCACGTTCCAAGTGTACACAAGCCACGATTGATTGGACACAAACAACGAGTAAGACTATGGCAGGCTTGATGACAACTTCCAACCAAACAACAAGACACGACTTGCGGATAGATTTGTTCGACAATATAAGGCGCACTATGGACAGAAATTTAAGTCAAATGTCATCACACTTTGGTCAATCTCGGCTATGGGGTCCCAAAAAGAGGTAAGTGATCTCTCACAACTTCCTTCCCCACGGGCTGCCCAAGTCCCTCCCAAGAAATTTACTCCCAAACCAAGAAGGTCCTTCACCACCGCTAGGGAGTATAGGAAATTATTTGTTCGAAGGGAGGTTCAAGTTTTCAGGAGAAATTCAAGAACCTCGAAGGGTGGTTCAAGTGGTCAAGGCTCTAAGTGATCAAGAATTTCAAGAAGAGGTAGGTCAAAACTTTTGAGCGCTTGTTCTTATGCAATTTTCTGTTTTGGGCAACAAGAAACGATGTTAGGCTGGTTTAGGCAATAAAATTTGACTTCCCTTTGATTCTTCTTGTGTGAGAACCCGTAATTTTCATTTTCTAGATTTCTCGTATTTTTATGGCTTGTTTTCTGCATTTTCGTGATTAGAAAAATTTTTAGGAGCAGATATAATTTTTAGATGCTTTTTCTAGTATCGAATGGATTTTGAGAAATTAAGAGCGTATACCGGACGTGGGACCCACTAGTGCGAAAAGTTCGGAAAAATTCGACCAACTAGATTAAGTTTTAGATACTGGAGTTAATTTATCGGGTGTTAAGAGATAAGTAGAGGTTGTAATTTGGATTGATATGAGAGAGATAAGTTAGGTAGGTATTTAATAAAAGGTGACAAGTGTCACTTGGCTATTGGTTGGACCATTTGACTAGTATTGCATGTCTTACCAATTGACTTAAATATCTTAAAAATTCACCAAAAATCCCTCATTCTTCTCTTCCTCTTGGCCGAATCTCTTAAGCAAGGAAAGAAAGAAAACTCTTCAAGATTTTGGCTTCCATCTTGCTTCAATCAACTTACTCAACCATCCAACCTTGATTTTGCTCCATAAAACCACTTAAGGAAGTGTTGGTGAGTTGTTGTGTGGAATTATTTGGAAAGTTAAGGTGACCAATAGCTCTCTCTCTCTTGTTTTAAGGCAAGTTGTGAAGAACCACCCTCCTCCTTTAATTGATGCTTAAATCATGTTTAGTGGTAGTAGAAGATGCAAGTTTATGGATTAATTCTTGATTTGTGGTTGAAATGATCAAGTTTTATTATTTTTGGGGATTTTTCTGTTTTAATATAAGCATGATTGTGTGACTATCTATGATGATTGGAAATGGTCTATAATGACTTAAGGAGGTGGGAAAAGTGATTAATTGCAACCAATTTCTGGTTTGGAAGAAATTTCAGAAAACTAGGGTTCTTGAGGGAGCATTCTGTCCGAAATTTTAGGTCCTAGATAGAGGCCAAATTGGCCTTGACTTAAAACATGAAAGTTGTAGGGAATGACATTTTTTAGGTGCCTACAAAATTTCAGGTCAATCGGAGTAGTGTAGAATGAGATAAGTCGAAATTACTATTGCTATTCTGGTTTTACCCGAATTGGAGAATTGCGCCTGTAATTGGTTGTTTTGGCTGGAATTGCTTCCGAATTAGTTGTTGAGGCCTTCTGATGACATTTAGCCCTGTTTCCTAGCTTTCACCTGGTTTTGGAATTTCTGGATTTGGACTTGTAGAGCCTGAGTTATGATGTTTCCGCTAGAATGCGTTTTGGTGAATCTGTTTTACGTTTTTGATGTAGTATCTTGCATTTTTGACCTATTTGCACTCAAAACTGGGTTGAGTGAGCTTCTGTGATGTTGTAGCCCTGTCTTTTAGCTTCGAGATGGTGGGTCTTGAACCCTCATCCAATAATCGTAGTGAAATTGGTGCCATTACCGTAAAATGAGGACAAAAACTATTTTTTCAGGGCCAAAGTTAATTGCATTTCCGAATTTTTTGGTTTCCTCTAATGTTTGTATATGCTAGTAGATAGAATTGGTTTATGACTTGTAATCGAGTATTATTGTGGTTATTTGAATAGTTTAGGGCTTGACTTTCATATCCGGACATTTCCTAGCTAAATTTTGTACTTGAATGCCATTAAGCCTAGTGAACGGCTTTTGGGAATGAGATTATTTTTGTACAAGATGTTGGGACTGATTTGAGGAAATAATGAAGCCATGATGGCTGGAAAATTGGTAAACACAAGGGATATGCTGCCGAAATTTTACTTGAAGGCTAGTTGGATTTACTTGTGTTTTGAGCGAAGGGCTTTTGGGTTGTTTGAGCCTAAGTCTTCATGTTACCTTTTCGTTACCAAAAATCATGTTTTGCACCCTTGCTTTAGTAAATTTGGTGAGGCATACGACTGGTAGTCGAGCCTCACATGTGCATTCTGTATACTCAATTTTGAAAGTGGAACCTTCAATTGTTTTCCTTGGATTATTTTAGGGTTTATTGGTGATTAAAGCTCTCTTTTGGGAGGTATCTGCACTGACCCTGGTGAGTGTATTACTCACTTGTGTGTTACTATATGGCTTTGAATGTAAATTGCTTGAAGTGAATTGAATGTGACTTGATTGCAGTGAAAGTGTACTTTATCACTCTCACTTATATGTCTTATATCATTGTTGTCATGTTATTGGAATGTTACATGAAATGAAAGTACTCGACTTGGTGTCGATTGGACGAGTATCCAACGACTACAAATGTTATCAATGAGCTCAACCCCATTGGTAGTTGATTGAATCGAGCCGGCGAGGGCTTGGTCGTGCCAATTAATGAACCATGGGTGAAGTTATATGGAATCTTGTAGTATGCGAGACTCTCGATTCCGGTATACTCGAGTAATACCAAAGTGCAAGTGTTTGGAGTTCAGGCCCGGTAGGGGGATGTTAGGTGGAAGGAGTGGTGGTAAAGTGAAGTCTACGGTTGGTTACTTTTGTACATTGATGGAGGGTCAATGACATCCGATCAAGAAATGCAAACGAGAAAAGGGCTCTTGAGAGCCATCTGTATCCTTTTATCACCATATTTGACGTGTGCCTTTGTTTATTTTATTATATTGATGGAAAGCTTGATGCTTATATGCACTTGGTTGCGTAAGTGATAGTATCTCACTGGGCAATTAGCTCACACCGTTCCTTTTGTTTTCCTTACAGGAATATGACTATTTTTGGAATGAATCTTGATAGATGATTGCCGAATGAACTAGATGTATATCTCTTTTGTATTGTATATGAAGTGAAACCCTAAATGTATCTTTAGGGTCTTTTTCACTTTCAATTTGGCAAACCGTGTATATATTAACTTTTGAAAACTTTTGCATGTCACTTTGGATTGTAATTGCTAACGTTCAAGATATGAATGTTTGTTTAATATTTGATTGCGTTCTGACGGGTCGGTTACTATTCATGGTCGACTCCGAATTTCAATTTTTTTTTCTTATTTTGGGTTATTTTGCCCTTTTGCCTTGTTTACGCGCGTTATAAGTTCCGGAACAAAATAGATCGCTCTAAACTGCACCGTTAGTCCTAACGAGAGTTGGGCAGGCAGTCCGCTAACCTCTTTGGTTCGCCTTAGGGGAAGGTGGGGCTGTCACATCTTGTGTCACCCGACTCCTCCTTCTCTCTTTTCTTGTCATTTTCCTCTTTTTTTTTTTAACTCACATGACAAGCACACAATCTGACCAAGCTGGAATAAATTTCCAGAATTGAGTCAGTCCAAAAACACCCAAGTAATCGCTCACAAATTCCCCAAGAATCCCACGCAAGTTTCAAGAATTTCAAGAAACTCAAGAACCCTAGACTCTTGTAGGTTTTCTTCAAGATCTCACAAACCCCAACTAGATTGGCCAAAATCAAATTAGGAAATTAACTAAACAACTTGGATGACACCAAATAAACTTGGACAGATTTGGAGACAAGAACTCTTGCGCACAAACGAAACCCTAGCCGCAAGGAAACCCTAGCTGCTGCAAGGGCTAGGTTTCTTGCTACCAAGCGACGTCCAACTAACCAAACAGGCTTGTGACTTCCAACCAGAATTTTGTACGTCCCAAGTGTGCACAAACTACAGCACCAAAACAACGAGCAAGACTACGGACAGATTTGACCCGATAAAGAACAAAATTTGCCGCGACAAGAACAAGAAGCTTCACGGGCAGGAACTTTTTTTTTTTAACGACAAGGTAACATGACTTGGACAGATTACTACGCGACAACAAAAACAACTAACGGATAGAAATTTGTATGAACAACGGCAGACTCTAACCGAACAGAAATTGGACGACACAAGAGCAAAAGTGTGGACAGAAATTCTTCTCTCTCTTTTTTTTTACGATGTGCAACAAGGGCGGACAGATTAGCAACAAGGTTCCATGACACAAAGATGGACAGATTTGGACTCAAACATCACGGGCAGAATCAAGACAACGAACTAATACAAATGAACAGAATTTTTAAATGAAAGCGACGCGACAAGAGCAACAATGATCACGAATAGATTTTTTTTTTTTATAAAACAAGGCAGCAAAAACAAAGAAAACTAAGACAAAAGCTATGGTCCTCGATACCAACTGATACCAACTGATACGGTCCTCGATCAACTTGTTTCGAGACACGTAGCACGTTTGCCCAAGGATCTAGCGAGGTTGTCCAACGCTAAGATTGCGGAAGCCAAATGTCATCACACTTTGGCATTGTTAAGACTCTAGCCATGTTACAAGAGCACTTTCACTGGCCTCACATGCGTAGAGATGTTGAACGCATGGTTGATGCGTCACTTGTCATAAGGAGAAGTCCAAAACAAATCTATACGGCCTATATACCCATTGCCTATTCCTCACTATCCTTGGGTAGACTTGTCTATGGACTTTGCCTTAAGACTCCCTAGGTCCCCAAGGGGTAATGATTCCATCTTTGTCATAGTTGATAGATTCTCTAAGATGACACATTTTATCCCCTGTCACAAAATTGACGATGCATCTCATATTGCTAATTTGTTCTTCAAAGAAATTGTCCGTCTGCATGGCAAGCCTAAGACCATTGTTAGTGATAGAGATGTAAAGTTCTTGAGTTACTTTTGGAAGACTTTGGGGTCTAAACTTGGCACTAGATTGTTCTTCTCTACCACTAGTCATCCACAAAACGATGGACAAACTGAAGTTGTCAATCGCACACTTGGCACTCTACTTCAGGCTTTGATTAAAAAGAATTTTAAAACTTGGGAAAAGTGTTTGCCTCATGTTGAATTCGCCTACAAATGAACTATTTATAGTGTTACACACTACTCACCTTTTGAGATTATTTATGGTTTTAACCCGCTGACCCCCCTTGATTTAGTACCCTTACCTTCCTCTAAGCACACAAGCTTAGATGGAAAAAAGAAAGCTAATTTCGTGCGCAGGTTACATGAAACCATTCGAGCAAACATTGAGAGGCGAACTCAACAATACATCCAGCAAACCAACAAGCACCGTCGTAAGATGGTTTTTGAGCCTAGAGATTGGGTTTGGCTACATTTGCGAAAGGAGAGATTTCCCATGCAGCGACAAAGCAAGCTATCCCCAAGAGGTAATGGACCCTTTCGAGTACTCCAACGAGTTAATGACAATACTTACAAATTGGAGCTACCTGAGGAGTACAATGTTAGCGCGACCTTCAATGTCGCGGATTTGAGCCCGTTTCTTATCGAGAAGGATTCAAATTTGAGGACGAATCCTTCTCAAGAGAAGGGGACTGATGTGTGCATGGATCAGAGCCCACGCAATGACCTGGTCCGAGTTCTATTGGGCCCAGTCACACGTGCACGAACCAAGCTCTTCAAAGAATCCCTCCAAGGCCTTGTCCGTATTGTCCAAGACCAACATGGGGTCTATAAAGATATTGAAGGCCTAGAAGGAGGCAAGCAAGTCATCTACACCATGATCTAAGCCCATGAAAAGTCAAGTGGGCCTCCAAGTGAGTGGGCCGAATAGGGCTTTAGGCCTTAATATTTATTTAGAGATAGATTAGTTGCTTTAGTAGAGTATGGGCAGGCCCATCTTGACACCAAGATGGCCGAATGCTTCCCTTAGGGTTTGTAGTAACCTTTAGCCTATAAAAAGGCTAGTTTTGTAAGGTTTAATGGTAGACGTTTTATTAATAAAACTTTTGATTATTTTTTATTCTTCTAAGAGAGAATTCGAGCCTTTTACTTGCTTTGGCAAGGGTTATGAGCAATCTTGCGTCTTGTCCTAGATTGTTCTACCGACCTATCCATTAGAGTAATCACCTCTGTGGAGTCGTCGTTCTACCACCTATAATCAAATTGTGTCATCCGTTTGATTCTAGGTTTCGCAATCCAAGTGTTGGACAACCTCGCTAGACCCTTGGGCAAACGTACTACGTGTCTCGAAACATGTTGATTGAAGACCGTATCAAATAGGATCTAGACAAGCGACTCCATGGTTTGATTGTGCAGGACCCTGAACCCCCTTAGAATCCCTTGGATGAGAACTAAGATTGAATCTTAACCCTCAAGAAAAGATTAAAGGAACTTACGACTATTGGTAGAACGGCGCCACGAGCAAGTGTGATTCTTACTTGATAAGCCAAGAAGAACACTTAAAACAAAATCTAAGATATTCAAAGTTAATCGAAGCTAAGAGAATACTCTTAAAATTGAGAATTGTTTGTTGATTATTGAATGAATAACAAGCTTGGCCAAGCCTTGTATTTATAGGCTTTGGTACTCCGAATCCTAACTAGCAATGGAAGACCATATTAACTCCAAATAACCCTAAACCTAACTTACTAAGGAAGCTAACAAATGAAGCCCAATATGGGCTGGTCGGCTAGGGCCCACATGGGCTGTCCAACCTTTATTCTCAAGCCTATATTAGTCGCTTAACTCGATAGTGAAGCCCATTATATTAGTCACTTAACTCGATAGTGAAGCCCATTATGCAGTTCATCCTTTCTCTAGTAATCTGAGGCTTTTTCATGGACTTGGAGTAGGCTCACCATCGTGTGTTTAGCCTCTTGAATCCTTCCAATGCGTGTATGAACAATTTGGAGAAATGTTTGGAGGTTCTCACGCATCTTTCTTGCTCTTGCTTGAGTCATTGGTCCAGGGTTTATTGATTGTCGCGCCCCATTTTTTTTTTAAGAAAAATAAATAAAAGACGAGTTTAGAAAATGGCTTTTGATTCAGTTTTTGATTGGAAAATGAATTTTTGATTAAAAAATAGAATGAAAAACATGGGTCTAAATGGGACTTGAAAATGCGACGATTTGACCCAAAATATAGTTTAAAAAGGGTTTTTTAATGAAAAATGGAGTCGCCACTTGGTATAGAGTTAAGGTGTACTAAGTCACCTAAAAAATGAATTTTTAAAGAAAAAAGTAGAAAACCCTTTTTAAATGACTCCAATTCTACGAAAATCAGAGAAAAAGATTCGGGAGTCATATTTGAAAAAAAGGAAGGCAAGGATAAGAATGCAAGGCACCCTTTCAACCTAGCCAAGGCTAGTTGCGCGATTTAGTCAAAGATTTTCTCATTTTAACCTAAAGATTTATCACATTTGGATGTACTATATGAATGCAAACCGTAGACCTAAGAGGGTATCGGGGGTCAAAATTTCTCTTCAAAGCTCAATTGGTGCCAATCACATTAATTGTGATGCTCAATGCGGACTCTTTGGAGAGGTGATGAATATGCAAGTCATGAGACTCGAAAGAAAGAAAAAGGAAAATAAGAGTAATTATACAAATATACGTGGCCTAAAGGAATGCATCATGTCAAGTACGGGGGAACTAATGTTCTTGACTCCAATGTTCCCTTTAATAGAGGGAATACGAACGTGCTAAGGCTAGAAAGCCAAACTCATCCATATCCCATACTCAAGGGGTTTTCCTATCTAATCAAGCGAATGATCTAACCTAATTCTAATACTTAGATGAAATTCAAGTCTAATGTCATGTTTCATACAAAAGGGGTAAGGAATATACATATAAGGGAAAATACGGAATGGGGGATATAAATAGAAGGGAATATGGGATACAGGATGTACTTATATAACAAAGTGTCATGCAACATGGTAAGAACCCTAAAAGGTGAAAAAATATGCATGAGAATGTAATGTAGTCACACAAACATGATCTAGCGTGGGAGGTCCCTAAAGGTCTAGCATTGGACTAGCCCTTTACTAACGCTCTCTCACAAGTATTGGATTTGTGAATGAACGGGAAGACCATGACTAGCATTGGACTAGCCACGGTAACGTGCATTCCATCCACATAATCGGGTAAAATACTAAAAACAAATAGACATGCAAAACACATAGTTTCACCTAGCACGTAACACACAAGCATGCTTATCTAGATGCAAAGGCCTAGGAAAGCGATAAACACATAGGCACACACAAGCACATAGCACATAAGCCCTATCTATTACATTCGGGGGAAGCCTACTACAATATAAGAAGGGAAACGGAGTAAAATAAAATAATAACCTAGCAATTACAACTTTGGCATTCAAGTGCCTTTCAAATGATCAAAATTGAACTAAAATAAATATACCAAACTAAAGCTAATAAAGCAAACAAATAAAGAAATGAAATAAATAAATACATTTTCAAGAGGCATGCAATTAAATATGTAAAGTCACATAGGGCACGTAGGGTCAAATAAAGTGAGAAATAAGGAATAGGGTGTACCTCCCTTGCGTTGGGGCCTTAATGGAGTGAAATTACTTATTTGCCCTCCAAAAACAAAGAAAATGTCAAGGCATCATTTTAACTGAGAAAATTAAAGAAAATATGCAAACACGAGCTCACTTGGTCATAAAACCCTTAAAATGTGAATTAAGTACAATTTAAACAAAGCATGGTGGCTAATTGAAGCAAACAAGCAATGAAGTTGCAAAAATTAAAGCTGCCAAGGACCAAATTGATGAAATTATTCAATTGATTGGGTCCTAGTAGCATTAAGGAGGCTTGAGGGGTTAAAGTGCAATTCTTAAAAGAAATCCATGCATGCAGACGAAAGCTTTCTTTGTTCCTATTTCTGCAACTGAAACTATGCTTCCGCAATAAAAAACAAACAGACTACTGCAATTTTGTTTTAACTTCAAGCACCAAATTCATATCCAACATCCAACATCCAAACTTTAAACTAAACAACACACAATACAAATTTGACATGTAGACACCAAATTTTAGCTCAAGTTCATTTACTCTTTGTTTCTTAGTTTTTTGTTTTTGTCATGTTTGTTTTATTCATTTTTAGTTTTTTTTTTTGTTTTAGTTTTCATGTCATTATTTTATTTTTAAGCTTTTAGAATGGAATTTCTCAAAAGAAAAAGAAAACAATGGAAAAAATCATGAAAAAAGAGAAAAAGGGAAAATTGGTCACAAAAATACGTTCAAATTCAATCTTTTGGCACTTTAGTTATTTTTATTAAGTTATTTTGAGAAAAGAAAAAAAGAAAAAAGGGAAAATGAAGAAAATTTGAAAAATGGACACTTTTGTTTGTTTAGTTTGTTTTTTTATTTTATTTATTTGTTTTCATTATTATTACATGGTTTTGTCATTTTGTTATTATTATTATTTATATTATGTATTTATTAAGTTTTTTTTTTTTTAAAAAAAAGGGGGGGGTCGCGGCATGCACGCTGCAATTTTTTGCAGCGTGCAAAGGTCACCCACGGAACCATTTTTGGAAGGCTGGATTTAGAGGTAAGGGTAAGCTTTCATCCTGACCATTCAGTTGAGGGTTTAGGGCTTTTGAATTCCACATAAAAAGAGCAGCCGCAAGGGAGAGAGTAAGAGGATAGAGTGACTGACGGCAAAGGAAAACCAGAGTGAGCTAAGCGAGAAAGAGGATCTGAGAGCAAGCAAAGAAAATCTGAGGATGATCTGAAAGCAAGCAAAGAAAATCTGGAAAATTTGGAGAAAGACTTCAAAGCTGAGAACGGAAGGAGAAGGATCACTCAACGAATCAGCCTTTTCTGCAGCAAAAGTACTCGAGCGTGTCTTTTGGAACCATCACGCGTATCTGGGCAGATTTCAAGGTCAATCAACACTTTCAGGTAAAGATTTTCCTTTATTTGTGAGGATTTCTACATGTTTTCACAAAAGATGAAGCCATCGGAGGTTATTTTCTTGATGTTTACTACTGATTCAAGTTTTTGCTGTTTCTATGATTCTGTCATATTGTTCACTTGCTAAGTCATGATTCGGGTATGATCAATAGCAAGGGTTTAGAGTTTTTATAGTGGCCACCCGATGAACTCATGGGTTTTTGCTTAATGTTTACATTCAGTCTTTGCATATGTAGAAAATGTCTTAAGGACTGCAGACAGGTCTATTCTAATGTTTCTTTGGCTGTAGTTTCTTTGGGTTTCTTTGGGTGCGCATGTTTGATGGGAGAATGGGTGGAAATATGTTAAAAGATTCTGTTTTTGCTGAATGGGTTGAACCTTTGCATGTTTTCTTGAAAACGTTGAGTTAAAGGTAGATGTTCATATCATGTAGTTGCATTTTTCTTTCCCTTTCCCTGTCATAAGTTCGCGCATTTGATGTTGGGTTGATGACTGTGAAAAATCTGATTTGAATGTCATGAAGGCTGGTTAGATGTCTGCTATGTTTGGTGGCTTGGGTTATGTGGTATGAACATATCTAAATTGAAGTGAAGGAAGTGAAAAGTTGCTGCATTTTTTTTACCGTATTCCCTTCCATAGCAGTCTAATGAATCTTCACACTTAAGTGACATGTTCAATCTGGCATTAAAGAGAAGGAATGGACAGCTTTATTAGATTGAGTTTGCATGTTTGAGTCACTTAAAACATTGGAACTAAGATCAAACACTTTGCTGGAAAAATAAATTTCAGGTTGCCAAACCTTTTTTTTTTTTTTTTTTTTTGGTGTGAATATGCTTCCAGAATTTTGCCTCAGTCCCCTCTATATTGTTGTTTGTTTGGATATTGAGGTGATGTGTCTTGTTGTATGGCTTCAAACTATGATTTTATCTGAAACATCTTCGAGCCAGGCTGCATATGTTGTCCAAAAGCTGCATTTCATCCTTACACTTTTGCTGTTTTTCTTTTTCTTCCTGCAAGCTGCTCACATGAACATTTCTGTCCAGAATTTCTGTATCAGTTTCTCCTATGTTTCTGTTTTGTTTGGATGGCGGAATCATGTGCCTTATTGTCTAGCTGGAAATCATGATTTCGTTTGAGAAAAGTTGCAGCAAAGCTTTCTTTTGTTTTCTTTTCAAATTTTTGCAGAATGCATGAGCTTTCTTTGCGTCTTTTTGCATGAGTTCCTTCTATGTTTTGCTTTGGCTGAATGTTGAACTTGTGTTGCATGTTGCTGCGATAAGTTTTGGGATGTTTTGGTCGAAAGGTTTTGATCAAATTGATTGAGGTTGAGGTTTGTTGGCGGGAATGCAATTTGCGATGGTTTTTTGGCTGCAGAAATGTTTGTTGTTTTTAGTTGCAGAAGGTTTGAAATGCAGAAATCTTCTTCGTAGCATGCATGAGAAATTTTCCAATAATTGCACTTTGGCCCCCAAGTCTCCCCTTGTTCCACTATGACCCAACCAATTGAATGTTTTCCTCAATTTGGTCCCCTTGGTTTTTTTGTTAATATTGCAAAGGCCCAATTACATTTCATTGCCTTGCAATTAAGTCCTAAAATAATTGCACTTTGGTCCACAAGTCTCTTTTTGTTCCACTAGTACCCAATCAATTGAATAATTTTATCAATTTGGTCCTTGGTAGTTTTAACTTTTACAATTTCATTGCTTGTTTGTTTCAATCAATTACTATGCTTTGTCTCAATTTCACTTAAGTCGTGACTTTAGGGGTTTTATGATTAAGTGAGCTTAGTTTGTCACATTTCTCTTAATTTTCCTTAAATAAAGTGGTACCTTGACCTTTTTATTATTTTGAAGCCATTTTTCTTTCATTTGGACACCATTCAAAGGGGCGGTATAATTTCTTTTATCCCTTTTGTTTCTCTCCTATGTGACCCAACATGTTAAGTGAAATGCATGTCTACTTTGCTTTCCTAGCTTTTCTTTAATTCCTTTTACTCATGTCATTTACTTTTTGTTTTCATTAAGTTATTCTTTTAATGGGGTATGTGTACACCTCTTGGCTTGTAATAGATAGGGCGTAGCAAGTAATTTGGTCCATTTTCCCTTTCCCTTTTGTTTTAGTTAGCAAATGTAATGGTTGCATGCCTATGTGTTATATGTTAAATGCTTTATTAGGATTTTGCATCTAGTCAAGCATGCTAAGTGTTATGTGCTACGTGTTTATAAGTGATTCGCATGTCTACTCGTTTTTTGTAAGTATAGATGAATGCAATGGATGAATGTACGTCACCACACTAGTCCAACGCTAGTTGTGGCTTCTTTTATCGTTTCCACTAGTCCAACGCTAGTCGGAATTCATAGAATGGGCTAGTCCAATGCTAGACCCAATAGGTTCTTTTTTCCCTTTTTCATTAAGTGCATGATCACCACATATCACGCATTTTTCCTTAGCTTATCATTTGGTATGTTCCTCAAACCCCTTCTCCTTCACTTTAGGACTTGCATCTCATGCTAGTTAGGGTTCATTTGCGTGAAAATCCCCTTCCGATAAGGGAAACGAGCGAGTGTGGCTACTCGATAGCCTTAGCACGCTAGTTTCGCCTTCTAATCCGAGGGAAAATCAAAGTCGAAGAATTAGGCGTCATCCCCGTACCCGACCTGATGCATTCCTTTAGGTTCATTCATTCTCAATTTTTCACTTACTCACTTTTTCAATTCACATTTCCTCATTACTTTTCCTTTCCTTATTATTTAATTTTGGTTTCTACTTCACAAAATTGCACTTAATTACGATCTATATACACTTATCACTATATTTCATACACTTGCACACAAACACTTGGATTTTTCATACAATTTCACACGTGCACCTTTTTATACACTTGCACACTTGCACTTTAGCCATCATTTGCATTAATCGACCTCTATAAGGTTTTCCTTTATTGGCCGCCACAATTCATGTGGTTGGGACCAGAAACCTTACAAGAGACATTTTAGAATTTAGGTTTGCATTTTTTCTTTCTTTTGCATTCATGTAGTGCATCCAAATGTAATAAATTCTTTGGTTAAAATAAGAAAAACTTTGATTAAATCAAGCAACTAGCCTTGGCTAGGTCGAAGGGGTGCCTTGGATTTTTATCCTTGCCTTCCCCTTCGTCAAATGTGACTCCCGAACCTTTTTTTTGGTTTACGTGGACTAGGAGTCGTTTAAAAGGGGTTTCTTACTACTCTTTCCCATTTTTTTCCTTTAAAAAATTCATTTTTAGGTGACTTGGTACACCTTAACTCATTACCAAGTGGCGACTCCGTTTTTTATTTCAAAAACCCTTTTTAAACCATAATTTTTGGGTCAAATCGTCGCACTCTCAAAACCCCCATTTAGACCAATTTTCCTTTTAAATCACAATTCATTTTTCAAATCACAAATTGAATCAAAAAATACATTTTTAAACCATTTTATTTATTTATCAAAAAATGGGGCGCGACAGTTGGCGACTCCACTGGGGACTTTCGAGAGTCCGAGCAAATTTGATTTAATCAACCTTTTTTTTCTTTTAACCTTTTCATATATCACATTTGGGTGTTTTAGGGTTGCATTTTTTCTTTTTTTAGGATTTTGCATTTCACGCATGTCCAACTAATCCCTCGACTCATGAATGTATGTTTGAATGAATGTTTACTTGTTATCTCGCGCTTGCATTGCATTTTGGGAGGTATGGGTCACCCTAGAGCCTCGCGTTGGTTCTTGACCTTTCCCCTCCAAATGAGCACTAGCATACGAGCATACGCTTTACTTCTTTTATCCCTTTTATTTTTCTTTAGTGGCTTGTCACGCCACTCCACCCTATTAGGATTAGGTGACTCACTTGGCCATGTGATCACGACACGATGTGTGTGTAGCATGTTCCAATGAGTCACTCAATCTTCCGCTTAAAGCTATTGGTTGATAGCCTTTAGCTTTTGGTCGAAGGTTGAGGATTTTGATAGATTCACTCAAACACGTAGCCGTGACACGATGTGTGCGTAGCGGTGTTTGGGGAATCGCTCGAGCCATCGACAAAGAACCTTGGGATTGATGACCCTTGGTTTCTAAGTCTGAAGGCTCGGGGACCTGAGCTTATCGAGTCTAGATGCATTAGCGAACCCCAGCCTCATGCATCCATATTAGAATTGCCTAGGGTAGAGTCGGCCTTATCCTGAGCTAGGGACACTATTCACGAGGGGAGGGGTCCAACCCCTTTCTCCCTTTTATTGCTTTATTTCTTTGTATTGATTTCGTTGCTACAATGTGTTATGTGTATTTATCTGGCTGAACTAACTTTTCTTGGTTTTATGTCCCCATTGCATTCACAAACCCTATCAAATAAGAGGTCTGGCATGACCTTCTTTTAGAACCTACCCTCGTAGATAGGTTATTGCACGTTTAAGGATTTTGGTATATTGCATTCATAGATTTTGGTAATTGCATAGCATTTTAGGCCTACCCTGGCAAATAAAGGGTTCCTTAGGTCACGTTTCATTTCGAATTGCACATTTTATCGCTTTAATAACTGGCATCATGCATTAAACCCTAGAAAGGGAATGCCATTTAGGGGATCCCGTGTTAGGGATAAGCCACCTTGTGTCTCGGATACTTAATCCAGTGAGACTTGCACGTTTACATTTTATACCATCCAAAGGGGTAGTGCACAAGGTAAGGTAGGATCCGATCATTTTCATAGAGTGATCTTTGGAATATGAGCATCTAATAATCACTTTTTGGCCATTTTATCAAAAATTGGTAAAAATCCCTTGCGTGAAGGACATTAATTTGAAGAAATTCACAAATGATTCCTCCTATTGAGACGATAAATAAATTGAGGCCAAATCGTGATTGTAGAAGGCTCATAGACTAATTTTCTGAAACCACCAATGGCTGGCCGATTCAATCGATCCATTTTGTCAATTTATAAGCAATTTTGAATAAATCGTCAATTCATTTGACCAATTTACCCTTTTTAGGGTCATTTGACCAATTTACCCTTTTTAGAGTCATTTGACCAATTTACCCTTTTTAGGGTCATTTGACCAATTTACCCTTTTTAGGGTCATCCGGTCGATTTTGCATAAATCGTCGATTCATTTGACAAATTTACCCTTTTTAGGGTCATCCGGTCGATTTTGAATAAATCGTCGATTCATTTGACCAATTTACCCTTTTTAGGGTCATCCGGTCAATTTTGAATAAATCGTCAATTCATTTGACCAATTTACCCTTTTTAGGGTCATTTGACCAATTTACCCTTTTTAGGGTCATTCGGCCGATTTTTGAATAAATCAATAATTCAATTTCATTCATTTGGTCAATTTACCCATTTTTAGGGCAACCGAGCCGATTTTGAATAAATCAAGTTTCGTTCAACTCATTTGACCAATTCCTTCTTTTAGGATGATTCGGTCAATTTTGAGTAAGTTTTAAATTTCACTCAATTCATTTGACCCGTTTCCCTTTTTTTAAGGTAATCCGGTTGATTTTTAACAAATTGTCAATTTCATTTGACCAATTAGGGTTTCAATGTCGGATTTCAAAACTTAGTCGATTTTTGAGAAAATCATCCATTGCATCCAGCCATTTGATCAGTTGGGGTTTTTCACTGAAACAATTTGGTCAACGAATTCCAATCTCTTCGATAGGAAATTCGTCAAAGTCAAACCCGTGCGTTTTTGCAAACTCTTGTATCGATCAAAAGTGATCAATCCATTCGGACGTTGACCTCATTTTGACAAAGTGTCCCTCGCCACTCCAATTGACCAAATTTTTCAAAATTATTTTTCACTCAATGAGTTGATCAGATCCATCAGGTATGGTATAGTGCCTACCTCAGAGGATTGCATTTTCATGCTAGGCCTACCCTTGGCACAAAAAGGGTTCCCCCATAGGACATGCATCCGAATTTCCTGGATATCTACTAACTCTTGCCTTTTTCTTTTTTCTTTTCTTTATTTTTATTGTAATAACTAAGCAAGGGTTAAATCTAAAGGCAATCTTTTCAAAAATTCTCAGGTAATATTTAAACATAGCTTCTCGTCGAAGCCCCATCATAACACGATCCCGTAGTCAAGCTCAGAGGAGTCGTGTAAACATGAGTTCACAACCGGAACAAGCAGATAGGTCTACTACTACCGCTCAACCCGAGACTGCGAGTTTGGGGGTTCAGTTGACTGAGATGCTTACTAAGTTTGGTGAAATGGCATCTGAAATGGCAGCGCAAAAGAAGTTAATCGACGAGCTCGTTAGTAGCGGAGTGCAGCCCGAACTTGCGCCCATCAAACAATCGGAATCTGAGCCATTTGTCATCCCTTTAACTCAAGTCACTGTTACTCCATCTTTCCCTATTCCACCTGAAGGAACTTTCACATATCCTACGATACATTTGCCATACACTTACCTTCCTGATCTTTCATTTTCCCCTACTTACATGCAAGGCCCACAAACCCAAATCATTTCGAATATACCCCCCAAGCCACATACTTTTTATCATACTGCTGCTGAGCCATTCCTACCAGACCATACTGCTCAAACCAAGCCAGAGATGGGGAAATCTTCCGCTCCCGTTGATATAAAGCTGCTCAAACGCCTTGACCGTTTTGATGAATTTATAAGGAAAAGTCAGGGTTTAAACAAGCAAGGAGTGCTGGACTATGACGAGCTTTGCCTCTTTCCAAATGTACAATTGCCGGAGGGATTCAAAACTCCGAAATTTAACAAGTATGATGGGACAGGCAATCCCAAGACGCACCTCCGATTGTTCGCCAACAAGTTGGGTAGGCCAACAGATGATGAAAATCTGCCTTTGAGGCTATTCCCAGAAAGTCTCGAGGGGGATGCACTAGACTAGTATTCCAAGCTGAAGCCCGAAGAAGCGAAAACCTGGCTTGACTTGTCCAGCGCTTTTGTAAAGCAGTACGAGTATAATTGCGAGCTGGCTCCAACACGAACCACGTTGGAAGGAACAAAGAGGAAACCCTCTGAGGATCACAAGACTTATGCTAAGAGGTGGAGGAAAGTAGCTGCAAAAGTCGAGCCACCAATGACTGAGGATGAAATCATACACACCTTCATTAAGGCACATGATCCGCCATACTTTGAAGAAATTTTTCGAATGACTGGGTGTTCCTTTGCCGAGATCGTTAATAAATTAGAAGAATATGATGAGTTTATAAGGGCAGGAAAGATTATTAACGTGTCGGCTCTGAAATCGCAATTGGAAGCGATGCAAAATCAAGGCAGCGGTAACAAGAAATCCCCATTCAAAAAGAGAGAAGAGGAGGCTTCATTTGTCTCGAATCGAGGCCCAGCTCCCCAACCGAGATACCGACAGAACTCCACCTATTTACCCCGTTACCCGTACCAATCACACTTTCAACCTGTGCACCATACCACTGGTAACCACCCTCGACCTCGACCAAATTACCCAAACACACCTACGACACCATTTCATATTTCTCCACATAGCTTTCAAACTAGACCTCGCTCTCTTTATCATGCAAGACCCACTTTACCCGCCAACCATAACTACAACTATCAACAGACCGCTGGCACCCAAGACCCGGCCCGATATAGAACTTTTACCAATCTAGGTCGGCCCCTCGATCAACTATATGAGCAGCTCAAGGCCGCGGGGAAAATTGGTACAATACCTCCTAAAGTCTATACTAAAGGAGTTCCCCCCGGTTATAATCCTCAATCTTTTTGTGCTTATCATTCTGGAGCTCCTGGGCATTCTACCACCAATTGTTGGGTACTTAAACACAAAATCCAAGACATGATTGAGGCCGGAGACATAATTTTGAAAGGGAGGGACGAACAAGGACCAAATATAAAAACAAATCCTTTTCCTAAACACAAGGACACCTTTGAGGCATCCACCTCCAATGACGAAATTTGAAGGTCTTGAAAGAGCTCTGCACAATTTGGATGGCTGATTATCCTCCCTCTCGAAGGGAATTTCGATGAATCTAGGGGTTGTCATTTACTAAAATTCACAAAAAAACTTTTTCTTGCATATGTGAATAGCTTAACGAAAGCATCTTTTGCAATTGAGTTTTGTCTTGTTTCTGCTTTGATTTGAAGTTTCATGAAATGCACAATTTGTTTTTTTTGTTTATTTGATTATTGTCCTGAATTTTTGTTAATTCTTTGAGATGGCCAAAGATGAAATTATTTGATCCTTTGAATATCACTGTTCTGAAATCTGATGTAGCCCTTCATTGAAAACCCCTTCATTAAAAATCCTTTCGTTGAAAATCCCTTCATTGAGAAATCTCTTCTTTGAGAGACCCCTTCATGGAGAAAGCCTTCATAAAAAAAAAAAACCCTTCATTGAAAAATCCTTTCATTTGAGAAAATCCCTTTTCGGCCAGGTTGGAAGCTGATTTGTTAAAGCAGTGTCATTAACGATTGATTCTGATTGATGAAAAGCAGTTGAATACTATGTGCCATGACCAACGTTGTCAAAATGCTTGACCTATGTTCATAACAAAAGGATCCGTCACCGATCTTCTGAAAAGAAAACAAAGTGCTAAAGCGATGAAAGACGAAGTCGAAGGCAAATTTGCTTCAAATTGACTGGGTGTTCAAAGGAGAGATGGAAGGACAGACATTCCCTCAACCTATCAACTCGGACATGTGTAAGATGTTCTTTATTTGATTATGCAAAGTTTCTTTTAGGAAATCATGCAAAGGGCGAGGCAAAAGTCAGGCCATCTTCCTTTTCAATCAAAACACTTCATCCCTAGTCATCCCCTTTGAACTATCAGAGCAATAATTTTCGTTTGGCAACCCCTGAGAATTGCAAACTCCACACTGGGGCAAATTCATTTTGAAAAATGATCAGAAAGAAAAGGAAAACCCCACACTGGGGCAAATTTATCTTTGAAAGAGATATGGGAAAAAGAAAGAACCCCACACTGGGGCAAATTCATTTTGAAAAATGATCAAAAAGAAAAGGAAAACCCCACACTGGGGCAAATTTATCTCTGAAAGAGATATGGGAAAAAGAAAGAACCCCACACTGGGACAAATTTAGTTTTTTGAAGGAAAATGCAAAAAGTGAGAAAAATGCAAAGTGAAAGGAAAAAAAAGAAGAAGAAGAAAAATCCAAGCAAGCTGGGGCAAATTTTCCTCGGTTTCGTTCAAAAATTAGATATAATTTCAAAATGATGCAATCTCAGGTTATTTCACCTCTTATAAGCACAAATTGCTTTCAAACCTCAACTTTTCTTGAAAAACACCCCACCTGACCTCATTACAAAAGCCCAAAAGTCCTGGTTTTCGTCACTTGCTATATTTCTATTAGGGATTTTGTTAATCAACTGGCACGTGATGTCCATAATGCCTTCGTTAAGTCTATAAGGGAAGCGCATTTTTACTGATGCCAGCAATCTTCAACTTACATTCCTGAGTCGACTATGGTTGAGCTCTTCCATTATTTCATTAGGTGAAAACCCACAAGGGCACCTCAAGAGAGGAAAAAAAGAGAAAGAAGAGGAAAAGAAAAGAAAAAACCAACAAAAAGGGTGGGGTGCAACCTTGGTGAAAACCCGAATGGGCGCCGAGGTAGGTTTCTGCAATGAGCAAGCACAAAGAAGAACAACTGGGGGTTTGGTCCATTTAGATTTCTTCTCATTTTTGTCATACCTCTGGCAACGTTGAATTCCGGAGCTAAGATATCCAGAGATTTGAATATGACATCTGTTGGCCAAAGCTGTTATTTTGTAAAACATTCTTTTGCAAATACATTCTTAGGAAACTCATTTTTTCCAAATTACTTGCATTCATGGCATTTTTGTAGAATTTAAGCACAAATGGTTAGGTGTACATTCTCGTGTATATTCATTTTTACATGACATGTGAATTTTCTTGCATACCTCATTCTTTATCATTGAATTGTGGTGAATGACAATCCCCGTGGTTTATTGCAAAAAGTATGCGGGGATTCAGTCATCTTTTGAGAACAGTTGAAATTCAGCCAAGCCAGCTACACAGACTTCACAATATAGCAAAGCACATACCTGGTCAGTTTGAAAATCAGAAAAGCCTTAGGGTGAGAAATCCAACTCAATCGGCTGCCGCAGCAAAAGTTGATAAAAGCGTCGAAAGACTCATGTTTACACGATTCTCAAAGGAAAACGGATCAAATGGTGGTGGCAATTTTTTTGTTTTTCTCTTTTGTAGGAAAATTGCATGCACAGATGAAAGTAGTCACACCTCGCATTGGAATCGGTGTCGGAAAAGTCCTCCGGTGAACAAAGGCAGATCAAAAATATTGCAAGCAAATCTGATCAAAAGGTGCAACAACATCAACTATGGACCCAAAATTGCAGAAAATTCACCATACTGGGGCAAATTTTTGGGATTTCGTGAAGCCAGAATCTTACGAATCAAGGTCTCAAGGAGGAGCAACCATAATACAAATCAATTGATTGGTTGCACAAATTGGGGGAGACTGGGGCAAATTATTTTGACAAGATTCTCTCAATCAGGATTTCTGGAAAAATCAAATTCAATTTCTTGTTTTTTGAAAAATCACATTGAATTCTTGTTGGCGATATCTCAGCGCCCGCCGCGCTCTCTTCTATCTTCCCCTTTTGACAATCATACTTAATTTCTTGACCAATTGGACGGCAGGACCGGGTTTTATCCCGCTGACCGCCTAACTCGGCAGGACCGGGTTCTATCCCGCTGACCGTTTTATCACGTTGGGACCGGGTTTTATCCCGCCAACCTCGGCAGGACCGGGTTTTATCCCGCTGACCGCTTACTTCGGCAGGACCGGGTTTTATCCCGCTGACCGCTTAACTCGGCAGGACCGGGTTCTATCCCGCTGACCGTTTTATCACGTTGGGACCGGATTTTATCCCGCCAACCTCGGCAGGACCGGGTTTTATCCCGCTGACCGCTTACCTCGGCAGAACCGGATTTTATCCCGCTGACCGCTTGCCTCGGCAGGACCGGGTTTTATCCCGCTGACCGCTTACTTTGGCAGGACCGGGTTTTATCCCGCTGACCGCTTACCTCGGCAGGACCGGGTTTTATCCCGCTGACCGCTTAACTCGGCAGGACCGGGTTCTATCCCGCTGACCGTTTTTATCTACGTTGGGATCGGGTTTTATCCCGCCAACCTCGGCGGGACCGGGTTCTATCCCGCTGACCGTTTTATCACGTTGGGACCCGGTTTTATCCCGCCAACCTCGGCAGGACCGGGTTCTATCCCGCTGACCGTCCACACCCCGTCAGGCTCAGATGTTATCCCACCGACCAATTCATCATACTGGGGCAAATTATCTTTGGAAAGTTTCTCAAGGAAAAAATCAAAAAAAAAAAAAATCAAAAAATAAAAAAATCAAAAAAAATCAAAAAAATCAAAAATCAAATCAAGTTCATCACGGCAGGTTCGGGTTTGATCCCACTGTCCGATTGTCAAAGCATGTTATTTTCATTGCTATTGGAGCTGGATTTGTCCCGCCAGTAAGAATTTCATTTTTCTGTTCGGGTCTATCCCGTGGGTCTATCCCAATTTTAAATTTCTGTTTGGGTCTATCCCATTTACGTTTCTGTTTGGGTCTATCCCATTTTACGTTTCTGCTTGGGTCTATCCCATTTTACATTTTCTGTTTGGGTCTATCCCATTTTACATTTTCGGTTCGGGTCTATCCCGTGGGTCTATCCCAATTTTAAATCCTGTCTCGGGTCAGTCCCGATTTTAAAAATTTCCTGTTAGGGGTCAGTCCCCATCGTTTGAGTAAATTCGCAGCCGAATAACACAGGTAAGTATTTGGTGTCTACTTCTTTGTCTCAAGTTTTTTCAAAACTCAGACAAAGAGGGGCAAACTGTAGACACCAAATTTTAGCTCAAGTTCATTTACTCTTTGTTTCTTAGTTTTTTGTTTTTGTCATGTTTGTTTTATTCATTTTTAGTTTTTTTTAGTTTTAGTTTTCATGTCATTATTTTATTTTTAAGCTTTTAGAATGGAATTTCTCAAAAGAAAAAGAAAACAATGGAAAAAATCATGAAAAAAGAGAAAAAGGGAAAATTGGTCACAAAAATACGTTCAAATTCAATCTTTTGGCACTTTAGTTATTTTTATTAAGTTATTTTGAGAAAAGAAAAAAAGAAAAAAGGGAAAATGAAGAAAATTTGAAAAATGGACACTTTTGTTTGTTTAGTTTGTTTTTTTATTTTATTTATTTGTTTTCATTATTATTACATGGTTTTGTCATTTTGTTATTATTATTATTTATATTATGTATTTATTAAGTTTTTTTTTTTAAAAAAAAAAAAAGGGGGGGGGTCGCGGCATGCACGCTGCAATTTTTTGCAGCGTGCAAAGGTCACCCACGGAACCATTTTTGGAAGGCTGGATTTAGAGGCAAGGGTAAGCTTTCATCCTGACCATTCAGTTGAGGGTTTAGGGCTTTTGAATTCCACATAAAAAGAGCAGCCGCAAGGGAGAGAGTAAGAGGATAGAGTGACTGACGGCAAAGGAAAACCAGAGTGAGCTAAGCGAGAAAGAGGATCTGAGAGCAAGCAAAGAAAATCTGAGGATGATCTGAAAGCAAGCAAAGAAAATCTGGAAAATTTGGAGAAAGACTTCAAAGCTGAGAACGGAAGGAGAAGGATCACTCAACGAATCAGCCTTTTCTGCAGCAAAAGTACTCGAGCGTGTCTTTTGGAACCATCACGCGTATCTGGGCAGATTTCAAGGTCAATCAACACTTTCAGGTAAAGATTTTCCTTTATTTGTGAGGATTTCTACATGTTTTCACAAAAGATGAAGCCATCGGAGGTTATTTTCTTGATGTTTACTACTGATTCAAGTTTTTGCTGTTTCTATGATTCTGTCATATTGTTCACTTGCTAAGTCATGATTCGGGTATGATCAATAGCAAGGGTTTAGAGTTTTTATAGTGGCCACCCGATGAACTCATGGGTTTTTGCTTAATGTTTACATTCAGTCTTTGCATATGTAGAAAATGTCTTAAGGACTGCAGACAGGTCTATTCTAATGTTTCTTTGGCTGTAGTTTCTTTGGGTTTCTTTGGGTGCGCATGTTTGATGGGAGAATGGGTGGAAATATGTTAAAAGATTCTGTTTTTGCTGAATGGGTTGAACCTTTGCATGTTTTCTTGAAAACGTTGAGTTAAAGGTAGATGTTCATATCATGTAGTTGCATTTTTCTTTCCCTTTCCCTGTCATAAGTTCGCGCATTTGATGTTGGGTTGATGACTGTGAAAAATCTGATTTGAATGTCATGAAGGCTGGTTAGATGTCTGCTATGTTTGGTGGCTTGGGTTATGTGGTATGAACATATCTAAATTGAAGTGAAGGAAGTGAAAAGTTGCTGCATTTTTTTTACCGTATTCCCTTCCATAGCAGTCTAATGAATCTTCACACTTAAGTGACATGTTCAATCTGGCATTAAAGAGAAGGAATGGACAGCTTTATTAGATTGAGTTTGCATGTTTGAGTCACTTAAAACATTGGAACTAAGATCAAACACTTTGCTGGAAAAATAAATTTCAGGTTGCCAAACCTTTTTTTTTTTTTTTTTTTTTTGGTGTGAATATGCTTCCAGAATTTTGCCTCAGTCCCCTCTATATTGTTGTTTGTTTGGATATTGAGGTGATGTGTCTTGTTGTATGGCTTCAAACTATGATTTTATCTGAAACATCTTCGAGCCAGGCTGCATATGTTGTCCAAAAGCTGCATTTCATCCTTACACTTTTGCTGTTTTTCTTTTTCTTCCTGCAAGCTGCTCACATGAACATTTCTGTCCAGAATTTCTGTATCAGTTTCTCCTATGTTTCTGTTTTGTTTGGATGGCGGAATCATGTGCCTTATTGTCTAGCTGGAAATCATGATTTCGTTTGAGAAAAGTTGCAGCAAAGCTTTCTTTTGTTTTCTTTTCAAATTTTTGCAGAATGCATGAGCTTTCTTTGCGTCTTTTTGCATGAGTTCCTTCTATGTTTTGCTTTGGCTGAATGTTGAACTTGTGTTGCATGTTGCTGCGATAAGTTTTGGGATGTTTTGGTCGAAAGGTTTTGATCAAATTGATTGAGGTTGAGGTTTGTTGGCGGGAATGCAATTTGCGATGGTTTTTTGGCTGCAGAAATGTTTGTTGTTTTTAGTTGCAGAAGGTTTGAAATGCAGAAATCTTCTTCGTAGCATGCATGAGAAATTTTCCAATAATTGCACTTTGGCCCCCAAGTCTCCCCTTGTTCCACTATGACCCAACCAATTGAATGTTTTCCTCAATTTGGTCCCCTTGGTTTTTTTGTTAATATTGCAAAGGCCCAATTACATTTCATTGCCTTGCAATTAAGTCCTAAAATAATTGCACTTTGGTCCACAAGTCTCTTTTTGTTCCACTAGTACCCAATCAATTGAATAATTTTATCAATTTGGTCCTTGGTAGTTTTAACTTTTACAATTTCATTGCTTGTTTGTTTCAATCAATTACTATGCTTTGTCTCAATTTCACTTAAGTCGTGACTTTAGGGGTTTTATGATTAAGTGAGCTTAGTTTGTCACATTTCTCTTAATTTTCCTTAAATAAAGTGGTACCTTGACCTTTTTATTATTTTGAAGCCATTTTTCTTTCATTTGGACACCATTCAAAGGGGCGGTATAATTTCTTTTATCCCTTTTGTTTCTCTCCTATGTGACCCAACATGTTAAGTGAAATGCATGTCTACTTTGCTTTCCTAGCTTTTCTTTAATTCCTTTTACTCATGTCATTTACTTTTTGTTTTCATTAAGTTATTCTTTTAATGGGGTATGTGTACACCTCTTGGCTTGTAATAGATAGGGCGTAGCAAGTAATTTGGTCCATTTTCCCTTTCCCTTTTGTTTTAGTTAGCAAATGTAATGGTTGCATGCCTATGTGTTATATGTTAAATGCTTTATTAGGATTTTGCATCTAGTCAAGCATGCTAAGTGTTATGTGCTACGTGTTTATAAGTGATTCGCATGTCTACTCGTTTTTTGTAAGTATAGATGAATGCAATGGATGAATGTACGTCACCACACTAGTCCAACGCTAGTTGTGGCTTCTTTTATCGTTTCCACTAGTCCAACGCTAGTCGGAATTCATAGAATGGGCTAGTCCAATGCTAGACCCAATAGGTTCTTTTTTCCCTTTTTCATTAAGTGCATGATCACCACATATCACGCATTTTTCCTTAGCTTATCATTTGGTATGTTCCTCAAACCCCTTCTCCTTCACTTTAGGACTTGCATCTCATGCTAGTTAGGGTTCATTTGCGTGAAAATCCCCTTCCGATAAGGGAAACGAGCGAGTGTGGCTACTCGATAGCCTTAGCACGCTAGTTTCGCCTTCTAATCCGAGGGAAAATCAAAGTCGAAGAATTAGGTGTCATCCCCGTACCCGACCTGATGCATTCCTTTAGGTTCATTCATTCTCAATTTTTCACTTACTCACTTTTTCAATTCACATTTCCTCATTACTTTTCCTTTCCTTATTATTTAATTTTGGTTTCTACTTCACAAAATTGCACTTAATTACGATCTATATACACTTATCACTATATTTCATACACTTGCACACAAACACTTGGATTTTTCATACAATTTCACACGTGCACCTTTTTATACACTTGCACACTTGCACTTTAGCCATCATTTGCATTAATCGACCTCTATAAGGTTTTCCTTTATTGGCCGCCACAATTCATGTGGTTGGGACCAGAAACCTTACAAGAGACATTTTAGAATTTAGGTTTGCATTTTTTCTTTCTTTTGCATTCATGTAGTGCATCCAAATGTAATAAATTCTTTGGTTAAAATAAGAAAAACTTTGATTAAATCAAGCAACTAGCCTTGGCTAGGTCGAAGGGGTGCCTTGGATTTTTATCCTTGCCTTCCCCTTCGTCAAATGTGACTCCCGAACCTTTTTTTTGGTTTACGTGGACTAGGAGTCGTTTAAAAGGGGTTTCTTACTACTCTTTCCCATTTTTTTCCTTTAAAAAATTCATTTTTAGGTGACTTGGTACACCTTAACTCATTACCAAGTGGCGACTCCGTTTTTTATTTCAAAAACCCTTTTTAAACCATAATTTTTGGGTCAAATCGTCGCACTCTCAAAACCCCCATTTAGACCAATTTTCCTTTTAAATCACAATTCATTTTTCAAATCACAAATTGAATCAAAAAATACATTTTTAAACCATTTTATTTATTTATCAAAAAATGGGGCGCGACATGACATCCAAACAAGCAAAACATAGAAGGAAACTCATGCAGAAAGAAACGAAGAAGCTCATGCATTCGGCAAATTCCAGCCACCATTCTTTCTACAACATTTCTCCTTCAGCTAAAGCACATTCATACAAATAAAGCCTCTCGATTTTACCCTCCCAACTCAAATACTACAGCTCTTAACCCATGTTGCTAACAAGCACCCAAATACGATTACCCACTTCGGACACATTCAATGATGCAACTAAACATACAAAATGCAGCAAAATGAGCAAGAACAGAAACTTGTGATGAACGTCCGCATAGTATACCAACTGAACACCACCGACTTCAAGCCCAAATCGAAACCCACAACAAATAAAAGGCTTGTCAAAATGGCTACACCCTCATGGGTTCTTCTTAAACATAGTAGGTCACCCCATCTCTATATGTTGTCGCTAAGTATGAAACAAAGAGAAATCAAAAATCTTATTTACTGCTGGGTTTCATAATCAAAATTTTAAATCATACCAATCAAACCCCAAGCTAGCAAAATGTGAGACTTACACCTCTTATCGCTAAAACCTAACAAGCAGAATCTCACAAACCCAACAAACGGCAACCAACGAAACATTAAGACAGCAAAACATGGTAAAAGTCAAGGAGCCAAGCAAAATATCACAAGATTCATGCCTTTTGGACTCGGGTTCTCATGAATACAGCGTTAAAGCAAGAAGGGGAGAAGCAAAAATAATCACCTGAATTGCTGGGGCTGAAGCAAGAGTTTCTGCTGCGCTTTCGTTCGAAGCCGAAACTGGTGCAGCAGAGGCAGAACAGCTCTTTCGTGGCCAGATTTGGCGATCTTCCGATTGTTTTTCCTTCAAGATGTCTCAACAGAAATCGCTTCTTTCACTTTTTAGATTGAGCAGAAATTGATAGCTTCACGAATGAAGCTGAGTTAGGGAAGAAATCTTTGTGAAAGTAGGTTGAAAAGTCAGCCTTGTGGTGGGTTTCGCAGAGGAAGTCCCTGCGTTTTTCTTTTTCTGGTTTTCTTGCCGGAGCTCTCTCTTTTGGTTAAGATCTTCTTCTTCCTCTCCAGCTTTTCTCTTGGTCCTTTTTCTCTATCTCTCCCCCGTCTCTTCTTCTTTCCTTCCTTTATCCTTCAACCGAAAGTTCCTCAGTTTCTCTGCTACTCTCCCTCTTCCCTTTCCTGGTTTCCCTTGCTTTCTTTTTTGTTTTTTTTCCTCGACCAGCCCCTTTCTAGCTTAGCTTTTCCTTCCCTTGCCCATAGGTTTTTTCTTTCTTCAAGCCGTCACCCTCTCCTCTCCTCTCAGATCATTCTAGCCGTCCCCCTTGTCTCTCTTTTCCCAGATTTTTTCTGCCGTCACCTCTCTCTCCAAAAACCCCCCTCTAGCCTTCTGGTTTTTTCCTACCCACAGCCGCCAATTTCTCATCCCCTTAAACCCTCTCATTTCTTCTCCTTTATATAGGCATCTGAAATCCCCCCCGTAACCTAAGACCAAGGGATGAGATTTGGAGCTGCATTTTGGCTCTTCCAATAAAACCATCAGATGGCATTTGATTTTGTACCTTTTATGTTGTTGAATCAAAGCCAGGTGATCATGTACTGGCTTGATCCAACGGAGCAACAAAAATCAATGAAAAATGGGATGTCCTTCCGTGCATGATTTCTGCTTGAAATGTGATACGTAGAAAAGGCCAGGATCTTGTGCAACTTAAAGTGCATGAGCTTGCTTTCTTTTTTTTTTTTTTAATGAATCAGTTAATTAATAAATTTAGATTTTCTTAATAAAAATAAGATAAGCAAAAATTAAAACCAAATCAACTAAATAAAATAAAATAAAATAAAAATTTAAAATTTTGGTGTCTACATTGATGATGCGTGTAGATCATTCTTACTCGAGCCTTGTGAAGTGACGACTTGAGGTCTTGGTGGTTCCTCATCATTCCTCTCCTCTTGAGAAGGATTTGTCCTCAAATCGAAGTCGTCACCTACATCAAATGGAAGTAAGTCAGCAACATTGAAAGTAGAGCTAACACCGTACTCACCTAGAAGGTCAAGTTGGTAGGCGTTGTCGTTGACTTTGGCAAGGATTTGAAAGGGCCCATCTCCACGGGGCATCAACTTTCTTCGCCTAATCTCAGGAAAACGCTCCTTGCGCATGTGTAGCCACACCCAGTCTCCAGGCTGGAACAGTAGTTGCCTACGTCCCCTGTTTGCATGTTTGGCAAATTGCTCCGTGCGTTTCTCAATGTTTGCTCGTGCCTTCTCATGCAGTTGTCTCACCACTTCGGCCTTTTTCTTACCATCAAAGCTAGTATGCTCACTCAAGGGTAAGGGCATAAGATCTAATGGTGTTAATGGGTTGAAACCGTACACCACCTCAAAAGGAGAAAATTGAGTGGTAGAGTGGGTAGAGCGGTTATAAGCAAATTCAATGTGAGGTAAGCATTCTTCCCATGTTCTCAAGTTGCGCGTAATCAAGGCACGTAGCATAGTAGACACAGTCCTATTAACTACGTCAGTTTGGCCATCAGTTTGAGGGTGACTAGTAGTTGAAAACAACAACTTAGTGCCTAACTTAGACCAAAGTGTTTTCCAAAAATAGCTCAAAAATTTAACATGACGATTAGAGACTATAGTGCGGGGAATACCATGCAAACGGACTACCTCTTTAAAGAACAAGTCAGCAATGTATGGTGCATTATCAGTTTTGTGACATATAATAAAGTGTGCCATTTTTAAAAACCTATCTACCGCCACAAAGATGGAGTCATGTCCTCTTTTTGTCCTAGGTAAATCAAGAATAAAGTCCATAGAAATATCCACCCAAGGTTCACTAGGTATAGGCAAAGGCATGTAGAGACTAGGTCGGTTTACCTTGGACTTGGCGCGAAGGCATTGAATGCATCGTGCAACCTCTCTCTCGACATCCCTTCGCGTGTTTGGCCAGTATAAGTGCTCCTACAAGATAGAGAGAGTTTTAGCTATCCCAAAGTGTCCCATTAATCCCCCACTATGGGATTCTTTGACTAGTAATTGACGAATTGAGCATTTAGGGATGCATAAGCGGCCTAAATAGTAAAGGAACCTGTTGTCTATGAAGAATTTCTCTTGGACCTTTTGCTTGCATGCTTCAAACACTAACTTAAAATCATCATCAGTTGTATATAAGTCTTTGATAAGCTCAAAACCAAGTAATTTAGCATCTAAAGTAGCAAGAAGTGTGTACCTTCATGAGAGTGCATCAGCAACTATATTAGACTTACCAGTCTTGTATTTTATAACATACGGGAAAGTCTCTATGAATGAGATCCATCGCACATGTGTGACGCCCCCGCTTCTCCCAAGGGCGAACCCTAGGGTATCAGCGGGACGCCTGCCTAGCTCGCGCCAGGACTCGAAACACAAAACTAATAAAACTATATTAAACCAAAAGAGAACTGTTTATAATATATACAATCCCCAAAAGTTGTATTTACATCTTCAAAAGTATCGAGTCAAACCACTCTAATATACTATAACCACAACCAGCAGAAGATAGACCCTAAGGAGGGTCCTTATACAAACCACCAAAACAAAAACAAAAACAAAAACAAACGTACTATATGTCCAACTATTACAATCAAACCTAACTATGCTAGTGTACGTGCCAAAAGTCCCCGCGTCGGCCCCTGCTAAGGAAAACAAAAGGAAAGGGGTAAGCTATATGCTTAGTAAGTAAATAGGGGCGAAAGCATAAATTTCACGTAACAACAGTTACACAGTAAGAGTAAAGTAAAAGCAGAAAAGTAACATCACATAATAAGGATACAGGTGGCTCCAAAGCCAATTCATGTGCCATGTATGATCTCCTGCCGACACTCCGTCGACCACAATTAATGGTCCGTAGAACTTCACTTGTACTCCCACCGTACACCTTATCACCCTCTCTAGCCAGACACCTCACAAACTTGCTCGAGCGAACTAAATTGAGCTTGGTTCACAAGCTCGGGTCACAAACTTGGTCCACATAATCGGTGAACCGGATTCACAAACTTGGTGACCTCAACTAGGTTGGACTGACTTCGACCAAGCCCTAATCGGATCGAATAGTCCATTTAGGTCATGAGATCGGGCCCCAAACTCACAAACTTCACAAAATTTATTCAAAAGTCACCCCGAGCCCCAAGCTCAAGTGGTTCAGTTCCAAAATGATTCATATACATATGTCATGTACAAATATGTGCGCAAACTAGGGTTTAGGTCGAGTGCGATAAAGTACACCCTCGCCTAGGTACCCTTTTCATACATATCGAAACACATAAACAACTAACACGTAAGAGCGGCCTGAATACTTACACAACGAACAAAAGAGCAAAAATTCGAAATTTGTGCCGCGAAGAGTAGCTAGTAGGCCCCACCGGCTCCACCTAGCTCACCACCGTCTGAAATGGAAGATTGCATCACATAATATCATAAACGGCTACTAACATATTTAAAACAAGCAAAACGGCAAAATCGGCACATACGAGTGTGGAAACGGCATACGGAAATCGGAAATGACGGCCTAGCCGTTTTGCCGTAAAAACTGTTTTGAACACAATCGAGGCTACGAGTGTTGGATCAAGGTACATGAGGTACTGTTACGAAACTAAGAGAAAGGGTTACAATTTTCATGAAGACACCTCAATCCGGATCTAAACGGAAATAGGTCGAAAGTAGAAAAAACCGTTCCAGGAATTCGCACTCTAGAGTAACGGACAGGGTATGTTTGATGGACCGTAACTCCCAGCTCACAAATCCAAATCAGGAAATTCCAAAGGCATTAGAAATCTGAGACATAAGGCTAAAACTTTGATATTTTGGCCAAGACCTGAATCCACTCAGAACAGAATGAAATTTGAGTGTCAAAGTACCCGTCAGAACTGTCCATATTCAAGGCAGTTTTGACGATCGATCTTGTTTTGGTCATAACAGGAGCTACGGAACTCAGATTTTGACGTACTTTATACCGTTTCGAAGCTAAAACCAAGATCTACATTTCTTATGTAGGAGTCAACACCCAGATCATATGGGATCAAAATGGAAAAACGCACAGTTAGAGGCTGATTTCAAAACGTAGCACAAACTAATGTCTAAAACAGGCCTGAGTGTTTTGTCTATAACTCAGGATACACTAATCCGTTTGACCTGAAATTTTACAGGCATATTCAGGACTTAAGGAGCTACAAAACCGGGTAGAATGTTCTTCACAAAAACCCTAACTTGTGTACTTTTCTTCCAAACAGAAATTGGTTGTAATTAATCACTTTTTCCACCTCCTAGAGTCATTACATACCATTTCCAATCATTATAGATAGCCACACAATCATGTTCATATTAAAACAGAAAAATCACCAATAAATAGAAAACTTCACTACTTCAACCACAAATCAAGATGTAATCCATAATATTGCACCTTATACTACCACTAATCACAAATTAAGTATCATTAGAGGAAGGAAAGTGGTTCTTCACAACTCACCTTAGAAACAAGAGAGAGGGAGCAATAGGTCCTCTTAGCTTTCCAAATAACTCCACACAACACTTCACTATCACTCCCTTAAGTGGTTTTATGGAGCACAAACAAGATTGGAAGGTTGAGTGAGTTGATTGAAGCAAGATTGAAGCAAACTTGGAGAGTTTTCTTTTTCCTTTCTTGAGAGAGAGGGCCGGCCAAGTCTTAGAGAAAAATGGGGAATTTTTGGTGATTTTTATGATTTATTTGGTCAATGGTAAGACAATGAATAGTGGTCTTAAAGTTCCTCCAACCATTTGGTGACACTTGTCACCATATTTAATGCTTGCCTAACTTTTTTTTTTGTCTCTCTTACACCTATCCACTTGGTACCTTTAAATATCTCATAACACCCGGTAAATTAAATCCAGTATCCAAAACTTAACCTAACTGGCCGAATTTTTCCGAACTTACCGCACTAGTGGGTCCCGCGTCCAATATACATTCTTAATTTCTCAAAAACTAACCGATACTAGAAAAATCATCTAAAACTTATATTTACTCATAAAAAATTATCTGGGGAATTTTTCTAATAAAGAAAATATGGAAAAAGACGGGCGATAAATGAAACTCCACTTAAGCTTTCTAATATTGTAACACTAGAGGTTTGCTAATCCAGAGTTTACTAACCATTTTCAAACTTGTTAAACCTCTGTAAACTATAACGAATCCTATTTTTTTCTTGTGCTAAAACACACACTAGAATACCGCATAAACTAGGGTTTTATCATAAGCAAAGTTAGGGTTTTCAATCTTAGCTGAGCTTAGGGTTTCTTCTTAACCCTAAAACCTTAATATCAACTTACGAACTGACTGGGGCCTCACAACATGTCTCTTACTCAACTTGTTTTGAGATTTGAGAAACTTGAGTGATTCGTGGTCAGTGTGTATGACAAACTCCTTGGGTCGTAGGTAGGGTTGCCACACTTGTAGTGCTCGAATCAAGGCATACAACTCCTTGTCATAGGTGCTGTAGTTCAACATTGCACCATTCAGTTTCTCACTAAAGTAAGCAATTGGTCGTCCTCCTTGGATCAACACTGCTCCTATGCCAATCCCTGATGCATTACATTCAATTTCAAAAGTTTTAGAGAAGTCAAGAAGAGACAATACGGGTGAGTGTGTGAGTGCGTGTTTAAGAGAGTTAAAGGATTTGTCCTGTTCTTCACCCCAGTGGAACAATACATTCTTTTTAATAATGGAGGTCAATGGTGCAGCTATGGAGCTAAAATCATGTATAAAGCGTCGATAGAAGCTTGCAAGTCCATGGAAGCTCCTTATTTCCCCAATGGTGGTCGGTCTTGGCCATTCTTGGATGGCTTTGATTTTACTCTCATCCACCTTGGTGCCATATGAACTCTGTCGCGCCCCACTTTTTTATGGTGTGAAAGTAGTGTGTGGGATATGTATGTGAACATGTATGAAAGTGAAAATAAAAAGGCCGTGGGATTGTGAAATGCGACAGTTTGGCCAAACAAAGGGTTTTAGGTAGAAAAGGAGTCGCCACTTGGTATAGAGTTAGGGTGTACAAAGTCACCCAAAACGTGATTTTTTGGAAAAGAAAAGTAAACAAACCCTTTTTAAAGAATTTTTAGATCTACGTAACCAAAGAAAGGGATCGGGGGTCACATTTGATAAGGGAGAAGGCAAAGGCAAAGGCTAAGGCACTCCCTTACCCTAGCCAAAGCTGGTTGTGTGACTTAGCCCTTCTTTTCCTAAATCTTCTACCCAAAGTATGTGTTGCATGTTGGATATGACTAATGGATATGAAAAAAAATGCAATCCTAAATCTAAAATGTCTCTTATGAGGCTTTTTGGTCCCAACCACATGAGTTGTGATGGCCAATAAGAAAAACTCTCATAGAGGTCACGGATAATGCAAATGAAGACCCAAATATGAGTGCAAGTGTGAAAATGTAAAAAGAATGCATGTGTGCCAATGTAAGAAAAGTGCATGTGTGCCCATTGAGAAAATAAAGGTGTTTGTGTGCAAGTGGATGAAAATATGGTATAATGGTAGTAAGTACATATAAGTGCAATTTGGGTGCAATTTGTGAGGTAGAAAATAAATAAAAGAAAAAGAATGTGCAAACATGGCATGTGGATTGCGAAAAATATAAGTAGTTGAGAAAATGTGGATAAAAAAAGTGAAGAGGTGATATGATAGAAATGAAAGTGTATGAACTTAGAAGAATGCATCAAGTCGGGTACAGGAATGACTCCTAACTTTACGACTTTAATTTTCCCTTTGATTAGAAGGAAGAACTAGCGTGCTAAGGATATTTTGTAGCCACACTCGCTCGTTTCCCTTACCAAAAGGGGACTCTCAAGCAAATGTACCCTATAACTAGCATGAGGATGCAGAAACGTAAAATGAAGGGGAAAGGGTTGAGGGAGCATGCCAAATGCTAGAAAACTAAGAAAAATGTATGAAATGTAGTGAAACATGCAAGTATGCACTAACGAGAGGGGACGGCCTATTGGGTCTAGCATTGGACTAGCCCTTTTTAGAATTCTCTCACAAGCATTGGACTTGCGAGAGCTCGAGGGAAAAGACCATGGCCAGCGTTGAACTAGCCACGGTAACGCATTCATCCATTGCATTCATCTATGACTATAGAAATCAAGTAGACATGCCAATCACCTATAAACACGTAGCACATAACACTTAGCATGCTCGACTAAATGCAAGAGTCTAACAAAGCAAATTAACACGTAGCAACAAAAGCAAGCAATCAAGCTAATGAACCTATTACATTTGCTAACTAAAACAAATGGGGAAGGGAAAAAGTGAATAAAAATGCTCTTCAAGCCCTATCTATTACAAGCCAAGAGGTGTACACATATCCCATGAAAGAAAAACTTAATAAAAGCAAAAGTAAATAAAATGAATGAAAGGAATTAAGGAAAAAACAAGGAAAGCAAAGTAGACATGCAATTCTCACTTAGCACGTTGGATCACATAGGAGAGAGACAAAAAAGATAAAAGAAGTTATACCTCCCTTGAGTTGATGCCTTAAATGGAGTGAAATCACTTATTTATCCTCCAAAATAAAAGAAATGGTCAAGGTACCAATTTATTTGGGAAAATTAAAGAAAATAGGCAAACACAAGCTCACTTTGTCATAAAGCCCCTAAAGTCATGACTTAAGTGCAATTGAAACAAAGCATAGTAATTAATTGAAACAAACAAGCAATGAAGTTGTAGAATTAAAACTGCCAAAGACCAAATTGAGGAAATTATTCAATTGATTGGGTCATAGCGGCATTAGTTGGAAGCCAAGGGGTTGGAGTGCAATTTTTGAAAGCCATTTACGTGCAAGTTCCATGCAACCACGTAAAGAATGCTTCTGCAATTTCCAGCCGTGACTTCCTATCCTATTTCACCATGCAAACATATTCACCAAATGCCAGGATTTTAACTATCAATCATTGACTAAACATGTAACTTCATTGCAGGGTTGAAACAAGAATGGGAGCTGACCATCAAGAATAAAAAAAACTAAACAGCAAAAGAAGGAAGAAGAAAAAGTGCAGCAAGGTTTTCTGCAATTTGCTTCCTAAGCTTTGAAGCTTCGGCAACCAAGAATAGGTTAGAAAAATTTTTAATCAATCTTCCAAGCTTTGAACTAACTAACAACTGCACAACTACCATAATCCAAGCAAGCAAAAATCATATAAGGAAACCATGTTAACTCATAAAGAAGCTCATGCATTCTGCTGGTTTCTTTCTGCTGCAAATAGCATGCGCATGAAAACATTTCATGAATTCCAATGACCATGTCGATTCATCAACCAATCCTACAAAACTCAACCCAACAAGAGACCATGCAATGACACAAGATCATTATGTTTAAACATCAGAAAATTCAGACAAAAGATCATGCCAGCATCGAAATAGCATTCTGCAATTTTTCAGCTACAGTTAGCTACGCTTGTGATGTTCATCAGATGCAAACTTTCATTCAAACACGGACAGTTTCTCAACCACACAGCAAAGGCATGATATTGAGCAATCAAAATCACAGAAATTGAACATTCAAGCAAGCAAAACTTCTGTAAAAAATTCTGCAACCTTCCGGGTTTAGTTCAAAAAAAAAAAGAAAGGTTTCCTGCTGCAATTTTGTTGCTTAGCCACCTCGCGTGGCAGATTTTCACAAGCATCTCAACCCACAATCCTAACTTTAAGTTCTTATCAAGCTTGTCATGCATGTCGTGGGATGGCAGAACCAGAAATGATGAATATTTTCGCGCAAACCAGAATTCAAACCAAGCTTTCTGCTAGAAAGGATTCGGCAGCTAGAGAGGCTTTCTGCAATGTCCGAAGTTTAACAACCCAGAAACCATATGAAACATATTCCAAGCAAAACAAAATCCCTATACTCATGCACTTTTATACCACTAAAGATACACAACATAAACAGCAACCGGGGAAACACCAAGAGGCAAAACATGATAAAAATCATGAATCCAAATCAGCAGCAAAGATGGCCCAAGATTCACGTTCCGCAGATTGGGATTCTCATGAAAAATTTTGCCAAAGAGACAAGGGAAAAAACTATGGTTACCTCAGAATCTTGGTGGAGTAAAATGATCGTGGAAATCAGGACACGCTGATTCAAGAATCGCGGTCGAGGACTTCCGTCACAGAACTTTCAGCAGTGGAGAACCGGCAACTTCAAGCTTCAACTTAGCGGCGTTGGGGACGTTTTCAGTCGACAATTGCTGAACGAAAGCTGCTCCCAGACATCCCAAGAAGATGTAGGAAAAGAGATCTCTCAGAAATATAGACTATCTAGATCTGAAACGAGTGAGAAAGGGGGTGAATCGTCAGCCTGGTTCACCGATTTTGAAGGAATTTTTCTGCACTTTTTCTCTCTTCTTTCTCTTTCGATTTTGTTTGGTTCTATCTCCTGATCACTCCATTTCATCCTCAGATTTCCCAGACTTCCTTTCCTTCTTTCTTTTTTTTTTCTTTTTTTAGAAACCCTCGGCAGTCTCTTTCTTTCTCTCTCGACTCTTCCTATCAAACTGCTAAAACTTCCTCTGGTTCCTCTCTTCCACTCCTTTAAACGGCAAAGCAGCGCCTGAATGGCAATGCAATGCACTTCAGCGTAGGCCAAGCGAAGCTGGGAAAAGTTTCACCTTTTGCTACGACTGCCTTCTAGATTCCTTGCCACCTCTCTGCTTGCTTCCTTCTTGGCCGAAAGCTTCTCACTTTCTCCGTTATTCTACCCTCCCTCAACCTTCACCAGATTTCCAGCCGTCACTTACACTCCCTTTCCTCTCAGACTTCCGCCGCCCGTCAAAACCTCTAGAGCTCTCTTTTTTCCCTTGCTCAACCCCCAGCCGTCAATCTTCTCTAAAACCCCAAGCTCTCTCTCGCTTTTTGTTTTCGTTTCCCTTTTGCTAGCAGCCGCCAGTCCCCCTCAGAATTTTTCTACCCCTTTTCTCTGCCGTTTCTCTTGGCTTTTATATGGGAAACCTATAACTCTAAACCCTCACCTCAACGGTGAGGATGAAAGGTTTGTTCTACCCTATCCCCCCAGCTATCCGATCCATTGAGCCATATCTTCCCTGAAAAAATCTTCATGCCGTTGCATGTGCAGCTTTTTTTTTTTCAACTAATAAACAGTAAAAAGAAATAAAACATATTTTCCATGCATAACTTTTCTCTTTTGACAAATTTTTGTGCTAAAAGTCTTATAATAAAAATAAACAGATAAAAGGGCAAAACGAATATAAAAATGAAAACTAAAAAATAATAGATAATAATGATCTAAAATGCTATACAAATGCAAACAGTCTAAAACAAAAATCATGAAATTAACAAATAAAAATAGATAAGAATTATTACTAAAGCAAAAATAAAAAGCATACAAATTATTTAAAAATTTGGTGTCTACAAACTCATAACATAGCTTAGGAACGCTAGTTGGTCAGTGCAAAAAGTACATTTCTTTAGATTAGTATATAGGCGTTCCTTTCGAAGTACTTCTAATACAAGTTTAATATGCTGCAAATGTTCCTCTAGACTTGTGCTATAAATGAGAATATCATCAAAATATACTACTACAAATTTGCCTAAGTACTCACGCAAGACATGATTCATTAGCCGAATAAAGGTGCTTGGTGCATTAGTAAGTCCAAAAGGCATGACTAACCACTCATATAACCCGTACTTTGTCTTAAATGCAGTCTTCCATTCGTCCCCCTCTTTAATTCTAATTTGATGATATCCAGATTTCAGATCAATTTTTGTGAATATAATTGCCCTGTGTAATTCATCTAACATGTCATCTAGACGAGGGATGGGATGGCGATACTTTACCGTTATGGTATTGATAGCTCGGCAGTCCGTGCACATCCTCCAAGTCTCGTCTTTCTTTGGCACAAGGATGACTGGAATAGCACAAAGGCTTAAGCTTTCTCTTGCCCATCCCTTGCCTAGAAACTCCTCCACTTGCCTTTGAATCTCCTTGGTCTTCTCGGGGTTGCTTCTATAGGCCAATCGGTTAGGTACGGGTGCACCAGGTATGAGGTTTATTTGGTGTTCAATACCCCTCACGGGTGGCAATCCACTTGGCACATCATCGGGGAAAACGTCCTCATACTGCTGCAAAAGCTTAGAAAAAGAACTAAGCAACGAAGGGTCAAATGTGTTAGTTTCATTCGAAACTTCCTTGGTATAAAATAGGAGCATGGTTTTGCCTCCAAGTAGCCCTTTCCTCACATCTTTGGTTTTTGTACTTAGCAATACTTTTCCCTCTTGCTTTACCTCAAGATCCGTCCCATTTATTGCCTTTTCCCGCTCATTTTGCACGGATCTTTTCCTTTCTTTTCTTTCTTGTTTTTCAATTTTTTTCCTCTCATCAACTTTTTGACACTCATGTTGGATTTTCATTTGGTTCTCATACACTTGCTTAGGTGTGAGTGGTACAAGTGTGATCTTCTTTCCTTTGTGTAGGAAAGTGTATATGTTGGTACGATCATCATAGCTAGTACTTCTATCAAATTGCCACAGTCTACCAAGTAAAATATGGCTAGCCTGTATAGGTACTAAATCACAAAGTACTTGGTCCTCATAAGCACCAATTTTAAAAGAAATGAGTACCTGTTGAGACACTCAGATGTCTCCACAATTGTTTAGCCATTGTAGACGGTATGGTCGGAGGTGCTCGCGAGTTAGAAGCTCTAATGCTTCGACCATCACTGAGCTTGCTACATTGGTGCAGCTTCCAGGGTCTATTACCAAACTACACACTTTACCATTTACATGGCATCGGGTGTAGAAGATGTTCTCACGTTGGATCTCCTCTTCCTTAATGTGTGCGGCTAGTGCGCGCCTTGCCATGAGCCCTAACCCCACGGACTCCTCCAATGGTGGTTGTATGACCGCTTCCATATCGCCCTCCTTTTCCAATGGTGGCATTTCATTGTATTCTTCCTCATCGTCGGATATTATCTCTCCGCTTGGAAGTACGATCATTGTCCTTTGATTTGGACATTGGCTAGTAATATGGCCAAGTTCTTGGCACCTCCAACATTTTGTGTCACGACTCCTTGCTCGAGGAGGTTCATTGTTCAACTTTAAGATGACTTTACCTTACTCCTTGAATAGCGTCGGCTTTGGTTTGGTTGGAGTGGTATAGCTCCCCGAGGGTTTGAATTCCCTCCTCGGATTGCTAGTACGGCTATAAGAGGGTGATGGTGTAGAAAATGTCCTGTTTTGGCCCCTTCTATTAAGCATTCGTTCCACCTTTAAAGCTTTCTCGAGCATGTCTTTTATTTCCACGTAATGGTACATCTCGACCTCATTCGCGATCTCCGCTCGTAGACCACTAAGGAATCTTGCCATGGTAGCTTCCCGATCCTCCACTATGTCCGCTCGGAGCATGATTACCTCCATCTCCTTATAGTAATCTTCGACACTTTGATTTCCTTGCCTTAAGTTTTGTAACTTGTGGTACAAGTCATGATGGTAATGGCTAGGAACAAAGCATTTGCGCATAAGGACCTTCAACTCGGACCAAGTTGCGATCTCAATGTCTTCACTACGCCTTCGACTAGTGGTAATTTGGTCCCACCAGATGATGGCATACTTGGAGAATGCCATGACTGCTAGTTTTAGTTGTTGCTCCTCCATATAGTCATTGCAATTGAACATAAGTTCAACTTTCTTTTCCCACTCGAGGTAGGCATTCAGATCGGATTTCCCTTCAAAGGGTGGCACTTGCATTTTGATGCCTTTAATTGCTTCTCCCCTTGGTTTGTAGCTCTTGTTAGCCCTCCTCGTGTGTGGTCCAAGTTCATCGTCGGAATAATTGGATCCTTCTGACTCATGTTGGACTGTTCTCCGTCAGTTCATACTCCCTCGTGTGCCGCTTTGGGTAGCTTCCACCTTGTCAAGCCGTTCATGGACAAGTTCTAATTTTGGTCCATGATTCGTCGATTGTCACCCTTTAGGGATTTGGCAAAGATTTTAAAGTCAAAAACCGATGGGCTATCCCCTCCTGCATTAGACATGCTTGGTACTCCTGCAAGAAAAAAGGTTAGCTTGAAAAAATAATTTCCTCACTCGCTCCCTTAGTGTTTACTCTGGCTCTCGTGTATCACACACTCTCGTTTTTTTTTGGCTCACAAAAATATATTCTCAAAGCTTGATTTGTACCTTTGAAGAGGTTAGATCAGCTCAATAAGTTGTTCAACGGCTTACCAATGGTAAAATCACTTCGCACGTGAGAGGAGTTTGAAGGACCCGAAACAGAATTTTTGGTCTTGACTTAACGGAAACGAATAATTGCGGATCAGTTTTGAAGCTTAACAAATGATACAATTAAATGACTCACTAAGACAGATTTGGTAACGTCTCTACTTGACTCAACCGACTCTATTAAAGCAAAGACACAATGGCAGAAATTTATGGCTCCTAGAAGGACTTACCCGATCTTGCACTTGGCTGTGTTTTTGGAAGGTGTAAAGGAGGGTTTCTTGGACCTTTGTTGTGTAAGAGTGGCGGCTGGTAGCTGGTTCCCCACGTGGTTTTATGTTACCAATCAGAAATTGGGATTCCAAGTAGAACTAGAATTTTCTTTTACATACCCAAGTCAACTAGGCTTCCTAATTCTAATTTGCTTTCTTGCGTCTCTTTTTTTTTGTTTTTGTTTTTGTGGTAGTATTGATGCAAACCAGATCTCTTTTTCTTCTCCCAATTCGGTCTCAACCCCAAAACAAAGGTTACAGCTATGGTTTGTGAGCAAGAATAGCCTCCAATGCAAGGATCAAGAACTAGTTAGTTGGGATTTCTAGAAGTTCAAGAACTCCCACGGCTTTCAAGATATTCGTCCAAGTTTTCTTGGCAATTCCAGATTTGATTTCAAGGTTTTCAAGAATATCAAGAACAAGGTAATTCAGCCGTGCAAGGTACAATTTTCCCAACCCCTTTGTTCAAGATTGTAACCCGAATTGCTTAAAGCAACATAGCGACCAGAATTCTGTTTTTCTTTTTTTTTTTGATGCAACACTCGAAGACTCTAAGACACTAAGACACGACAATTAGTGAACCAAAATTGGTTAGAAACAACAGGTTCAATTCGGCAAGCAATTGGACACCAATACGGATAGCAAAGGAACAAGGGAAACTAACGGTAAATTTTTTTTTGTGTTGCGTTTTGAAGAAGACAGAATTGAGGCAATAAACTATGACTCAAATAAAACAAGAAAAAGATAAGATATAACCTGGAAGTTGTCAACTAGCTTTGATTACCAGATGATACGAACCCAACCATGCTTGGCGAACTTGCCTACCAACAAACAGGATCTAGGCAAGCGACTCCATGGTTTGATTGTGTGGGACCTTAAACCCCCTTAGAATCCCTTAGATGAGAACTAAGATTGAATCTTAACCCTCAAGAAAAGATTAAAGAAACTTACGGCTATTGGTAGAACGGCACCACGAGCAAGTGTGATTCTTACTTGATAAGCCAAGAAGAACACTTAAAACAAAATCTAAGATATTCAAAGTTAATCGAAGCTAAGAGAATACTCTTAAAACTGAAAATTGTTTATTGATTATTGAATGAATAACAAGCTTGGCCAAGCCTTGTATTTATAGGCTTTGGTACTCCTAATCCTAACTAGCAATGGAAGACCATATTAACTCCAAATAACCCTAAACCTAGCTTACTAAGGAAGCTAACAAACGAAGCCCAATATGGGCTGTCCAACCTTTATTCTCAAGCCTATATTAGTCGCTTAACTCGATAGCGAAGCCCATTATGCAGTTCATCCTTTCTCTAGTAATCTGAGGCTTCTTCATGGACTTGGAGTAGGCTCACCATCATGTGTTTAGCCTCTTGAATCCTTCCAATGCGTGTATGAACAATTTGGAGAAATGTTTGGGGGTTCTCACGCATCTTTCTTGCTCTTGCTCGAGTCATTAGTCCAAGGTTTATTGATGGTGCGTGTAGATCATTCTTACTCGAGCCTTGTGAAGTGACGACTTGAGGTCTTGGTGGTTTCTCATCAGGACGTGCTGCCCAAATGTTCACTCGAGAGTTAGGCGTGTATACTCCCGACTCGAGCGAAGATTTGAGGTTGAATTGAACTTGGATTGTCTATGGTATTCAAGTTTTCTTTCATAGAGGTGTATAAGCTGAAATTTTGCCGAAACTCGTACCCTTGAAAAGTGAAAGTAGCGACTAATCGGAGTTTGTTTTCCTCGTCTTTTAGCCCACTTTACAAACTTAAACGTTTTAACCGCTTCCTACCAAAACTAAAAGAGCAAGCATGAGTTTTCTCGGGTGTGATAAGAAAAATGAATACTACTTAAATGCATTTCATTTACTTGATTTCTTTAAGCGAAACTCTTAAGTTTCAAACCTTACTTGATTTCAAACTCTTAAATGATGTTTTATCGTAGATTTGAACTCCAAACAAAGAGTTGTACCTGAACGTGATTCTAAGAAGCACTAAGTCTTTGGGTGAGTACTTTCAAATATATGATTGAACTTGATACTTGTTTTAAATGTTTAACCAACATGGTCGGATGATATTTGCTTAGTTTGATCGGGCAAGAGTGTACTTTATCGCACTTGTCCTAATGTGATATATTCTTGTTCATTGGTTGCCATTAACTTGATATACATGTATATGATTCATATCTTGTTTGGAATTTCAGAAACTCTGAGACTAGTTAATCGAGTCAAGCCGGCAAAGGGCCTGGTCGATTAGATACCGAATCCTGGGTCTCTAGTTTGTCGAGTGGAGTGTTATCTTCTCGACTAATCGGTATACTCGAATATTACCACTAGTGTTTATCTTGAAATTCAGGCCCGGTAAGGGGTTTGGTCTGTGGACAATGATTGGAGTTAAGTGGTGTACTATTGGACTAGTTACCTTACTTAGAAATTGACGGAGTGTCAACTACTACTTGATCAAGTTATGGTGGAGCTAGTTTGCAAAAGCAACTATATCCTTTTATTTGAAATGTTGAATACTTAATGTTTGGCCATACGAAGCATTATTGTTTACTTTCTTGACTTGTTATACTCGCTACTTTACTATTATGATATTTTCATTTTTAATTAATGGTCAACTTGCTATTTAGAACCTCATTGAGTTTTAACTCACTCAATTAGTTTTGTTTTTCGTACAAGGGGCTCGAGCGAGGTGTGAGATTGGTATAGGATAGCGTAGTCTAGTTTTTTGGAAATTTTGTAATTGTACTCACACTAGTCACTCGATTAGGGTTGAATGTATTTCGAACTGCAATCTTTTGATGTATTTGGAATTGTATAGAAGTTTGAGATAGAAATGAATGTATTTGTACATTCCAAACTTGAAAACTGTTGTTCCATTTACATTCGAGGTTGTGAATTATTTTATCCGAAATAAGTAAGCGATTTTGGCGAGAGCTGGACAGGCGGTCCGCTAAAACTTGAGGTATGCCTTAGGGGGAGGCGGGGTCGTCACAGTGGAGCTGTCACGGGTGGTATCAGAACTGCTTCATGCGGTCTCTGCGCGGGATGAATTTGGGTCAAGTGGTGTTATGGTCATGATTTCATGAATGAGTTTAAATAAGTAAGTGCTCTTTCGAGCATAAACTATGAATCATGACTGTTCTAGGTGTCAAACCTTTATGATGGTACTTGGGCACGATAGATATGTATGCCGGGTAGTAATCTCAAATGTAGATGATTTACTCTTGGGACTGGCCAGCTCGAGTTGTGAATTATCTTATTGTGGATTCTTGTACTTGAGTACCAAATAGTGAAAAGCACTAGAATAAGGGTCTGTTTCTTGATTGCATTTGAGATAACTTATAATGGCAAAGGTCAGAGCACGGAGGATTCTTGTATTGGACTTGACATTTAACCGATTAAGGGGATTGGAACGATGAATGCTATCTTGGACTAGTTCAATAAATGTTTGGCTAGGGTTTTGATAGATTGTGTTTAGATTTGGATTTTAATAGTTGCTGTGAATGTTTAAAGTGTTAGCTTTGCAAACCTATTTTATTTCTCCTATGAAGGTGCAAATTGTTATGTGTTTACTTGATTTTGATATGGACTAAGTTAAACTAAATATGTAATTATTTTGTGATATATCAGATAAATGTATTTTGGACTCTTGATTGACTACCTTTGTCTACATGCCTAATTGAATCCTATCCTCTTATGTATCTATATACGAAAGCTAGGGAAAAGATATTTGGGCATTCGTATAGGTTTAGATAACCTCGGGATTAAGGAAGGGTGATTGAAAATCAGCGGCTAACCAAATCAAGAACCCAGAGTCGAGATAAGGGACCAAGTAGTGAAGGCTATAAATTGCATGACACTTTTGTGTTAGTGGTTAGTACTTTGATAAATGTGTAAGATTGTATATTATCTGAGATTGAGAGTTTTGGATCATGTATGAAGATTCTGTGGAAAAGAATTTGGTATAGGGATTGTGAGATAAAAAAAAGAGATTTGGGTTCTATACCTATATGCAAAAACTTGAGATAGGGTGTGGAACTTTTGATATACGAAGCATGCTTTAGGATTTCGTTATGTACATAAGTGATAAGTGGCATAGTATTTTTAGATATTGCCCTAACTATGTTCTACTTTCGTGCCTATTTCATTTGAGAATAGATAAGTTTAATCTCTCGTGATTGGATTGGAAATGAATGAACCGTAAAAAAAAAACAAATATGGCTAGGGTTACTTATCCTGCTCCTTGGATTTGCCTGGCAAGCTATCATCGAGTTAAGTGAATCGATGAGATGACAAATGTGACTGATCTGCATAAGAAAATAGAGATTTTTCGAAAGGAAATAGAGTTCCAAAGGAAATTAGCTAAGCACTGGGAAGGATGATGGGAACAAAATACTTGGAGAAAATTGAGCTACTGCACCAGAACAGAGATTGAAAAAGAAATATGAAGGGATTCCAGAAGAGGTGCGGAATAAGTTTGAATTAGTGCATTTGCCTAGTCGAATAGCATCTCAAGACATTCCTAGTCAAAGTTAGCCATTAGTGAGGTTTTGCCTGAAATAGTAGTAATCATTGAATTATGCGTAGTGAAATTTTTATGTGGTAAGCTGTATTTCCTTTAGAAACATTGGACTTGGTACCTGCTGTTTAATGAGTGATATTGAATATTGGTGGTGAGGCAGTATTGGATCCTTATCCATGAATTTATTACTATAATTTTGTCTTGAAATTAAGCAAGAATTCTTCGTTTGTGGCTCGAAAGGAAGAAATTTTGGTTCGAGAGGATGATACGGGTCTCGTGGTAAAAGTGTAAAGATGAAAGGGACCTTACGTTATTGGTGATTAGTCAATGTACAGTGTATAAGTTTTAGAATTAGAAAGGATAGTAGTCAAGTTTTAACTCATCTTTTCATCAAGACTGAAGATTGGGTTACTTTTCACCTTTTGATATCTCCACTGATTTTCTTAGTATAGTGTTTTAGTCATTACATTATTGTGATTTTCTTTCTAAAAAGAATGTGGTAGTGGCATGAGTGAGGAGCAGCTCTTGAAAAGTAGAAGAAATCACTGTAGAATCGAGTTGTGTAAGCAAGGAAGAGAATTTCGAGGACGAAATTCTATTAAGGGGGAAAGAGTGTGAGGACCCGGAAAATTAGGTTGTATTTTATTTATTTCTTTGAATGCATTTTTTCTACTTTAAACTATTGCCTTAATTTCCTCGAAATTTTTATAAGTGAGTTGAGTTTTTAGATCATTTTCTTGGTATAAGTTAGTACATGTTAAGTTTGAAGTGCATTATGGATGTGAGACCTGCTAGTGCGGTAAGTGTGATAAATTTTTGACGACTAGGTGAAGTTTTACATAACTAGATATTATTTTATAAGGTGTTAAGGGATAATTAGAGGTTGGCAAGACAATTTAGTGATTGGAAGATAACAAAATGAGGATTAATATTGGCTAAACATTTATCACCAAACTCTTGGACCTTTGACCTTGACCAAAGACTTTCTTACCTCTTGAATAAAAATAAATTTGGACCAACAACTCTTCCATTTCCTTCCCTCCACGCCCGAACCTCCTTGAGAGAAAGAGAGAAAGAAAGCTTCAACTTCAACCTCCATTCCTTGCTTGAATCTTGAGTTCCAACCATAGATTTTGCAAAATACTCCATAAAAGTTGTTCACAAGGGAAGATTAAGGGCTTGAGTGGAGAGATTTTTCGAGGAAAAGCACTAAGCTTCCATCTTTCTTGGAGGCACAAGGTAACTTTGGCAAGAAACTTTCCTCTACTTCAAATATATGCAAACTAGTGGTTTAGGGTTTCAATTTGGGTAGTTTCATGAGAAAATTTCATGGTTTGAAGTTGTGATGTGAAATTTTCAGTTTTTATGGTAATTTTCTGCCCACATATGATGCTTAAGTGTTGGCTATGGCTTGGTAGCTTTGCTATGTGAAATATATAGCTTTTATATGCTAGTTTGACTTACCTAAAGAAAATTCCAGCTTGTGAGTAGGAATTCCAGCTTAGGGTTTCATTTTCTACCTTGAGTAGGTGATGGTTATATGCTTGATTTACTGAGTTGTTGGATTACTACGTATATGCTTGATTTGAGGCTGTTTTGTGGTGAGAATGAAGCCTTGAATTGGTTGGAAAAATTGGTAAAAACAAAGGAGGTATTGCTGAAAATTTGTCCACAAGAACCCTTGGACAGTTTTAGGAAATCTGCTATATCTTGTAGTAGAAAAGTTAGAATTGAGTTCTGTTTATTGCGTTTGAAACTAGAGTCAGAGTACTATCAACCATGAAAATTTAAGCCTTTTTTCCAATTCCCGTGAATATTTGTAATTTTTCAAAGTTGACTGAAATTGCATACCTGTTCTGTCTTTTACTGGATGATGTAGCAACTTGAGACTCGAATTTGACTGACTTAGGGACTGAATCTTACAAATGTGTCTTCTAGGAAATTGTAACCATTTGTGCCAATTTTTCGACGGTATAAAGTTTATCAATTTTGGACTTAAGAAGCTTAAGATATGATTTTTCAAATAGTGTTGCGCAAAGCTAAGAAATTCTATTCTCTTAGAACTGTTTTACTTTCATTTCCCACTTTAAGTGTGGAGTTGGTCTTTCATTTTGGATATGGCTTATGAGTGGAATTGAGATTTAAGAAAAAGGAAATGAAGTCTTAGAAACCTTAAGTTCTTCATGTATTTTAGTTTTGTTTTGCTAGTCTTTTACTATAGTATGTGATCGCAGGACTTGAGATGGTTCAAGAGGACGAACCAGGGTTCAAGTGAAGGGTTGCATTTGATTGGTGAGTGTGTCACTCGCATGACTTGTTGCTTAACTGGTTTACTTGTACTTGCAATTTGTGACTCGAATAACTGTGACTTCTATTTATTCTGGACGAAACGAGGGTGTACTTTATCACACTCGTTTCTCTTGCCTATTTTATTGGTTCCTGTATAAATTTGAATCTGTTACTTGTGCATTATTTGATGTCGTTCGGAGGCTTGTATCCAAAGACTTTATTATGAAATCTGAGCTCAATCTCATTGATAGTTAATCGAGTTGAGCCAGCAAGGGCCTGGTTGATTAAATAACGAACCATGAGTCTCATGTTTTGTCGAGTGGAGTGTTATCTCCTTGACTAATGGGTATACTCGAGTATTACCATCCCTGTTTCTGCTTGAGGCGTTCGGGCCCGGTAAGGGGGATGTTTGGTGAACGGAACTTGGTGTAAAGTGGGGTCTACGGTCATGGTCATTTCTTTAAACGTTGATAGAGGGTCAACAGGTTTGGATCAAGTAATGCAAAAGAGAAAATTGGCACTTGAGGGCCATCTGTATCCTTTTACTTCCAATTTAACTGCAGTGTTTCTTCCTCTTTATTTGATGTCTTCATTTGATTAATTGCAAGTGTACTTTCGTGATATTTGACTGCTTGACCTGTTGGTACCTCATTGGGTGAAAGCACATTCTCGTTACCTTTGTTTTCCTTACAGGGGTCAATATTTTGGAATCGTGATTTTTGAAGAAAATAGTAGAGCTAGTTATAGATATTCTTTTGATTAAGCACCTTTGTAATAGTTAACCCTAATTGTATTTTGTTCCAGTATAACATTTTGGCTTATAAAAACTCCAATGTATACATAATCATGCAAGTGTATGGTTATGTATATTAGTTGAGAATGCATGTTTCGATGGTTATGTGAACTTTTCTTGTATTCGTTGGAAAATCGGGCGAGTGCAGAACTTGAACAAGGAAAGAAAAAAATCTTGGCTGTAATGACCCCACCTCCCCCTAAGGCGTACCCTAGGGTTTAGCGAGTCGTCTGCTCAACTCTCACCAGGACTCACTCACTCGAAGCTTGGAAAAGTAACTTACATCTATAGAAAAATAAATAATATAACAATTCAACCTCAACTCATCGTTCGAACCACAATTACACACGTCTAGTCCTCGAGTGAAAATTTGGGCGGCATGCCCTTTATATTTAGCTAATTTTCAAACATTTATGGCTTCATCATTTTTCCCAAATCAGCCCCAATGTCACACATAGGCAATGTTACCACAATAGCCTTTCAACTAGACTCAAAATAATCTAATTACAACACAAGTTTAAACAAGGCAACCGGAAATCAAGGTTAAAGGCAAATAGTTAAATGGCAGATTTGATGTCTCTTAGCGTATCGGTCACAATCAAAGCTATGCTTATCGGATTAGGGTACAATTTAAACCATTTCGAAACTAAGACAAAGGGCTACAACTTTCATGAAGACAACTCAACCCAATTCACAGTTTATCTAGGTCGAATTTACAGATTACAGAACCAGAATTTCACTGTCAGGCTAGTTATCAGCATTGAGTTCAAATGACAATAACTCAGGCTAAAAAAGTCTGATTGAGGCGTTTTCAGATGCGTTGGAAAAATAAAATATAGGACTACAACTTTTGTGTTTTGACGAAATGCTGATTTGATATGGACCAAAGTGAAAAATGAGGCCAGAATCGTGAAATCCCAACACTGTCCGCAAAACTATGCCTTTGGTAGTCAAGGGTTTTTTTTGTCATTTTGCATGATACAGTGCTCGGATTGAGTTGAAATTTTATAAAAAGCAACATAACATCATTTCTTACAACTTTCATGCTTTAAACTAAGCTTAATTCGGCCTCCATCATGGCCAAATGAAGCTGGTCAGAACAGGGCAGTCAAGGAATTAAAGCTGGAAATTGATGAATTCAAGGTATAAACTTCCTATTCATGTCTTGAAGCACTACTCCAACCTCCTATCCAAGCTTATAGACACCATATGCTATCTAAACAATAAGAAATACAGCTAAACAATTCAAACCCTAACTCAAAAAAAATTCACCATAATCATCAAAACTACGTAAACAACTATCACTAACCAAGAATATAAGTTGTTATACAAACTTAAACAAGATTAAGAGAAAGAAAATAGACAAACAGCCTTAATACCTTGCCAAAGGTGCTTGTAAGAGAAACCTCAACCTTTCCTTCCAAACTTTTAGCACACCAAGCTTCCTAAGGTCCAAAGAAGAGATTAATCTGTTTAGATTCTTGATTTTCACTCAACTAAGCTAGAAATCAAGATTGAAATGAAGTGGTTTTTCTTCTCTCTTTTCTCTCTTCACTCACGGCTGGAATGGGCAGAAATGGAGGCTGAAATGAAGCTCCAAGATGGTCAAGGTGATAGGAATTTGTTTGGGTCAAAGATGGTTAAATGTTCTCCAAGTGTCACTCCAAGATCATTCCTCAAAATTTTTCTTTTTCCTTTCTTTTCTTTAGTCAAGAATTTTGGCTCTCTCTCTAGGATAATTAGGGCTGATATTTTTGCACTAATACCAAGCGGTGCATTAAGTTAATGAAGTGGTGGTCAAGCGGTGTGTTCACTCGGTAACAAACGGTACCCGTCAGTTCACACCGTTTTTCCTTAACTCGCACGTACTAGGGTAACTTATGATTCACTAACTTATTATTATCATTTCTAATCACACACTTAATATCATCTAAAACTCACTCTTAATCACGAAATTTAGTACACACTCCATACCGATTACTCATACTACGAAAAGACGTAAAAACCCTAGTTTATCTTAACTATAAAAGGAAAGAAAAAACTCTTAATTCTATTCTTTATTCCAACCATTGGGGAAGTAAATGAGTAGTAAAGATATTAGAAAGTAATTTATGCAAAATAAAAGGAAATTTTAAGAAAATATGAAGATTTTTTCGTGTCCTCACACTCTCTTCTCCTTAAAAGAATTTCGTTCTCGAAATTCATACATTTATTCATAAATAACTCAGGGTATTTTCCTTGCATATCCTTCTCTAACTCCCAGGTCTCATCATTAGTCATACTTGTAGCCAGATAATGAAAAACATGAAATTTACCTTGGTGGTCTAAGGCATATACTCTGTTTGGTACTCTGGGTTTATCCCCTCCTATATTCGGTTGTTTAGGGCTTGATTTGCCAGCCGATTGAGCATCACTAATTAGGGGGCAATTAGTAATCTGATGCTCAGAACTTCCACACCTTAAGCAGTTTCGCATCTTTTGCCAGCAATTATCTTCTGTGTTGTTGGATTTCCCATAGTACCCGTAAGATATTCGAGTGGCTGAGGTCTGACCTCCCTGCGAGGTACCTCTTCCTTGTCCCCTTCCACCTGGGGCTCCTCTTGGAGTAACTTCCTTAGGTGTCTCCGAAATTTTCTCACCACCATCTCCTCGACCCACCTTAGGGGGTGATATACCTAGATCACCTTGTTCCTGCCCTTAACTTCCACTAGGCGCACCTCTCCTTTTTGCATGAAAAGCCCTTACTTGTGCTCTGGCAATTTCTATTTTTTGGGTTTTCTCCAGAACCCCCGTAAAAGTATTAATTTGTGCCGCCACCAAGGCCTCCTGTATTTCCACATTGAGCCCTTGTACAAACCTCCGACCCTCCTTTGTTTTGTAGCTATCAATTCGGGAGCAAACTTCGATAGTTTAGTGAACTGAGTCTCGTACTCAGATACACTTAGGGTTCCCTGCGAAACTTAATAAAATCGTCCTCTCTCTTTTCTTGGACTATTGGTGGAGGTACTTCTCATTAAATTCTCTTACAAAGTTCAACCATGTCCATACAGTCCCGTCTCTCTCCCATTTGCTCTAACTACATTCCACCAGGTCCTGACTGGTCCCTTAAACTGAAAAATAGCAAATTGCACCTGTCTCTCCTCTACGTAGTTTAAAACAGCGAATATATTGATCATGGTTTCTAACCACCTCTCAGCTTCCTCAGGGTCCGGCCCTCCCAGGAACTTAGGAGGGAAAAACTTTTGAAATCTCTCTAATGCCCTATCTTGCCCTATTTCAGGATCCCTGGGTTGATTAACAGGGGCTTGACCCTGCTGCTCTACTAGTCGAGCAAGTATATTGGTCATTTGCTGAATTGTCGTTGCTACCTGGTCCCCCCCTTTCCACTCTGGGTCCAGGTTGCGGTTCAACTGTTTCACCTCTTTCCTCTCTCGGTTCTCGCATAGGTTCTTGTACCTATCTAGCCTCACGGCCACGGCTAGAACCGCGTCCTTGGGTAGTTCCACATCCTTGACTCCGTCTACCCTCCATACTTCTTTTCCTATATAAGTATAAGCAAAATAAAGTAGCTATAAAGACCGATAGAAGCATTTTCAAATCATAAAACGAAAAATAATAGAGCACATTGGAAATAACATACTTTATATACATATCAGAGCAAGTCTCATATCCTATGGGACATTAACCCTAAGTATTGTTCAAGCACTACACTTAATCAAAACTTGATGAAGTACAACCAAGTACGTACATGTGAATAGTAAGGGTCCCCAATCTCACTAATATCTTCAATATATCCCAAGTCCAGACTATTTGCATCCCCCATGCCTTGGCTCTCGCCATCCAAACTTATCCTAATGTTACTCGGGATACCGATGTATCACAAAGGTATCAGTCTTTGGTACTCGGGTACAGGAATCCGCAAATATGGTACTCCACCACTCGAGTTAGCTAGGCTCAAGAGGAATTCAACCACTTTTGAGATTTCTACCCAACATACATATCTAAGATCCCCAACAACAGACATTTCTTCCACACTTAACAAGCCAATCCCCACAGTCCGAGAAGCCTCTCCCCGCATGAGCTAGGTGCTCTGATACCACCTGTAACGACCCCACCTCCCCCTAGGGCGTACCCTAGGGTTTAGCGAGTCGCCTGCCTAGCTCTCGCCAGGACTTACTCACTCAATGCTCGGGAAAGTAACTTACATCCATAGAAAAATAAATAACATAACAATTCAACCTGAACTCTTCGTTCAAACCACAATTACACACGTCTAGTCCTCAAGTGAAAATTTGGGCAGCATGCCCTTTATATTTATCTAATTTCCAGCCATTTATGGCTTCATCATTTTCCTCAAATCATCCCCAATGTCACACATAGGCAATGTTACCAAAATATCCCTTCAACCAGGCTCAAAATAATCCAATTATAATACATGTCTTAACAAGGCAACCGGAAATCAATGTTAAAGGCAAATAGTTAAATAGCAGATTTGACGTCTCTTAGCGTATCGGTCACAATCGAAGCTACGCTTATCGGATTGGGGTACAGTTTATACTGTTTCGAAGATAATACAAAGGGATACAACTTTCATGTAGATAACTCAACCCAGTTCATAGTTTATCTAGGTCGAATTTACAGATTACAGAACCAGAATTTCACTATCGGGCTGGTTATCAGCACCGAGTTCAAATGACAATAACGCAGGCTACAAAAGTCTGATTGAGGCGTTTTCAGATGCATTGGAAAGCTAAAACATAGGACTACAACTTTTATGTTTTGTCAAAATGCTAATTTGATATGCACCAAAGTGAAAACGAGGCCAGAATCGTGAAATCCCAACACTGTCCGCAAGACTATACCTTTGGTAGTCAAGGGTATTTTTGTCATTTTACATGATACAATGCTCGGATTAGACTGAAATTTTACAGACATCTATATAACATCATTTTATACAACTTTCATGTTTTGAGCTAAACTCAATTAAGTCTCCATCATGGCCAAATGAAACTGGTCAGAACTTCTTATTGATGAATTAAAGCTGGAAATTGATGAATTCAAGGTATAAACTTCTTATTCATGTCTTGAAGCACTACTCCAACATCCTATCCAAGCTTATAGACATCATATGCTATCTAAACAATAAGAAATACAGCTGAACAATTCAAACCCTAACTCAAAAAAATTCGCCATAATCATCAAAACTACGTAAACAACTATCACTAACCAAGAATATAAGTTGTTATACAAACTTAAACAAGATTAAGGGAAAGAAAATGGACAAACAGCCTTAATACCTTGCCAAAGGTGCTTGTAAGAGAAACCTCAACCTTTCCTTCCAAATTTTTAGCACACCAAGCTTCCTAAGGGTCCATAGAAGAGATTAATCGGTTTAGATTCTTGATTTTCACTCAACTAAGCTAGAAATCAATATTGAAATGAAGTGGTTTTTCTTCTCTCTTTTCTCTCTTCACTCATGGCTGGAATGGGCAGAAATGGAGGCTGAAATGAAGCTCCAAGAAGGTCAAGGTGATAGGAATTTGTTTAGGTCAAAGATGGTTAGATGTTCTCCAAGTGTCACTCCAAGATCATTCCTCAAAATTTTTCTTTTTCCTTTCTTTTTTTTAGTCAAGAATTTCGGCTCTCTCTCTAGGATAATTAGGGATGATATTTTTTCACTAATACCAATGAGATTAAGTTAATGAAGTGGTGGTCAAGAGGTGTGTTCACTCGGTAACAAATGGTACCCATCGGTTCATACTGTTTTTCCTTAACTCACACGTACTAGGGTTTTAACTTATGATTCACTAACTTATTATTATAACTTCTAATCACATACTTAATATCATCTAAAACTCACTCTTAATCACTAAATTTAGTACACACTCCGTACGGATTACTCACATTACAAAAAGACGTAAAAATCCTAGTTTATCTTAACTATAAAAGAAAAGGGAAAACTCTTAATTCTATTCTTTATTCCAACCATTGGAGAGGTAAATGAGTAGTAAAGATATTAGAAACTAATTTATGCAAAATAAAAGGAAATTTTAAGAAAATATAAATATTTTTGCGAGTCCTCACATTGGCCGGATTCTGTCGGGGCCTCAGTTCTTTTCATTTTTTGTTGGAGCGTATAATCGAAGTTCTGTTGCATCGTTTGGTTTGATAATTGTGTTTTCGGCTTAGTAGTTCTGGCGAGAGTTGGGCAGGCAGTTCGCTAACCCTTAGGGTACACCCTAAGGGAAGGTGGGGCTGTCACAAGAAGCTTGTGCCTTGCATTTGGTCTTCTGCATTGACTTGCAATATTATTACAAGAAGCGAAATGCGCTACAAATTTTGGCCCATGAAATAGCATTATGATATGTAGTATGATTTGGGAAAGGCGAGTGCACTTGTCTGTTTGGGGTTTACCATAGTGATCCTGTATTGAAGATAATTCTCTGCTATCATATATATATATATATATATATATATATATATATATAATGCTAGCAAACAATGTAAAAGTTTGTTTTGGCTACCTTAAAAAAAATTTAACACCAACAGTAAAATCAAATAAATTATTGATTATCATAACATTATAATTCAAAATGAATAACATTTTCTTTATTGTTTATTATTTCTTTGGTAAAAATATATAATTAATTAAGAAGTATTTGATACCGATATATATTATGCGAGTAATAAATTTATGAATCATTACTTTAGATAAATGTGTCAGCATAATAGATTTAAGTATAAATATAAGGTTGACTATTCAAAATCCAATCTTATTTATTTTGTATAGATTTTGGAAATTATTTCAGCTTTCAATGAAAATAAAATACAAAATTTATACTTTTGTAGAAGTGTGGTGGTAAGAAAGATCTATATAATGTATTTTACACAATTAAAATGAAATGCTTAATCTAAGAAATATCATTTCAGATTAAACATATTTAATCAGAAAAGAAATTTTAAGGTTTCTATTCATTTGGCATTTTTGCTTTTTTTTTTAAATAATTGTGATATTTTGAGTCAACTTTGAACCATTGGATGTGTAATGTTTAATTGCTCTCTTTTCTGTAACTGTTTGATAGTTCAATGGTGAAACAATCCACTAACTCACTTTGTTCAAATTGAGTGTTGTTGAGAGTGTGACGACCCCACCTTCCCTGAAGGTGAACCAAAAGGGTTAGTGGGCTGTCTGCCCAACTCTCGTCAAGACTCATGGACAACTTATTAACAATCTTTTAAAACAAAAACCACATCTCCAATGACAATATAAAACAATCCTTAGCCAAGCATGAGTTTATAGATGATACAAACTTCAAAATACCCTACTACGTCTATTTACAACGGTCGAGTTCCCAACATACAAAACAACCTAAAAGTTGATACAGCTGTGCAAAATAAAAGATTTCGACCTAACTCGGTCTCTCCTAGTCACTCGCCCAAGCGCTCGCCCCTGTAAGGAAAACAAAACTAAAAGGGGTGAGCTTTCGCCCCATGAGGTTCCAAGAAAATTGTGCAAGCAATGATATCAAACTTAAGCCACAAAAAATCATAATTCATTACAACAAGGAGCAAGTATACTTCAATTATGGTTTCACGTATTCAATTAAAAGGATACGGGACTCTCATGAGTTTATTCCAGTAGCTTGATCAAGATTCAAGATGTCGTTGATACTCCGTCAATATATTCCAAGATACTATCAAGTATATCACGACTTCACGCTTTTTCCCATCCACTGTACAACCCCTTACCGGACCCGCACGCCAAAATTAGGAAGGGGTAATACTCGATTATACCAGTTCAAGTTCAAGAGCTCAAGTGCACGTGCACGTTCAAGTTCAAGTAACAAGACCCCTGATTCATTGATCGTCTCGACCAATCCCTTGCCAACTCAACTTGACCAACTAACCAATGGGGGTTGAGGCACCAAGCATGTAAGAAAGTCGATGGGATGAACACCCAAGCGACTAGCAAGTCAAGTACGAGCAAAGCAATTCATCTCATATCAATATCAAGCCACAAAAGAGCGAGTATGATAAAGTACATCCTCATCCCAAAATTAACAGTTCAATAGCAATAAAAACAAGTATTTCAAGTAAGAGACATTGCACGTAAGCACTTTACATGCACTTAGAACACTCACGACGACACAAGTTCAAGTGTTCGTCTCGTGTGCACTTCCAACCCCACTTAACCCATTCATGTGATTATTCAATAAGAGCAATTGATGATAGCATTTTTAGCGATCATCAGCACCCTCCTATAGACATGAAGAATGATAGTTCTGTTTCCAAACCAGAACAACTAACTTCATTGCCTGATGAATATGTGTGTTTTTATCTAGGCAAAAAAATCTATAGGTGGAAAGCTTATTTGAGGTGGAAATCAAAAAAATTTCGCTCATATAATACTTAGTGTGAGAAGCAAAAAAAAAATACAGCATTAATCCATTCTTCATCACAAAAAAGTAGACAATTTGCTCTGCTAAGTGGTACAATTACTAGAGAGCACAATCTTATGCACAGAATCTATTCAATGTGACTCTACTACAAAATTGAGTAGAGATACACTTATAACCCAGCCATTTACTTCCATTAGTAGTATTTCTGTGCTTATGGATGGACACTTAGGTAGTGTCCTCTACTTTCAAGGAAATTGTTCTTTAGTTTCCATAGATTCTTATGATAACTATATCTGAACTTCTACATTTGAGTTTTAGTAGTTAGCAATGAACCTGTTGGTGAATCAGCTAATCGGCTAATCAAAGAATTCCTGGTCAAAATAAAAGAAAATGTTTAGGTTAGGTTTGGTCTTTTTTATTAGTTTAAATTCAATGCTATTAATAAGCATATAAATTTTTGGTTGTTTCAGCTATTATTTTCTGTTTTCTCTTAGGAAGGATTGCTAGGAAAGAAAAAGAATTATTGGATTTAATAGCTGATACTCCTGACACTTTGCCAAAGCAGAAAGATTGTCTACACTGTGGTGCTAAAAAATTTTTCTCTGAAATAGCAAACTTTTGTTGTTCTAATGGTGATATTGTATTTGCATACAATAGACTTCCTGATATTCTAAGAAGGCTATTGACTCTATCTTTAGAAGAAGCAAAAGCATTCAGGGAGCTCATTAGGACTTACAACAATCAATTTGGGTTTACATCTTTTGGTGTTAAATGTGATAAGAATCCATGTAGACAAAACAATAAGTTTATATGTTTAGAATTCAAGGACAAGTGTATCATATTTTAAATGACTTGATACCAAGAAATGGTTCAGACACAAACATGCAACTATATTTTCATGATATTTAGAATCAGGCATCTAATTGTCTTGCAGCCTATCTTAGATTGTCTAAAAGTGTAATATAGAAAATATGACTATTCTCGAGCATAATCTATACGCTCGATTCTTTAGGAGCCTATATCACGTTCCTAACTTAGCTACAAAACAATGTTGCGTACACTTCCTAGTGTAGACTAGAGAGTATACAACAACTCAACAAAATCATAGGTTGCAGCATTATGGGTAGAAGGAGAAGAAAATGGTGAGAATAGCCGTCATAACATACAAGTGTATACTCATGGTGGGCATCCACGCAATATTGAGTATTATTACAGCTGCTATAATCCATTATAGTACTATTTAATATTTCCATTTAGAGAGCTTGGTTGGCATCAAGGAATTCCAAAGAAGGAATAAAAGGAAGAAACACAAAAGAAAGAAGGAAAAAAGAATCAACTGAAATGATTGCACCAACGAATGCATTAAGTGCTAATGAATTGCTTCACAATGAAGAAATTAATCAGTTAGAAACAAAATTTTAGTTTATGTAGTATTAGGAGTACACAATTTATAGTTATTCTAAAAATGATATGCTACCACTTTACAGTAATACATAGAATGGAAGAGGATCCAGCTTTTGTTTCATTGAGGGAATATTACGCGTACAAGCTTTAGATCAGAGATTCAGATGAATCTCTTCTTCTACATTTTTCTCAATTATTTTAGCAATATGTAGTTGATGGTTATTTGAAGATCGAGAAACAGAGACTTGACTTTTTCAGGTCACAACAAGAAGAAATCAGGAGAGAATTTTTCAATGGCACAATTGATGCAGTGGCTACTAGAGAAACTTGAGGGTCAAATATTGGCCAGTGAATTATATTGCCACCAAGTTTCATAAGAGGTCCTAGAAATATGCATCGCAAATACATGGATGCAATGGTTGTGGTTCAAAAATTCACAATGCCTGATCTTTTTTTGACAATGACCCGTAATCCTAATTGGCCAAAAATAAATGTGCATCTGATTCCCACAAATGAAACACAAAATTGGCCAAATTTAATTTCGAGCGTCTTTCATGCTAAGTTAGAAAAGTTGAAAGATGAACTTTAAAAAAAACATATTTTTGGTGAGATTGTTGCTTTTGAATAGGTATGCCTCATGTGTATTTCCTTTTGATTTTAAAATCTAAGCACAAACTATATACTCCAAATTAATATGACAAAACAGTTTGTGTTGAGACACCTAACAAGCAAAAATTTTCACACATATAAAAAATGGTGCTCAAGCATATGTTCCATGGTCCTTGTGGTTCAGCAGTTCCACAAAATGCTTGCATGAAGAGAAATGGAATCTGTAAAAACTCTTGTCCAAAAGAGTTCTGTGAGGCAACTATTCAAACAATTGATGCATATCTAAAATATAGACGAAGAGATAACGACATTAAGATTAAAGTGAGAAATGCATGGCTCGATAAGTGTTGGATTGTCCCTTACAACCAATATCTACTTGCAAAAATTGACTGCCAAATCAATGTTGAGATATGCTCAACAGTGAAGGCAATCAAATATATTTACAAGTACATTTTTAAGGGATATGACAGAATCAGTTTTCAAGTTATTGCTGACAGTCCAGATTGTGAAATTAATGAAATCAAACAGTATGTATCACCAAGATGGATATCTCCTCCAGAGGCTACTTGGAGAATCTATAGATTTTCAACTAATGAAATAAAACCAGCCATTATCCACTTACAATTGCATCTGAAAACCAACAACCAATGAACTTCAAGAAGAATACTAATTTGTTTAATATTCTATATAATAATCAATTGAGAAGAACAATGTTAACTAAATTTTTTACATGAGTAGAACAAAGAGGAAGCTTAGGATCTAAATTGCACCTATGTGCAATTTTTAGAATATTTTGTTTGGAAACCAAGCAAAAGAATGTGGAAAATTGGTGAACAAAGAGATTCTATAGATAGAATAGTTGCTGCACATCCTGGTGAAGATGAAAAATACTATTTGAGACTCTTGTTGACAAAAGTTAAATGTCCAACCACATTTGCTGACTTGAGAACTTTTGGTGGAGTTCAAGTACAGACTTTCCATGAAACAGCACTGCTAGGGGATTATTGGAGCATGATGATGGCTAGAAACTTTATTTGTAAGAAGCTTCTCACTTTCATATGCCATATGAAATGAGCAGATTATTTGCAAGCCTGCTGGTTTATTCATGCCCCAACAATCCAATAGCATTCTGGACTAAATTTGAAAATGTTATGTCTAAGAATTTCTTAGATATAAAACATTAACAGGTAGTCAAGTTAGGACAAAAGTACTTGACCAAATAAATGGTTTCTTACAATCTATGGGGAAAAACATTTCTTTATTCAATTTGTGTCCCCGTGATTTTTCAATAGATGATATGGAAAGTCAAAAAAGAGCATTAAATGCAGAAAGAAACATAGTTTTTACATCAGATGATCTAGATGCTTGTGCTTTCTTGAATCAAAAGCAAAAAGAAGCATTTAATCTCATTTCTGAGAGAGTTTACAGCAATAAAAGTGGTGCTTTTTTCATTGATGGTTCGAAAGATATTGGAAAAACCTTTTTATACCATGCATTACTGGTAGATATTAGGTCAAAAGGTTATATTGTATTACCCATTGCTACATCCAGCATAGCAGCTTCAATTCTTTGTGGAGGAAGAATAGCTCACGCACGATTCAAAATTTCAATAGATATTTCTGATCGATCAACTCGTCGTGTGAGTAAGCAAAACTCTTTAGCAACTTTGATAAGAGAATCAAAGTTGATCATTTGGGATGAAACTCCTATATCTAAACAAGCAAGTATTGAAGGATTGGATGATTTGCTTAAAAACATCATGAATTCAAGTGAAATTTTGGGTGAAAAGGTAGTGGTTCTTGGAGGAGATTTCAGGCAAATGCTACCAATTGTTTGCAGTGGAACTAAGGTTGAAACTATTAATGCTTGCTTGATTAATTCTCCTTTTTGCCACAGTTGCAAAAGTTATAGTTAACTGAAAATATGAGAGCAAAATTAGATCCATTGTTTACTCAATTTCTATTGAAAATAAGAGATGGTTTAGAACAAACAGATTGTGTTGATTCAGTTGTTATATCATCTTCCATTTTGATCAAGTATACTAGTGAAACTGATGCACTTTAAAGACTAATAGATGCTGTCTATCCTGATATTAATAGTTTGACAGCCCCACCTCACCCTAAGGCGAACCAAAGAGTTCGGCGGACCGCCTGCCCAACTCTCACCAGGACTACGGAGCCGAATCACACAAACCCGATATAGCGCACAAACGAATCCCCAAGAGAACCCTCAATCGAAGACTACTAAGTTGAGAAACATGAGTTCTACACCAAAAGGTACCATGGTACTTTGATTAAATGCTTCAACGGAAATGAAAATGAAGACGAAAATGCAAATGGAAAGCAGACACATCACAATCCGGCTAAGATATGGTTGGATTTCTGGCCGAATCGCTGGCCGAATATGAGGCAGTGAGTAACCCAAAAATTTTTCAAAAACCCCTGCTAATCCGGCCAGATATCGGGCTAAGAACTGGCCAGATACACGGCCGGATTTGGTGAACAGTTCCCGCCAGAAATTTCTTTCCTTGTTCAAATGCTGCGCTCGTCCGATCGTCCAATGGTTACAAGTAGCATCTGAACAAACACAAATGTACCATCTCAAATGAATACACTTAATGTACATGATAAAACACTTATATACATACATTGAAAACTTTACAATTAAAAGCGTGATACTTAATTAAAAGACAATTAGGGTTTTGATTACAGAAGAACTAACAAAAGGGCATTTACACTAGCTCAACCCTTTTCTCAAAATCACGGTTCAAAGTGTAGTTCCCTGTAAGGAAAACAAAGATAATGGGAAGGGGGTGAGCTTACGCTCAATGAAGTACCAAAATAATAGCAATTAAGAATCATGGAACTTCATATTCAATTAGTCACATATGCAAATCAAATAAAGAAATGAACAAACACCTTAGATAGAAAGGATACGGGTGGCTCTCAGGAGCCCAAAATTTCCTGTTGCAGTACTTGATCCAAACCCGTTAACTCTCCGTCAATGTATGAAGAACAACCATATCCATAGACCCCCACTTTACACCAAATTCTATCCACCAACCTTACCCCTTACCGGGCCTGAACACCTCAATAGAAACAAAAGTGGTAATACTCGAGTATACCGGAAATCCAGAGTCTCCAATACCCAAAGATTTCCTAGAACAACTACTGTGGTTCGCTATCTAATTGACCAGGCCCTTCCCGGCTCGACTCAAGTAATTTAGCCACAGGATTTGAGCTCAAAGGTCACAAAAAGCTCGTTGACTACAAGCTTCCAAATGACGTTAGAACAGATACAGATATAGATAATAGATTCAAATTCGCATAGTAAATAGGCATGCAGACAGATAAAAGAATGAGTGTGATGAAGCACACCCTCGTCTCAAACAGAATAAACAGATAATGTAGATACCAAATTTTTGTTTTTAACTTTATTTGCTTAATTAATTTAATTTTAACTTTATTTGTTTCGATTTTAGGGTTTTCATTTCATTTTATTTTATTATTTTTATTTATTTTATTTATTGTTCTAGTTTATTTTTGTCTTCATAATTAAATTCCAGAAAAAAAAACAAAAAGGAAAGAAAAGGTAAAAATGACAAGTGGAATCTTGCATGTGGGACAAATGTCCTCATTCTAGTTGGACAACAAAGGGGTTAGGTGTTACACATTTGGGGAGCCAAAGGGAAAATGAAAAAAAATTAGGAGAAAGGCCGAGAGAGGGGGTGCGGATGAAAAGATAGAGAGGTTGAAGCTACGGGGAGGCTACGGGTGCAAGGGGAGAAAAAAGAGGTTACGGACAAAACAAAAAGAAGAAAAATTGGAGCGAGGCTACGGGAGAAACAAAAAAAAAATGAAAAAACAGAGAGGGAGACGGAAGCAAGAAATTTGGGGTGGAGCCAGAGGAAAAAAAAGCGAGCCGTGACGGAGGAAGTTTTGGGGGAGGCTGACGGAAAAGAAACAGAGGAAAAAGAAAGGCAACAGGGGGCTGCGGGAAAAGGAAAAAAGAAGAGTAAAAACGCAAGAGAGGTCTGGGAGCCTGGCGAGAAGAGAAATCTGGGGAAAGGAGAGGGAACTTCCGTGAGAGCAAAACAGGGGGGGCCGATTGGAAGAAAAGGGACGAAAAAAAGAAACGCGAGAGAGGTCGGCGGAGGCTTCGGCCAAAAAGAACAGAGTAGGAAAAACAGATGGAGGTTGACTGGAAGAATTGGGAAAAAGAAAGGAGGCAGCCGAGAGAAGAAAAGAGGGATTGAGAGCTGGGCAGAGGGGGTGACGGCTAGGAAAACAAGGAAACGGAAAATTCTATGACGGCGGCTAGGTTTTTGGGGGCTAGAAGAAAAAACAAGAAATGAGACAAGAGTTGCGACGGGAGCTTGAGGAAAATCAGAGGAAAAAACAGAGCAAAGAGAGGAAGGAAAGGGGCGGCGGCTGACGGAGGAGCGGAACAGCAAAGCAGAAACAGAAAAAACGAACGAAGTAGAAAAAAAAGAGAAACAAAGGAGGAGCTACGGAGGAACTGGAAAACAGAGGAGGAAGAAAAGAAGCTTGGATGAAGGAAATTGACGGCGGACAAGAGAAAGAGAAGAAAGAGCATCGGCGCATCTCTTCTGCCACTGCTGTTCGTTTTTACATTCACCGCCACTGAAGCCGCCGCCGCTCGAAGGAGGCCGCCATCATCTCCCTGGAATCCACCATCGCCTGCAAATCTTCATTGAGGAAGCATTGTAAGTCATCCTCTTCATTTAGAGTTTCATTTTCTGTTCAAGTTTAGGCCCTTAAGATTCTCAGAACCAGGAATTGTGTATTGTAAATTGCCTACTGATTGTCCACAATTTTGAACATACATGTTCTATGTGCGTGATTGGACTGAATTTCCTTGGTTTTTGACAAATTTTTGGGGCTAGTCACACTTCAATTCGAACAAAAAACCTGGTGAAATTTTAATGCCTATTTCCCGTTCGATGAAGTGCTTGTTTGAAAATTTAATTGAAAGGTAGTTTATCTGCATTGGCGAGTGGGGGAAAACAAATGGTCAGTCAAGTTCCATGCTGTCCGAGTAATTGTTTCTCATGAAAAAGTAAAGTTCGAAGAGTTTCGTTTTCTTAGATTTCCTTTTGCATGAATCTGATTTAAAGGCATGAATCTTGTGACATTTTGTTTGGCTCCTGGGCTTTTATCATGATTGCTGTCTTAATGTCTCGCTGGTTGCTGTTTGTTGGGTTGACGAAATTTTGATTGTTAGATTTTAGCGATAAGAGGTGTAAGTCTCACATTCCGCCAGCTTGGGGGTTGGTTGGTATGATTTAAAAATTTGTTCATGAAACCCAGCATGCGAGAACCTAGTAGAAGCAATAAAAGATGTTTTCCTGTCTTTGAAAATCTGTTTGGGAGGGGGGACGTTGAATCTTTGTTCTCGTGTCATTGCCTGATCTTTGTTGAGTTGCGTTTGTGGGATTAGTCGACAGGTTTGCAGGATTCATTTGAGTTAATATTCATGGCTGTTTTCCCGTGTATATGGAAGCCGAAAATTGCTCAAAGTCAACCCATGAATGCATTCGAATTTGCTAGTTTTCTCAACTTAGGTTTCCGCTGTTTGCATGTTAACCTTGTGCTTGAAAAAGGGTGTAGGGAATTTGAAGCTCTGTTTCATATTTCCGTAAGCTGCCTGGGTTACTAAATGGTTCTTTGTAAGGGATTAAAGTGTTTTCTTTCTCCTTACTTGTGTTTTCTTTTGCTTCACACGTTCCTGTTTTGAAAGATTTGTTGGCCGAAGTTGGGTAGTTTAGTTCGTATTCTTGATGCTAGTTCATGTTTAATTCATGCAAGAGGGATGGGTAGTTCAGTTTAGTTTAGTTTGGTTCATGTTCTTGTGATTATTCGAAGGAAGTTGCATGAAGTTATAAAGGTTTACAGCTGCAAAGTTGCAGCAAAGAGTAATAAGGCTATCGAATCATTGTTTGCATTTCCAGAATTTGCATAACCTCATTTTAAGTTGTTAGCTTGTTGAATTGTGTAATTGTTTTGGGTTTAATGTCGAGGCTTTGACTGATTGGCTGAGATGTTAGTGACATTAGGATTTCACTTGAGAAGCTCAGTATATTGCAGAAACAAAGAAAGCTTGATTCGGTGGTTTGCCTAAAACATTTGCATGTTCTTGCATGAGAATCTTTCAATAATTGCACTTTGGCCCCTAAATTTCCTTTTGTTTCGCTGTGGCCCAAAATCTGGGAAAATTGAGCTAATTTTACCCTTTTAAGTTTAATCCTCTGTTTGCATATTTTATGTGATTTCTTGGATAGATTAATTCTTGTTTGTAGGTTATAATTGCGGTTTAACAATTTTATTTGATTTTATCATGTTGGGTTTAATGAAACAAGTGATGTTGGCTAGGAGTTTTTTTGTTGTTTGAGTTTATCCCGCCAGTAAGTATTTGATTTTCATAGCCACTGGAGCGTGAAGTGAGTCCCGCCAGTGAGCATTTCATTTATTCCACTGCTAGCCGTGGGTCAGTCCCACTAGCGTGAGTCCCATGATTTTAATTTCTGTTCGGGTCAGTCCCGTTTAAATTCCTGTTCGGGTCAGTCCCGTTTAAATTTCTGTTCGGGTCAGTCCCGTTTAAATTCCTGTTCGGTTCAGTCCCGTTTAAATTCTGTTCGGGTCAGTCCCGTTTAAATTCTGTTCGGGTCAGTCCTGTTTTAAATTCCTGTTTAGGTCAATTCCATTTCAACATTTTGATAAAGAGGTCAGTCCTCGTTTCAAGGGCGGCTATCGTTGGAATCATTCGCAGCCGATTAACACAGGTAAGTATTTGGTGTCTACTTCTTTGTCTCAAGTTTTTTCAAAACTCAGACAAAGAGGGGCAAATTGTAGACACCAAATTTTTGTTTTTAACTTTATTTGCTTAATTAATTTAATTTTAACTTTATTTGTTTCGATTTTAGGGTTTTCATTTCATTTTATTTTATTATTGTTATTTATTGTTCTAGTTTATTTTTGTCTTCATAATTAAATTCCAGAAAAAAAAACAAAAAGGAAAGAAAAGGTAAAAATGACAAGTGGAATCTTGCATGTGGGACAAATGTCCTCATTCTAGTTGGACAACAAAGGGGTTAGGTGTTACACATTTGGGGAGCCAAAGGGAAAATGAAAAAAAATTAGGAGAAAGGCCGAGAGAGGGGGTGCGGATGAAAAGATAGAGAGGTTGAAGCTACGGGGAAGCTACGGGTGCAAGGGGAGAAAAAAGAGGTTACGGGCAAAACAAAAAGTAGAAAAATTGGAGCGAGGCTACGGGAGAAACAAAAAAAAAATGAAAAAACAGAGAGGGAGACGGAAGCAAGAAATTTGGGGTGGAGCCAGAGGAAAAAAAAGCGAGCCGCGACGGAGGAAGTTTTGGGGGAGGCTGACGGAAAAGAAACAGAGGAAAAAGAAAGGCAACAGGGGGCTGCGGGAAAAGGAAAAAAGAAGAGTAAAAACGCAAGAGAGGTCTGGGAGCCTGGCGAGAAGAGAAATCTGGGGAAAGGAGAGGGAACTTCCGTGAGAGCAAAACAGGGGGGGCCGATTGGAAGAAAAGGGACGAAAAAAAGAAACGCGAGAGAGGTCGGCGGAGGCTTCGGCCAAAAAGAACAGAGTAGGAAAAACAGATGGAGGTTGACTGGAAGAATTGGGAAAAAGAAAGGAGGCAGCCGAGAGAAGAAAAGAGGGATTGAGAGCTGGGCAGAGGGGGTGACGGCTAGGAAAACAAGGAAACGGAAAATTCTATGACGGCGGCTAGGTTTTTGGGGGCTAGAAGAAAAAACAAGAAATGAGACAAGAGTTGCGACGGGAGCTTGAGGAAAATCAGAGGAAAAAACAGAGCAAAGAGAGGAAGGAAAGGGGCGGCGGCTGACGGAGGAGCGGAACAGCAAAGCAGAAACAGAAAAAACGAACGAAGTAGAAAAAAAAGAGAAACAAAGGAGGAGCTACGGAGGAACTGGAAAACAGAGGAGGAAGAAAAGAAGCTTGGATGAAGGAAATTGACGGCGGACAAGAGAAAGAGAAGAAAGAGCATCGGCGCATCTCTTCTGCCACTGCTGTTCGTTTTTGCATTCACCGCCACTGAAGCCGCCGCCGCTCGAAGGAGGCCGCCATCATCTCCCTGGAATCCACCATCGCCTGCAAATCTTCATTGAGGAAGCATTGTAAGTCATCCTCTTCATTTAGAGTTTCATTTTCTGTTCAAGTTTAGGCCCTTAAGATTCTCAGAACCAGGAATTGTGTATTGTAAATTGCCTACTGATTGTCCACAATTTTGAACATACATGTTCTATGTGCGTGATTGGACTGAATTTCCTTGGTTTTTGACAAATTTTTGGGGCTAGTCACACTTCAATTCGAACAAAAAACCTGGTGAAATTTTAATGCCTATTTCCCGTTCGATGAAGTGCTTGTTTGAAAATTTAATTGAAAGGTAGTTTATCTGCATTGGCGAGTGGGGGAAAACAAATGGTCAGTCAAGTTCCATGCTGTCCGAGTAATTGTTTCTCATGAAAAAGTAAAGTTCGAAGAGTTTCGTTTTCTTAGATTTCCTTTTGCATGAATCTGATTTAAAGGCATGAATCTTGTGACATTTTGTTTGGCTCCTGGGCTTTTATCATGATTGCTGTCTTAATGTCTCGCTGGTTGCTGTTTGTTGGGTTGACGAAATTTTGATTGTTAGATTTTAGCGATAAGAGGTGTAAGTCTCACATTCCGCCAGCTTGGGGGTTGGTTGGTATGATTTAAAAATTTGTTCATGAAACCCAGCATGCGAGAACCTAGTAGAAGCAATAAAAGATGTTTTCCTGTCTTTGAAAATCTGTTTGGGAGGGGGGACGTTGAATCTTTGTTCTCGTGTCATTGCCTGATCTTTGTTGAGTTGCGTTTGTGGGATTAGTCGACAGGTTTGCAGGATTCATTTGAGTTAATATTCATGGCTGTTTTCCCGTGTATATGGAAGCCGAAAATTGCTCAAAGTCAACCCATGAATGCATTCGAATTTGCTAGTTTTCTCAACTTAGGTTTCCGCTGTTTGCATGTTAACCTTGTGCTTGAAAAAGGGTGTAGGGAATTTGAAGCTCTGTTTCATATTTCCGTAAGCTGCCTGGGTTACTAAATGGTTCTTTGTAAGGGATTAAAGTGTTTTCTTTCTCCTTACTTGTGTTTTCTTTTGCTTCACACGTTCCTGTTTTGAAAGATTTGTTGGCCGAAGTTGGGTAGTTTAGTTCGTATTCTTGATGCTAGTTCATGTTTAATTCATGCAAGAGGGATGGGTAGTTCAGTTTAGTTTAGTTTGGTTCATGTTCTTGTGATTATTCGAAGGAAGTTGCATGAAGTTATAAAGGTTTACAGCTGCAAAGTTGCAGCAAAGAGTAATAAGGCTATCGAATCATTGTTTGCATTTCCAGAATTTGCATAACCTCATTTTAAGTTGTTAGCTTGTTGAATTGTGTAATTGTTTTGGGTTTAATGTCGAGGCTTTGACTGATTGGCTGAGATGTTAGTGACATTAGGATTTCACTTGAGAAGCTCAGTATATTGCAGAAACAAAGAAAGCTTGATTCGGTGGTTTGCCTAAAACATTTGCATGTTCTTGCATGAGAATCTTTCAATAATTGCACTTTGGCCCCTAAATTTCCTTTTGTTTCGCTGTGGCCCAAAATCTGGGAAAATTGAGCTAATTTTACCCTTTTAAGTTTAATCCTCTGTTTGCATATTTTATGTGATTTCTTGGATAGATTAATTCTTGTTTGTAGGTTATAATTGCGGTTTAACAATTTTATTTGATTTTATCATGTTGGGTTTAATGAAACAAGTGATGTTGGCTAGGAGTTTTTTTGTTGTTTGAGTTTATCCCGCCAGTAAGTATTTGATTTTCATAGCCACTGGAGCGTGAAGTGAGTCCCGCCAGTGAGCATTTCATTTATTCCACTGCTAGCCGTGGGTCAGTCCCACTAGCGTGAGTCCCATGATTTTAATTTCTGTTCGGGTCAGTCCCGTTTAAATTCCTGTTCGGGTCAGTCCCGTTTAAATTTCTGTTCGGGTCAGTCCCGTTTAAATTCCTGTTCGGTTCAGTCCCGTTTAAATTCTGTTCGGGTCAGTCCCGTTTAAATTCTGTTCGGGTCAGTCCTGTTTTAAATTCCTGTTTAGGTCAATTCCATTTCAACATTTTGATAAAGAGGTCAGTCCTCGTTTCAAGGGCGGCTATCGTTGGAATCATTCGCAGCCGATTAACACAGGTAAGTATTTGGTGTCTACTTCTTTGTCTCAAGTTTTTTCAAAACTCAGACAAAGAGGGGCAAATTGTAGACACCAAATTTTTGTTTTTAACTTTATTTGCTTAATTAATTTAATTTTAACTTTATTTGTTTCGATTTTAGGGTTTTCATTTCATTTTATTTTATTATTGTTATTTATTGTTCTAGTTTATTTTTGTCTTCATAATTAAATTCCAGAAAAAAAAACAAAAAGGAAAGAAAAGGTAAAAATGACAAGTGGAATCTTGCATGTGGGACAAATGTCCTCATTCTAGTTGGACAACAAAGGGGTTAGGTGTTACACATTTGGGGAGCCAAAGGGAAAATGAAAAAAAATTAGGAGAAAGGCCGAGAGAGGGGGTGCGGATGAAAAGATAGAGAGGTTGAAGCTACGGGGAAGCTACGGGTGCAAGGGGAGAAAAAAGAGGTTACGGGCAAAACAAAAAGTAGAAAAATTGGAGCGAGGCTACGGGAGAAACAAAAAAAAAATGAAAAAACAGAGAGGGAGACGGAAGCAAGAAATTTGGGGTGGAGCCAGAGGAAAAAAAAGCGAGCCGCGACGGAGGAAGTTTTGGGGGAGGCTGACGGAAAAGAAACAGAGGAAAAAGAAAGGCAACAGGGGGCTGCGGGAAAAGGAAAAAAGAAGAGTAAAAACGCAAGAGAGGTCTGGGAGCCTGGCGAGAAGAGAAATCTGGGGAAAGGAGAGGGAACTTCCGTGAGAGCAAAACAGGGGGGGCCGATTGGAAGAAAAGGGACGAAAAAAAGAAACGCGAGAGAGGTCGGCGGAGGCTTCGGCCAAAAAGAACAGAGTAGGAAAAACAGATGGAGGTTGACTGGAAGAATTGGGAAAAAGAAAGGAGGCAGCCGAGAGAAGAAAAGAGGGATTGAGAGCTGGGCAGAGGGGGTGACGGCTAGGAAAACAAGGAAACGGAAAATTCTATGACGGCGGCTAGGTTTTTGGGGGCTAGAAGAAAAAACAAGAAATGAGACAAGAGTTGCGACGGGAGCTTGAGGAAAATCAGAGGAAAAAACAGAGCAAAGAGAGGAAGGAAAGGGGCGGCGGCTGACGGAGGAGCGGAACAGCAAAGCAGAAACAGAAAAAACGAACGAAGTAGAAAAAAAAGAGAAACAAAGGAGGAGCTACGGAGGAACTGGAAAACAGAGGAGGAAGAAAAGAAGCTTGGATGAAGGAAATTGACGGCGGACAAGAGAAAGAGAAGAAAGAGCATCGGCGCATCTCTTCTGCCACTGCTGTTCGTTTTTGCATTCACCGCCACTGAAGCCGCCGCCGCTCGAAGGAGGCCGCCATCATCTCCCTGGAATCCACCATCGCCTGCAAATCTTCATTGAGGAAGCATTGTAAGTCATCCTCTTCATTTAGAGTTTCATTTTCTGTTCAAGTTTAGGCCCTTAAGATTCTCAGAACCAGGAATTGTGTATTGTAAATTGCCTACTGATTGTCCACAATTTTGAACATACATGTTCTATGTGCGTGATTGGACTGAATTTCCTTGGTTTTTGACAAATTTTTGGGGCTAGTCACACTTCAATTCGAACAAAAAACCTGGTGAAATTTTAATGCCTATTTCCCGTTCGATGAAGTGCTTGTTTGAAAATTTAATTGAAAGGTAGTTTATCTGCATTGGCGAGTGGGGGAAAACAAATGGTCAGTCAAGTTCCATGCTGTCCGAGTAATTGTTTCTCATGAAAAAGTAAAGTTCGAAGAGTTTCGTTTTCTTAGATTTCCTTTTGCATGAATCTGATTTAAAGGCATGAATCTTGTGACATTTTGTTTGGCTCCTGGGCTTTTATCATGATTGCTGTCTTAATGTCTCGCTGGTTGCTGTTTGTTGGGTTGACGAAATTTTGATTGTTAGATTTTAGCGATAAGAGGTGTAAGTCTCACATTCCGCCAGCTTGGGGGTTGGTTGGTATGATTTAAAAATTTGTTCATGAAACCCAGCATGCGAGAACCTAGTAGAAGCAATAAAAGATGTTTTCCTGTCTTTGAAAATCTGTTTGGGAGGGGGGACGTTGAATCTTTGTTCTCGTGTCATTGCCTGATCTTTGTTGAGTTGCGTTTGTGGGATTAGTCGACAGGTTTGCAGGATTCATTTGAGTTAATATTCATGGCTGTTTTCCCGTGTATATGGAAGCCGAAAATTGCTCAAAGTCAACCCATGAATGCATTCGAATTTGCTAGTTTTCTCAACTTAGGTTTCCGCTGTTTGCATGTTAACCTTGTGCTTGAAAAAGGGTGTAGGGAATTTGAAGCTCTGTTTCATATTTCCGTAAGCTGCCTGGGTTACTAAATGGTTCTTTGTAAGGGATTAAAGTGTTTTCTTTCTCCTTACTTGTGTTTTCTTTTGCTTCACACGTTCCTGTTTTGAAAGATTTGTTGGCCGAAGTTGGGTAGTTCAGTTCGTATTCTTGATGCTAGTTCATGTTTAATTCATGCAAGAGGGATGGGTAGTTCAGTTTAGTTTAGTTTGGTTCATGTTCTTGTGATTATTCGAAGGAAGTTGCATGAAGTTATAAAGGTTTACAGCTGCAAAGTTGCAGCAAAGAGTAATAAGGCTATCGAATCATTTTTTGCATTTCCAGAATTTGCATAACCTCATTTTAAGTTGTTAGCTTGTTGAATTGTGTAATTGTTTTGTGTTTAATGTCGAGGCTTTGACTGATTGGCTGAGATGTTAGTGACATTAGGATTTCACTTGAGAAGCTCAGTATATTGCAGAAACAAAGAAAGCTTGATTCGGTGGTTTGCCTAAAACATTTGCATGTTCTTGCATGAGAATCTTTCAATAATTGCACTTTGGCCCCTAAATTTCCTTTTGTTTCGCTGTGGCCCAAAATCTGGGAAAATTGAGCTAATTTTTCCCTTTTAAGTTTAATCCTCTGTTTGCATATTTTATGTGATTTCTTGGATAGATTAATTCTTGTTTGTAGGTTATAATTGCGGTTTAACAATTTTATTTGATTTTATCATGTTGGGTTTAATGAAACAAGTGATGTTGGCTAGGAGTTTTTTTGTTGTTTGGGTTTAAGAAAGTGGGTTTGTTTTATTTCGTTGGGGATTTTGGTTTGGGTTTAAGAGGTAAAAGCCCGCTCCTTTGGCTGATTTTGTTTTATTGGAATGTGAAGCCTGATCCACCCCATTTTGCCTTTGACTTCCGTTTGGATTTGGGAAGCTTGGGCCCAAACCAATAGAGGAAATGGCCCAATGTTTTGGTCCATTAGGAAACCAGAAAACGTTTTTGCAAATCAGTCCCTGAATTTCTCCTTAACTGCATGGTGGCCCTGGACATTTTCAACTTCTTTTAATTCGGTCCTTAATTTCATTGCAATTAGGTCCCTGAACTTTATTCTTCTTTAATTTTGACCTCAAAACTTTGTTCGTTTTTGCAATCAAATCCTTTCTTCTTTTGACTTCTTAAATGTGGGTTGTCTACATGATTTAATTGATTCAATTTCATGTTTACTTTTATCTTTTTGTGATTATTTCTTGATTAAAGTGATGCCTTGACTCTTTTATTATTTTGGAGGGTAAATAAGTAATTTCTCCTCATTAGGAGTGCCAATTCAAGGGAGGTACACCCTAATCCCTTATTTTTACTTTATTTGACTACTATGTGCCTTATGTGCCTTTACATGCTTGATTGTATGCCTTTTGGATGCCTTTTATTCATTTCATTTATTTATTTATTTGCTTTATTGGTTTTGAACATTTATTTTACTTCAATTTCATCATTTGGGAGGCACTTGAATGCCAAATTTGTAATAGTTAGGTATTTATTTTAATTATTTATTCTTTTACCCTTAGATTGTAGTAGGGCATTCCCTTTTGTAATAGATAGGGCTTGGAGGGGCATTCGATGAAGACCTATTGAAGACGTGTGCCTAGCTAGCAAATGTAATAGGTCCATTAGTTTGGTTGTTTGCTATATGTTATGTGTTACTTGCTTTATTAGGTTCTTGCATCTAGTCAAGCATGCTAAGTGTTATGTGCTATGTGTTTATAGGTGGTTGACATGTCTACTCGCTTTCCATAGTCATGAATGAATGTGATGGATGAATGTACGTTTCCACTAGTCCAACGCTAGTAGGAATTCATAGAATGGGCTAGTCCAATGCTAGACCCAATAGGCCATCCCCTTTCGTAGGTGCATATTTGCGTGTTTCACTTCATTTCACGCATTTTTTCCTAGTTTTTCTATCATTTGGCATGCCCCTCTAATCCCTTCCCTCTCACTTTAGGTTTTTTGCATTTCACGCTAGTTATAAGGTACATTTGCTTGAAGGGTCCCCTTAAATATGGGATATAGACAAGTGTGGCTTTTTCTAAGCCTTAGCACGCTTGTATTCCCTCTATCAAAGGGAAAATTGAGTCACGATTTAGGTCTCCCCGTGCCCAATATGCATACATCCCTAGGCTCATGCATTCTAAATCCACTCTATCATTACACTTTCACTTTCCCTCCCATTTGCACACGTACACCTTTTTATCCCTTCACTTGCACACGAACACTTTTGTCTCATTTGCACACATGCACCTTTTTATCCCTTCACTTGCACACGAACACTTTTATCTTCATTTGCACATCGACACTTTCACGTTTTTCTAATTGCATATATGTATTTTGCCCACTTGCACTTGGAGTATATTTTTACGTTCAAAGACATTTTTTGCACACCTTTCATATTTTCTCTCCTTGTTTGAGCATTCCACTCGCATTATTCGTGACTTCTTCGAAGAGTTTTATTGGGCGTCACAATTAATGTGATTGGCACCACTCAACTTTTGAAGAGAAATTCCCCCCATGTCCCCTAGGTCTAGGGTTTGCATTCATGTAGTACATCCAAATGTAATAAATTCTTTGGTTAAAACAAGAAAATCTTTGATTAAATCACGCAACAAGCCTTGGCTAGGTCGAAGGGGTGTCTTGGATTTTTATCCTTGCCTTCCCCTTCGTCAAATGTGACTCCCGAACCTTTTTCGTTGGTTTATGTGGACTAGGAGTCATTTAAAAGGGGTTTCTTACTACTTTTTCCTATTTTTCTTTAAAAATTCATTTTTAGGTGACTTGGTACACCTTAACTAATTACCAAGTGGCGACTCCGATTTTTTTATTTCAAAAATCCTTTTTAAACTATAATTTTGGGTCAAATCGTCGCATTCTCAAAACCCCATTGAGGCCCACTTTTCTTTTAAATCAAAATTCATTTTCCAACCACAAATTGAATCAAAAAATACATTTTTTCGAACCATTTATTTATTTATGTGACAGCCCCACCTCTCCCTTGGCAAACCCTAGGGTATCAGCGGACTGCCTGCCTAGCTCTCGCCAGGACTCAGTCGTTCAAAGTACTAATATCATCAATGAAACGAATGTAACATTTGACAATACAGGGGATTGAAACACTAACTCAAACATGATCACTAATCCAACAATTCAGCTTAGTACATATATCATCGTATGCCAACTTACCACGCTTCACTCAAAATTACATAATATAAATCACCCTTAAGAATTTAAGCTTACAAGTCTGCTTAAACGAAAGTTACAACCTCAAAACGCAAGAACGGCAAAATAAAGCTAAGAAAGCCCTCGATCAAATCCCTTCCCGATCTGTTAAGGAAAACAAAGGGAATGGGGTGAGCTAAAGCCCAGTGAGGTTCCAGGTAAACAAGTAAACACATAGCCACATAAAATCACAAAATAGCCAACTAAACACCGTACAGTAAAATAACAGTTTAATCACAATTCAATTCAAGGATACGGGTGGCTTTCAAAAGCCAAAGGTCCACTTGAGCTTGATCATAATTGCCTCCTGTTGACACTCCGTCAACACTTGTAACAGTATATAGGTCCGTAGAACACCACTTTCACCAGTCTCCGTCCCCCAAACAACCCCCCACCGGGCCCGCACTCCATAAACAGTAGTTTGGTAATACTCGAGTATACCAGGAATCCGAGTTTCCAATGCTCAAGGATTCCAATAAAACAGTATCAAGCCGAGGATTTTATCACTGGTGGTGCTGGACAACACAACAAGCAAGCACAACGGCTATGCTTCACCAGGGACCTCCAGGCAAGATTCAATTTCTAGTGAACAGTAAACAGTCCTCAAGGTTTATCGGCCTTCTCGACCAAGCCCTTGCTGGCTCGATACAACCGACTCACCTATGAGGTTGGGTACCCAAACAGTAACAGTAGTTGGCGGAATGTCATCCACGCAACTTAAGCACGGTCATGTATAGCAATATCTCATTTCATATTACTTCATTCAGTAAGTAGAGCCTCAGTGGAAAACAAGGAAGGTCAAGTGCAATAAAGTACACACTCGCCTCGATTTTAACTAAAACAGTGTTTGGCTCAAACAATAGCAAATCAACGATTTCAAGTATGCAAGTATTCCACATAACAAGTAGCAAGTACTGAAACACTCACCTGTCAAGAAAAAGTAGCAATTGACATCAAACGTCTCAGTTACGATCACCTTTGTTGCCCAAACCTAGGTCAACGAGCGAAACCATTAACAATTGGATTCGTTCCTTACTCAAGTATAGGTTCATTAAGAGACCAAGTGAGTAGCTTAAGCTACTTAATCTATCATGCAAATGAGGTCCAAACCATGGGAAAAGTTGATAAGAAAACAAGTTTGGTATGTACATGAAAGTTCGGCAAAAGAAGGGTTTCACCGAAGCTCAAAAGTTTCATTACGGTTAAACTGTCTCGCCCGACCAGCCTCGGGAAAATGGTCACTGTTCATGGTAGGAGAGTCAGAATTAGGTTCTGTCAATTGCGTTGGAAACTAGGTTCTTAAGGTTAAATTTGTCGTGAAGAAACCATTTCCAAAATCCCAGCTTAAGTGGCTCAAAATTAAGAAGCCAAAAGAAATTTCTGGACTGCCTCGGATGAACAGTACCGCACGGGCAGCCGACTTCCACGACTTGCCACGGATTGCTCGGGACGAACCAGAACATGAGCCAGGTACCATTTTAAAGCTCTAAGAGTCTATTTTCCAATGCCACAAATGGAACTCAATTCAGATCAGTGAGGAAAACGTTATAGCCTTTACAACATCGCTGGACAGAAAGTTTCTGGACCTAGTCCAGTTTTGTCCCTTTGCTTGCAACTCAAAATTTACTCAACCAAATTGGCTAATTTTTTGTAGACAACCTCTACACACATAACCCAACATATATCACTCACATTTGTAGCCAAAATATGCATGAAACATCAGGGCAAAAACCAGACAGCAAGCTGAACAGTTTCGGTCAGCATCCTTAATTCTTTCCCAACTTTCACTCTTCTCATTATTTTCACCTTTTGCACATCTCAAGTATTACATCTAACCATATAAGGTTTTAAAACATATCAATACCTCATAAACATAAATGAATAAGAGTTGAACATTTCATCAAACACTTGGTGTGCATACTAACAATTTATCCACTACTTGTTTAATTCAAGGGGTTAACTTTCAATTCCAACCACAACAACTTGCAATTCATGATTAGAGCTTATAGTAGATGATCTAACACATAAAACCCCCAAATTAAAGAGTACTTACCTTACTTACAAGGTGCTCAAATCACCAAAACAATCCACCAAAATGAAAGCTTCAAGCTTGGAACAACCACAAGGATTGGAGGAAAGTTTCTCACTAACTCTAGATCTTTCTCTTTTGATTTTTCTCTCAAGCTCACACTAGGTTTAGAAAGCTTTAAAATGGAGTTTCTCTCTTTCTCTTGGAAGCTAAGAAGGGCACGAAATTATGGTGGAGGAATGGAGCAAAAATTGGTTTAAAATTCATCTAATCTTTGGTCAAACAAGATGCATGGCTAGGATTTTGCCACTTGGCCTAATTCTTGTACACAACTTCTCTTAATTCTTTGACTAATGCCATTCTTACCTTTCCAAATGCACCAATAATTATTCAACACCTCTAATCTCTCACATAAAGTCTCTACCACTAATAAAAGAACACTTGGACAATTACAAGTGGTGATTTATTTACAACCTAGCTCAAGGATATATTTTACTTCAAGTAAAATGAATTGAAATGAAATGCATGGAAATTATTATAACACATAGAAAATAATTTGTAAGGGCATATATTAAATGGTCTAGATCTTATAATAAGGCATGTAAATAAGAAAATTGTGTTTTAAAGTGAGGGTCCATACAAGGGATTTGTTGTAACACATTGTGAAATATAATGCTAGGGCATATAAGAGGTGGTTTAAATCTTGGTGCAAGGCATGTAGTTTGGGGAAATTGTATTTTAAAAATGAGGGTTCTCACACTCTCTCCCCCTTAAAGAATTTCGCCCTCGAAATTCTCAGCTTGATTATTGAGTAGTTCAAAATATTTTCGATGAATATCCTTTTTAACTCTCTCGAGTCCTGTGAACGCATGCTTTAGTAAGACCAGCAATACAAAGCCATATTATGTAGGAATTGAAGCTCCAAATCTTTATTTAGAACATGTATCAATTTACAAGTTTCATAGTTGTATAACCTATCGAAATATAATACTAGCTTGTTCCCATCGAAGAATAATCCTTATGTCTTTACTAATCAATGTTGCAAAAGTCATTTAGAGCAGAAAAGTATCACTTATAGCCATACGTTTAGAGAAAGTAGAAAAGATGTTCAAAATGCAAAGTTGTAAACTGTCCGACCTAAGGTGGTTTGAAGAACTCATTTTCCTTTCATTTAAGTCTCGATTCCACTCATAAACCAACCTCAAATAGTTTACCAATTCCAATCCTAAAGTTGAGAATGTAAGTAGGAATAATCCTAGGAAAAATAGAATTTTTTTTTTGTTTTAGTTTTGCGTGATCTCATTTGAAAATCTTATCTCGAGATTCTTATGTCCAAAAACTTAAAACTTTATACCGTCGGAATATGGATTCAAATTGTTACAACTTTATAGAAGGTACCATTGTAAGATCCAATCCATGAGTCGGTTAAATTCCAACCTAAAGTTGCTGCTTCACCCAGTAACAGATAGAACAGGTATACAGTTTCAGTCAACTTTGAAAAATCATAGATATTCATGGGAATTGAGAACAATACTGATACTCTGAACCTAGTTTCAAACATAATAAATGAAACTCAATTTTGACTTTTCTACATCAAGATATAACAAATTCTATAAAACCTTCCAAGGTTCCCTGCGAAAAAATTTTCAGCGGCACATCCTTTGTGTTTACTAACTTTTCCTAGCCCATTCAAGGCTTCATTCTTCCCATGAAATAGCTTCAACTCAAGCATATAAATATCAAGCCCACAACTCACTACATCAAGCATATAACCGTCTCTACTCAAGTTTAGCAAAATGAAACCCGAAACTGAAATTCTTAATCACAAGCTCGAATTTTCTTTAGGCAAGTCATAACAAAGCTATCAGACCATGGTTAACACTAGTTCAACCCATGAAATTTTCCATAAAGCTGCCAAAAGTACTACCTTAATCCACTAGTTTACCTATATTGGTAGTAGAGGAAAATTGCTAGCCAAAGTTACCTTGTAACCTCAAGAAAGATGGAAATCCAGGGCTTCTTCCTCAAAAATCGCTCCACCAATACCTTGAAATCTTTCTTAGTTAACATTTCCATGGAGTAACTTCATATTCAAGTACAAAATTGAGGTTGGAGTTGGAGGTCTCTCTTTGGTTTCTCTTCTCTCTTGGTTCGGCCAAGTAAGAGGGAAGATGAAGACAATTCAGTCAAATTGTTGATTTAGTCAAGGTGAAAAATGTGACGCAAACCTTAATCTCGATAAAAGAAGAGTTACAAAATGGTTACTATTCTTACTGGCTCTTTAACCCATGCACTGTATATTAAATCATTTCTTCCCTTCGAGCGACAAACAATAATTTTTTTAACTCAAAGACCAAAGTAAGGCAATAAACTAGGGATAAGGATCCAATACTGCACAACCACCAATACTTCATAGCACTTATTAAAACAGCCGGTACCAAGTCCACTGTTCCTAAGGGAATACATCTTGCTATATAAAAAAAAATGTCACTATGCATAGTCCAATGATTATAACTTATCCGGGCAAAACCTCATTAATGGCTAGTCAACTAGGCAAATATACTGATACAAACTTATTTTGTACCTCTTCTGGAACCCCTTCATATTTCCTTTCAATTGTATGTCCTGATACGGTAGTTCAATATTCTCTAGGTATTTTGGTTCCCATCATCTTTCCCAGTACTCAGTTCATCTCTTTTGGAACTCTACTTCTTTTTGAACAGTCTCTATTTTCTTATGCAGATCAATCACCTTTGTCATCTCACCGATTCACTTATCGATAATAGCTTGCCAGGCAACTCTAATTATGATTGGCTTCGTAGAAGGTCTAGTCATATAACTTTTAAGTTCATTCATTTCCAATCCAACCACGAGGAATTAAACTTAGCTATTCTCAATTGAGATAGACGAGAAAGCAGTACAAGTGGGGCAATACTTCAAGATACTATACCACTTATTTCTATTATGGTGTCTTAACACAAGAAGTACCACTGCCACTTATGTACATAGTGAAACCCTAAAGCGTATTTTGTATATCAAAAGTTCCACACCTTATCTCAAGCTTTTGCGTACAGGTATAGAACCCAATTCTTTTCTCCAATCCCCATACAAAATTCCAAAACTCTTGATCTCAACACTATAATAATCAAAACAAATCCATACTTTGATATTAGTGGATAGGTGTCAAGGAAGTATAGGAAAGAATGTCACAAGAGGAGTAGAAATATCAATGTAGTTGTAATCAAACCGCCTCACATTCGAAATAAACACTTATCAAGTCTTCACAGTCGCAGGAGAAGGAAATAGGTTTTCAGTGCAAATTTCTCAACGTACACTACAGTCTAGCCACCATCTATAGAAATGCTAACAGACTATTTCAAGATTAATCCATGATAACTTCCGAGATATATCCCCTCATCAGTCCAACAACTAGGTCAAGTGTCAGAATCTTCCGCGCCTTGATTTTTACCATTAAAACTTATCTCAAGTACCATCAAGATACAGACCCTTATTCTAGTGCTCTCCTCTTTTTGGTACTCAAGTACAAGAATCCACAATAAGGTAATTCACAACTCGAGCCGGCCGGTCCCAAGAGTAGATCACCCATATTACAGATTCCTACCCGACGTACATATCTATTCCTCCCAAGTATCCTGATAAAGGGTTTATGCTTATAACAGTCATGATTCATAGCTTACGCCCCAGAAGAGCACCTAGTCCTTACCACTTACCCATATATTCGGACAATAACACCACTTGACCCCAAACTCACTCCGCGTAGGGATCACGCGAAGCAGCAAAAATATCTTCCATTCTTTCAAACAAGTTCTCGGCAGCTTTGGGATCTGGTCCTCTAAGCAATTTAGGGAAAGCGAACTTTGGAACCATTTCAGGGCCCTATCTTCACTTACTTCAAGGTTTCTTTACTAGTTACCCGGTACTTGATCTCGATGGTCAACCAAACAGGCCAGTAAACAATAGATCAGTCATACGATTGATAGCTGTAGCTACCTGGTCTCCTTCTCCACACTCGGGTCCTTGGTTCTAATTGACTACAGACCTTTATTCCTCCTCTTAATCTTGGACCTACCTAGATCCGCACCCATGGCCCCAACCATATTATCGTCTAGTCTCCATGATTACTCACTAGTCTAGGGCCCAAGTATTATAACTGATAAGGTAAGCAAATAGGGGGTATACAATATGCTTATTCATATTTAAAAGTCATATAAGAAATGGAATCGGAGTCACGATAAACGAGTAAAATTGAAAAGCAGTTAAAGGCTAATGCCGAAATAAGGTCAAAGCCAAAAGTCAAAAGTTCAAAAGTCAAAGATCCAAGTTAACAGTCAAAACACTATACATAAAGGCTCCTAACAGTCATTTATAAAATAACAGGACGAAAAGTAGCAAGCAAGTACGAGCCTCAAGAGTACAGATATAGTCGTACAATCATATCAAATAAAACCTAGCACAAGTGTCAAAAGAAAACCGTACAACCACCGAGCCACAACCTCTCCTATCCTTTCTATGTGCAATAGTCAAAATCATCCAACGTACTAGCCTAGGAGTAGAGGCTTAATCCGTCGTAGGACTAGTTGACCCCCCCCAAACTGGCGGGTTTGTCTCTAATCTCGCCTCCTATGTAAGAAGCCTCGTCACTCACTTCTCCCAGCAGATCACCACAAATATTCTGAATGGACTCTGCTCTAATCCTCACTTTCCTGGCTCTTAACCACATCATACTCAAGTTCCTTAATCCGCTCCGCTTGCATTTCAATAGTTTTCTTCAAATAATTCATTTCAAATCCAAGCCTAGTATTATCCCTCGCTAGGACCTTCCGCTCCTTCACTATGGCCAGAACTACTTCATTAGGGTAAGTATAAGTATAATGGCAGTCGAAATGCCTGTAGCAGTTAGATGGGCTTTAATAGCCTCTATCGTTTTCGGCCTGATTTGATACTTAATCATCTGTATGTTCCCACGAAAAAACTCACCAACTGGTCTATTGCTAGGGCCACTAGATCCGTCCATCGTACAAAAGACGTAGAGGAACCTGAAGCACTCTTAAAGGAAAATAGTCAAATATAATCCTCAAGTCAAAGATTTCTAATTCACTCAAGCCAATTCAAACCAAGGCTCTAATTTTTATCCCTACCAGTGGTCACTCAGCTTTCAAACCAATCCCACAGTCCGGCATCCTAAACTTGAAGCCTAGGATACACTACAAAGATCGGAAACCTAAGCTCTGATACCAACTGTGACAGCCCCACCTCTCCCTTGGCAAACCCTAGGGTATCAGCGGACTGCCTGCCTAGCTCTCGCCAGGACTCAGTCGTTCAAAGTACTAATATCATCAATGAAACGAATGTAACATTTGACAATACAGGGGATTGAAACACTAACTCAAACATGATCACTAATCCAACAATTCAGCTTAGTACATATATCATCGTATGCCAACTTACCACGCTTCACTCAAAATTACATAATATAAATCACCCTTAAGAATTTAAGCTTACAAGTCTGCTTAAACGAAAGTTACAACCTCAAAACGCAAGAACGGCAAAATAAAGCTAAGAAAGCCCTCGATCAAATCCCTTCCCGATCTGTTAAGGAAAACAAAGGGAATGGGGTGAGCTAAAGCCCAGTGAGGTTCCAGGTAAACAAGTAAACACATAGCCACATAAAATCACAAAATAGCCAACTAAACACCGTACAGTAAAATAACAGTTTAATCACAATTCAATTCAAGGATACGGGTGGCTTTCAAAAGCCAAAGGTCCACTTGAGCTTGATCATAATTGCCTCCTGTTGACACTCCGTCAACACTTGTAACAGTATATAGGTCCGTAGAACACCACTTTCACCAGTCTCCGTCCCCCAAACAACCCCCCACCGGGCCCGCACTCCATAAACAGTAGTTTGGTAATACTCGAGTATACCAGGAATCCGAGTTTCCAATGCTCAAGGATTCCAATAAAACAGTATCAAGCCGAGGATTTTATCACTGGTGGTGCTGGACAACACAACAAGCAAGCACAACGGCTATGCTTCACCAGGGACCTCCAGGCAAGATTCAATTTCTAGTGAACAGTAAACAGTCCTCAAGGTTTATCGGCCTTCTCGACCAAGCCCTTGCTGGCTCGATACAACCGACTCACCTATGAGGTTGGGTACCCAAACAGTAACAGTAGTTGGCGGAATGTCATCCACGCAACTTAAGCACGGTCATGTATAGCAATATCTCATTTCATATTACTTCATTCAGTAAGTAGAGCCTCAGTGGAAAACAAGGAAGGTCAAGTGCAATAAAGTACACACTCGCCTCGATTTTAACTAAAACAGTGTTTGGCTCAAACAATAGCAAATCAACGATTTCAAGTATGCAAGTATTCCACATAACAAGTAGCAAGTACTGAAACACTCACCTGTCAAGAAAAAGTAGCAATTGACATCAAACGTCTCAGTTACGATCACCTTTGTTGCCCAAACCTAGGTCAACGAGCGAAACCATTAACAATTGGATTCGTTCCTTACTCAAGTATAGGTTCATTAAGAGACCAAGTGAGTAGCTTAAGCTACTTAATCTATCATGCAAATGAGGTCCAAACCATGGGAAAAGTTGATAAGAAAACAAGTTTGGTATGTACATGAAAGTTCGGCAAAAGAAGGGTTTCACCGAAGCTCAAAAGTTTCATTACGGTTAAACTGTCTCGCCCGACCAGCCTCGGGAAAATGGTCACTGTTCATGGTAGGAGAGTCAGAATTAGGTTCTGTCAATTGCGCTGGAAACTAGGTTCTTAAGGTTAAATTTGTCGTGAAGAAACCATTTCCAAAATCCCAGCTTAAGTGGCTCAAAATTAAGAAGCCAAAAGAAATTTCTGGACTGCCTCGGATGAACAGTACCGCACGGGCAGCCGACTTCCACGACTTGCCACGGATTGCTCGGGACGAACCAGAACATGAGCCAGGTACCATTTTAAAGCTCTAAGAGTCTATTTTCCAATGCCACAAATGGAACTCAATTCAGATCAGTGAGGAAAACGTTATAGCCTTTACAACATCGCTGGACAGAAAGTTTCTGGACCTAGTCCAGTTTTGTCCCTTTGCTTGCAACTCAAAATTTACTCAACCAAATTGGCTAATTTTTTGTAGACAACCTCTACACACATAACCCAACATATATCACTCACATTTGTAGCCAAAATATGCATGAAACATCAGGGCAAAAACCAGACAGCAAGCTGAACAGTTTCGGTCAGCATCCTTAATTCTTTCCCAACTTTCACTCTTCTCATTATTTTCACCTTTTGCACATCTCAAGTATTACATCTAACCATATAAGGTTTTAAAACATATCAATACCTCATAAACATAAATGAATAAGAGTTGAACATTTCATCAAACACTTGGTGTGCATACTAACAATTTATCCACTACTTGTTTAATTCAAGGGGTTAACTTTCAATTCCAACCACAACAACTTGCAATTCATGATTAGAGCTTATAGTAGATGATCTAACACATAAAACCCCCAAATTAAAGAGTACTTACCTTACTTACAAGGTGCTCAAATCACCAAAACAATCCACCAAAATGAAAGCTTCAAGCTTGGAACAACCACAAGGATTGGAGGAAAGTTTCTCACTAACTCTAGATCTTTCTCTTTTGATTTTTCTCTCAAGCTCACACTAGGTTTAGAAAGCTTTAAAATGGAGTTTCTCTCTTTCTCTTGGAAGCTAAGAAGGGTACGAAATTATGGTGGAGGAATGGAGCAAAAATTGGTTTAAAATTCATCTAATCTTTGGTCAAACAAGATGCATGGCTAGGATTTTGCCACTTGGCCTAATTCTTGTACACAACTTCTCTTAATTCTTTGACTAATGCCATTCTTACCTTTCCAAATGCACCAATAATTATTCAACACCTCTAATCTCTCACATAAAGTCTCTACCACTAATAAAAGAACACTTGGACAATTACAAGTGGTGATTTATTTACAACCTAGCTCAAGGATATATTTTACTTCAAGTAAAATGAATTGAAATGAAATGCATGGAAATTATTATAACACATAGAAAATAATTTGTAAGGGCATATATTAAATGGTCTAGATCTTATAATAAGGCATGTAAATAAGAAAATTGTGTTTTAAAGTGAGGGTCCATACAAGGGATTTGTTGTAACACATTGTGAAATATAATGCTAGGGCATATAAGAGGTGGTTTAAATCTTGGTGCAAGGCATGTAGTTTGGGGAAATTGTATTTTAAAAATGAGGGTTCTCACAATTTTGAAATAACCAATGGCCAGACAATTCAACCAATCCAGTTTGCCAATTCATTCAATAAATCATCAATTCATTTGATCAATTTACCCTTTTTAGGGTCATCCGGTCGATTTTGAATAAATCGTCAATTCATTTGACCAATTTACCCTTTTTAGGGTCATCCGGTCGATTTTGAATAAATCGTCAATTCATTTGACCAATTTACCTTTTTTTAGGGTCATCCGGTCGATTTTGAACAAATCATCAATTCATTTGACCAATTTACCCTTTTTAGGGTCATCCGTTCGATTTTGAACAAATCGTCAATTCATTTGACCAATTTACCCTTTTTAGGGTCATTCGGCCGATTTTTGAATAAATCATTAATTCAATTCCATTCATTTGGCCAATTTACCCATTTTTAGGGCAACCGAGCCGATTTTGAATAAATCAAGTTTCGTTCAATCTATTTGATCAATTTACCCTTTTTAGGGTGATCTGATTAATTTTGGATAAATTAAATTTCATTCAATTCATTTGACCTGTTCCCTTTTTAGGGTAATCCGGTCGATTTTTAATAAATTGTCAATTTCATTTGGCCAATTAGGATTTCAATGTCGAATTTCAAATTGGGAAACCTAGACGATTTTGAGAAAACCATTCATTGCATCCAGCCATTTGATCGGTTGGGGTTTTTGACCCGTGTTTCACTGAGAAAATTTGTCAACGAATTTCAATCTCTCCGATAGGAAGTTTGTCAAGGTCAAACCCGTGCGTTTTGCAAATTCTTGTATCGATCAAAAGTGATCAATCCATTCGCACGTTGTCCTCATTTTGACAAGTGTCTCTCGTCACTCCAATTGACCAAAATTTTTAAAATTATTTTTTACTCAATGAGTTGATCAGATCCATCAGGTATGGTATAGTGCCTACCCTAGAGGATTGCATTTTCATGCTAGCCCTACCCTTGGCACAAAAAGGGTCCCCCTATAGGACATGCATACCGATTTTATATTCTTGCTTACTAACTTAGGGTATTTTTCTTTTGTTTTCCCCCTCCCCTGCATTCATAAAAACACTTCAATAAAAGGGAAAATATTTTTCTATATCTGATGGCACCTCCGATCTAATAAAGTGTCAAAACTGCAAGTGTTATTTGATTCTTGGGCAGATCCTACAATGAAAACATAAATGATTTATCTGGAAGCTCTACGCTAAAGCCTCTGAGAGATGTTGTAATTGTTTCCCAAAGGAAAATTTTGTATATTTGATTTGTTAATACATTTTGTTCCAAAAGAAAAGGAGACAAAAAGTGTATATGTGGAGCTCTTTACAAGTTTCTCTTTCCTCATTTGTATCGTAATTGAACGAGAAATTTTTGTTTCAAACTTTTTCAGCAATAAAGTTTTGGACAATTATTGTTTTGTGTAAATTTATGTACATTTCATTCTTTATTCTTACTCATTGGAGATTTCATGATGAATTTTGAAAAATAAAACTAAATTGAGATTTTTTTAACCACCAGCCTAAAAATTCACAAGTGTATGCTCGATTGGTGATCCGAGCCACACAATAAGAGTGCTCAAAATTAAAAGAGGTCACTCAAAAGGCCCAATGAGATACCTTTTTCTCCTTCACTGTACAATTCATATTTTTGCCCACTTCTATCAGCCCAAAATAAAATCAGTCACATTGATTGATGAATTGCAAGTTGGGGCAATCTTTGCTTGAAAATGTCCATTGTGTCTAATTCACATCTAAATGAAAGCAAAAATGTGCATTATTCTTGTTTGTTTTGAAAATTTGGAATGATACTTTGAGCATTCGTTTCTCTACCTATACAGATTTTATCATTTGCTCTCCCATTTGAGCCTTTAAAAGAATAATTTCGTTTCAAATAAGAGCCCTAATGATCAATACCATATATTGGAAAATTTTCAAATATCAAAAAGGAGAATGGATTTTCAATGACCATTTCGTTACTTTGGTTATCATGAGGTGTAAGAATGATGCTTTGGCCATCGTTTCTACAACCTAAACACTATTTATCCCTTGCATCCTCATTTGAGCTAAAAATTGATGGTTCTTTTCGAGTGCACATATGATCGCACCTCACATTGGGGAAGGAGATTGGGGAATTTTGAAAAAGAAAAAGGGAAAAGCAAAAATACTAGAATAAGGAGGGAATCGCAAATTGGGAAAATTTGATTCCACTTGGATTCCATTTTAAAAAAGAAGAAGAAAAGGAAGAGATTTGTCCGCACGGACCGCCTATGTTTCACAGATATGGATGAACAAGGGACTTCCTCAGTCAATTAATTCAGATACATGCAAAAAAATTTCGCATTAATGAAAGTTTCCTTTCAGAGTTATTGTAAGGGACGGAACAAAGGTCAGACCCTCTTCTTTGCCAATCAAACATTCTATCCCTAGTTATCCCTTTTGAGCCATCAGAATAAATTATTTCGTTTGGCAACCCCTGAGAATTGCAAACCCCACATTGGGGGCAAGTTTGAGTTGGAAAAGAAAAGTTTCAAGAAGTGAAAAGTGATAATGCAACAAAATCAAAAGACAAATGAAAGAAAAGAGAATCTTAGTTCAAAAATAAACTGGGGCAAAATTTGTGAAAGTTCAAAAAATGGCAGAAGGCTGAAAAATCAAAAGAAAAAGGAAAATGAAAGAGAAAAAACCTCGATTGAGAATAAACTGGGGCAAGTTCTGGATTTAACCCTAAAATAGGGTTGGCGCAACAATGCGATCTCAGATTCTTCAAACCACTCTTGAAATCTGCCTTCAAGCCTTAACTTTTCTAAACACCCCACCAGACCCCATTACAAAAGCCGAAAGTCCTGACTTCTGTTCTTTGCAATGATCCTGTCAAGAAAATTTCTGATGCCGGAAAATTTTAGCTGTATTTCTGAATTACTCGGGGTATGGGTTTGATGCTACTCACCATAGAAAACCCACCAGATCAAAGAAAAGAAAACAGAAAAAGAAAAGGAAAAATGAAATACAAAAGATTCGATGGTGAAGTCCCTATTGAGTGATCAAACAAAGTTCGGAATCTTCGAGTTCAAAATAGGGGCGATTTTGGAAAAACGTGATCTGTGGTGCAATGTCCTTGAAAGTCTTATTTTTAACTATCGTTTTCAACCCACATTACAAGCTCATAAAGTCCATCGTTGTCTTATCCTTCATGACAACTTGAAGTGAGGATTATGCTTCTGAGGAATCCCTCAATCACTCGGGATCATAAGGCTATAACACATTTTCACATGTTCAGCTATCATTTCTACCCATATGTTACAAGTTTAAGGCTTATGTGTTGACTAACTTTTCTTAACAAATGAGGGTGACAAACTATTTGCTTTCACTAAGATGTGATATTGAATAGATTACATACAATTGGGGCACAAAATAAGACAAGTCTTGGCCTCCCATTTCCTTTAGTCACTTCCAAGTCAGAAATAACGCCCATTTGATTAGTCTTGAAAGATGGGCTAACCAGAAAATGGTGACCCATTACCCAAAGCATTGATGCTAAAGTGGGGAAGAAATCTTTCGTAATTTGGCATTATTTTGAGAAATTCATCATGAAATTTGCTATATGAGTTTAAGCAAGACATTTCAATTTCCTTCACATGCTATGTTAGGAAAAGCAATTGCTTACTTTGTTCAAATAAATGAAGAGTCATTCAAAACAAATTTTTTGCAATTAAATAGGCCCACATTGGGGCAAACTTTCATGTGAGAGATTTTGCAAAATAGCCCACACTGGGGCAAAATTTTTTGTAATACATTTGAGGATGTCAAAACCAATCACGTTGCTCTTTTCAAATAAGAAATTTGAATGCATGTCATACTTTGGCAAGCCCCCTGTGCAGGTATTCATAATTGAAATCAACGAAAGAGCATCTGGTGATGTGGAAGGCCGATGCCGAAGAAAGAGAAGAAAGAAGGGAAAAGGGCCCTACACTTGGGGCAAATTATTTTTGAAAAAAATTCTCCCAAAAAAAAATCATCAGAAAAATTCAAAAGTCAAAAATCAAGTTCAAATTCTTGTTTCTTGGAAAATCAAATTTAATTGATTGTTTCTTGGCAAATCAAATTCAATTTCTTGACCAATTGCATGGCAGGACTGGGTTTTATCCCACTGAACATTCCCAAGATCAAATTGGGCCTGGATTTAACGCCGCCAACATCACAAAGACTACGTTGGGCCTGGACTGGGTGCCGCCAACATCGTAAAATTCAAGTTGGGCCTGGATTTTGTGCCGCCAACATCACATCTCGTTGGGCCTGGATTTTATGCCACCAACATTTCAAACATCAAGTTGGGCCTCCATTTCGTGCCACCAACATCACATCCCGTTGGGCCTGGACTTCGTACCGCCAACATTCCAAAGATCAAGTTGAGCCTGGATTTCGTGCCGCCAACTTCACAAAAAGCACGTTGGGCCTGGACATTGTGCCGCCAACATTCCAAATATCAAGTTAGGCCTGGATCTCATGTCGCCAACATCTCAAAGATCCGTTGGGCCTGGACTTTATGCCGCCAACATCCCGATTGGGCTTGGATTCTGTGTATCTGAGGCAGGCTCGGGTTTAATCCCACTGACCAATTCATCATATTGGGGCAAATTTTGAAAAGATTCTCTCAAAAGATCAGAAAAAAAGAAAAATCAAAAAAAATCAAAAATCAAAAAATCAAAAAATCAAAAAATCAAAAAATCAAAAAAATCAAAAATCAAAAATCAAAAAATCAAAAAATCAAAATCAAATCAAGTTCATCACGGCAGGCTCGAGTTTGATCCCACTGTCCGATTGTCAAGCATTTCATTTACATTGCTACTGGAGCTGGGTTTGTCCCGCCAGTAAGCATTTCATTCTTATTGCTACTGGAGCTGGGTTTATCCTGCCAGTAAGTATTTGATTTTCATAGCCACTGGAGCGTGAAGTGAGTCCCGCCAGTGAGCATTTCATTTACTCCGCCGCTAGCCGTGGGTCAGTCCCACTAGCGTGAGTCCCATGATTTTAATTTCTGTTCGGGTCAGTCCCGTTTAAATTCCTGTTCGCGTCAGTCCCGTTTAATTTCTGTTCGGGTCAATCCCGTTTAAATTCTTGTTCGGGTCAGTCCCGTTTAAATTTCTGTTCGGATCAGTCCCGTTTAAATTCCTGTTCGGGTCAGTCCCGTTTAAATTCTGTTCGGGTCAGTCCTGTTTTAAATTCCTGTTTAGGTCAATTCCATTTCAACATTTTGATAAAGAGGTCAGTCCTCGTTTCAAGGGCAGCTATCGTTGGAATCATTCGCAGCCGATTAACACAGGTAAGTATTTGGTGTCTACTTCTTTGTCTCAAGTTTTTTCAAAACTCAGACAAAGAGGGGCAAACTGTAGACACCAAATTTTTGTTTTTAACTTTATTTGCTTAATTAATTTAATTTTAACTTTATTTGTTTCGACTTTAGGGTTTTCATTTCATTTTATTTTATTATTTTTATTTATTTTATTTATTGTTCTAGTTTATTTTTGTCTTCATAATTAAATTCCAGAAAAAAAAACAAAAAGGAAAGAAAAGGTAAAAATGACAAGTGGAATCTTGCATGTGGGACAAATGTCCTCATTCTAGTTGGACAACAAAGGGGTTAGGTGTTACACATTTGGGGAGCCAAAGGGAAAATGAAAAAAAATTAGGAGAAAGGCCGAGAGAGGGGGTGCGGATGAAAAGATAGAGAGGTTGAAGCTACGGGTGCAAGGGGAGAAAAAAGAGGTTACGGGCAAAACAAAAGGAAGAAAAATTGGAGCGAGGCTACGGGAGAAACAAAAAAAAAACGAAAAAACAGAGAGGGAGACGGAAGCAAGAAATTTGGAGTGGAGTCAGAGGAAAAAAAAGCGAGCCGCGACGGAGGAAGTTTTGGGGGTGGCTGACGGAAAAGAAACAGAGGAAAAAGAAAGGCAACAGGGGGCTGCGGGAAAAGGAAAAAAGAAGAGTAAAAACGCAAGAGTGGTCTGGGAGCCTGGCGAGAAGAGAAATCTGGGGAAAGGAGAGGGAACTTCCGTGAGAGCAAAACAGGGGGGGCCGATTGGAAGAAAAGGGACGGAAAAAAGAAACGCGAGAGAGGTCGGCGGAGGCTTCGGCCAAAAAGAACAGAGTAGGAAAAACAGATGGAGGTTGACTGGAAGAATTGGGAAAAAGAAAGGAGGCAGCCGAGAGAAGAAAAGAGGGATTGAGAGCTGGGCAGAGGGGGTGACGGCTAGGAAAACAAGGAAACGGAAAATTCTATGACGGCGGCTAGGTTTTTGGGGGCTAGAGGAAAAAACAAGAAATGAGACAAGAGTTGCGGCGGGAGCTTGAGGAAAATCAGAGGAAAAAACAGAGCAAAGAGAGGAAGGAAAAGGGCGGCGGCTGACGGAGGAGCGGAACAGCAAAGCAGAAACAGAAAAAACGAACGAAGTAGAAAAAAAAGAGAAACAAAGGAGGAGCTACGGAGGAACTGGAAAACAGAGGAGGAAGAAAAGAAGCTTGGATGAAGGAAATTGACGGCGGACAAGAGAAAGAGAAGAAAGAGCATCGGCGCATCTCTTCTGCCACTGCTGTTCGTTTTTGCATTCACCGCCACTGAAGCCGCCGCTGCTCGATGGAGGCCGCCATCATCTCCCTGGAATCCACCATCGCCTGCAAATCTTCATTGAGGAAGCGTTGTAAGTCATCCTCTTCATTTAGAGTTTCATTTTCTGTTCAAGTTTAGGCCCTTAAGATTCTCAGAACCAGGAATTGTGTATTGCAAATTGCCTACTGATTGTCCACAATTTTGAACATACATGTTCTACGTGCGTGATTGGACTGAATTTCCTTGGTTTTTGACAAATTTTTGGGGCTAGTCACACTTCAATTCGAACAAAAAACCTGGTGAAATTTTAATGCCTATTTCCCGTTCGATGAAGTGCTTGTTTGAAAATTTAATTGAAAGGTAGTTTATCTGCATTGGCGAGTGGGGGAAAACAAATGGTCAGTGAAGTTCCATGCCTGTCCGAGTAATTGTTTCTCATGAAAAAGTAAAGTTCGAAGAGTTTCGTTTTCTTAGATTTCCTTTTGCATGAATCTGATTTAAAGGCATGAATCTTGTGACATTTTGTTTGGCTCCTGGGCTTTTATCATGATTGCTGTCTTAATGTCTCGCTGGTTGCTGTTTGTTGGGTTGACGAAATTCTAATTGTTAGATTTTAGCGATAAGAGGTGTAAGTCTCACATTCCGCCAGCTTGGGGGTTGGTTGGTATGATTTAAAAATTTGTTCATGAAACCCAGCATGCGAGAACCTAGTAGAAGCAATAAAAGATGTTTTCCTGTCTTTGAAAATCTGTTTGGGAGGGGGGACGTTGAATCTTTGTTCTCGTGTCATTGCCTGATCTTTGTTGAGTTGCGTTTGTGGGATTAGTCGACAGGTTTGCAGGATTCATTTGAGTTAATATTCATGGCTGTTTTCCCGTGTATATGGAAGCCGAAAATTGCTCAAAGTCAACCCATGAATGCATTCGAATTTGCTAGTTTTCTCAACTTAGGTTTCCGCTGTTTGCATGTTAACCTTGTGCTTGAAAAAGGGTGTAGGGAATTTGAAGCTCTGTTTCATATTTCCGTAAGCTGCCTGGGTTACTAAATGGTTCTTTGTAAGGGATTAAAGTGTTTTCTTTCTCCTTACTTGTGTTTTCTTTTGCTTCACACGTTCCTGTTTTGAAAGATTTGTTGGCCGAAGTTGGGTAGTTCAGTTCGTATTCTTGATGCTAGTTCATGTTTAATTCATGCAAGAGGGATGGGTAGTTCAGTTTAGTTTAGTTTGGTTCATGTTCTTGTGATTATTCGAAGGAAGTTGCATGAAGTTATAAAGGTTTACAGCTGCAAAGTTGCAGCAAAGAGTAATAAGTCTATCGAATCATTTTTTGCATTTCCAGAATTTGCATAACCTCATTTTAAGTTGTTAGCTTGTTGAATTGTGTAATTGTTTTGTGTTTAATGTCGAGGCTTTGACTGATTGGCTGAGATGTTAGTGACATTAGGATTTCACTTGAGAAGCTCAGTATATTGCAGAAACAAAGAAAGCTTGATTCGGTGGTTTGCCTAAAGCATTTGCATGTTCTTGCATGAGAATCTTTCAATAATTGCACTTTGGCCCCTAAATTTCCTTTTGTTTCGTTGGGGATTTTGGTTTGGGTTTAAGAGGTAAAAGCCCGCTCCTTTGGCTGATTTTGTTTTATTGGAATGTGAAGCCTGATCCACCCCATTTTGCCTTGGACTTCCGTTTGGATTTGGGAAGCTTGGGCCCAAACAAATAGAGGAAATGGCCCAATGTTTTGGTCCATTAGGAAACCATAAAACGTTTTTGCAAATTAGTCCCTGAATTTCTCCTTAACTGCATGGTGGCCCTGGACATTTTCAACTTCTTTTAATTCGGTCCTTAATTTCATTGCAATTAGGTCCCTGAACTTTATTCTTCTTTAATTTTGACCTCAAAACTTTGTTCGTTTTTGCAATCAAATCCTTTCTTCTTTTGACTTCTTAAATGTGGGTTGTCTACATGATTTAATTGATTCAATTTCATGTTTACTTTTATCTTTTTGTGATTATTTCTTGATTAAAGTGATGCCTTGACTCTTTTATTATTTTGGAGGGTAAATAAGTAATTTCTCCTCATTAGGAGTGCCAATTCAAGGGAGGTACACCCTAATCCCTTATTTTTACTTTATTTGACTACTATGTGCCTTATGTGCCTTTACATGCTTGGTTGTATGCCTTTTGGATGCCTTTTATTCATTTCATTTATTTATTTATTTGCTTTATTGGCTTTGAACATTTATTTTACTTCAATTTCATCATTTGGGAGGCACTCGAATGCCAAATTTGTAATAATTAGGTATTTATTTTAATTATTTATTCTTTTACCCCTAGATTGTAGTAGGGCATTCCCTTTTGTAATAGATAGGGCTTGGAGGGGCATTCGATGAAGACCTATTGAAGACGTGTGCCTAGCTAGCAAATGTAATAGGTCCATTAGTTTGGTTGTTTGCTATATGTTATGTGTTACTTGCTTTATTAGGTTCTTGCATCTAGTCAAGCATGCTAAGTGTTATGTGCTATGTGTTTATAGGTGGTTGACATGTCTACTCGCTTTCCATAGCCATGAATGAATGTGATGGATGAATGTACGTTTCCACTAGTCCAACGCTAGTAGGAATTCATAGAATGGGCTAGTCCAATGCTAGACCCAATAGGCCATCCCCTTTCGTAGGTGCATATTTGCGTGTTTCACTTCATTTCACGCATTTTTTCCTAGTTTTTCTATCATTTGGCATGCCCCTCTAATCCCTTCCCTCTCACTTTAGGTTTTTTGCATTTCACGCTAGTTATAAGGTACATTTGCTTGAAGGGTCCCCTTAAATATGGGATATAGACGAGTGTGGCTTTTTCTAAGCCTTAGCACGCTTGTATTCCCTCTATCAAAGGGAAAATTGAGTCACGATTTAGGTCTCCCCGTGCCCAATATGCATACATCCCTAGGCTCATGCATTCTAAATCCACTCTATCATTACACTTTCACTTTCCCTCCCATTTGCACACGTACACCTTTTTATCCCTTCACTTGCGCACGAACACTTTTCTCTCATTTGCACACATGCACCTTTTTATCCCTTCACTTGCACTCGAACACTTTTATCTTCATTTGCACACCGACACTTTCACGTTTTTCTAATTGCATATATGTATTTTGCCCACTTGCACTTGGAGTATGTTTTTACGTTCAAAGACATTTTTTGCACACCTTTCATATTTTCTCTCCTTGTTTGAGCATTCCACTCGCATTATTCGTGACTTTTTCGAAGAGTTTTATTGGGCGTCACAATTAATGTGATTGGCACCACTCAACCTTTGAAGAGAAATTCCCCCATGTCCCCCTATGTCTAGGGTTTGCATTCATGTAGTACATCCAAATGTAATAAATTCTTTGGTTAAAACAAGAAAATCTTTGATTAAATCACGCAACTAGCCTTGGCTAGGTCGAAGGGGTGCCTTGGATTTTTATCCTTGGCTTCCCCTTCGTCAAATGTGACTCCCGAACCTTTTTCGTTGGTTTATGTGGACTAGGAGTCGTTTAAAAGGGGTTTCTTACTACTTTTTCCTATTTTTCTTTAAAAATTCATTTTTAGTTGACTTGGTACACCTTAACTCATTACCAAGTGGCGACTCTGATTTTTTTTATTTCAAAAAACCCTTTTTAAACTATAATTTTGGGTCAAATCGTCGCATTCTCAAAACCCCATTGAGGCCCACTTTTCTTTTAAATCAAAATTCATTTTCCAACCACAAATTGAATCAAAAAATACATTTTTTCAAACCATTTATTTATTTATCAAAAATGGGGCGCGACAGATAATACAGTCATTCATATCACAGATTGCATGTACAGAAACCAAGTTAAGCAACAATGAAGGGAGTAGTACACTCACCAGTTCAAGTAATTCAAACGTTCCCCCCTGAAGTACTTCCTAGATCACCAGCACATCCTAAAATGATCAAAGTAAAACAATCCAACTTCCAAAAATATCTTCATTTGCTCCTTGCTCAGCCGTGGCTCTTGAGAGGAAAAACCAAGAAAAGCTTTGCAACTTCCAACTTCAATTTTTACTTGAATCTTGATATTCCACTGTTAGAATTTTATTTCACTCCATACAAGGATTGGCTAAGGTGGATTGAAGGTGCTAGTGGAGTTATTTTTGGAAGTGAAGTGTGACAGCCCCACTTTCCCCTAAGGCGAACCAAAGGGGTGAGCGGACTGCCTGCCCAACTCTCGCCAGGACTAACGATGCAGACCAGAACTATCTATAGCGATCCGGAACTTACAAATGAGCGTAAACAAGTCAAAATGGTAAAATAACCCAAAATAAAAAAAAATGAAATCCGGAGTCGGTCATGAATAGTAACCGACCCGTCAGAACCCAACCGAAATAGCTAACAAACATTCACATCTGAACTTTAGCATTTACAAATCAAAATGACATACAAAAGTTTTCAAAAGTTAATATATACACATGGTTTGCTGAATCAAAAGAGAAAACGCCCCCCAAAAGTACACTTAGGGTTTTAATACATGAGCTATACAAAAGATATGTTCGACTAGCTCAATTTGGCAGCCATTTGTCAAATCCAGACCAAAATGGGTTTATTTTCCTGTAAGGAAAACAAAAGGAACAGAAAGGGGTGAGCTTGCGCTCAATGAGGTACCAAACATATAGCAGAAAAATCATGGCATTTCACATTTTTTTCAAAATCAGATACACATGCTAGATGTAAAGCAAAGGAACCAAGGATTCAAATCAGAAGGATACGGGTGGCTCTCAGGAGCCAAATTTCCAGCGCCGTACTTGATCCAAATCGGTTGACTCTCCGTCAACGTATATAGAACCAATGCGTCCGTAGACCCCTCTTTACACCGAATTCCGTCCACCAAACACCCCTTTACCGGGCCCGCTCACCGTAACCGAACAGAAATGGTAATACTCGAGTATACCCGGAATCAAGGGTCTCAATACCCAAAATCCCCGAACAGACTACCGTGGTTCGTTATCTAATCGTCCAGGCTCTTGCCGGCCCGACTCGAATAACTTAGCCACAGGATTGAACTCATAGGTCATAGAAATCCGAACAGATGCAGACATAGATAACAGATTCAAATTTTGCATAGTAAATTGGCATATGATCAGACTAGAGAACGAGTGTGATAAAGTACACCCTCGTCTCGAGCAAATAAACAGATTGCAGAGCAAAATCAAGTTAAACAACAATGAAGGGGAGTGGTACACTCACCGATTCAACTTCAAAAAGTTTCACTTCAGATTGGCCTTAATCGCCAAGAAATCCTAAAATAATCAAAATAAACCAATTGAAGGTTTTACTTCCAGAATCGAGTAAACAGAATGCACATGTGAGGCTCGACTACTAGTCGTATACCTCGCCAAATAATTACTAATGCAAGGGTGCAAAACATGATTTTCTTGGAAACGAAAAGGTAGCATGAAGACCTAGGCGCAACCAACCCAAAAGCCTTTCATTCTACCAAAAGGCAAACCCAACTTAAAGGAACCAAACGGCCTAGAAAATCGGGCAGCACTTCCCCTAAATTTCTTACTTTTCCAGCCATTAAGGCTTCATTCTATCCTCAAATCAGTCCCAACATCTCGCACAAAATTCATCTCATTTCCCAAAAGCCGTTCACTAGGCTCAAAGTGGTACAAGTACAAAAGTTAACTAGGAAACAACCGAAATGAAAGCAAGCCCTAAAAGAGACTCGGTAACGAGTCATATAGCAATGCTAAACACAACCCCAATAGGATTTCATATGCATAAATGAGCATAATAGCAAACCAGAAATTAGAAAATGGCCTTAGTCTTGGCCCCAAATAGAAAACTGTTTTGCCCTTATTATGCGGTAATGGTGTAAAATTCTCTACGGTTATCGGATGGGGGTGCAAGACCCACCGTTTCGAAGCTATGAAACAGGGTTACAACAATGTAGAAGGTCACTCAATCCAGTTCCTGGCCCAACTAGGTCAAAAATACGAAATACTATACCAGAATTCCCAAAACAGGTTTGCAAAACGCAGAAAACTGTAATCAGTATATCTCAGTCCATACTATTCCAAATGCCAAAATTCCAAAGGCATATGTTAGCTAAGACATTCAGCTACATTTCATCAGAAGACACCAACTTCAAAATCAAAACCAAAACAAGTCAAAATGGCCAATTACTATCGCAGTTTTCGCATTCTGTCCAAAGCAGAACAGCCACAGTAATTTCATCATAACTCATTCTACATTAATCCAAATGCCCTGAAATTTTACAGACACCTTAACCACATCAATACCTACAACTTTCATGTTTTGAGCAAAGTCTAATTCGGCCTCTAACTCAGTGATCTAAAACCGGACAGAATTGGGAATAATAAGAACCCTAACTTTCCATTTTCCATCCAAATCCAAAATTGATTGCAAATACTTATCAAACATACCTACTAGAGCCATTATAGTCCATTGCCAATCATCAAAGATGGCCACAACATTCATTTCATATTACACCAGAAAATTCATCACAAAATGGAAAACTTCACCAAAACTCTTCAAATCAAGAAATAAATCATATATTCCAACACTTATGCCACCCTTAAGCACAAAATAACCATCATTAAGTATAAGGAAGTAGTAAAACATCACTTACCTAAGAACAAGAGGTGTAGAGAGGTTGGCCACCTTAGAGCTTCAAACAAACTTCACTACAACCCTTACTAGCACTAGAAGATAGGATTTTATGGAGTGAAATCTAGTCTAAGCTTTTGTTTATGGAAGATTGAACCAAATGGAAGCTTGCAAAATGATGAAGTTCTCTTCCTTCTTGAGGTAAGAGGGCCGGCCATCCAAGGTGAGAAAATGGGGATTTTTTGTGAAATTTTTAGATATTTAACCAATTTTGGTCAAAAGTCAAAAAAAGTGAATAGTGTTCCATAAGCTTCAACCCATAAGATGGTGACACTTGTCACACCATTAATGCAATCCTATCCTTTCTTTTCTCTCTCACATCAATCATTTCACACACTCTACTTATCTCTTAACACCCGATAAATTTTACACAGTATCCGGAATTTAACCTAATTGGCCGAATTTTTCCGAACTTTTCGCACTAGTGGGTCCCACGCCTGATATGGAACGCATTGCAAATTCCAGTAGTTCAAAGAAGTAGTACAACATACATGACTAATTTGTGCTGTGACATCTGCCAAAGATTGTCTTCATGACACGATTTTGTGCATTCAATGATTTAGACTCATGCAGGACATATTTGCTTCATTTCGAACGTCTTTCCCTTGTTTTTCTGTCTTTAGTTTAGATAGAATCAGGATATCAACTAGCTTCACACTCAATTTTGTATCGCAAGTGGAGATTCTTCACCAAGATTCTACTCATTCTAAAGCACTTACCAAAAGATACTTCATATGAATTAAATATACATCATCAAAGCAGCCATTCAATCGAATTACTTGCCGCATGGGAAGTTTCTACTTCAATTTTAGCAGAGTCAATAGCACTTCAGAATGGATATTGCTTTAGAAAAATTAACACAGTAGAAGCAGAAAATGCAATAAACTTTAAAGATTCTTATGCAACCCAGCAAGTATTAACCATAAAACAGATAGAAGGCATTCATTCAAATTACTTGCTGCATGGGAAGTTTCTCCTTCAATTTTAATAGAGTCAATAGCACTTCAGAACAGAAATTGCTTCAGAAAAATTTGCACAGTAGAAGCAGGAAATGCAATAAACTTCAGAGGTTTTTACGCAACTCAACAAGTATTAACTGCACAACAGATAGAAATGAGACGTAATGTCAAAGTACTTACCACTTTCAACTCCATCAATCCATCAAATGGCTGATAAGTTGCTATTCCACTAATACTCATGTCCTGTCCCAATATTGATTCCTTGGCATTCTCTGCTAGCCATTCTTGAACCAAATCTAGTGACAACTGGTACAATAAACAAAAAAAAATCTTACAAGTAATTACACTCCATCCTTAAACTTAAAATCAGCATATAAACAAAAGCGAACATTTAAGTGCAACTATATATTGTTATTAATGAAAAATTCTGATTCAATGATAACTCTTTATCACCATGAAAATTGAAAATTTTCCTACAACAATTATATCTATAAATGGAAAAAAATGACAATGATTTATAATTAGCAAATGAATGCATCCATTGCATTACGAAATGTCAAAATATCTTATAAGCATTCAAATATCATAATGAAGTTCAACAACACCCTATAGCCAAGGTTGCCAAATTTGTCAAATCTGGGACAACTTTTAAGAAGAAAGCCAAGAAGATCCGGACCAAAGTTACCTTCCATCGTCCTAAGACATTGAAAAAGGACGGGAACCCGAAGTACCCACGCATCAGTGCTCCTCCTAGGAATAAGTTGGACCATTATCAGATTCTCAAATATCCTTTGACTACTGAATCTGCCATGAAAAAGATTGAAGATAACAATACCATGGTATTCATAGTTGACATCCGTGCTGATAAGAAGAAAATCAAAGATGCAGTGAAGAAGATGTACGACATGCAGATCAAGAAAGTGAACACTTTGATCAGGTCTGATGGAACAAAGAAAGCATATGTTTGGTTGACTCCAGACTATGATGCTTTGGATGTGGCAAACAAGATTGGAATAATATAAACGAATTTAGTCATTGTTTTGTTCCGATAAAAGATACTGTCTTTTAAGTGTGACAATTTGCTAGGCTGTTTTGTCGTGAAAAAAAATACCAAATTTCAACACAAGGGGGAATTTTTAACATCAGACAAAATTTCACTAAACCTTGCCATTTCCCAATTTCACTATATCTCTTGTAGTTCGGTTGCTTAGCTAAAATTTGCAATCCAATAAGAACCTCAATAATTAAAGCTGGACATTCAAAATCAGCCCCAAAGAAAATCAAAATCAGGCCCAAACTAATGCACCAAATTAGCTCAAGAAATAAGTACTGCTATTAAACTTCAGCCTCAAAGGAATAATATAACAAGTTGATAAGGCAACAAGCACTACTATAACAAGTACTGATATAAGTACTGCTATGAACAATATAACCAGTTGATAAGACGATAAGCACAACACTAAAGGAAAAGCAACTTCAGTTCACTTGCTTAGCTAAAACATTCAAATAAACTAAACTAAACTAAACCAAAACAATCCAAACTAATGCACCACAGAGGATACAAGGTGTCAAGTATGATAACCAAAGTAATGTCGATCATGATATAAGGTGTCAAGTAGGAGCAATGTGTACCAACATAACTAGAATGTTTCTTTGCCATTTAAAAGCAAAAAACAACTTTCTTGTTCTAGATCTCTAAAATTACTTTTGCTGTTTGTCATGGTGTATTAATTCCATAGAAAACCAGCACCCCTTAATATTGTATTCCAATCAAACTAGTAAGTTAGGCAAGTGGCGGGACATTGCAAAACATTCACAATGAAATTTACTTCAAGAATGGCACCAAAAATGGGAACCATTCATGTGAAAAGAAAAGGTATTACCTCAAGGAATGCACATAAAAGTTAGTATTATTACTCCGTTAACAGAAAATCCAACCTACATCCAGCAAAAAGTTTGTGATTATATAGTATAAAATAATGCTATATGGAGAACAAACTACCATGTAAGACATGAAACTACCATGTAAGACATGAAACTTAAATTCCAGGAAAGCAAGCAAAACAGATTTTACAAAGTACTTATTCTTACTCGAACTAGAAAACTACCATAAAGATCACCGTTGTGCAAGTTGATTGAGAATTACTTATATCACAAATAATATAGCAGTATCCTCTTGCACTAAGCTCTAGCACTCAAGCATCATCCTCTCTAGTCTAATTACTGAGTACGTAGTATAGCCTTTTAAAATGTTATGGAATTGTGAATCAAATTCTTCCAACTCCTGAAGAAACACCCACTACCAACTGCAAATGCCAACTTATAGCTCTAGTTCATAATTTGGCATGTGATTTGCAATTTGGCCGCAGGTTTACCATTCAAAATTGCACCTTTCCTCATTTAGTCGGAAACTTATCTCAACGCCATATCTACATGTGAAAGAAGATCTAGAACAGATACCATAGAAAACGAGAAAACAAGTGATTGCTATGCTTATTACAAGCATTTCACCAAGACAACACCAAAAAGATACATAAACCACTGCCAATTACATGATTCAATTTTTTTAGCAACAGTTGCAAATACAGAATATGAGCACAAAAGCAAAATAAAAGGTACATTGTTAATTTACACCAAAAATAAAACGTCAATTTTCCTTATCTGAAACACTAACAAAAACTAACACGGTAGAACAAACTAAAATCAAGAAACCAGAAATGCGACAAGAATGCCAACAAAAATCATCTGAACAGCCCAGGAGGAAATAAACATCACCAACCTCTGAGCATTCCTATTCCTCACATAGACAATAACATGAGTAACAAAAGCCAGCAACAATCCCACCACAGTGTACAAGAACCCAACCGCGAACCCTTTAGCTCCCAATTGCATCCCAGACCCCCTGATAAAAGAAAACCAACTTCCCAGGGTCATTCCTATCAACCAAAAACATGGGTATTTTCCTAATTATGTCATGCATTGAACCGGAGACACTGAAAAAGTAGACAAAAATCTCTCCGGTCATCCAAATACTCTTATTGTGCAAAAGGGTGTTCCCATAAATCACTTTTTTCGCCAAGAATGGAGCCGAAATCAGAATAACAGCAATGAGAAACATCAATTGCTTCTTAGAAATCAAAGAGGGGCGATCAATTGGCCCAATGCTCAGCTTCGTTTTGGCCTTGACAAATTCAGCCATGGATTCGGCGAGCCTCGAGAAATCTGATGCATTTATCTGGACGGAGTCTTTCTTGACATCGGTGTGGGGCAGAGAATTTACTCCGAAAAGGGCGAAAAAGGACTGGAATTCTTGAAATTCGATGTCGAAGAAGAAGAGTTTTGAGTGAGAAGTTGGAGGGTTGTTGGCTAAAAAGGATTTAGAGACGAGGGAGAACTCGGATTTGAGAGAAGGGAGGGAGAGTTCGGGTTTGGAGTGGAGTTTTTGGGCGTCGAAGAAGACGAGGAAAGTACAGGGACGATGAGTTGGAATGGATAGAATCCGTTTGAGGGAATCAGTGAGATGGATAACGCCGCCTTTAGGGGACTGGGATTGGAGGGATTCGAGCTGCAAGAGCAAATCCGAACTGGGGTCTTGAGAATTGGTGGAGATCGGGAGGAGGGTGATGAGGAAGAGGATGATGAAGATTGGGGCTTTTGTGAAGGCCATTTTGCAACCTACTATAAGTTAATGTCCGTCTAAATTCTTTTTTGGGCGAAAAGGAAAAAAATTGGTGGTAAAAAAATGGTGGGAAAACGAAAACTTTTCCTGATGAATTGACGTGGGCAAAAGTAGAAAAATATGTTTAAAGTAGCAGTGCTTTTGAAGGATATTTGCCTGACGAATTGCCTTTTAATGCTATAGTATTATTCTTTATTTTTTAGCAAAAAATAAAAATTTTCATCAACATAGGTGGCAAAATTTGTTAATTTCATATAATTGAAAATGTACTTTTATAATTTGCTAATATTTTATACTAATTTCTTATAATTGCAGCACTAAAGAACATGTTCACAAGCAAGCAGGTTAAAATCCCGCCTGCATAATAACGCTGAAACCCGCAAGCGGGATTCTGTGTTTTTTCTATTTCAAGGTTAGCTCGCATGCGGGTTAATGTTATATTTGAGCGCAAGAAGAAAAAATTGGTAATTAGGCTCTTTGGGCATTATAAGTAAATATTTAAATTAATAGCAGTTTTATTACATCAATATTATTGTATTATCATTATTATGATTATTGTATTATTTCTTATGCAAATATAACATTTAATTATTTAAATTTGATTTTATTTTTACAATTTATAAAATTTTTATCACTTATATAATATTTTTAAAACCCTAATACATCTAAATTTGATTTTATTTTTCAAATTTATAAGATTTTTATTTAAAAAAATGGGATACGGATAAGATATCCGGTTGGTTCTGTGAGGACTCGCAAATTCCTTGTATTTTTTCTCAAAAATACCCTTTTATTTGAAAATTATTATTTGTCAAAGCCCACTACCCAATTATTTCACAATAAGTGTAAGTAAACCTAGAAAATAGGGTTTTACGCTTCGGTTTCAAGTTTGGAGCAAAATTAGGGTTTTCGCGATTTTTCGCCGGATGAATTTTCGGTACAGAGTAAGGATTAAATTTGAGGATTAAAAGTGACTTTTAAGTGAGAAATAATATGAGACTAGTAGCAATGATATAAGGTTAGTGAATGGGAATTAAAAACCCTAGTACGTGAGTTTTTAAGAAAAACGGCGCGAACCGGCGGGTCCCGCGCACTACCGATTGAACGCACCACTTGACCCCCACTTTCTTGCCATACAAGCTCATTAATATTTGAGCAAAATATCTCCTAAATTCCAACTAAGCCTGACCGAAATTAATGGCTGAAAATACAAGAAAGAAAAAGAAAATTTTACTTGGTAAGGTTTGTGACAAGTGTCACACCCTTAGTGGCCATTGACCAAGACAATTGTTCAACCTTCTTATCCCCAAATTGGCTTCATTCACCTTCATTTTTGCTGCTACTGGCCGAGAGAAACAAGAGAGAAAAACACCAAAGGAAAACAATTCCATCTTCTTGATTTGCTTCAATTAAGTAAGAAGTTCCAAATCCAAACCGATTAAAGGGTAGCTTGTGAGTTGGGAAGCTTGAGGAAACCAAGAAATTTCAAAGGGAGTGCTCTATCACTCCTCCAAGCCTAGCTTTTGAGGTATAAACATCTAATCATGATCTTGGTTGCTTCAAATCTTGCTTTAAGATGTTTCTTTTGCTTAAGTTGTGGCTTAATTTCATGATTTTGCAAGTGGGTGTGATGAATTTGGGATGAATAAGCAAGTAAGGGTTTCATAGTATTCTGCCTAAATTTGATGTATGATGCATATATGTTGTGAATAAGGTTATAAAAGGGACTTTGGTAGTGATTAGAACAAGAAAAGTGAGAAGGTTCCATTAAATACCAAAAATTCCAGATTTCTGGAAATTCTTGCTTCCATTCTGTCCGAATTTGAATCCCTATGTTAGAGGCCGAATTGGCCTTAGGTCAAAGAAGGAAAGTTGTAGAGAATGGTATTTTATAGGTGCCTACAAAATTTCAGCTCAATCGGAGCAACGTAGGACGTGAAAAGTCCAAAATACCCTTACTGTTTTAAGTATTTCCTAAGCAGTCCGTGAGATCAGTTAAGTTCAGTTTATCACGTTTTTCGACTAGGATCCATTCTGATTTAGCTTTTTGCCAAAACATGAAAGTTGTAGTATTCGGAATTAGCTTTCAAATGCCTCTAAGAACACCTGATTCGGACTTGTGTACTCTGAGATATGTCCATTACAGTGTTCTGCATTTAAACAGCCGACGAATTGGTTTCTGGTTTAGTAATTTGAGAATTTGACTAAGTTACATTAGGAACTGGACTAAGTGACCTTCATTAACATTGTAGCCCTGAGTCTTAGCTTCGAAACGGCATAGGTTACGTCTTAATCCGATAAGCGTAGCCTCGGATAAGTTATTTCCTCTTTCATACATCAAATCTGTCTTTTGCTAAATTGAAATTCTGCACTTGTTATTACTGTATTTCTTATTCTTATGATATTGTGAGCCTATGGAACGGCTCTTGACTTGAATTGCTTATGTGTGATGTTGGGTTGTGGTTGAGGAAAAATAATGAAGCCAAAATGGCTGGAAAATTAGGTAAACACAAAGGGCGTGCTGCCCAAATTTTCGCCCGAGCGCTAGGTTTCTATTTGAACTTGTATACTTTTGTTTGGCCAATACCATGACCGGTTTTCCATTTTAAAACATGATTTTTCATCCTTGGGTTCAAACAACCCTCTTCTTACTTGAAAGTCATCTTTACACGTTTTACTCCTAATTAGTCGGGTTTCTTTGTTTCCCTTAAATGTTTTGCTCGATAAACTATAATAATGTTCTCTTGTTCAACCTTAGGTTTCATTGGTGATTAAGGGTAATATCCGGAAGGATATTTTGCACGATATTTTGCATTTCTAGGTGAGTGTTCCTTATTTGATTCTATGGCTTGTTGTTATCATTTGCTAATGTGTTAAGTGCTTTTAATGATTTCCAAAACGAGCTTTCTAGGCGAGTGTGTACTTTATCGCACTCGACCTAAATAACTGTGCAATTTTCAAGGATTTAATGATTGAAATGTTACTTGCGCATGAATGTAAGCCTTTTGGGCTGAACTGGCCATTGCCCCTTGTTACCGGTCGTCTCGAGCCAGAAGCGGACTCGGTCGGGCGATTAGGGACTTGGGTGAACGTTTGGTATACTCGAGTATTACCCTGTAGGTTGGTGGAGACTGGCCAACGGCCAGGACGGGGGTGAATGAATGAATGAATGAACGAACGAACGAACGAACGAGGGTTTATTGATAAACGAAAAATGCATTTTCAAATGATTGGAGGAACAAGGGGAAATGTCAGGAGAACGAATGAACGAAATAACGAATTGCTCCTTGTGAGCCGTATCCTTTTAATGAATGTGTTACTATCGCTTTCCATTGTAAATGTTTCTTGAATTATTGATACTCCATGTTTAATGTATTGGATTGATTATCTGATTATGTGTTCGGAACCTCACTGGGCTTTTAGCTCATTCCTTTAGTTTTGTTTTCCTTAACAGGGGACGGCGAGCAGGATGAGAGCATAGACTAGCCTAGTCTAGGTTTTTTGTTTCTTTTGTAATGGTTCTCGCCCTAGTGCTTGGCATGGGCTGGTTGTATGGTGAAGTGAGAACCTTTGTACATTTGATGGCTGTACTTCCTTTTGAGATAGCAATGTATATAAGTTCCGCTTTAAGTTTGGATCAATGCCCTATTTATTCTTGTGATTGATTTCAATTTTTAATTGAGGACTGTAGCGAATGACTGAGTCCCGGCGAGAGCTGGGCAGGCGGCCCGCCGAACCCTCTGGTACGCCTTAGGGGGAGGTGGGGTCGTTACAAGTGGTATCAGAGCTTAGGCTTCAGATCTCTGTAGTGTATCCTAGATTAAAGATTAGGGTACCGGACTGTGGGATTTGATTGGACTTGAAAGTTAAGCGATTGAGGGATAAAATTTATAGTTGCTTCGCGTGGTTTATACGTGGAGTGACCCTGGACTAAGTGGTGAAAAAGTATGAGGGACTAAGTGAAGCTATGAATTGCGAATGTTATAGGCCTTAAATCTTTCTCATGGTATCTGAGGACCATAGATAGGTATGTCAGGTAGGAATTCCGATTGTAGATAGTTTACTCTTGAGACTGCAGCTCGAGATGTGAATTATCTTAATTCGGATTTTCGTGCCTGAGTACTCTATAGTTGAGGTGCTGCTAAATACTTGAGACTTGTATTTTGGGAACATGAACAGGCTTTGTCTGACTAGAATGAGCACAAGAGGGCAGGGACATCTAGTTTGGATAGTAAATGACGTGAGAGACCAGACGGGCTGATACTGGGGCGACTTAACCTTTTCCTTTTGATTTACCTGTATATTGTTACTACATGACGTTAGTATACCTGTATGTACATGGTTATCTGTCCAACTTGATATGTATTTGTGTATTTGCTTATCCGTCTTTTTGGTATGGCGTGTTATGTGGGTATATGTTTATTTGAATATTTGGTGCCCTCAATAGTTACTTTAGTAACCTTATCGTGTTTATTTACTAAATTACCTTTTGGGGGAAAAGAAAAGAGAGGGAAAACATATATATGGACGGGAGACGTAGTCGTGGACGTGGTCGGGGCCGGGGAACTGAGCGGACCCCGGAAGCAAGAGGAGAAAGGGAAACGTCAGCTGAGCAAGAGCAGGGATCAAGAGCTGCGACTGGAGACCAAATGGCAACGGCAATGCAACAGATGACGGATATCTTGGCAAGACTGGTAGATCAACAAGGCCAAATGGCCGTGAATCAACCCCGGAACCCTGAAATCGGAGAAGATAAGGCTCTTGAGCGGTTTCAGAAATTTACTCCTCCGAAATTCCTTGGAGGATCTGATCCGGATATAGCCGAACAATGGTTAGAGGCCATGATTAATATTTTCACCGTCTTGAACTACACCGAGCAAAGACAAGTAAACTTTGCGGTGTTCCAATTTGAAGGATCGGCCCGAGCGTGGTGGAACGTTATTAAAGCAAAATGGGAAAGAGAACAGACCGTATGGACATGGACGAATTTCATAAGGGAATTTAACGAGAAATACCTCCCTCCTTTAGTTCAAGAGAGGAGAGAGGAAGAGTTTATTGGACTACGCCAGGGAACGTTAAGTGTGGCCGAATATGAAACGAAATTTACGAAACTATCCAAGTTTGCTTCTGAATTGGTGGCCACAGAACGGAGAAGAGTAAGACGGTTTATACAAGGATTAAATTTGGAACTCCAAGAAGCATTAGCGGCAGTACAAGTGAATACGTTTACGGAAGCCCTTGAGAAAGCTCAAAGAATCGAGACTGCAAAGGCACAGATAAAAGCTTCCCAGACCCAGAAAAGGAGTGCATCGAGTAGTGTAGTGGAGGAATTAAGTGAAGCGAGAGTCCCTTCCAAAGTGCAAAAAGTGAACTTTTTGTCCCACCCACCATGGACATTAGGGGCGATAGGTGAAGGATCTACAAAAGAAAGCCAAATCAGATTTGGGAAAAGTTTTCAAGAAAGCCAAAAGATGGCTTCTCACGTGGTCTGTGGGTACTGTGGAAAAGCAAATCATGTCGAAAGCGATTGTTGGAGAAAGGGGCGGAAATGTTTAATCTGCGGAAGTGGCGATCATCAAGTTAGCAACTGTCCGAGGAGACAGTCACATGAAAGCAATACTCTGCAACTGGATGGAGCTAAATCACGAGTGAATGAAGGAGGGAAACGAACTAGCGGACCGGCAAAGGTTTATGCTTTAGACAACCGACAAGTTCCGGACTCGTCTGAGGCAACTGAAGGTAAAATTTCGAGGACGAAATTTTTTTAAGGGGGAGAGAATGTGAGGACTCGCAAATTCCTTGTATTTTTCCTCAAAAATACCCTTTTATTTGAAAATTATTATTTGTCAAAGCCCACTACCCAATTATTTCACAATAAGTGTAAGTAAACCTAGAAAATAGGGTTTTACGCTTCGGTTTCAAGTTTGGAGCAAAATTAGGGTTTTCGCGATTTTTCGCCGGATGAATTTTCGGTACAGAGTAAGGATTAAATTTGAGAATTAAAAGTGGCTTTTAAGTGAGAAATAATATGAGACTAGTAGCAATGATATAAGGTTAGTGAATGGGAATTAAAAACCCTAGTACGTGAGTTTTTAAGAAAAACGGCGCGAACCGGCGGGTCCCGCGCACTACCGATTGAACGCACCACTTGACCCCCACTTTCTTGCCATACAAGCTCATTAATATTTGAGCAAAATATCTCCTAAATTCCAACTAAGCCTGACCGAAATTAATGGCTGAAAATACAAGAAAGAAAAAGAAAATTTTACTTGGTAAGGTTTGTGACAAGTGTCACACCCTTAGTGGCCATTGACCAAGACAATTGTTCAACCTTCTTATCCCCAAATTGGCTTCATTCACCTTCATTTTTGCTGCTACTGGCCGAGAGAAACAAGAGAGAAAAACACCAAAGGAAAACAATTCCATCTTCTTGATTTGCTTCAATTAAGTAAGAAGTTCCAAATCCAAACCGATTAAAGGGTAGCTTGTGAGTTGGGAAGCTTGAGGAAACCAAGAAATTTCAAAGGGAGTGCTCTATCACTCCTCCAAGCCTAGCTTTTGAGGTATAAACATCTAATCATGATCTTGGTTGCTTCAAATCTTGCTTTAAGATGTTTCTTTTGCTTAAGTTGTGGCTTAATTTCATGATTTTGCAAGTGGGTGTGATGAATTTGGGATGAATAAGCAAGTAAGGGTTTCATAGTATTCTGCCTAAATTTGATGTATGATGCATATATGTTGTGAATAAGGTTATAAAAGGGACTTTGGTAGTGATTAGAACAAGAAAAGTGAGAAGGTTCCATTAAATACCAAAAATTCCAGATTTCTGGAAATTCTTGCTTCCATTCTGTCCGAATTTGAATCCCTATGTTAGAGGCCGAATTGGCCTTAGGTCAAAGAAGGAAAGTTGTAGAGAATGGTATTTTATAGGTGCCTACAAAATTTCAGCTCAATCGGAGCAACGTAGGACGTGAAAAGTCCAAAATACCCTTACTGTTTTAAGTATTTCCTAAGCAGTCCGTGAGATCAGTTAAGTTCAGTTTATCACGTTTTTCGACTAGGATCCATTCTGATTTAGCTTTTTGCCAAAACATGAAAGTTGTAGTATTCGGAATTAGCTTTCAAATGCCTCTAAGAACACCTGATTCGGACTTGTGTACTCTGAGATATGTCCATTACAGTGTTCTGCATTTAAACAGCCGACGAATTGGTTTCTGGTTTAGTAATTTGAGAATTTGACTAAGTTACATTAGGAACTGGACTAAGTGACCTTCATTAACATTGTAGCCCTGAGTCTTAGCTTCGAAACGGCATAGGTTACGTCTTAATCCGATAAGCGTAGCCTCGGATAAGTTATTTCCTCTTTCATACATCAAATCTGTCTTTTGCTAAATTGAAATTCTGCACTTGTTATTACTGTATTTCTTATTCTTATGATATTGTGAGCCTATGGAACGGCTCTTGACTTGAATTGCTTATGTGTGATGTTGGGTTGTGGTTGAGGAAAAATAATGAAGCCAAAATGGCTGGAAAATTAGGTAAACACAAAGGGCGTGCTGCCCAAATTTTCGCCCGAGGGCTAGGTTTCTATTTGAACTTGTATACTTTTGTTTGGCCAATACCATGACCGGTTTTCCATTTTAAAACATGATTTTTCATCCTTGGGTTCAAACAACCCTCTTCTTACTTGAAAGTCATCTTTACACGTTTTACTCCTAATTAGTCGGGTTTCTTTGTTTCCCTTAAATGTTTTGCTCGATAAACTATAATAATGTTCTCTTGTTCAACCTTAGGTTTCATTGGTGATTAAGGGTAATATCCGGAAGGATATTTTGCACGATATTTTGCATTTCTAGGTGAGTGTTCCTTATTTGATTCTATGGCTTGTTGTTATCATTTGCTAATGTGTTAAGTGCTTTTAATGATTTCCAAAACGAGCTTTCTAGGCGAGTGTGTACTTTATCGCACTCGACCTAAATAACTGTGCAATTTTCAAGGATTTAATGATTGAAATGTTACTTGCGCATGAATGTAAGCCTTTTGGGCTGAACTGGCCATTGCCCCTTGTTACCGGTCGTCTCGAGCCAGAAGCGGACTCGGTCGGGCGATTAGGGACTTGGGTGAACGTTTGGTATACTCGAGTATTACCCTGTAGGTTGGTGGAGACTGGCCAACGGCCAGGACGGGGGTGAATGAATGAATGGATGAACGAACGAACGAACGAACGAGGGTTTATTGATAAACGAAAAATGCATTTTCAAATGATTGGAGGAACAAGGGGAAATGTCAGGAGAACGAATGAACGAAATAACGAATTGCTCCTTGTGAGCCGTATCCTTTTAATGAATGTGTTACTATCGCTTTCCATTGTAAATGTTTCTTGAATTATTGATACTCCATGTTTAATGTATTGGATTGATTATCTGATTATGTGTTCGGAACCTCACTGGGCTTTTAGCTCATTCCTTTAGTTTTGTTTTCCTTAACAGGGGACGGCGAGCAGGATGAGAGCATAGACTAGCCTAGTCTAGGTTTTTTGTTTCTTTTGTAATGGTTCTCGCCCTAGTGCTTGGCATGGGCTGGTTGTATGGTGAAGTGAGAACCTTTGTACATTTGATGGCTGTACTTCCTTTTGAGATAGCAATGTATATAAGTTCCGCTTTAAGTTTGGATCAATGCCCTATTTATTCTTGTGATTGATTTCAATTTTTAATTGAGGACTGTAGCGAATGACTGAGTCCCGGCGAGAGCTGGGCAGGCGGCCCGCCGAACCCTCTGGTACGCCTTAGGGGGAGGTGGGGTCGTTACAGGTTCGATTTGCATAGGTGCATATGAGAATATCCGAATACTCTTTAAACCCGCATGCGGGTTTAAGGAGATTATGGCAACTCTCTGACACACTAGTTACCCAATCCAACTTGTGTGTAACTAAAATATATTTAAATAATATATTTCATATTTTTGTTATTTAGAGTTTAACAAAACATTAATATTGGGTAGATTTGAGGGATATGCATAATTTTGGATATTTGTAGGAATATTAGAAAATGGAAAATTTGGGTAAATTCCCAAATTTTGGAGGTAAGGTGCAATCCAAGAACTAAAACAGTCATTTATAAAACCTTAACAGTAATAAGGTGCAAACCAAAACTGCAATCCAAGAGTAATATCATTACAAATTTCATAACCATACATTAAATAAATAGAAATGCAATCCAATACTATCCAAAACACAAAATGTCTTGGGTATAATAGTAATTTTGCATTATATGATGTCAGCAATTGGGTCCCAAGTTCTGCCAGGGGAGGTCAGTGTAATTGTGGAAACCTCAGGGGAGGTCAGTGAAATTGTCAGAAACCTCAGGGGAGGTTTCTAAAATTATCCCTTTTTAATATTGTCAATTGCTAGTTTTTAATAGTTTTGTGAAAACATTGATAATGGTTGAGAAAATTTTGTTACATTACTGCAAGTAATAAATGTGCTTTTGTTCTTTTTCAAACATTTATTTTAATGTTTAATTTTGTTTAAAACTATTGTACTAGTATAGATTTGCAAGACAAAACTTAAGTTCTCAATAGTTAAAAAATTCATTACAGAGAAAACACAAAGTAGTAGTTGCAAAATGTGTATAAATTACAGATATTTTAATGTGTATAAATTACAGTTTATTTTAATGTTTAATTTTGTTTGAAACTATTTTACTAGTTTAGATTTGCAAGACATAGATTTATGGGTAATTTCTTTTTTTTTTTTTGCTTTCACATATTTAATTTATGTTAAATACAAAACCTACCAGTTTCCCTTTCAAAAAAATATTAGTGCAACACTTTTTGAATTTTACTTACAAACATATATGTATTTAACATAAATTAAATGATTCAGAGTGAAATGCCCATAAAGAGCAGAATATTTGTTCATGTAATGGAGAAAACCCACAAAGAGTTGGAACATTATGGGTCATTTCTTTTTTTAAAAAAATTTAATTTATGTTGAAAAGATAACCTGCCAGTTTTCGTTTTGTAAGAAATCAGTGTAACACTTTTTAAATTTTACTTACAAACATTTATAAATTTATCATAAATTATATGTTTGAAAGTAAAATACCCATAAAAAGTTGGTACTTTGAATAGATAATGCTCATTTGCCCATAAACTACACTCTCTGAAGGCTATTTTGTTAATTACTTTGTAGTACTTTGTTATTCCTTTGCTAATACTACTTGGCATGTAGTACAAAAGATAAATCTGGCATAAATTTCTTATTCCATTGATAAAAAGACCTGCCTGCCTTATAACTATTGTAATGAAAGATATATCTTTAGAGTTTATAACAAATTATTACTTAAGTTTGAGAAAATTATAAAATATTTATGCATAGTTTATCAAGATACCATTCGCAATTTCCTAATAAAAAAATAGGGGCTAAATTGTAAAAGCTAGGGTGCCATAATAGAAATAATAAAATTGGTGTATTACATATGAGGGTTAAATTGCAAAAGTTAGAGTGCCATAATAGAATTAATGAAATTGATGAATTACATATGGGGCTAAATTACAAAAGTTAGGGAGTAATAATAGAATTAAAGAAATCGGTGTACTACATATGGAGCTAAATTGTAAAAGTTAAGGTATCATAATGGAATTTTTTATAACATTTGGGGCTAAATCGCAAAAGTTAGGGTGACACAGTAGAATTAATGAAAGTGACTTAAAAATAATTACTTTAAACAGTGACAATTAATTCTTGTCACTAAATCCGAATCGGTAGAGTGACAGTGACGATATTAGAAGTTGTCACTATAGAGATCATTTTAGTGACAACTTTTTCAAGGTCGTCACTGAAGACTTAGTTGCTTTGAGCAATTATGACAACTTTCCTTGTCGTCACTAAACAAACACGTTTTGTGACGACTTTTGTCGTCACTAAAAAATGTTGTCACTAATGACCATATTTCTTGCAGTGTAGTTTGAGACGAAAATAACGGGTCGTCACTAAACATTTGGTTGCTTTGATGCAATTGTGACAACTTTAGGTGTCGCGACTAAAGAAGCTCCTTTTGTGACGACTTATTGTCATCACTACAAAATGTTGTCACTAATAACTTTTTTTTTCGTGATCAGTGACGACAACAAAAAGTCGTCCGTAAATAACTTAAATTAATATTTAAGTAACTATGACTAGTTTAATAAATCATCAAATTTTAAAAAAATTAAATTAATATTGAGACTCACAATTAAATAAAATCATAGTTAATAAATCATCAAATTTAAAAAACATAAATTAATATTGAGGTTCACAATTAAATAAATGCATTAGAGATGTTCAAGTTAGTGATGATACTTATGTTGTCACTAACTACACTATAGTTTTATTGACAAAAATTGGTCGTCAATAAACATAAACAGTGACAACAACGAAAAGTTGTCAAAGAAAGTGGTAGAATTACTGACAACTTTTATCAAGTCGTCACTATCGCAAAACTCGCGCCTTCCAAGTCCCATGGCGCGAAGTAGTTTTGTGACGACAATTAAAAGTTGTCACTGAAAACTCAGTTGCTTTGAGTCAATTGTGACAACCTTCAAAGTCGTGACTAAACAACCTCATTTTGTGACGACTTTTTGTCGTCACAAAGAAATGTTGTCACTAATGAACTTTTTTCTTGTAGTGGTACTTGACACTCACCAATTCAAAAGTAATTGAGCGAGAAAATCTTTCGTTGTCCCCTCCGGGATTCTCTTCATGACTAGCTTGAGCACCTGAAGCAATTGACAAGTATTTTTCACTCATAATCACCCATTAATCAAGAAAGGAGTTACACTCATCTAGTCTAGTCAATACCTCAAATCAAGAACCTTAGCCACTCAAAATAAAGGTTCAAAAGTGAGGTTTTATTAACACAAGGAAAACTAATTTCCTTCATGAAATCAAGTTTAAAGCAACCGCTTATCATAGAGAAGGAATAACGAGTTCTCAAAATTTCATTTTCTAAGAAATCGGCAAATTTCAGCTTTGCGTGTCAAACTTAGAAAAATCAGATATTGCACTCAATAGGTCCAAAATCGGAAACCTTGGCACCGTTGGAAACTTCTTCCAAAGTACTAAAAGTTCATAGAATACACTTTTCCATGATTCTAAATGTAAAACATTCAAAAATGAGCTTAAAATCGCTGTTTTGGTTCATAAGGCAGATTTAAGTTGGTTTTTGGCCAACTTTGAAAATTCGGTAAAATTCACTTGATTGGAACTACCCTTTGAAATTTGTAACTCAATTAGAGTTGCAAGTAAGGTTTATAACAGAACAAGCGGATCAGGAATCGGAGTTTCGAGTACCGAGATACGGTAGTTCAAAGTTTGGGAAAATTCAAAACTGGTGAACAAATTTCCAGATTTGAGCTTCCAACTTTGGGACTTTAGTTAGGTATCGAAACGGATTTCGATTGGTACTAACTTTGGCAGTATAACACTCCTATATATAGGGTATTACTCTATCAAATTTCATGGAAAAAATACCTTCGGGAAGGTAGTCAATCAAACACCCAAAATTTCGAAAATACTAAGACAAAACTACCTTGAACCTTTTGTTTTCCATTTCAAACATTTAGTCAAGGAAAAATTCCTCAAACATGGCTCATTAGTGTAGGCAAAGCCTAAGGAATATTCATGGTACATTTGGTAAGTGTTTAGCACCAAAATATTCAGTTAGCAAGTCTATACCAAGCCTTGCATCAAATCTGTCCAAAAGTCAGGATTTTCAAGAGCAGGGCAGGTTCCGTATTTTGATCACAAATCACTCAAATTAACTCGGAATTGGGCATGGTTTATGGTGTTGGAAAACACATTCATAGAGATATATTTCACAGAAGAAATCATTTTGAAATTCGGCACAGAACTAGCTCGAATTCGAGCCACAAGTTGCAGCCTCAGCATTTCGTTCCAGTAAAACAGAGAAACAGAACAGCCGACTTTAAATGGTTGGTTCGGTTCACATACATGGAACCAGAATGTGTATTTTATACCGTTGGAAAGTTGGAATGTCTAGTTTCGAATGCCACTGACGGCACTTGATTTCGACGTCGGAGCACAAAATTATGGCCGAAACACGAAAGCTAGTCAGAGCATTACGGGAACAGTTCCAGATTTACTAGCTTTGTGAAATCAATTCATTTGACCCACCAAACCTCAATATTTTTCAACGAAATTTTATACACCATCTATACAACATATAAATATCATAAATAAGTCATTACAACCCCAAAATTCTGCAGGAATAGGTACGTTCAAAGCAGAGGCAGAACTGGAACTTTTTCCCTCATGCATTTCTTGAAGTTCATACGACTAATATACCATTAATCTACCATTTTGAGCATCAAACCAACATTAAACACATCATTAATCATCACATCAGCCATCAAGACAAGGGTGGGAGTTCATAGAGCCCACCTTCAAAATTTTCCAACAATAACAACCACCCATAAGAATATTCAAGCTCATAAGTGTAAATTAACTTCCATAGGACAAGAATTTGAGAGTGGATCATTACCTACTTTGGTTGATGAACTAGAGCAGAATTTCAGCCCTTTTCTCAGCTCAGAAAAACCATGGAAAGCTCCTCTTTTTTGTAGTTAAATGGACTCTCCAAATGTTAAGCTAAGTAGAGTTAAAATTTGAGAGGATTTGGTAGTGATTTGAGCAAGATTTTGGAGTAGAATTTGATTAAGCAAGTTTGGTTCTTGCTCCTGGTGTTGGATGGCAGCTTTGAGGAGGAAGAAGAATGTTGTTGGCTGATAATGAGGCTTACGTGAGAGGCTTAAGAATATGTGGCTAAGAATGCCTTAAAAGTCAACTCTCTCGTGCGCGCGTGTACGCGCGCATTTTGGGCTCGATTCCTTTCGACTTTATTTCACTAGTGCAATAAACCTCTAATGCACTTATATACATATAAATATTATTCACTCTGAATTGTCCCAAAATAAGGGTCTAAAGTCCCTCAATTAAAATCACGCGTGTGAAAACGCGTATCTCCAATTTAGGCGCGATAGAGTGGAACCTCCGAGAAATTTTTATAACGATAATACTAATAACTATCGCTTGAGTATTTAAACCTAAAATTACCTATTTTAGAACCATTGTACATGTCTCCAATTTTTCGAGCTTATTGTACCCTCAATTCGATAAAATTTCCAAACACGTTTTCACTATTTTCATTACTCGAGCTTCCAAAAATTAATTTTTGAAACGAGTCATTTTAAAAATATAATGAAGCCATAATTCCATATATTTATGTCTAAAAGGGTTAGAAAATAATATTCTGGGCAATTGGCCAAATAAATAATTAAATGAACTCGAAATAAGAATTCAAATAAGAAAATTTGCGAGTCCTCACATAGAAAGTAACTGAACAGTCAACTAGCCGTTGGGGTATCGGACGTCCGGTTCGTCTGAATTTCGCATCCGACAGTAGGCAGTGAGCTTGAGAGAAATTCTTTAATTCTATCGGACGTCCGGTGCTTGCATCCGAAAGCAGATAATGAGTTAGAAAGAATATCTCAATTCTATTAGAAGTCCGGCATTGTCTTTATGAGCGTCCGACAGCTTCGTCGAGTTTGAAGAATCCTATTGGACGTCCGATACTTGCGTTCGATTGAGGTCAGTGAATTAGGGAGAGTGTCTTATTTCCTTCGAACGTCCGGTGATGGAGTTCTTCATGCATCCGAAGTTGCGCAAAGATTATCTGACGTCCGATCCTGTCTTCACAAGCGTCCGACAGCTTTCAGAGCAAACTTTGTTTCTTTCAATTGCACTTGATCTTTGAATCTGATTTGCTTCATAACTGAAAGGACCTTTGAGGAGATATTAGTATCATCCATTATTTTATAAACATCAAAAGTTAGGAACTAAGATCAACATTCTCCCCCTTTTTAATAATGACAAAACAATGGATGGAAGAAAGAAAATGATTGAACATATGAGCATAAACTCCCCCTCACTCATTGCATCAACAATTTTTAAGAACCAAACTTATAATCTCAGAAAAACTCCCCCTTTCACATAGCATCTATTTCTCCCTCTTTTTGTCATCATAAGATGAGATTAAAAATCAGCAACCATACAATAATAGAGAATCCAATACTCCAAACAAAAAAATGATACCATAATTCAACAATCATCAACATACCAGCAATCACCAGCCAAAAAATAGAAAATTGATACCAAACAGAGAAATAACAATCAAAATAATTATCAAAACAAACCATCATTAGATCAGTATCATTAGATTAGCATTATTATTTTCTCCCCCTTTTTGTCATTGTAAAAATTCAGTAGTATCCAAAAATATCAAGGAAAACTCAATTTAAAACATCAGAAACATCAAAAGAAAATTACAAACGAACATTATGAACAAGAATCTCACCAACCTTACCAATATCTCCTATTCCAATTGTTTTAATTTTCATGTCATCTCCAAGTGTCACTTGCCATAAGACTTTGACTTGAGTCTGATGGATCATCGGTCATGTGTCTTGAGCAATTACTGTCTATGAACTATTTTGATTCATTAATGATGTTCACCAGATTCACTTACTCAAGAGTTCAAGAACTAATATTTGGTACCCATTAATTTTTGGGTCCTTGAGAGTTAGTATCATGTCTAACTATCCACATGCATTTCATACCTCTTCTCATGTTTTTCCTCACATAGCAATTACTTTTCATATGACCTTTTTAACAACAAAAATTACACATAACCAGCGAATTAATTGTATAAACAGGTGTAATAAATCTCATTTGTCTTCTCTTATAAATAGTAAAATCATTTGCACCAGAATTTATCTTCTTCTAATAAGTGCCAAGATGAGACTTTGTTCCATTTCGTTGAAAACAGTTTTGTTTCTTATATTGGAGAAACTCATTTAGATTATCCATTTTTCTTTTCAAATTGCCTTGTTCCTCTTTGAACATTTCACAAATCCCTATTTTTCTATCAAGTTTATTTTGTAAATCAATCTCATTCTTTTTCAAGAAATCATTTTCAGATTTCAACTTCTTATTTTCTTGAAAAAGGCGTGTATTATTTTGAAGAAGAAAACTAATTTTGGTTTTAATTCCTTATTTCTAACATAAAATTCTTTCAAACTATCATGCAACTTTTAAATGAAAGATTCAAGATCATCATCAGTTTCATCATCGCTTTCAAATTGAGGGTTAGAAGTCGTTACTTCATTATCCTCGATGGTCATGAAAGCCAATTGAGCAGATTCTTCTTCCTCTTCAATTTCACCACCGGAGTTGCACTCATTCCATGTGAATTGGAAGTTGTTGAATCTTGATTTTCTTCCAGCTTTCCTCTTCTTCATTGGACAGTCATTGATGTAGTGTCCAAGTTGGCCGCATTCATAGTATTTGTCACCTTGTTTTTTGTTGGCCTCATACTTTTCTTTGTTTTTTACATTGTTGAATTGATTAGAATCTGAATTGCGAGGTCCTCCTCTTCTAAATCTCCTTTTGTTAAAGATCCTTTTCAAACTTCTTATTATAAGAGCAAGATCACTGTCATCAACTTCCATATCTTTTCCATCCAAGGAGGCCGAATCATCTTCATCTTGAGATGATTTTAGAGCAATGCTCCTTCTTACCTTTGTATCCTCTTCCTCTTGCACTTTGGACTTAAATTTCAATTCATAAGAGGTTAGAGAATTAATAAGAGATTCAACAGGCAAGGAATTTAGATTTCTAAGCTCTTCAATGGCAGTCACTTTACTCTCCCAATCCTTGGTTAAGCCATTCAGAATTTTTCTGTTTTTCTCACCTAGAGAGTATTCCTTTTCTAGCACCTCTAAATCCTTAATGAGGTCGTTGAATTTACAATACATATTATCAATGTTTTTATGAGATTCCATCTTGAACGATTCATACTTGGTAACCAGAATAGACTTCTTTTGTTCTCTCACATTCTCACTTCCTTCATGAATTTCTCTAACTTTGTCCCAGATTTCTTTAGCGGACTTACAATTCTTGACTCTAATAGATTCATTTGAGTTTAAAGTACAATATAACACATTCATGATTTTTGCATTTAAGGTGAGATGACCTCTATCCATAGCAGTCAGTTTACTTCTTATTTTTGGTCTAGATCTATGAGTATTTTTATCTATAAGAGAGGCATCATATGAACCTTAACTAATAATAAATAACAATTCAATATCAATTGATTGCAAAAAAATAATCATTCTTTCTTTCCAACTCACATAATTTGATCCATTAAACATAGGTGGTCTAATGACAGAATGGCTTTCAAAAAATATGGCATTATTGATTGTCGTTTTTACTCCTAAACCGATTGAACTTAATCTCAAGGAGACCAAGCTCTGATATCAATTGTAAGAATCGAAGACAACTTAAGAGTGGGATGAATTAGGTTGATTATAAAACTAATCAAGTTATGGGCACTTTTTCGCTCAAAATGAAATTTACCCTCTTTTCTAAGTGATCACACAATATATATTAGTCAATGAATGAACAATATCACTTGAGAGAAGTCGAAGAGATAAATAATTTAAAGATCACAACATAACAATAAGTAAATGAGAAGAAAGAAATTGCAAACCAATTGACTACCAAGATCCTCTTGAACTTGTAGATCAATTCAAACAAGTTTCTTCAAATTGATGAAATACAACCAATCTTGTGTACAAAGGAAGGTTCACTTCCTCCTTGCCCCAAACTCCATTCGATCAAATTAGGAAGTTTTACTATCCCTCAAGACAACCCTCACAGAGCTACACTATTGAAGTATTCACTCACAAATGAAAAGTTTACAATGAATTTCACACTACCAAGACTACAAATCTTCCTTGAAGAGTGTTTTCTCACTAAAATTACTCTAGATCTTTTGTATCTTCAGTGTGCAAAAGTTATTTGAAGTTTCTGATCATGCGCTATTTATATAAGACCAAGAAAATGCTTCATTAATGCTTCCAACGGATAGAAAGTAGCTGAACAGTCAACTAGTCGTTGGGGTATCAGACGTCCGGTCTGTCTGAATTTCGCGTCCGATAGTAGGCAGTGAGCTTAAGAGAAATTCTTTAATTCTATCGGACGTCTGGTGCTTGTGTCCAAAAGCAGACAATGAGTTAGAAGAAATATCTCAATTCTATCGAACGTCGGGCATTGTCTTTGTGAGCGTCCGACAGCTTTCGTCAAATTTGAAGGATCCTATCGGACGTTCGATGCTTGCATCCGATCGAGGTCAGTGAGTTAGGGAGAATGTCTTTTTTCCTTCGGACGTCTGGTGATGGAGTTCTTCATGCGTCCGAAGTTGCGCAAAAATTATCGGATGTCCGATTCTGTCTTCACAAGCGTCCGATAGCTTTTAGAGCAAACTTTGTTTCTTTCAATTGCACTTGATCTTTGAATCTGATTTGCTTCATAACTGAAAGGATCTTTGAGAAGATATTAGTATCATCCATTGTTTTGTAAACATCAAAAGTTAGGGACTAAGATCAACAACTTAAAATTTTTGCATACCAACTATCCACTTAATATCTAAGACTGCCTCTATTATCTTCATGCTACTTAAAAAGTTGGGAAATTTTGGGATATCTACAAAAACATGAGTTTGGAAATTCAAAACATAATTCACGAATGAGAAATTGAGTACTATTCACTTTAATTTAAATATTATAGATATTTTATTAAATGACTAATTTTCCAACTACCCAATCACTCAATGCAGGACCTACTAGTGCCATATCAATTCGATCTCACTATCACATATCATTTTAATAGCCAACTAAGTGGGAGCCAGTTAATACCATGGCAGCCGACATAAGCATAACAAGTTGCACTTTCTAAAATTATGGGGCAAAATATCTCCCATGGGGCCTCAACCCAGCAAATTTCTGTAAATAATGCCAAAATAAGAAATCATATCAAATTTTGTGTTTTGAACAAATTAGTGCTACAGTAAGGGTCGTCGCTAATGAGAAAAGTCGCATTGAGGGAAATTGAATTTATTTCAGGTTTTTTTAAGTCGCATAGCAATTTAAATAAATAATAATCTTTTTAAAAAGCAGAGACTAGCTTAGCTTGGATGTGGCTAAACATGTGCACTGTTGATCAACGGTGCGAATTTTCTTTTAAAAAAAAATTGAAGACACCGCATTGCAGTGACTGTTTAGCGGAATCCACTTTTAGATGCAATGTAGTTTCAACACCATTGATTAATAGTTGATCAACAGTGTGAAGTATTTAAAAAAAAAAAAAAATCCAGACGCCACATTCAACATCTGATATAGCCGCATCCATTAACCCGCGGTAAAAGTCTTTGGGCCGTTGATCAATTATGATTAATGATACATACACTCCACTGAAATTTTTATTTTTTTTAAGTCGTTGATTAATTCTAGATGAACGGCTGGATCATGTCGATACAGTCAATGCAGCTTGCGTTTGGTTATAAATTTATCATTGAATTTGTCAATTTGACTCGCACAACCCCATTTGTATCCTTCCACTCATCGTCTCCCTAATTTCTTCCTTCCATTATAAAGAAAATCTCGAAGAACTCTTGCCCAAATTATGTTTCCACCATTGTGCAGCCAGTTAGTTCACATATATTGTCGCTTATTGGTATGCATTTGTTTCCTTTATCGGTCATAAAAAAACAAGTGGACTTCTGAGATCTAAAGTTGGTGGTGGTCGGCCAAAATCTTCAGCAAACCAACAGGTATCGCAGACAAACCTCATATGTCATTCGAATATGACTTGGTTTATTATATTTAATTAGTATTAGTTTGTTAGTTGATTATATTTGATTTAAATGATTACTATTACATCAGTAGTTTATTTTATTTAATTAGCATTAATTTATTACATTTGATTAGTATTTGAATTAGTTTAATTAGTAATAGTTTATTAATTAATAGTGTTATTAGTATTAATTGTATTACATCTCCCTGTTCAGTACAAGTACTATTTAGTACACGTATTTACATTTTTTTTTTAAAAAATATTAGATATGTTATTTATCGGAAGAACAAAATTACATACGCCAATGCCTGAATAAAAAACTACCCCTTCCTAATAACAAACTGGCGGAGGGAAGGCATACCTAGCCTATCTAGAAATAAAGCCCCTCGCGCTAACCAAGGCAACTCCGCAGCCGCCAAATATATCTCGTCACGGGCCCGCTGGCATCTAGTATTCGCCAACATATCGGCGACCTGGTTCGCCTGATGGTAACAGTGAAGAATCCGCGGAAAGTAAGACGCTACCGCCATCAACTGCTGCACCTCCGTGTGGATGCCCCATGGGCAATGAGCTAAACGATTCAAAATGCGAACTAATGTTAACGAGTCCATTTCAACGTCAAAGGTGGCGATGCCCCGCTGGAGGCACAAATTGACCCCAAACAACAGGGCACGGGCCTCAGCCTGCACACTTGAAGCCAAGCCGAAAAAACAAGAAAATGCCAGCACCATCCTCCCCTCCTCCACTCCAAACAGGATTACCCTTAGAACAACTGTCCGTGTTAAGTTTTAGGCTTCCGTGGAGAGCACGCACCCATTTTACCAGCCTATGTGAGATCCCGCTTTCCACTTCGATATGGCCAAATAAAAATGGACCCACGACCCTGACGGTACCCGACAGCCCGGAAACTGGATCCTGAACAACTGTATCACCTCGGAGAAGATCAAATGGCATACTTGAGCCCCCACAATCCTTTTGCTCTCGTACTTCGCCCCGTTCCGAGCCTTCCAAAGATGCCAGCAGATCAACAAAGGGACAACCTGGTGGACAAACTTCAACAACTTATTTTGATGCCGCCCCTCCCACCAGGCTACCAGACAAACGCGAAACGAAGACCCTGACCAACCTGCCCAAATCGGAGCCCCAAAGAACTGCCACACAAACCGTGCCATAGCCCCCTCACAAAACACATGCTCCGTAGTCTCAATCTCAGGAGATGTACAACACGAACATCGAGACGGTCCCTGCACCCCCAACTTCCATACAAAACAGTCCAAGGGAATGCGATCGCGCAGCAGGCGCAAGAGAAAAAATGAAACTCTCAGCGGTACCCCTAGCTGCCAAATGCGCTTGAAAAGAGGCGTAGGCCTAGAATGATGCCGGACCAAGAAAAAAGCCGTCTTGAGACTAAAACGTCCCGATGGCTCCGGCCGCCAAACCATTAGGTCAGGCAGCGACCCTCCAGGTGGATGCAATTGGCCAATCTCCGCAACTATATCCGGCGGTACCCGTTGTGAAATCTTGCAAACGTCCCAGGAACCGCCATGCACAAAGTCTGCCACCTTATGGTCCGACACACTATCCAATCAATCCGCCAAACCCCCAGAACCTAGCCAATTGTCAAACCAAAAATTCACATTTCCGGACCGGATGATCCATCCAATGTTCCTTTCCGCCAAGGCTCGGACTTTCCCCATCCTTCTCCACCCCTCTGATCCCTTCTCCGAAAACACCAGGTTAGGATGCACTACCCGGCAAAACTTAGCATGCATAAATGAGGCCCATAAGGACGACTTGGATCGAAAATTCCACCATAATTTGATGGAGAAAGCCCGGTGAATATCTTCCAGCAGGCGGAGCCCAACCCCTCCTTCTTCACGCTCAACACATAGATCTTTCCACCGAATCCAATGATGTTTGGGACCGTTGTCACCCGACCCCCATAGAAAATTAGCGAATATACCCTCCAGCTCCTTAAAAACAGCTTTGGGAGGCGAAGCCGCCATCAACAGGTATGTTGGCATAGCAGAGAGGACATGTTTCAACAACACAATCCTCCCTCCTTGTGACAGCAACCTATTCTGCCAGGACAACACCCGCAGAAGGATGACCTGACACAACCTGTGACGCCGCACATCTCCCTAAGGCGGACCAAAGGGTATCGGCGGACGCCTGCCCAACTCTCGCCAGGACTCAAGCAATTCCATTCCATTGAAAACCGAACTAAACACTTCGATGAGAGCAACATGAATACAAAAATGCAGAAGCATTCAAGCTTAACAAGTCACTTAATATATAACCAGTACATCGGGTAATCATAAAACGACTTAAATTCAAAGTACACGTCAAGGCCCAAACTTTTCAAGTTTACAATTTCCAAAAGTACAACCCAAACCAGGGCCTAGTCAAAATATATAACAGGAGTCTTAACAAAAGTACAACGGATGGTTTCTCCATATTTCTCCAAGATTCGGTCCTGTTAAGGAAAACAAAACTATAGGGTGAGCTAAACGCTCGTGAGGCCAAGAACACACATGCAAGCACTTTGTCAAATATCAATCCCAAATTCAATAAATAAAATCACGTCTTTTCAATAATCAATCATTCAAACAGGAAAAGTAATCAGAAACAATTCAAGGATATAGTAGCTCTCAGGAGCTAAATTCCACTTGCTCTGCCGATGACATTCGTATACCTTCCCGCGTTGACCCTCCTATCAACCAGGTCGGTATTTCCATTTCCGTAGATCACCACTTACTTCCCTCCGTCCACTGTACACCCCAAGGGCTCACAAGTCATTTATAAGGCGATACTCCACGAGTATGCCAAGCAGGACCTCTCATTAGGTCGAGCTTATATATATCTCATGGCTCGCCCAAGTTCCCGACCAAACCCATTGCCGGCTCGAGTCCAAGGACGGCCTATGAGTTTGGGCGTCCCCCATTCATTAGAAAGTCGAGGAGGTTCACTCCAACGACACATGCATTCATGACATAACATTTCATTTCATTCATTCATTCAATACATTTCATTCATTCATTTGAAATTAGAACGAGTGCGATAAAGTATGCACCTGCCCTTATTCTTAAAACTTCCAACAATTACCACAAATAAGCAAGTATCAAATTTCACACACTTGACACTCACCGAGCAATTCAATAAGAATTATTTTCTGAGAGTTCAAGTGTCCACTGTGAGATCCTCTTGAAGGTCTCCTTGTGCGCCTGGCAATTAACAGTGGATAATCACACAATTAACCCACTTATCAAGAAGATTGTACACTAGTACAATCTAAGGATTATTTCGCAAAAAGGAACCTCAATTACACGTAAATCGAGGTTCAACTTGCCTTTTATTATGTACAATATTATTTGAGTTTTTATCATGAAAATCGTGAGCAAAACGTTTAAAAATATTAAAAGAATAAAGAGTTCTTGAAAAACTCTATTTCTTTGAGATTGGAAAATTTTCAGTTTTATGATGAATCTTTGAAAAATCGTAACTCGCTCGGTATAAGTCGAGAATTGGAAAACTTTATACCGTTGGAAACCTCTTAGAAAGTACTATAAGTTCCTAGAAGACACTTTTCCATGAATCGAAGTGAAAAGTATTCAAAAATGAGCTTGAAGATGCAGGATTGGTTTACATGGCAGAATTAAGTTGGATTTCGGCCAACTTTGGAAATTCGGCACGATTCACACGTTGCAAACCGGCCTCTGAAATTTGCAGCTCAATTAGTGTTACAAGTGAGGTTTATAACAAAACAAGCGGATCAAGGATCGGAATTTCGAGTACCGAGATACGGTAGCCCGAAGTTGGGGAAATTCAAGACCGGAGAAGAATTTCCAGATTTGAACCTCCAACTTTAGCAATTTAATTGGGTATCGAAACGAACTTGGATTGGTACCAAAATTGGCAGTATTTTACTCCCATATGAAAGGTACCGCTCTATCAAATTTCAGGGAAAAATACCTTTGGTAAGATAGTTAATTAGTCAACCAAAGTTCAGGAAAATTATAAGGCAATCTGCCTTGAGACTTTCATTACCCATTTCAAAACGTTTAATCAAGCAAACTATCCAATCATGGTTCATTTGTGAAATAAAGGCCTAAGAAACATCCATAATGCCTTTGGTAAGTGTTTAGTATCAAGAACATCAATTAACAAGTTCACTCCAAGATCTTGTTCCAAACCAGTCCAACATTAGGGTTTTTTTCCAAAACAGAGCAGTCCACTTGTTTCAGTCACAACTCAGTCAATTTAACTCGGAATGAGGTATGGTTTATGGAGTTGGAAAATACATTCATAGGACTAAAATATCACAGAAGAAATCATTTCCAAATTCGGCACCCATCTGGTTCAAAATCGGGCATCAAGTTGCTGCCTGAACAGTTCATTCCAGATGAACAGAGCAACAGGACAGCGAACTTAAAACATTTGGTCCGGCTTGCTCACAAAGAATCAGAACGTACATTATATACCAAATTAAATCCAGGAATGTCTAGTTTCAAACGCCACCAACGGCACATGATTTTGACATCCGAGGACAGAGTTATAGCCAAAATACTACCACTGGTCAGAATCATACGCGAACAGTTTTCCAGATTTGCTAGTTTCTCAAGAAAAATTCATTTGCTCAATCAAACCTCAATATTTTCCAGTGAAAATTTTCACACATCTAATACATCCTATAAACATCCAATTCAAGCTATTAGACCATTAAAAATTGGCCTCGAAATGGCCGAACATGGCAAGGGCAAAATCGGAAGTTTTTGCTTCTTACACCCAATGAAGTTTCTACTAATTACCCACCACTAATGCATCATTTTAACCACTAAACCAACAATATAACCACCATCAATCATCAAATCAGCAACAACAACCCAAGTGTGGGAATTCAAAGAGCCCACAATCACATTTTTACACCATACACAAGCTAACCAAATGCATGCATGAACTTAACAAGGTAAGATAGCTTCCAAACTTCAAGTTTCCAAGAGTGGATCATCACTTACTTTGGGTTGATGTTCAGCAGAATTTTCGGCACTCTATTACCCCAGAAAAACCGTGATTTCCAGCCCTTGTTTGCAGCTCAAAATGATCCTCAAGTGTCAATGTGAGAACCCGCAAAACCCTAATTATTTTCCTAGGGTTTTAGTTCCCTTAATTGCATGTTTTCTGCATTTTCTGGCTTAGAAATATTTTCTTGGTGGATTTTATGAGCAGTTATAGTTTTTAGACGATCTTTCTAGTATTGGTGAGTTTTTGAAAAATTAAGGATAAATAACGGACGTGGGACCCACTAGTGCGAAAAGTTCGGAAAAATTCTGCCAATAAGGTTAAATTCCGGATACTGTGTAAAATTTATCGGGTGTTAAGAGATAAGTAGAGTGTGTGAAATGATTGATGTGAGAGGAAAAGGAAGTGATAAGATTGCATTAATGGTGTGACAAGTGTCACCCTCTTAGTGGTTCCAAGTTAAGATTTACTATTCCAATTTTTGACTTTTTTGACCAAAGGGTAAATATCTTAAAAATTGCTAAAAAATTCACCATTTCTTCTCCTTGGTGGCCGGCCCTCTTGTGCTAAGAAAGGAAGAAAACTTCTTCAATTTTCAAGTCCCAACTAGCTCAAATCACCCAAAAATACTTGCTTCCATCTATTTCCACTCCATAAAATTCCTTCCTTGGGTGCTAGTAGGTAGTTTAGTGAAGTTTGTTTGAAGAGCTAAGGTGTCCAACATCTTCCTCTCTCTTGTTTACTTGGTAAGTGGTGATTGACTACCCTCCTATACCTTATGAAGCTTAAGTTATGCTTATTAGTGATTAAAGTGCTGAAATTTCTGGTTTTTATCTTGGTTTGAAGTGATTTGGTGAAGTTTTTATTTTATTGATGATTTTTCTGGTTTAATTGGATTATGATGGTGTGGTTGTTTATGATGGTTGGTAATGGTCTATATAGACTCTAGTAGGTGCAAATTATGGGTAATTGCAATCAATTTTGAGTTTTGATTGAATTGTGAAATGTTAGGGTTTCAAAACCCCTAATTCTGTCCGGTTTTAGATCATAGGGTTAGAGGCAGAATTGGACTTTTCTCAAAACATGAAAGTTGTAGGTATTGATGAGTTTGAAGTGCCTGCAAAATTTCAGGTCATTTGGATTTGTGTAGAGTGAGTTATGTCGATTTTACTGTTGCTGGTCTGGGTTGCTCAGAATGTGAAAACTGCGCTTGTAATCGTTTGTTTTGACTGGAATTGGTTTGGATTTTGAAGTTGGTGTCTTCTGATGAAATGTAGCTGGATGTCTTAGCTAACATATACCTTTGGAATTTCGGCATTTGGACCTGTATAGACTGAGTTGTGTTCATTACAGCATAATGTGATTTGTGAACCTGCAATTACGGTTCAGGTTGTGGTATTCTGCATTTTTGGCCTAGTTGTGCTAGGATTTGGACTGAGTGGCCTTCTACATTGTTGTAGCCCTGTTCCATAGCTTCGAAACGGTGGGCCTTACACCTCCATCCGATAATCATAGTGAAATTGACGCCATTACCGCACAATAAGGGCAAAACAGTTTTTCTATTCGGGGCCAAGACTAATGCTATTTCTAATTTCTGGTTTGCTATCATGCTTATTTATGTGTGAGGCCCCAGTCCGTTCTACGTTGATATATTCATTAGTTAGGCGGTAACGTTTGGTTTTGTGAGTATTTCGAAAACCCTAAGTAGGGAGTAAGATTTAAACCCTAGTTTTGTATTCGAACAAGTTTGAGTGGTGATTAAAGTTAGTTATGTTAATGTGTGTTTTAGTGTGGGTAAGTATAGGATTTAATCCATTTTGTATAGATTAATTAAGTTTAAGAAGGTTAGAAACCCGAAGTGAACAAAAACCCTAATTTCCGGTTAAGATTGGAAACTCGTCTTTTCTACATTTTTCTGTATTAGAAAAATTCCCCAGATAATTTTTATTGAGTAAATGGAGTTTTTAGATGATTTTTCTAGTATTAGTTGGTTTTTGAGAAATTAACAACGTATATCGAACGTGGGACCCACGAGTGTGAAAAGTTCGGAAAATTTCGGCCGATTAGGTTAAGTTTCGAATACTGGGTTTAATTTACCGGGTGTTAAGAGATAAGTAGAGATTGCAATTTGGATTGATATGAGAGAGAAAAGTTAGGTAGATATTTCAAAAAAGGTGACAAGTGTCACCATAAGATTAACTCTTACAATAAGATTTACTATTCCATTTTTTGACTTTTGACCCAATTGGTTAAATATCTTAAAATTAACCAAAAATCACCATTTTTCTCTTACCTTTGGCCGGCCCTCTCTCTTGCAAGAAGGAAGAAAACCTCTCTCAATTCCTTGCTCTAATCTTGCCCAAATCAACAACTTAACCGTTTAATCTTGAATTCCTTCCATAAAACCTCTTAGTTTAGTGCTTGTAAGGTGTTGTGTGGAGTTGTTTGGAAGCTTAAGGTGCTAAGTGGTCTCTCTTCTTTGGTTCTAAGGTAAGTGACTATGGAACCCCTCTCTTCTATCTAAAGATGCTTAATAAATGACTTGTGGTTGTTATGAGTGTGATTTTGTGGACTATTTCTTGATTTTAGTTAAGATTGATGAAGTTTTCTATTTATTTGGAATTTTTGCTGGTTGCATATGATCACTATGATGTGGCTATGTATGATGATTGGAAATGAGGGGTAATGACTCTAGTAAGTGCAAATGAGTGATAATTGCAAGTAATTTTGGATTTGGAGGAAATTTCAGCAACTTAGGGTTTCACCACCCCCTTTTCTGTCCGGTTTTGTATCTACTACTTAGAGGCCGAATTGGCCTTTACTTAAAACATGAAAGTTGTAGGTATTGATGTGTTTGAGGTGCCTGTAAAATTTCAGGTCATTTGGAGTAGTGTAGAGTGAGATATGTCGATTTTACTGTTGCTGTTCTGGGTTGATCAGAATGTGAAAACTGCACTTGTAATTGGTTGTTTTGGCTGGTATTGCTTCAGAATTAGTTGTTATGGTCTTCTAACGAAATGTAGCTTGATGTATTAGCTACCATATGCCTTTGGAATTTCTGGATTTGGACTTGTGTAGGCTGAGTTATGATGTTTGCACTAGAATACGTTTTGTGAATCTGTTTTTGCGATTCTGGTATAGTATATTGCACTTTCGACCTGGTTGCACTCGAAAATAGATTGAGTAGCCTTCTTCAACATTGTAGCCCCTTGAGTCCTGTGTATGCCTGTAAAATCTCAGGTTAAACGGATTAGTGTATCATGAGTTATAGAAGAAATGCTCAAGCCTGTTTTGAACATCAGATTTGGTACGTCTTTTAGTTTAGCTTCTGCCCGTGATCTTTCGGTTTTGATACAGTACGATTTGGGTGTCAACTCCTTCATACGAAATTTAGATCTTGGTCTCAGCTTCGAAACGGTATAAAGTACGTTGAAATCTGAGTTCCGTAGCTCCGGTTTTGATCAAAACAATATCGATCGTCAGAACAGCCCGGTATTTGGACAGTTCTGACGGGTATTTTGGCACTCGATTTTCGTTCTGTTCTGAATGGATTCAGGTCTTGGCCAAAACATTAAAGTTTTAGCCTTATGTCCCACCTTTCTAACGCCTTTGGAATTTCTTGATTTCGATTTCTGAGCCATGAGTTACGGCCTTGTAAACAGGGCCTGTTTGGTAACTCGCAATGAAACAGCTGGCACAATTTCGTGCATTTTTGACCTATATCTATTGAGATCTGGGTTGAGATGTCTAAAGGGAAGTTGTAGCCCTTCCTCTTAGCTTCGCAACGGTACCTCATGTACCTTGATCCGACACTCCTAGCCTAACTTTTGACCAAAACGGTTTGAGATGGCAGATTTGGCCGTCCCGTTTGCCGTTCCGCGCGCGCGCGTGTGCCATTTTTGTCGTTTCCGCACTTGCGCGTGCCAATTTTGCCGTTTTGCTTGTTTTAAGTACGTTAGTTGCCGTTTGTGATATATTGTGACATAATCTTCGATTGCAGACAGTGGTGAGCTAGGCGGAGCCGGTGGGGCCCACTACTAGCCAACACACAAAGTGAATTCCGCCTTTGTACTACTTTTGGTATTTTGAGTAAGTATTCAGGCCGCGCTTACGTGTTAGTTGTTATGTGTTTCGATATGTATGAAAAGGGTACCTAGGCGAGGGTGTACTTTATCGCACTCGACCTAAACCCTAATTTTCGCACCTATTTGTACATGACATATGTATATGAATCATTTTGGAACTAAACCCCTTGAGCTTGTGGCTCGGGGTGACTTTTGAATAAATTTTGTGAAGTTTGTGAGTTTGGGGCCCGATCTCATGACCTAGATGGACTATTCGAGCCGGTTAGGGCTTGGTCGAAGTCAGTCCAACTTAGTCTGAGATCACCAAGTTTGTAGGTTCATGTTATGAACCAATTTTGTGAATCCGGTTCACCGAGAAGGTGACCAAGTTTGTGAACCGAGCTTGCGCAGCAAGTTCAATTTCGTTCGCCCGGGCAAGTTTGTGAGGTGACTGGCCAGTGAGGGTGATAAGGTGTCGGTGGGTGTACAAGTGAAGTTCTACGGACCATTGAGTGTGGTCGACGGAGTGTCGGCAGGAGATCATACATGACACATGAATTGGCTTTGGAGCCACCCGTATCCTTATTATATGATGTTGTTCTTTTCTGCTTTTGCTTTACTCTAAATGTGTAATTGTTGCTACGTGAATTTATGCTTTTACCCCCTGTTTACTTACTAAGCTTCTAGCTTACCCCGTTTCCTTTGTTTTCCTTAGCAGGGGACGACGCGGGGAACTTTGGGACTCTGCCGCTAGTATAGTTAGGTTGTTTGTAATAGTGAGACATCTAGCATGTTTGTTTTTGTTTTGGTGGTTTGTATAAGAACTCTTCTTAGGGTCTATCTTTTGCTGGTTGTGGTTATAGTGTATTAGAGTGGTTTGACTCGAGACTTTTGAAGATGTAAATATAACTTTTGGGATTGTATATATTGTATATAGTGCTCTTTCGATTTATCTAGTTTTATTGCTTTAAGTTTTGAGTCCTGGCGCGAGCTAGGCAGGCGGCCCGCCGATACCCTTGGGTTCGCCCTTGGGAGAAGTGGGGTCGTCACAGTTGGTATCAGAGCGCCTAGGTTAGAGGACTTGGGCAATTGTGGGACCTACGTGTTAGGCACTAGGCATATCTGATTCTTTTAAGTTGAATGATATCTTTTAAGCTGAAATGCCGGTTGACTGACGACTTAATGTTTTGTAGGTATGTATCCGGGCGGTTCGAGTGATGCGGGACCCAGTGGTGTGGGACCGAGACCTCCGAGTAGGAGGGGCCCAGAGGATCGAGCGCTGCGTAAGCGGGCGATCCGTTATAGGCAGAGGCTGGGAGAGCCTTACACTTTGTACTCCCCATTCGGCCAGGTGTCGCGCCGACCCTGCGCGTGTTGGTCTACGTATGGCTATCCCGACGAGGTAGTCATAGCATTAGATGACGAGCGTTATTACCTCGACAGGACGGTCGAGACTCTGAGGGCACAGCTAGACGAGGCTAGAGCGGTTGGCCGTGAGCAGGCGAGGCGTGTGGGATACTTCGAGCGGGGTCTCCGAGAGGAGAGAGAGGACGGATGCTTTGCACCATCAGCTTCAGGACACACACCAGCACCTCTTCGCTATGAAGAGGCAGCTGAGGGACAGGGCTCGGAGTATGTCTGTTGACTGCGAGCTCTTACTAGATTTAGCCGCAGAGGCCCCGCCACGAGCCACCGGTCTGGAGAGGATGGATGAGGTGGACACGTTAGGTTCCGTGGGGAACCTGGGCCCTAGGGGAGGCGATTAGGGTCGTTTTTGTACTTTTGCTTAGCTAGTGTATGACTTTTGTTAGAACTAATTTGGCTAATTCCTTTTGTTACTTGGCCGACTAACTAGATTTTTGGAGCCGGAGTGCTCGTGTATATTGGGTTTTGTACCGACTGGAGGTCGGTAATGTGTAAATCTTTTGGTGTGACTTTGTAAATACGTGTATATATTTGAATAGAATTTTGAACTTGCCTTTTTGTGCCTTTTGTGTATAAGTTTTGTGTCTCTTCTTTTGCTCATAATCTGGATAATAAGCATACGTATTGTTCCGAATTATAGACTTGTACACTAAATGGCCTCCGGTACTCGAGGGGGAGGTAGAGGGCGAGGACGAGGCCCTGAAATGGAACATGAACAAGAGCCAGACCAAGTAGCTACAGCCATCCAGCGAATGGCTGACTTGATGGAACGTATGATTGACCAACAGGGTCAGGGCCACGGGAATGCTGTTGGAAACCCTGGACATAATCCGGGACATAATCATGAGGGCGAGGACCGTGCCTTAGAACGGTTCCAAAAGTTTGCACCTCCTAAGTTCCTAGGAGGACCTAATCCAGATCTAGCCGAAACCTGGATGGACCGTATGCTCGATATATTTGCCGCGCTTAGGTATTCGGAAGAGCGGCAGATATCTTTTGCTGTGTTCCAGTTTGAAGGAGCCGCCCGAGCCTGGTGGAACGTGATCAGAGCCAAATGGGAGCGGGAACAGACCCCTTGGACCTGGATCAATTTCACACGAGAATTTAACGAAAAATATTTACCTCCCATTGTACAAGAGAAACGGGAAGACGATTTTATCCGCCTGCGTCAAGGGACATTGAGTGTAGCGGAGTATGAGACCCAGTTTACAAAGCTCTCTCGTTTTGCCCCGGAGTTAGTGCTAACGGAACGAAAACGAATCCGCCGCTTCGTTCAAGGTTTAAATGTGGAGATCCAGGAGGCACTTGCAGCTGCTCAGTTGGATACGTTTGGTCAGGCATTAGAAAAAGCACAACGGATTGAGACAGCTAGGGGACAGGTAAAATCCTTTCATGAGAGGAAACGAAGACAACCCGATTCGAGCCATTTTGTGACTGGACAGAGCTCGCAAAGTGAGCCACCTTCTAAGAAGAGTCAAGGAACAGATGGTCCTCGACCCGCAGGAACCCTAAACCAGGGTAATTTTGGAAGAGGTCGAGTAGGGCAAGAGCCCCAGAGGAGTGCCCAGCGTGGAGGGCCTAGTGCGGGCATTAAGCCAATCTGTGGATTCTGTGGGGCCAATCACACTGACGAAAACTGCTGGAAGAACAGTTCGATCCGAAGATGCTATAAGTGTGGTAGTGCAGAACATCTGATCGCCCAGTGCCCGAAGTCACAAAAGGAGAAACCTAAGCAACCGACTGAAGGGACTACCGCTAAGCCGTCAAATGCAGGGGAAAATCGAGCCAAAGGGCCAGCCAGGGTCTATGCGATGGGTCAACCTGAGATGATTAATCCTTCGGCAGGTTTCGAAGGTACGCTTCGACCAAAGAATTAATTTCGAGGACGAAATTGTCCTAAGTGGGGGAGATTGTGAGGCCCCAGTCCGTTCTACGTTGATATATTCATTAGTTAGGCGGTAACGTTTGGTTTTGTGAGTATTTCGAAAACCCTAAGTAGGGAGTAAGATTTAAACCCTAGTTTTGTATTCGAACAAGTTTGAGTGGTGATTAAAGTTAGTTATGTTAATGTGTGTTTTAGTGTGGGTAAGTATAGGATTTAATCCATTTTGTATAGATTAATTAAGTTTAAGAAGGTTAGAAACCCGAAGTGAACAAAAACCCTAATTTCCGATTAAGATTGGAAACTCGTCTTTTCTACATTTTTCTGTATTAGAAAAATTCCCCAGATAATTTTTATTGAGTAAATGGAGTTTTTAGATGATTTTTCTAGTATTAGTTGGTTTTTGAGAAATTAACAACGTATATCGAACGTGGGACCCACGAGTGCGAAAAGTTCGGAAAATTTCGGCCGATTAGGTTAAGTTTCGAATACTGGGTTTAATTTACCGGGTGTTAAGAGATAAGTAGAGATTGCAATTTGGATTGATATGAGAGAGAAAAGTTAGGTAGATATTTCAAAAAAGGTGACAAGTGTCACCATAAGATTAACTCTTACAATAAGATTTACTATTCCATTTTTTGACTTTTGACCCAATTGGTTAAATATCTTAAAATTAACCAAAAATCACCATTTTTCTCTTACCTTTGGCCGGCCCTCTCTCTTGCAAGAAGGAAGAAAACCTCTCTCAATTCCTTGCTCTAATCTTGCCCAAATCAACAACTTAACCGTTTAATCTTGAATTCCTTCCATAAAACCTCTTAGTTTAGTGCTTGTAAGGTGTTGTGTGGAGTTGTTTGGAAGCTTAAGGTGCTAAGTGGTCTCTCTTCTTTGGTTCTAAGGTAAGTGACTATGGAACCCCTCTCTTCTATCTAAAGATGCTTAATAAATGACTTGTGGTTGTTATGAGTGTGATTTTGTGGACTATTTCTTGATTTTAGTTAAGATTGATGAAGTTTTCTATTTATTTGGAATTTTTGCTAGTTGCATATGATCACTATGATGTGGCTATGTATGATGATTGGAAATGAGGGGTAATGACTCTAGTAAGTGCAAATGAGTGATAATTGCAAGTAATTTTGGATTTGGAGGAAATTTCAGCAACTTAGGGTTTCACCACCCCCTTTTCTGTCCGGTTTTGTATCTCCTACTTAGAGGCCGAATTGGCCTTTGTTTAAAACATGAAAGTTGTAGGTATTGATGTGTTTGAGGTGCTTGTAAAATTTCAGGTCATTTGGAGTAGTGTAGAGTGAGATATGTCGATTTTACTGTTGCTGTTCTGGGTTGATCAGAATGTGAAAACTGCACTTGTAATTGGTTGTTTTGGCTGGTATTGCTTCAGAATTAGTTGTTATGGTCTTCTAATGAAATGTAGCTTGATGTATTAGCTACCATATGCCTTTGGAATTTCTGGATTTGGACTTGTGTAGGCTGAGTTATGATGTTTACACTAGAATACGTTTTGTGAATCTGTTTTTGCGATTCTGGTATAGTATATTGCACTTTCGACCTGGTTTCACTCGAAACTAGATTGAGTAGCCTTCTTCAACATTGTAGCCCCTTGAGTCCTGTGTATGCCTGTAAAATCTCAGGTTAAACGGATTAGTGTATCATGAGTTATAGATGAAATGCTCAAGCCTGTTTTGAACATCAGATTTGGTACGTCTTTTAGTTTAGCTTCTGCCCGTGATCTTTCGGTTTTGATACAGTACGATTTGGGTGTCAACTCCTTAATAAGAAATTTAGATCTTGGTCTCAGCTTCGAAACGGTATAAAGTACGTTGAAATCTGAGTTCCGTAGCTCCGGTTTTGATCAAAACAATATCGATCGTCAGAACTGCCCGGTATTTGGACAGTTCTGACGGGTATTTTAGCACTCGATTTTCGTTCTGTTCTGAATGGATTCAGGTCTTGGCCAAAACATGAACGTTTTAGCCTTATGTCCCAGCTTTCTAACGCCTTTGGAATTTCTTGATTTCGATTTCTGAGCCATGAGTTACGGCCTTGTAAACAGGGCCTGTTTGGTAACTCGCAATGAAACAGCTGGCACAATTTCGTGCAATTTTGACCTATATCTATTGAGATCTGGGTTGAGATGTCTAAAGGGAAGTTGTAGCCCTTCCTCTTAGCTTCGTAACGGTACCTCATGTACCTTGATCCGACACTCCTAGCCTAACTTTTGACCAAAACGGTTTGAGATGGCAGATTTGGCCGTCCCGTTTGCCGTTCCGCGCGCGCGCGTGTGCCATTTTTGTCGTTTCCGCACTTGCGCGTGCCAATTTTGCCGTTTTACTTGTTTTAAGTACGTTAGTTGCCATTTGTGATATATTGTGACATAATCTTCGATTTGAGACAGTGGTGAGCTAGGCGGAGCCGGTGGGGCCCACTACTAGCCAACACACAAAGTGAATTCCGCCTTTGTACTACTTTTGGTATTTTGAGTAAGTATTCAGGCCGCGCTTACGTGTTAGTTGTTATGTGTTTCGATATGTATGAAAAGGGTACCTAGGCGAGGGTGTACTTTATCGCACTCGACCTAAACCCTAATTTTCGCACCTATTTGTACATGACATATGTATATGAATCATTTTGGAACTAAACCCCTTGAGCTTGTGGCTCGGGGTGACTTTTGAATAAATTTTGTGAAGTTTGTGAGTTTGGGGCCCGATCTCATGACCTAGATGGACTATTCGAGCCGGTTAGGGCTTGGTCGAAGTCAGTCCAACTTAGTCTGAGATCACCAAGTTTGTAGGTTCATGTTATGAACCAATTTTGTGAATCCGGTTCACCGAGAAGGTGACCAAGTTTGTGAACCGAGCTTGCGCAGCAAGTTCAATTTCGTTCGCCCGGGCAAGTTTGTGAGGTGACTGGCCAGTGAGGGTGATAAGGTGTCGGTGGGTGTACAAGTGAAGTTCTACGGACCATTGAGTGTGGTCGACGGAGTGTCGGCAGGAGATCATACATGACACATGAATTGGCTTTGGAGCCACCCGTATCCTTATTATATGATGTTGTTCTTTTCTGCTTTTGCTTTACTCTAAATGTGTAATTGTTGCTACGTGAATTTATGCTTTTACCCCCTGTTTACTTACTAAGCTTCTAGCTTACCCCGTTTCCTTTGTTTTCCTTAGCAGGAGACGACGCGGGGAACTTTGGGACTCTGCCGCTAGTATAGTTAGGTTGTTTGTAATATTGAGACATCTAGCATGTTTGTTTTTGTTTTGGTGGTTTGTATAAGAACTCTTCTTAGGGTCTATCTTTTGCTGGTTGTGGTTATAGTGTATTAGAGTGGTTTGACTCGAGACTTTTGAAGATGTAAATATAACTTTTGGGATTGTATATATTGTATATAGTGCTCTTTCGATTTATCTAGTTTTATTGCTTTAAGTTTTGAGTCCTGGCGCGAGCTAGGCAGGCGGCCCGCCGATACCCTTGGGTTCGCCCTTGGGAGAAGTGGGGTCGTCACATTATGCATATGAAACCCTATTGGGGTTGTGTTCAGCATTGTTTTGTGACTCGTTATCGAGTCTCATTGTATTTGTTTGCTTGTTCTAGGAGGAAACGGTGGTGCACGACGTTCGTTTAACGACGGTGCATGAAACATCATTTTCTCACTTGGTGAGTATACTACTCACTTAATTGTTACTATGTGGCTTTGCTAAATGTATATGTGATGCCTTGAAGGCTTACTTGGATATTGGAATTGATTAAGGTGAGGGTGTACTTGACCGCCCTCACCCCTTTTGATAGTATCACTGATTAGCTACCGTTTTACTGCATTACTGAACTTGATATATTGGTTGGTGAATTCCATTTCATGGAAACTGCTTTGGTGTCGTTTGGACGAATGTCCAACGGCCTTACTGTATTACTGAGCTCAACCCCGTAGGTAGTCAATTGAATCGAGCCGGCGAGGGCTTGGTCGTGAAAATTGACATGCCTTGGGGACTGTACTGTGGAATCTTGTGGTATTGAGACATTTGGTTCCGGTATACTCGAGTATTACCAAAATGACTGAATGGAGTGCGGGCCCGGTTGGGGAATGTTGGGCGGAAGGAATGGAAGTAAAGAGTTGTCTACGGTTGGTTATTCTTTTAACATTGACGGAGGGTCAATGAGGTTGGATCAAGATTATAAGCGAGGAAATGGGCTCTTGAGAGCCGTCCGTATCCTTTCACTGATTTGATTTACTTCTTATTTGCATACTTGAACTGAACGGTTATGTTTATGTGATCTTAGTTGCTATGGTGGTTGTATTCTCACTGGGCACTTAGCTCACCCCGTTCTTTTGTTTTCCTTACAGGAATATGACTCTTTTGGAATGAATTTTGTTAAATGGTTGCCGAATGAACTAGATGAATGCCTCTTTTGTATTGTACATAAAATGGGACCCTAAATGTATCATTAGGGCCGTTTTCACTTTTGTTTTGGCAACCCCCATATGTAGTGACTTTTGTATCACTTTTAAATGCCATTGTGGCTTGTAAATGGTTAATGTTATGTTGTATATGTATTTCGATGTTTGGTTGGGTTTCGGACGGGTCGGTTACTGTTCATGGCCGACTCTGGATTTCATTTCTTTTATTTGGGTTATTTTGCCCTTTTGCTTTGTTTGCGCGCATTATAAGTTTCAGAACGTGATAGATCGCTTTATACTGCACCGTTAGTCCTGGCGAGAGTTGGGCAGGCAGTCCGCTAACCTCTTTGGTTCGCCTTAGGGGAAGGTGGGGCTGTCACAGGTGGTATCAGAGCCTAGGTTTGAATTAGCCTGGGTGTTATAGGAATGCTTGATCTGAGGGTTTATTGTTTATGGTCTTTAAGCTTATTGATGCTTATTTACACTTTTGGTAGGATGGACAGATCCAGTGGACCTAGTGATGGCCCTGCGGGCAAGCGACCCCGTATAGCGCTCCAGATGATTAAGTACCAGATCCGGCCAAAGGGGGCCGTTCTACGTTGGAGTCCGGCTAATCGCCGTAGACACTGCGAGTGCCGCCACACTTATGCTTACCCGAATGCCCTCGTTTTGGCGGTTGTGAAGGAAAGAAAGGAGCTGCCAAAAGCTAATGCCAAGCTTGAGGCTGAGGTGAATCAGTTGAGGGCGGCCAACGAGGGGCAAGCTAAGAGGATCGAGGGGCTGAAGTACGATGTACTAGAGGCTGAGGATAGAGTTGATGATCTCTGTGCCCAGCTTAGGGAGGCGCGTGAGCGCGAGTCTAAGAGGGCTCGAAAGGTGAGGAATCGAGCCGCTGCAATCCTGAACCTCTGTTTGGAGGTAGTGGAGGGAGTGAGCGACGAGGACTCCTGTGCGGGGTCCGAGGCTGGGGAGGAGTCTACCCCGTCGCCTGGGTCCCAGAGCCCAGCGACTGACTAGGCCTTGACTCTTAGGCTTCTTTTGGATAGTTGGTGGTTTTTGCATGTACATAGGGATAGGGATAGAGCCTTAGCTAACCATTTTGGATGTAGGGTTAGCTATGTGTAAATCTCTTTTGATAGGCCAATCCTCGGGAGGATCGTTTATGTACGTACGTGCCTTGGCCGTACTTGACTTGACTGATTGTATATATGTGTTTGGCTTGTATATATGTGTTTAGTGATTATGCTTGGACTGTATAAATATGTGTTATCGTGCAAAGTTTAAGTGTTGATTATATGTTTTGCTACTGCTTTGGTTTAGTACTTTTACCTAGACCGAGTGAAACCTATGGAAGGAACACGAAGTGGTCGGGGACGCGGGCGCGGTATTAGACAACCCACGCCGGTTAGGGAAACGGGGGAAACCTCAACTGGACCCAATCCTGGACCGCAAATGGACCCGAATGTACAGATAGCTGCCGCTATGCAGCAAATGACAAACCTACTAGCACAAGTAGTACAACAACAGGGCCAGAACCCAAACCCTAACCCCAGAAACCCTGGCCATCATATTGAGAGCGAAGATAGAGCTGTAGAACGTTTTCAAAAGTTTTCCCAGCCAAAGTTTGTTGGGGAACCTGACCCTGACGTTGCTGAGAAATGACTTGAGAAAATGGTTGATATATTCGCGGCCCTACACTACCCTGACGAACGGCAGGTCACTTTTGCCGTGTTCCAGCTTGAGGGCGCGGCCCGTTCCTGGTGGAACGTAATTAGACAGAAATGGGAGCGGGAGCAGACACCCAGGACTTGGGTGAACTTCATCCGAGAATTTAATGCAAAGTTTTTCCCTCCTCTAGTCCAGGAGAGGAAGGAGTATGAGTTTATAAGGCTTCACCAAGGGACTCAGACGGTGGCGGAATATGAGAGTCAATTCACCCCCCTGTCCAAATTTGCGCCGGAGTTAATCATGACTGAGCAACGACGGGTGAGGCGCTTTATCCAGGGTTTGAACGTTGAGATCCAGAAAGACCTAGCGGCGGCTCAAATCACTACGTTTAGCGAGGCAATGGAAAAAGTCCAACGAGTTGAAAGTGCACGGCTGCAGGTCCGAAACTTCCAGGCTAAGAAGCGTGGTTTTCCTGGGAGTACGTCTGGACAAGGTGAGAAGAGCACTCCCTCGAAATTTGGACGAGGAACGGGTGGTGGCCGACAATCGGGTTCAGGCAGAGGGACTCCGTTTAGGGGTGGTCAAGCTGGGCGAGGACAGAGGGGAATTGCTCAGAGTGGTTCGGCTTCGGCACCTCGCGGTCCCTGTGGGCACTGTGGGAAGGCAAACCACACTGAGGATAATTTCTGGAGGAAACAGGGTAAGTGCCTGCGGTGTGGAAGTGCGGACCATCAATTAGCTACTTGCCCGGTCCTGAAACAAGACGGAAAGGGGAGCCAACCATCGTCGAGGGCCAATACTGGACCAGCGAAGGGAGATGGGTCCAAACCTAAGGTGCCGGCTAGGGTATATTCCTTAGAGCCCCATCAGGTCCCAGAGTCTTCAGATGTGGTGGAAGGTACGATCCCTATTTTCCACCGCTTTGCCAAAGTTTTAATTGATCCCGGTGCCACTCATTCGTTTGTTAACCCTGATTTCATGTGTGGCATCGATATAAAACCTGCTAGTTTACCATATGACCTAGAAGTTAGTACACCTACGGGGAATCAACGTTTGGTGACTAGTATGGTTTATAGGGATTGCGTTGTATGGGTAGGTGAAAAGAGATTTTTAGGAGATCTTATTAGCTTGTCCATTAAGGGGTATGACGTGATTCTGGGTATGGACTGGCTAGCCAAATATAACGCCCAACTGGATTGTAGAACGAAAATAGTGGAATTTCACATTCCCGGCGAGGCAACCCTAAGGTTGGATATAAGGGGTAGGTTAGTTTCGTCTGCTCTAATTTCGGGAGTAGAGGGGCGCAAGGTTTTTTGGCCTTTTTAATTAACACCCCTACGGATAAATTAAAAGTGGAAGACGTGGCTATAGTGAGGGAATTTCCGGATGTATTTCCTGATGAGTTAGTAGCTTTACCGCCGGAAAGGGAGATAGAATTCCGAATAGACCTGTTGCCTGGAACCGCACCTATCTCGAAAACCCCTTACCGAATGGCGCCTGCAGAACTTAAGGAGCTTAAGTTGCAGTTACAAGATCTTTTGGAGCGGGGATTCATTCACGAGAGTGAGTCTCCTTGGGGAGCTCCTGTCCTATTTGTGAAGAAAAAGGATGGAACCTTGAGGATGTGCATTGACTACCGGGGTCTAAACAATGTTACGATCAAGAATAAATATCCACTGCCCCACATCGACGAGTTGTTCGACCAGTTGCAAGGAGCAGTGGTCGTCTCCAAGTTAGACCTCCGACAGGGATACTACCAGTTGTTAATTAGGAAGGAGGATATTCCGAAAACTGCTTTCAATTCAAGATACGGGCATTATGAGTTCGCCGTTATGCCCTTTGGACTGACTAATGCTCCCGCCGCCTTTATGGACCTGATGCATAGGGTTTTTAAACCCTATCTAGACCGATTTGTCGTTGTGTTCATTGATGACATTTTGGTCTACTCTAAGACACGCGAAGAGCATGAGGAGCATTTGAGGGTGGTATTGCAGACGTTAAGGGAACATCAACTGTATGCCAAGTTTAGTAAATGCGAGTTCTGGTTGGAGAAAGTAGCATTTTTAGGTCACGTGATCTCCCACGAAGGTATTTCGGTGGACCCGGCGAAGGTTGAGGCCGTGACAAATTGGAAGAGACCAGAAACCCCCACGGAAATTCGTAGCTTTCTAGGGCTAGCTGGGTACTACCGAAGGTTTATTAAGGATTTTTTCAAACTGGCAGGACCTTTAACTGACCTGACGAAGAAACATGGTCAATTTATCTGGAACGCCCGATGTGAATCAAGTTTTCAGGAACTAAAGAGAAGGTTGACCATGGCTCCAGTACTAGTACTGCCAAATGGAGTGGACGGATTTGTGGTGTATGCAGACGCGTCGCGAGAAGGATTGGGGTGCGTATTGATGCAGAACCGGAATGTAATTTCTTTCGCCTCTAGGAAATTGAAGCTTCACGAGCAGAATTATCCGACTCACGACCTGGAACTAGCCGCAGTTGTCTTTGCACTGAAAAAGTGGAGGCATTACCTATATGGGGTGACCTTCGAAGTGTATTCGGATCACAAGAGCCTTAGATACCTTTTCTCCCAGAAGGAATTGAATATGAGGCAACGAAGGTGGATGGAATTTCTGGAGGACTACGACTGTACAATCAACTACCATCCGGGAAAGGCAAATGTGGTAGCAGATGCTTTGAGTCGTAAGGTGCAAGTAGCAGGATTGATGATTAAGGAGTGGGATTTGTTAGAATCTGTGTGCGAGTGGAGACCCTGTCTTGGAAGCCATAAGGTGATATTTAGCAATGTTAGGGTGACCTCCACTCTACTGGAACGTCTTAAAGAGGCACAAAAAGAAGATTTGATGGTACGAAAGTGGAGAGAGAAAGTGGAAAAGGAAGAAACTACGGACTTCAATTTGAGTCCTGAGGGTATTTTGAAGTATCGAAACCGAATAGTGGTACCGAGGGAAGAGTCGATGAAAATGGAGATTCTGGAGAAAGCTCATCGGTCCAAGTATACAATCCATCCGGGCAGCAGCAAGATGTATCAAGACTTGAAAGGAACCTATTGGTGGGACAATATGAAGAGGGAAATCGCTCAGTACGTGCAGAAATGTCTCATTTGCCAACAGGTGAAAGCAGAGCATCAAAAACCATCGGGTTTGTTACAACCCTTGGAGATACCCGAATGGAAGTGGGAAAACATCACAATGGACTTTGTTTCAGGATTACCGAGGACGCAAAGGGGACATGATGCCGTTTGGGTGATCGTTGATCGATTAACCAAATCGGCCCATTTCTTGCCGGTGAACATGAAATATTCAATGGACAAACTGACCCGGCTGTACATGGACGAGATAGTAAGGCTACACGGTGTTCCTGTGAGCATCGTCTCCGATCGGGATCCACGGTTTGTATCTCGATTTTGGCAGAAGTTTCAAGAAATTCTGGGGACTAAACTCAATTTGAGCACGACCTATCATCCTCAGACGGATGGCCAGTCGGAATGGACCATTCAAACTCTCGAGGACATGCTACAAACTTGCATTCTGGACTTTGGAGGCAACTGGGGTCAGCACATGACCTTAGTAGAGTTTGCGTACAACAATAACTTCCATTCGTCGATTCAAATGGCTCCGTACGAAGCTCTCTACGGACGCAAGTGCCGGTCGCCGATTTACTGGGATGAAGTTGGCGAAAAGAAAGCACTGGACCCGGCAACTATTCCATGGATGGAAGAGGCTCAAGAGATGGTCAAGTTGATAAGACAACGGCTTCAAACAGCCCAAAGTCGACAAAAGAGCTACGCGGATAATCGAAGAAAAGACTTGGAGTTTGAAGTTGGAGACTACGTATTTCTCAAGATCACACCCTTACGAAGTCTTACAGCGGGTAAAGGAAAGAAGCTTCAACCGCGGTACGTCGGACCCTACAAGATTCTTCAGAGGGTTGGAGCGGTCGCGTATCGATTGGAACTACCGTCCAGTCTCTCTCGAATCCACGATGTATTTCACGTCTCGATGCTAAAGAAGTACCATCCTGACCCATCCCATGTATTGCAACCGGAGGAAATTGAAGTGGACGAATCGCTTGCCTATGAAGAGAAACCGGTCCAAGTACTTGATCGGAAGGTCAAAGAGCTTCGCAACAAGAAGATTCCATTAGTAAAGGTGCTGTGGAGAAACCACGAAGTTGAGGAAGCTACTTGGGAAGTGGAAGAGGAAATGCAGAAAAAATACCCAAACCTTTTTGGGAATTAAGGTGAGAAATTTCGAGGACGAAATTCTTTTAAGGGGGAAAGAGTGTGAGAACCCGCAAAACCCTAATTATTTTCCTAGGGTTTTAGTTCCCTTAATTGCATGTTTTCTGCATTTTCTGGCTTAGAAATATTTTCTTGGTGGATTTTATGAGCAGTTATAGTTTTTAGACGATCTTTCTAGTATTGGTGAGTTTTTGAAAAATTAAGGATAAATAACGGACGTGGGACCCACTAGTGCGAAAAGTTCGGAAAAATTCGGCCAATAAGGTTAAATTCCGGATACTGTGTAAAATTTATCGGGTGTTAAGAGATAAGTAGAGTGTGTGAAATGATTGATGTGAGAGGAAAAGGAAGTGATAAGATTGCATTAATGGTGTGACAAGTGTCACCCTCTTAGTGGTTCCAAGTTAAGATTTACTATTCCAATTTTTGACTTTTTTGACCAAAGGGTAAATATCTTAAAAATTGCTCAAAAATTCACCATTTCTTCTCCTTGGTGGCCGGCCCTCTTGTGCTAAGAAAGGAAGAAAACTTCTTCAATTTTCAAGTCCCAACTAGCTCAAATCACCCAAAAATACTTGCTTCCATTTATTTCCACTCCATAAAATTCCTTCCTTGGGTGCTAGTAGGTAGTTTAGTGAAGTTTGTTTGAAGAGCTAAGGTGTCCAACATCTTCCTCTCTCTTGTTTACTAGATAAGTGGTGATTGACTACCCTCCTATACCTTATGAAACTTAAGTTATGCTTATTAGTGATTAAAGTGCTGAAATTTCTGGTTTTTATCTTGGTTTGAAGTGATTTGGTGAAGTTTTTATTTTATTGATGATTTTTCTGGTTTAATTGGATTATGATGGTGTGGTTGTTTATGATGGTTGGTAATGGTCTATATAGACTCTAGTAGGTGCAAATTATGGGTAATTGCAATCAATTTTGAGTTTTGATTGAATTGTGAAATGTTAGGGTTTCAAAACCCCTAATTCTGTCCGATTTTGGATCATAGGGTTAGAGGCCGAATTGGACTTTTCTCAAAACATGAAAGTTGTAGGTATTGATGAGTTTGAAGTGCCTGCAAAATTTCAGGTCATTTGGATTTGTGTAGAGTGAGTTATGTCGATTTTACTGTTGCTGGTCTGGGTTGCTCAGAATGTGAAAACTGCGCTTGTAATCGTTTGTTTTGACTGGAATTGGTTTGGATTTTGAAGTTGGTGTCTTCTGATGAAATGTAGCTGGATGTCTTAGCTAACATATTCCTTTGGAATTTCGGCATTTGGACCTGTATAGACTGAGTTGTGTTCATTACAGCATAATGTGATTTGTGAACTTGTAATTACGGTTCAGGTTGTGGTATTCTGCATTTTTGGCCTAGTTGTGCTAGGATTTGGACTGAGTGGCCTTCTACATTGTTGTAGCCCTGTTCCATAGCTTCGAAACGGTGGGCCTTACACCTCCATCCGATAATCGTAGTGAAATTGACGCCATTACCGCACAATAAGGGCAAAACAGTTTTTCTATTCGGGGCCAAGACTAATGCTATTTCTAATTTCTGGTTTGCTATCATGCTTATTTATGCATATGAAACCCTATTGGGGTTGTGTTCAGCATTGTTTTGTGACTCGTTATCGAGTCTCGTTGTATTTGTTTGCTTGTTCTAGGAGGAAACGGTGGTGCACGACGTTCGTTTAACGACGGTGCATGAAACATCATTTTCTCACTTGGTGAGTATACTACTCACTTAATTGTTACTATGTGGCTTTGCTAAATGTATATGTGATGCCTTGAAGGCTTACTTGGATATTGGAATTGATTAAGGTGAGGGTGTACTTGACCGCCCTCACCCCTTTTGATAGTATCACTGATTAGCTACCGTTTTACTGCATTACTGAACTTGATATATTGGTTGGTGAATTCCATTTCATGGAAACTGCTTTGGTGTCGTTTGGACGAATGTCCAATGGCCTTACTGTATTACTGAGCTCAACCCCGTAGGTAGTCAATTGAATCGAGCCGGCGAGGGCTTGGTCGTGAAAATTGACATGCCTCGGGGACTGTACTGTGGAATCTTGTGGTATTGAGACCTTTGGTTCCGGTATACTCGAGTATTACCAAAATGACTGAATGGAGTGCGGGCCCGGTTGGGGAATGTTGGGCGGAAGGAATGGAAGTAAAGAGTTGTCTACGGTTGGTTATTCTTTTAACATTGACGGAGGGTCAATGAGGTTGGATCAAGATTATAAGCGAGGAAATGGGCTCTTGAGAGCCGTCCGTATCCTTTCACTGATTTGATTTACTTCTTATTTGCATACTTGAACTGAACGGTTATGTTTATGTGATCTTAGTTGCTATGGTGGTTGTATTCTCACTGGGCACTTAGCTCACCCCGTTCTTTTGTTTTCCTTACAGGAATATGACTCTTTTGGAATGAATTTTGTTAAATGGTTGCCGAATGAACTAGATGAATGCCTCTTTTGTATTGTACATAAAATGGGACCCTAAATGTATCATTAGGGCCGTTTTCACTTTTATTTTGGCAACCCCCATATGTAGTGACTTTTGTATCACTTTTAAATGCCATTGTGGCTTGTAAATGGTTAATGTTATGTTGTATATGTATTTCGATGTTTGGTTGGGTTTCGGACGGGTCGGTTACTGTTCATGGCCGACTCTGGATTTCATTTCTTTTATTTGGGTTATTTTGCCCTTTTGCTTTGTTTGCGCGCATTATAAGTTTCAGAACGTGATAGATCGCTTTATACTGCACCGTTAGTCCTGGCGAGAGCTGGGCAGGCAGTCCGCTAACCTCTTTGGTTCGCCTTAGGGGAAGGTGGGGCTGTCACAGTCAATGAGGAGAGAGCTGGTCGGCAATGAGGAGAGAGAAGATGGAGAGAAATCTGATTTCCTTTAGCTTCCAAGAGAAGGTGAAATATGTGGTGGAAATTCACCCAAAAGTCAACTCTCATTAGGGGCCGTTTGGTGCGATTACGGCTCGATTTTCTCGCGCGTTTGGTTCACTAGTGCACTAAACCTCCAATGCATTAATATTCATGTAAGTATTATTCACTCTTAATTGTCCCGAAATAAGGGTCTAAAGTCCCTCAAATAAAGTCGCGCATGTGAAAACGCGTACCGTCAAATTTAACGTTATAACGCGAAACTTCCGAGAAATTCTTATAACGATTGCACTACTAACTATCACTTGAGTATTTATTCATAAGATTACCTATTTTAGGACCATTGTATAAGTCTCCAATATTCCAAGTTTATTGTGCTACTACGCGGATAAAATCTCCAAGCACTATTCACTATTTTTACTAAACGCGCTCCAGGTAATTAATTTTCGAAACGAATCATTTTAAAAATATAACAAAATTATATTACCATGTATTTAGGTCTAATAAGACTAGAAAATATTCCTTGGAAATAAAATCCAATTAAATAATTTATTAAGCCATAAATTAGGCATAAAATAATAGTTTTTACGAGTCCTCACACAACCCCCCAAAAAAATCCTTCTTTCGCCGCCCACAATAAAGCGGATATCTGAGATACTTAATCGGGAACGGTTTATATGAGAACCCCGTTACCTTCTGAATGACCCAGCGCTTGGATGGAGCGGCCGTCGGGTGCACCAAGAAACAACTCTTACTTGCATTGATCCTTTGCCCGAAAGCTGCCTTATAATCAGCTAGCACCTGCTTCACAAGCTTCAACGATTTCGTCGAGGCATTGGAAAAGATCAACACATCATCGGCATACCCCAAATGAGTCACTAGGGGACATCCCCTAGGGACACGAAACCCTTGAAACCCTTGATGACTCTGCAACTTATTCAGCGACCTCGATAACACCTCAGCCCCAATGATAAATAGCGCAGGAGAAAGGGGATCCCCTTGACGCAGCCCCCGGGTAGATTTAAAAAAATCATACGAAGACCCGTTTACAACCACAGAAAACCAGACATTTGATATTAACCTCCAAACCATATCTATCCACCGCTCTCGAAATCCAAACACTCGGAGCACATTGATAAAAAACGGCCACACAACCCGGTCATAAGCTTTCATCATATCTAGCTTCAAAGCAACGTTACCCCCCCCTTGTAGCCCGTCCAATCGAAGAAATCAGTTCCTGAGCTAACAAGTAATTGTCGGAGATTACCCGTCCCCGAACGAAGCCGCTCTGGTTTTCCGAAATTATCTTAGGAAGCACAGAAGCCAGACGATTTGCCAGGATCTTGGAGATAATCTTGTTGACAAAGTCACACAAACTGATCGGTCGGAACTCAGAAAAATCCTTAGGCCGTGCAACCTTGGCCAGCAAAACCAGGGAAGTCGCAGTCACTTGCCTGGGCAATTCCTCCCCGCAGAAAAAACTTTGTACAGCTCAATACACATCCACTCCGATTATGTCCCAGGTGGAGGTAAAAAATTTTCCGGTAAAACCATCGGGCCCCGCAGCACTATCCCTATTCACACGTATTTACATATTCCTACTTAGGATTTACAAGTATTTACATCGTATTATTACTATTTAGTACAAGTAGTTACTATTAATCATATTTAATATCTTCCTATTTAGGATTGATTGAATGTCATACCAGAAAGAGTACCACCATAAAGAGATAGTACAAGTACTATTTAGTAAATAGTAAAAATAGTAAAAGTAAATAGTAATAGTAAAAATAAATAGTAATAATAAAAAAATATAGTAATAGTATACAGTAAACATAGGTAGATAGTGAATAGTGCAAGGAAATAGTGATAGTGAATAGTAAAAAGTTAATAACAAATAGTTTGTCAATGAATATAAAAAAGAACAAATGGTAAATAATAAAAGTAAATAGTAATTGGTAATTAAGGTTCTCGATGGGTTTTTCACCAATTTTTCAAACAGACGCAGACATTGTTCCTCATCAAGGTCCTTGCACTATATCTACAGATCTTTCCTGTTTGAGATGCGGTCAAACTCCTATTGTGGACTCCTTCGATGATGATGACGACAAACAAATACCTGAAGCACTACTTAGGAGGTCCAAACGGCTACAGTTGCAGCAAGATCTGTTACACTGGAGAGTGTATTGGAGATACAGTTGCTCTATTACCCCGCACAATAGGGGCAAAGCTCGTTGATGGGTAATTCAGATTAGTAGCTTTCATGGGTGATTTGTAGCTTTAAGCAATAACAATACTTTTTACTTTGCTATATTAGACATTTACGGCTGATGCTACATTATTTATGGTACCTTAAATTATTCGTAAAAGCAAAAAACTTTCATAATTAGAATGCAGTGTCATAAATTTAAATTAATTTTTGTATTTGAATGTGGAATCTAAACCTCACTTTTACCCATTCATCGATAGTTGATCACCGATTAATGGCGAAAACAAAATAGCATTTCTTAATGTAATTTTTGCTTTAAAGCATAATACATTCTAAGACCATTTTTGGGTTTAGCGTTGATAAACTAGGGTTTAGGGTTTATAAATTAGGGTTTAAGGTTTATAAATTAGGGTTTAGGATTTATGGTTGATAATTAAAGTTTAGGGTATAACTAAAAAAATTAAAAAAAAAGGTCATCACTGCATCCAAGTGGATGCGGTAATTTAAAAAAAAAAGCATAAATCTGTCCATTAAGAGATACCAAATGCAAGTCTAAACATCAATATATAACATTGGACCTCCCAAAGCACTCTAACTTTACTCGACGTTTCTTCCAATTTCAACTCCTATAGGGAAAACAAAACTAAGAGGTTGAATGAAGCCCAGTGAAGTTTACCAAACAAGCAACATTCAATAAACACTTAAACCAGTAAAATTAAACAAATAAAGAATACTTCATTGTATCATTACTGTGACGACCCCACTTCCCCCTAAGGCGTACACCAGGGTTTAGCGGACCGCCTGCCCAACTCTCGCCAGGACTCGCTCACTTACTAAAAAAAATAATTTACAACTATTGAAAACGAATGAAACAACAATTTCCAAGCTTAGAATGTACATTGATGCTTAAGTTAAGCTCCAAAGATCATACATTCTCAAATATCTCAAAATATTTAAAATTCCAGATACATTCAACCCTAATCGAGCACTAGCGTGAGTACAATTGCAAAAATTCAAATGCTAGACAATGCTAGCCTATACCAGGCTCACGCCCTCATTCGTATCCCCTGGAAGAAAAACAAAACTAATAGGATGAGCTAAAATTCAGTGAGATTCCAAAACATCATGCAAACCCAAGTAGCAAGTTGACCATTGTTTAAAACTTGAAATATCAAAGTAACGAGTATAAGAGTTCATAAAAATGAGCAATAACACTTCAAATAACAAATTATTAGATATCCAACATTTACAGGTAAAAGGATACAGTCTGCTCTCAGGAGCAGGTTCCATGACCACTTGTTCAAAATCTGTTGACACTCCATCAACCATGAAATTATAACAAGTCCAGTAGAGTACCACTTAACTCCAATCTCCGTCCACCATTCAAACCGCCTACCGGGCCCGAATGTCAAGATAAATAGTGGTGGTAATACTCGAGCATACCAATTAGTCAAGGTATCCCTAGTACCCTCGTCAGTTGTGGGTTGCCTAACCCCGCGCCCGCGGCCTCGCCCACTACGAGTGCCTTCCATTCTCTAAGTCAATCTAAAGTCGAGGCGCAAAGTTAATATTAAAAGTGCATATAAATATAGTCATAGAAGCATGAACAAAGAACCAAAAGTAAACACCACATAAGGCATGTATACACATAAAGCATTTATACATGGAACACATAACTGTGTCAAACAGTCATACATGAGCAGTCAAGCAAATATATACATGGGTACACCCGTGAAGCCAAAAGAGGGTCTACCAAAATACACTGTACAACCTAGGGCCCAAAAGTACCAAACAACTAACCAAAAGCCTCTCCTAGGTATCCCTCACACGGGATCAAAACAAGGCTCAAGGAACCCTAATCTAGTCCTCCACGGAGCCAACCGACTCCCCCCCAGAGCTAGAGCTAGGGGCGCCTCCCTGACCTGGTGCTCCACCACCTGGAACTCCCCCTGGCGCATTGGCGCCAATCACTCCCTGGATGAGTGCCCCACACTCATCGATAATAGCGCCGGACCGGTCTCTCACCTCCCGGACTACGCGAGTAAGGCGGTCGTTAACCACCTGCAACTGCTCCCGCAGAGCGTCCGTCCTCTCCTGCTCCATGGCCACGTCCCCCCGGAGCTCTCCAATCCTATCGGCCTGCATCCGCATAATGCCCCTAAGCCTAAGGGTCTCAGTGCGCTCCCTGGCGGCGTCACATCTCAGCCTCCGTCGCTCGGCAAGTACCGCCTCAACCACGTGGTCCGCGTAGGAATAAAACTGGCAACGCCTACAGCGGCGGGTCCGGCTAGCGGTATACCACAGCCGGATCGGACCTCCCGGCCTCTCCTGGTAGTCGATAACCCGTGGGCGCCTCCGAGGTGGCTCGTCTCCGCCTGCCCCACTAGTTCCTGCCATAGCCTACAAAGATAGCAAAGGTTTATCGCTTAGACAATATATTCACACTTAATGGCGTCTAAACACAATCCCCAAAAGTTCTAAGAATCAGGTTTCAGGTTCGCCCAGGTTATTTCTAACCTAGGCTCTGATACCACTTGTGACAGCCCCACCTTCCCCTACGGCTCCCCTAAGGCATACCAAAGGAGTTAGCGGACTGCCTGCCCAGCTCTCGCCAGGACTACTAAAACGGTCAAACCATAACTCCAGTCGTTCGGGAAACTATTAGCGCGCTTAGCCAACCCAACAATCGTAAAACGGAAAACAAAAGTCAAAACGTAGGGTGAATAGTGACTGCCACGTCACCATCCGTCAAGACCCAATCGAATACAGGTAATCCAACAATCACTGAAAAGAATATATACAAGCCAAATATAATACATTGGACAAGAGTACACTCACTATTACAAACCACATTCGTATGTTTACAAGCCAAGCCAAAAGGAAGTATTAAATCCAAGTACAATTAAGGTTCCAACTATTGAGGAGCTATACAAAATCTCTTGACTAGCTCTACTCAACTCATTCTTCAAAATCAAAAGTCCAAAAGATAATTCCCTGTAAGGAAAACAAAATTAACGGAGTGAGCTTTTCGCCCAATGAGGTACTATCACGTACATATACCAAGAGCACATAAACACAAGAAATATTCAATCCAAATGCGCATGTCAAGTAAGCAATAGTAACCACACCCAAGTGTAAGGAATAAAAGGATACGGGTGGCTCTCAGGAGCCCTTTTCCGCTTTGCCATACTTTATCTCATTCCATTGACCCTCCGTCAATGTATATCAGGTAATCATGACCGTAGACTCCTCTTTACTCCAATTATCCGTCCACCTCACTTTCCCCTTACCGGGCCCGAACACCAAACAGTACAGAATTGGTATTACTCGAGTATACCGGAATCAAGGGTCTCATACCCAAAGATTCCCAAATACAGTCCCCATGGCTTGTCAAATGTCCCCGACCAAGTCCTTACTGGCTCAAGTCCATTGACTTCCAATGAGGTAGAGCTCAGAGTGAACAGTAAAGGTTCAGAGATACAGTAAACAATGGTATCCAATCGACACCAAATCAAGTACATTCAAGAGTATTCAAGTGATATAATAAACAGTCAAGAGGCCAGAGAGTACGAGAGTGGTAAAGTACACCCTCGCCTCTCCTAGTCCAACCAATAATCACAACTAGGCCAAATAACAGAATTCAAGTACAAGAAAGCCACGGAATAACAAACATGTGAGTAGTACACTCACCAAGTCAAACAAAGAAATTTCACAAGTTTTCGCCTGACGTGAGCCTCGGATCACCGGCACGCCCTATAATAATAAAAAAAGTACAATTAAGACCCAAACACAAGCCGAATACCTTTTAATAGGAACTATCAAGGCAAGACCCAAATATAGCTTGGAAATGAAAATACATAACATTTAGGGCTAAAAGTAGAAACAAACCCTATGATCGTTCATTTCTATCGAATCTCAACCCAACTCACAAGAACCTAATATCCTAGACACTTGGACAGCATTTCCCCTAAAATTTCAGTTTTTCCATCCTACAAAACAACCATTAAAAGCCATCCAATACAACCACAAGCACCCAAACAATTCATAAGCCATTCAATATACGTAATTAGGGTCACAATACCCCTCAATTATAGCCAATTAGAAGCTCAACAATCAACCATAGAAAAGCCCCAATTTGAAACCCTAAATCTGAAATTTTCCGCACAAGCGGAAATTTTCCGCAATTAACGCACAAGAGAGCTATAAAACACCATTTAGAACCACCAAATCAAACCCAATCATATCCATCATATGAAAACAGAAAAAATTCCAAGAAAAATCAGAAAATTAGGAAACTTCACTTCAATCCACCAAATCTTCCGTACAATCACGTATATAGCTACTATAAGGCACCACTTGGCCAAAATTAGAAACAAAAGATGAGTTCCAAGCAAGATACCTTAGATCTTCAAGAAAAGTTGAAGCTTAGAGAGTTTTCTTCCAAAACAACACCACCAAGGTCTTCAAACACTCCTAGCAAGATGATTTTATGGACTAATTCAAGAAGTAATCTGTTGATTTTCAAGATTGAAGCAAGATTAGAAGATGGAAGGTTGAGGAATTTTTCTCTTTGCTTGCAAGAGAGGTTCGGCTATGGAGGAGAAGAAAATGAAGATAATTTGGTCCAATTTTGACTTTTAAGTGAAGACAAAGAAAGTTAGGCAAAGTTAGGTATGGTTTGGCCAACCAAAATTGGACACTTGGCACCTTATTTTCACTTAGAGTTATCCTCTTGTCCCTCCATGGTTAATCCATCTAGGTAACCTCTAATCATCTCCTAACACCTAGTAATAAAATCCCTTTATGCAAAATTTAACCGAATCGGCCGAATTTCTCTCACTAAATGCACTAGTGGGTCCCACGTCCAATATACATTCCTAATTTCTCACGAACTACCTTATACTAGTAAAATGATTTTAAAACTATATTTAATGATAAAATGTTGATAAAAGTAATATAATAAAGAAAATAAAAGAAAACGGTGAGCAGAAATAAAATAATATATAATAATAATAAATTTTTTTTCCCCGTTCTGAGTTCTCACATGATTTGTGGGTGTTGAGGTTTGGTTGGAAAGTAAAGAAAGACAAGGGAAATGCTGTCAAAAGTTTCGCGGAGCTTCTGCACAGTCTCGGGAAATTTGCTATATCTTGATGTAGGAATGTCAGAATTGAGTTCTGTTTGTTGCGTTTTAAACTATATTCATAGGGCTATAAACCATGTAAATTTTGGACCCTGTTTATGTCTGTACCATTTATGGTGTTTTTTCAAAATTGACTGAAATATTGTACCTGTTCTGTCTTTCACTGGATAAAGCAGCAATTTGAAGCTTGAATTTGACTGACTTGCGTTCTGAATCTTATGAGGATGTTTTCTGGAAAGTTATAGCCCTTTGAATGTATCCAACGGTATAACTTTTATTAATTTTGGGCTTACAAAACTTGAGATATGATTTTCATATAGGGTTGCAAGAAACTGGAAAATCCTGTTTTCCTAGTATTGATCTTACTTTCATTATCTACTTCAAATTTGGAATTGGTCAGTCATTGTAGGTAGGGCTTTGAGGTTGTTCATGCCTTTAAGACTAATTGTTACTTTTTCACTCCGAAGTCACCTTTTTGCTTTGCATTAATAGTTCTTTTGACTAGGCATATGGCTCATAACCGAGTCTCACTTGCGAATTCCATACTAGGTCTTGGAGTAGAGTCTTAAGTGTTTGCCTTGATTGTTCTAGCAGGTGCCGACGATTAAAGCCACACTTGGGAAGGAAACTTTTGAAGTTATCCTTATTTGAACTGGTGAGTGCACCACTCCCCTGAGTTCTTGCTAAACTGGTTTTCTGTACTTGCAACTTGCTATTTGAATATCTTTCCTGACTGTTTATCTTGTATGAGATGAGGGTATACTTTATCACACTCGTTCTCTTGCCTGTACTAAACAAACAGGAATTTATTACTTGTACTTGTTATGTACTTGAACTTGTTACTTGCACTTGTTATGAGATCGTTTGGAAGTGTGTCCAACGATCGTCCTGTTAAACTTGAGCTCAACCTCATGGGGAGTTAATTAAATCGAGCCAGTAAGGGCTTGGTCGAGATAATTGACAATCCATGGGTGCCTGTTCCTGGGGAATCTTTGAGTATTGAGACTCTTGATTCCGGTATACTCGAGTATTACCATTCCTGTTTCTATTTGGCGTTCGGGTCCGGTAAGGGGTATGTTTGGTGAACGGGGTTTTGGCGTTAAAGTGGTGTTCTACTGGACTGGTTTCTTTATTGAAAGTTAACGGAGGGTCAACGAGGCTGGATCAAGTACAGCAACGGGGATTTGGCTCCTGAGAGCCACCTGTATCCTTTACATTGTGATGTTCATTCATTTCTCGTATTTGATGTGAATATGTGCCTCCAAAGTGCTTTCTCATGAATTCTACTGATTCTACTATTTATATTGTTGGTACCTCATTGAGCTTTTAGCTCACCCCATTCCGTTATCCTTGTTTTCCTTACAGTGAACCATCTTTTGGAACTGTAATGTTTTGAGAAATGAGTTGAGCTAGTTAGAAATTTTTTGTTCTTTTGGTATAGCTCCTCGACAACTTGGAAACCCTAAATGTATCTTAATACAATGTTTCCTTTTGGATTTGTAAACTTACTAATATGTATATTTAAAATGTTTCCTCATGTTTATGTGATATATAGATATTCGGGAATGTACATTCTTTCATTGCAAACAAAGTGTACTTGTACGTGGTTGGATCCTACGTGGCGGCGGCCCTTCCATTTCATTTTAATTCTTGTAGTTTTATTCCGGTTTTGATGGAGGTAATGGCTGAGTCCCGGTGAGAGTTGGGCAGGCGGTCCGCCGAACCCTTTGGTTCGCCTTAAGGTGAGGTGGGGCTGTCACATGTTATGTGCTATATGTGATTTATGTGTTTATTTGCTTTATTATGCTTTATCTGATTTCTTAGACTGTAATAAATGCATGTTATCACACTAGTCCAATGCTAACTGTGATTCCTTTCCCGTCACCACACTAGTCCAACTCTAGTTGTGGTTCTTTGTTCCGATTTCTCACTAGTCCAATGCTAGTGAGGATCCATAGACATGGGTTAGTCCAATGCTAGACCCTTAGGGACCTCCCTCGCTAGATCATGTTTGTATGATTACATTACACATCATGCATATTTTTCCATTTTTTAGGATCTTTGTCATTTTCATATAATATTTCCCCTAATAAAATATCCCTTACCCCTATGAATATATAACATTTAGATTTGCATCTCATTTAGGAAATTAGGGGGTAGATTAGTGCATTTTGCCTGATTAGACTAGAGATAACCCCTTGGATATGGGATATGGACGAGTTTGGCTTTCTAACCTTAACACGCTCGTATTCCCTCTATTAAAGGGAAAATTGAGTCACGAACATTAGTCCCTCGTACCCGACATGATGCATTCCTTTAGGTCACGTATATTTGTATAATTATTTTATTTTCCTTTTCTTTTCTTAGAGTCTCATATTTTTTTGCATTATTCGTAACCTCTCCAAAGAGTTCACATTGGGCATCACAATTAATGTGATTGGCACCAATTGAGCTTTGAAGAGAAATTTAGACCCCCCAATACCCTCTTAAGTCTAGGGTTTGCATTCATATAGTACATCCAAATGTGATAAATCTTTAGGTTAAAGTAAGAAAATCTTTGACTAAATCGCGCAACTAGCCTTGGCTAGGTTGAAAGGGTGCCTTGGATTCTTATCCTTGCCTTCCCTTTCTTCAAATGCGACTTGGTACACCCTAACTCAATACCAAGTGGCAACTCCGATTTTTCATTAAAACCCTTTTTAAACTATATTTTGGGTCAAATCGTCGCATTTTCAAGTCCCATTTAGACCCATGTTTTTTCATTTTCTTTTTAAATCAAAAATTCATTTTTCAATCCAAAATTGAATCAAAAGCCATTTTTCTAAACATGTCTTTAATTTATTTTTCTTTATTTAAAAAATGGGGCGCGACACAAAGGTTCTGACTTTTCATACAACCAGCCCGTGCCAAACACTAGGGCGAGAACCACTACAAAATCAAAGGCCTAGCCTAGGCTAGTCGATACAAGCTCTCGTTCTTGCTCGCCTTCCCCAGTTAAGGAAAACAAAACTAAAGGGATGAGCTAAAAGCTCAGTGAGGTTCCGAACACATATCAAACAATCAATCCGATACATTAAGCATAGAGCATCAAACATTTACAATGGAAAGCGATAATAACACATTCATTAAAAGGATACGGGCTCACAAGGAGCCATTCGTTCATTCGTTCTCCTGTCATTTCCCCTTATTCCTCCAATCATTTGAAAATGCGTTTTTGTAAATAAAACCCTCGTTCGTTCGTTCATTTCATTCACCCCCTTCCTGGACGTTGCCCAAGCTCCACCAAAATTCAAGGTAATACTCGAGTATACCAACGTTCACACCCAGGGTCACCATATTGCCCGACCGAGTTCGTTTCTGGCTCGAGTCGATCGGTAACGAAGGGCAGGGCCCAGTTCAGCCAAAAGGCTTACATCATGCACAAGTAATGTTTCAATCATTAAATCATTGAAAATTTCACATTCATTTAGGTTGAGTGCGATAAAGTACACACTTGCCTAGGAAACTCATTTTGAAAATCCTTGAAAGCACATAACATATTATCAAACAATAACACAAGCCATGAAGTCAAGAAAAATATAGCAAACAAGGAACACTCACCTATGTACGCAAAAATAATGTCCAAAATATCCCTCCAGATATTACCCTCAGTCACTGACGAAACCTAAAACTAAACGAGAGCAAACATTACGGTTCATCTAACAAAACAATTAAGTTTAATCGAAGAAACCCGACTAATTACGAGTAAACGTATAAAGATGCCTTTAGAGTGAAAAGAGCCATTTGGATCGGAAGATGGAAATAACTAAGGGTTTAACAAACCAAACGTAAACGAAACTAAAAGCGTTATAATATTTCTGGCAGAAAACACTTGAACCAAAAACAAATCGGAATCCAACAAGATAGGCTAAGAAATATTGTTTCCAGAATCGTTTATGTGGCTCAAAATCAATATATATTCAAGTGGATATTATATCACAAAGGTCCAATGAAAATCGTGTGGAAAGAGGACAAAATACCCAAGAAAATCCTAAACCACTCCTCCTTATTTTGGTAAAGAGTAAGTAAACATTGGGAGTTTTAAACTAAAGAGGTATCATGTTTTAAAATAGTAAAACGGTCATGATATTCACCAAGCGGAAATATATGAGTCCAAATAGGAAATAGCTTCTCGAGCACCCTTTGAGGGCACCAATATGGTTTTTCATGAAATACACCCAACTTGACACAAAACACATTTCCAAAAATCATTTTAACTCATTCAAATTACAAGAAAATAAACGGACGGCATTTCCCCTAATTTTCTTCACTTTCACCCTACAATTAAAAACCCATTCTCATACCATTAATTACAATCACACATATGATCCATAGGTAATAAAACATGTCCAATTAGGGCACAAAACCCTTCAATCAAAGCCAATTAGAGACTCCAAAGCCAACTATAAGAAAATCCCCAAATTGAAACCCTAGAACCGGAAATTATCCCCACAAGCGGAAATTTTTCGCAATCAACCGCAATTAATGTATAAAGGTCCCATTTAACACCATTTTAAACCACTAATCCAAGTCCAATCCATGACTATCATATAAAATCAGAAAAATCCCCAATATATCGGAAATTGGACCAACTTCACTTTAAACCATGAAATCATCCACAATATAGCATTTTTAACCACCATTTAGCACTAATATACCATTATCAAACCAACAAAGAAACTTGCTTAGCAACTCACCTTACAACTCAAGAAAGGTAGGAACTTAGAGCTTCACTCCCAAAAACAACTCCACAATCACCTTTATTCCTCCCTAGTATACCTTTGTATGGAGTGGTTCGAAAATCCAACGGTGAAATATCAAGATTCAAGTAAAAAATTGAAGTTGGAAAATGAAGAGCTTTTCTTTCTTTCTCTCAAGACTCATAGCTGGGATAAGGAAGAAATGAAGATATTTTGGGCCAAAAGTGGAATAAAAAATGAAGGAAACAATCGATCAAAGCTGATGACCGGCTGTGACACGTCAGAATCCGACCGGAATCTAGCTGGATTTCCGGCCGGATTCCTGGCCGGATACTGGCCAGAGAGGAAATCCATTTTTTTCAAAACACCACAACAATCCGGCCAAGAACTGGCCGGATTTGTGGTCGGATTTGGCCCTTCAGTTTTTTCACAAAATGTTTTCTTTTTTCCCTAGTTCGATTGCTGCACTTAATCGTACTTCCAACACATGCACATATATACATATCTCACACACAATTACACGTATTAATAAAACCTTCCTTTGTTTAAATAAATGGTTAACAAATTTCACTTAAAAAGGGAAGTGAGAATAAACTAAAAGGCTGAGAAAATGTGAAAGGTTTAGGGTTCTCACACTTTATCAGAAATATAATCATCATTATTATTTAAGGAAATATGTAGATCATTTCTCGACTCTGATACCATTTCAGTGCCCAAATTTAAGTCAAAATTTAAGTTTGGGTTGGCTAACAAGATATTTATATTTATGATTTTTTATGTAAAGGATATTTTTATTTGTAAACTATATTTAGAATGTGTTATATTTATTGATAAGGTACTAAATGAGTTTGTAGAATCTTCCATAAAAATTTGTTTCAAGAGAATAGAATGCATACCATATCAAAACTAACAATTTTTTATTAACAAATGAGAAGGGTCCATCTTGTTTCCATACCTTTATTTTTTATTTTTGACCAACAAAACTTCGGCTACCTCCTCGAGAATTTCTTACTTGGATGTTTCAGTCTCCAACCACAAGGGTGACTTCCTTCAAGGGCCGCTTCAAAATTTTGCGGCACAATTTAGTTTCGTTTCCTATATCTAAGCGTACTCAGATACAAAGGATGAAAAGTTATGAAGAAAACTTCTTCCTTTATTAATGAAGAAATTGTAGTACAAGATCGGTTGGCGCACTACTCTCTCTCTCTCTCTCTCTCTCTCTCTCTCTCTCTTTGTCTCTCTTTCTCTCTTTCTTGTTAGCTAGACATGAATTAGAGAAATATTTTAAAGGAAAGTTACTTCTACGTAGGCTCAATTGTCCTCCTTTACAAGTAGTCATCCTATTTATAAAGGTTGCAGACTTCGTTGTTGGACTTTAACTGATACTTTCCATAGACTTTAACTTGTTTTAATCCCATGGACTTAACCAAAATATTTTGGATTTCGGGAGTGATGTAAGTGCTTACGTCTTATTTCATACTTTGACTGCTTGAAACGGTATCATTATCTTCTTTTTTACCCTTTAGTACAAGTCGGACACGTGTTATTTTTGTGTTTCAACTGTAAATTTTGGAAACCACAAGAATCACAAGATGCCATTACTATAACCTCTTGGAAGTATGGAATATTGGTAACGAACATTCCACACTCGAAACTTGGCAGCACAAGCTCCATAGGTTGATGGAAAAGTCATCACCTCTTTAGGTGGTGTGATACACTACATGTTTCTTTCTTTTTAGATCTATATGGGCAGATCTATGTATAGCCTATTTGGGAGTGAAGTGCTTTTGTTCTTAAAGTATTTTTTGAGTGATGGAGGTACATTGAGATATCTGGTAAATGCCATTCATAAATTTACGAGTAGATTTTTTGCCTCCAAAGTATTTTTTGGAAGCTCAAAATTGGTGCCTTTGATATAATAACTTTTATGTCTCAAAAAATAAAAAATAAAAATTTGACTATCTTTTTATTTTTTTAAAACCTCCCATCCCACTCCCAGCTACTATGTTTAAGATTCAAATATGAACCTAGTAGTGAGAAAATCTCTAAGAGCTGTCCCAGATTCAACACTCCAATTATGAAATGTATAAAGAAGCAAGTACATTCAAAATTTTAAAATTTAAATTGCAATCATCCTAATATAATATGCATTTATATACGTAAGCATCTAGACTGTATAACGAAGTAGTTAAATGGCTCCTAGTTGTAACACATAGATACGATGGACAAATATGCGATCTCTCACATCTGCATACAAACATGTTATATGTATATTAGTTATTCCCTCATGCAATTTGCACAGGTATTTTCATTTTTCAAAATGAAATTCAATCGGATATTGCTATATAACAATTAAAATAAAATTTTTATAAGATATAGATATGCAATATAAGCGAACATGAAGTTAAATAGAATTTAAAAAATTATCTCATGAACAAATTAATGATTAGCTTTTTTTTTAATTGATGAAAGCTTCCATTAAATCTACCCCTATGATTTAAGTTGATTCACATGAATGGTTGGTGATAAGGGAACATGTAAAATGAGGACATCTATTAAATCTACTCACACTTTAAAAGCCAAGAAAAAAGGAAAGAATTTATTAAGATAATACTACGTACAGGGAAAAGGATTCAAAATTTGCCCAATTCGGTAGCATGTGAATGTGAATGTAAAAAATAATTAAATCTACAACAGTCTAATTACGAAGAAAGAAAATATATAATTGTTTCATTAATTTCTTATATTTGGGTAATAGATGAAATCGATTCACAAGGGACTAATTTTATAGAAAAGAAAATATATACTTTTAAATTATGATACGAACTTGATTCTCCAAACTCCCACTCTTGAAGAAATGAATTGCACAGGCAGCAGAAAGATCTATCTCGGCCAGGTTACAGATACAAAGATGGAACAACCTCGACCCCTCTAACCCACAAAATTGTGAATCTTGAATCCAATCGCGACCCACAACTCAACAAGATTGCGAACCAAGATGTGTTGATAGAATGACGCCACAATTCAACATGGTCTTGAATTGATAAACCAAAATTTGAACAAAGGAGACACGAGTCACTTTGTATCAAGGAACATTCCCAAGGAAGAAGAAAGAGAAAACTCTCAAATTTTATTCATCATCTGACTTAACTATAAAAAACGTTGACACTTGAGGCTTATTTATAGCCTTTTACAAGACTCAAAGACCTAAACCAATTTGGAAATAATTAATTACTTTCCTAAAACTCTAACTCTTCTAGAATAGGAAACTAACAAACTCAAATTGGCTTAACTATGGTCAACATGACCTTAGCTTTATTTTCCTTATTAATGACTCAAAAATAACTCAAGACTAATTCTAATTAACTAACAATTATTGTTGGAAACTTAATTAAATAAACAATAATAAGAAATAAGCATGACATAGGTTCAGATATTCAATGATTCTTGAGCTTGATTGCACCATCAAGCATCGTATTAGAATGTGAAGACTTGTAAAATGAATTTCTTGGACTCTAAGGGGATTCAAATCTTCATGTTCTCATCATTCCCCTCCTCTTGAAAGACAAATTGTCCTCAAATCGAGTGCTTGCTTATAAAAGAGTAACTCGGGGAATGTCTTGATAAATGTAATCCAAGAAGCATGTTGCCAACTCAATTTGGTCATGAACACGAACCATTGCACATGTTCCATTCGCCAAAGAACAGTTTTGATATCTCTATCATTCCCTCCCCTGTGAAAATGATTTGGCCTCGAATTGATGCCTAGATCAAAACAAAGAACGAGATATAAGTAGGAGTGAAAGAATTATAAGTACTAAATTCCTCTAATTGATAACCAGTAGAGAGAACTTGGACACCATGCGTCATTCAAAGACTCTTATCATGCCCTAAAGACAAACTAGAGCTGCTAATGAAACATGCATCACAATTACTAGCACAATGGTCACAAAACTCAAGGATAATAAATGAATTACAAGAACTCAAAACGAAAATCTGACAGCACAAATACTGAAAATGGCTCAATTCTATACTAGAACTATTAACATAATGCAAACAAACACAAAAATCAGAATTTAAAGTGGGAATTTCAGTTCCAAAATTATTGAAAAGATAACTTCCTTTCAATGCAAGAGACTTGTTTATGAACACAGTGCACTTTGCCATAGATTGATGATAGAAATTTGTAACTCCTCGAAAGATCAACAATCCATCAAAAGGTTTAGAAATGGTGCATATCAAAACCAACTTTACTTCACTTCGTTCAACCTGCAAAAGACCATTAACACTAAACAAAGTAAAGTTAAGATCGTTAGAAGAAACACAGGATCTCGCATCCTTTCTCAAAATCAACTCATTTTCAGACTTTTCACTCACTTTTTCGAGCTCAATAGTTGACTCAATAGCTAACTTTTTTCTCTTATTAGTCTCAGCCTCTTTCTCTTTTTCAACTCTCTTGAATTTTACCTCATCAATCACTATTTGCTCAACTAGCTCTTTCTTCACACTATAACGCACATACTCATTTTTCATATATGCTAGATCAATACAAAATTGCTCATAAGCTAGTGATACAAGTACAGAATGATGACCATTAAATACAAAGGTGTGACGCCCCCACTTCTCCCTAAGGCGAACCAAAGGGTATCCGCGGGATGCCTGCCCAACTCTCGCCAAACTCACTACAATCCATAATTCAAAAGTTCGGAATACTTCAAATAGCTTCAATACATAATTAAAGTACTCCAAAATATCTCACACTTACAATTAGTTAGCTTTCAAGCTTAAATACAACCCAACGGAATGTGTACTATAGCCATCCGCTATAATACAACTTAAAGTTTTCAAAAGAAAACAATCTAGTACTATTCATGAGCACTCTTGGTCCCGAACCTTGTCAAGGAAAACAAAAACGTGGGATGAACTATACAGCCCAGTGAGGTTCCAAGACACTCTAGCAGTTCTAATAAGCCAAGTAATTTGAGCATACCACATATATGGTTCAAGGTTACATATTGGCACATTAACATGAGACAGTTATCATGTACGAATAATTTAAGCATATCACAGGTATGACTCCGGGTCGCATGTTGGTACATTAGCATGAAATAGTTATCATTATGCAAAATAAACACACATTGAAGGATACGGTGTTCTAGTGGAACCATTTCGGTCAACTGCAACTTATAACTTCAGAATCCCCTTGGTTTGTCTGGCCATCACCTTTTCCTTCCAGTGGTAGTACTCGAGTATACCGAAACGGTGGCCCAGGGTTCCAACCTACCCGACCGAGCCCAGTTCTGGCTAGAGCAGGTTAGTAACCAAGGGCAAGGCCCAATTCAGCTTAGAGTTTATAACATGCACAAGTAATCAAATAAATCGGTGAAAGGTAAAAATTTATCATTTTAGTAGGTCGAGTGAGATAAAATACACACTCGCCTTAACATGGTGGATAATTTCATATGAGCAATTATTAGTAACATTTAACACATAAACACGTAAGCAATATGCGGTAATTTCATATGAACATATAATTTACGGTAATCAAGTAATCAAGTAGTCAGGTAATCAAGTAAGCAGGTAATCAAGTAGGTTGGTAAACGGTAAGTAATTATGGTTAACGGTTTATGGTAAGTAATTATGGTTAATTGGCAGGTATTTGCCATTTTAATAGGCCGTCATTGGCCATTTCTCACTTTTATCACTTAAGAGTTGAGGAGGTTCACTCTAATCGACTTATGCAGCCATAGAATAATCAATCATTGAAACATTTCACTTAACAAATCCCTTCAAGCAATTCACTTCAAATAATTGAAGTACACTTCACGTAAATATGCAATTCAAGTATTTCATGTCGAGTAATTCAAGTATGTGATACCCCGACTTTTAGGATATTACGGTTTCTATATTTTATTTTTTGTTTTAAGACATTGTTTTGTTTTAAAGGTTAGAAACCCTAAATTCTAACCAAAAGAAAAAAAAAACGTAGTTTACTTGTGACTACCTGGTTTTCCTAAATCCCTTATATTTTAATCGAAACCATAATTGTAACCAATGGAATTGTAAAACCCCTCATATTTTTCTTAAAATTCCTTTTATTTAGCATTTATTCCTTTCTAATAGATTTACTATTCATTCACACCCTCAGTAATTACAATCCACCATAGAATCAAGGGTTTTCCCTTTAGATTCTTCGTTTAGGTAAATTAGGGCTTTCTGCGTATTTTGACCATGTGCTCACTCGGTGAGATGTGTGCACTAAATTTGGTGATTAAGAGTGAGTTTTAGATAATATTTAAGTATGTGATTAGAAGTGATAATAATAAGCTAGTGAATTATAAGTTAAAACCCTAGTATATGCGATTTAAGAAAAAACGGGTTGAACCAACGGGTACCATTTGTTACCAAGTGAGTGCACCACTTGAACACTACTTTATTACCTTAATCTCCTTGCTATTAAGTGATTAATATCAGCCCCAAAATATCCCTTATGGCAGCCGAAATTATTGACTCAAAAAGGAGAGAAAAGAAAAAAAAAAGTGAGATGCAAATTGGTTGTGACAAGTGGCGGTCATTCATGGCTTGATTGACCAACTAATTTCCACCATCTTTATCACTAAAAACTACTCAAAATGCTCTTCATTTTGCACCATACCATCCAAGAGAGAGAGAGAGAAAAGCAAGAGAAAGGAACTTCAATTTCATCTTGAATCAAGCTTTGTTTGAGTGAAAACAAGAAAACTAAACCGATTAACTTGCAAATTGAGAGCTTGGGAAGCTTAAGGAACCAAAAATTTCAAGGGGAAGTGGAGGATAACTCTAGCAAGCTTTGTTTTGAGGTAATATGGCTGCCCACACTTTTCTTTGTCCTTTACTCATGTTGGAGTTGCTTAGTAGCTTGTATTTGTGGTTATAATAATGCTTATCTCAAGTGATTTTAGATGATTGGAATGATGCAATTGAGTTAGGGTTTGAATGATACCCTCCTCATACTTGTTGTATGGATGGTGTATGATGTATATATGTTGGTTTAAGAGGTGGTAGTGATGGTTTCAAGCTTAAAATGAGATTTATATCTTGATTGTAGCAAATTTCAAAAATTGAAGTTAGTATGTACCCTGCTCTGCCCGGTTCTAGTTCACCATAATAGAGGCTGAATTAGGCTTAGCCTAAAACATGAAAGTTGTAGATAATGATGTTTTATAGTTTTCTATAAAATTTCAGCTCAATCGGAGTAGGGTATCTTATGAAATGACAAAATTACCCCTGCTGTCCTGTTTCTGTCAAAATGATAATCAGTCTCTGTAAGTGGTTAGACCAGGAATATTACCGAATTGGTTGTTGATGTCTTCTTAAGAATTATATATTTGTATCTTAGCTTTCAAAAGGATTTGGAATTACCTGAATTGGAGTTGTGTGTGCTGAGATATGAGTGAATGAATCAAGACTGCTAGTTGAATTTCACAGTGAGTTTCGAACTGGAAAATCTGGAGTTGTTTTGGTAAATTTGACCTAGTTAGGGTGAGAACTGGACTAAGTAGTATTCATCAAAGTTATAGCTCTCTGTCTTAACTTGGAAACGGTATAAATTGTACCTTAATCTGATAAGCATAGACTCGTTTGTGTCCGTTACGCAAAACAATATCAAATCTGTCTTTTGTTTCTTGACTCAAACTTCATTTCCGCACATGTTCCTAGCTGGATTTTGTACTTGTATGACTTTGAGCCTATTGAACGGCTATTGAAATGAGATTATTTTGGTGTGTAACTTTAGGATTGATTGAGGAAAAGAATGAAGCCATAAATGGCTGGAAAATAGGTAAATACAAAGGGCGTGCTACCCAAATTTACGTCCGAGGACTAGAAAGAGATACTTACGACTTGAGTAAGGCTTGAGAGCGAATACCACGTGAACCATCTAGGATATTTGCATCTTGTTTATCGAGGTCTATAAGTTAGAATTCGGCCGAACTTTGTACCCTTTGGAAAATGGAAATAACGACTACTTGAAATATGTTTTTCTCTTTTTTTTCGACTCCAATGAGAGCTTTAAAGTTTTAACCGCTTCCTTACCGAAACTAAACGAGCAAGTATGAATTTTTTGGGATTTGATAAGTATCTTGAATACTACCTGACGAGTTGCATTTACTTAATTCTCTTGGAACGAAACTCCTATGTTTCGAACTCTAGAGAGGTTTACATTCGTAAATGATATTTTATCGCAGATTTGGACTCCAATCAAGGAGTTGGACCGGAACGTGATTTTTGAGAGGCACTAGACTTTTGGTGAGTGCTTCCAAATACCTGATTGAACTGGACACTGTTTTCAATACTTGACCAATGTGATTAATGATATGTAATTTGTAGATCAGGCAAGAGTGTACTTTATCGCACTTGCCCTAATATGATATATACTTGTTTATTGTTGCAATTGATTTGATATACTTGTACTTGAGTTGTAAGTGCGGAGCGGCAGTATGTACCACACTCAATTCGAGTGGGAGGTGCCTCTCATTCCCGTCTCCGTACTTTTATTTTAATTCAGTCGATTGAAGTGTTACCTCATCGACTTTTTGGGGACCCGAAACCCCACTGGCTAGTTAATCGAGTCGAGCCGGCAAGAGCTTGGTCGATTAGATAACGAACCATGGGTTGTGACAGCCCCACCTCCCCCTAAGGCGAACCAAAGGGTTCAGCGGACCGCCTGCCCAATTCTCGCCGGGACTCAGTCGTTCACTACAGTCCTCAAATAAATTACAATATAAGTCTCAAATATATATCAGATGTTCCATAAATTTACATATCATAAGCGAAGCATCCACGCTTAGAATTAGTTTCCGCTTCATACATCCATGCGATCCTTAACCAACAATTATACAGGAGGAAGTTCAAAATTCAAAGTACACAAACATCTACTTCAATTCCTAATCTAAACTGTATAAGATATAAGCCATCCAGCCATGTGAATAAGTACTACAAGCCTTTCCTTCGCCACGAGCCCTGTGGAGGGGAATAAAATAGTTTTGGGGTGAGCTAGAAGCTCAGTGAGTAACCAGTAAAATCAGTAATCAAATATATTTCAAGATAATGCACTTCGATGATGTCATGAGTCAAAGATCAAATGTACGTTTATTGCTCTCGTGAGCCAGTGAAATCATTGCACTTAAACACCCAACGCTAAAATAGATCACTTAACGTGAAAAAATAAGGGGGAGCGACGTTGGTGCTCCAAATCATGTCATGAACAATAAATAGGAGTGGAGACGTTGGTGTTTAGCACAAGACTCCCCAAGAACTCATTTAAGCCAAATCATGTCATGAACTCGCATGCCGGCACACATGATATGCAAACGAGTAAATAATGCAAAAAATATTTCAAAAGTACTTTGAAAACAGTTTAGGGTCACTCACCTCCACAGCCCAGAAACCATCCATCATATATCATTACCTTGCCCGAGTCCAAGCCCTAAATCACAAACTCAAAGCAATCATACATTCTCAAAGTTCGGACAGCATTTCCCCATAAATGCTTCATTTCCAACCTACAATATATTACCAATCACACATACGGTTAATAAGCAATAAAATATATCCAATTAGGCCACAATATCCCTCAATCAAAGCTAATTAGAAGCTTAAGAGCCACCATTAGAAAAACCCCCAATTAAACCCTAGAAACCGGAATTCATTCCCTTAAGCGTAAATTTTCCGCAACGATCGCAGTTAACATATAAAAGTTCCGTTTAACACCTTTCGGCACAATATCCATAACTGAAGCTACCCTTATCGGATTGAAACAAATCTTATGGCATTTCGAAGCCAAGACATATACCTACATTCCTTATGAAGACCTCCAAGGCCAAATCATGCATTTTCATGATCAAAAATGGAAATTTCCATGAAAACAGAAATCTCGGCACGGAACAGGGTTCATGGGCGGTCAAGGGTATTTCGGTCATTTCACATGTTACAGTGCTCGGATTGAGCTGAAATTTTGTAAGAAGGTAGTTAACACCATTTTCTACAACTTTCATGTTTTAAACTAAGCCTGATTCAGCCTCTAACATGCTCGAATAAATCTGGTCAGAACAGGGCAAATGTAAACCCTAAGCCTGGAATTTCGTATCAAACCAGAAATTTTCCGCAACCAACTTCAACTAACATATACAAGCTTCATTTTACACCATTACCAGCCATCATACCATGATCAAACCATGATCCTCATACAAAACAGAAAAATATAATAATAAATCAAAATTCATCAAACCTTCACTTCTGACCATAAATAAACCATAATCACACCATATGTCATCATATTAAACCAATAAAGCCACCAATTGAACATGATCAAAGCTAAAGGGAAAGATTCTTAACAACTCACCTTGTAACCTCAAGACAACAAGCAACTTAGCACCTTTGCTTCTCAAACCACTTCACCACTCACCTTAATCCTACCAAGAGAAAGGTTTTTATGGAGCAAATCAAAGTTTTAACGGTTGGTTTGTGAGATCAAGGCAAGAAATGGAAGAAACAAGTTGAGAGCTTTCTTTTCTTTTCTTGTTGAGAGGGCTGGCCAAAGGAGCTAAAAATGAAGAAATAAATTTGCCAAAATTAGTTTTAAGAAAGTAAAAATATCTTGGTCAAAAGTCCAAGGATGAATTGAATGGTGACACTTGTCACCTTTTGCTTAAAGCTTATCTCTTTGTCTCTCTAATACTAATCCATATAGGTAACTTCTAATTATCTCTTAACATCTGATAAATTAAACCCAGTATACAAAACTTAATCTAGTTGGCCGAATTTATCGAACTTACCGCACTAGTGGGTCCCACATCCGGTATACACTTCAAACTTAACGTGAACTAACTTGTATCAAGGAAATGATTTGAAAACTATATTCCCTTATAAAAATGTATAAGAAATTAATATATTGAAGAAAGGCATAAAATTATAGACAAGGAAACAAAATAATGTCTCGAAAATATATAAAAATTTTCGGGTTCTCACACTCATTCTTTCGAGGCGTCACATGAGTAGTTAGTGATGTCGAGTGGAGTGTTATCTCCTCGACTAATCGGTATACTCGAGTATTACTACCAATGTTTATTGAGGATTTTGGGCCCAGTAGGGGGTGTGAATGGTGGACGGAGAGTAGTGTAAGTGGTGCTCTACTGGATTGGTTACTTACTTGAAGGTTGACGGAGTGTCAACTATTACTTGATCAAGCTCTGGCGATGAAATGGGAATTTGGCTCCTAAGAGCCATCTATATCCTTATACTTTGGAATGATTATTGTTTATTGGATTATTGTTTCTTCTGGAAAACTTTTATACTCGCTCACTTTGAGATTTGCTACTTGAAGTATTATTGTTCACCTTTCTGAACTTTTGATGCTCATTAATTTGCTACATTGATATTCGTACTTTCAAAAATGGTCAAATTGCTATTTGGAACCTCACTGGATTTTTAGCTCATTCCACATCATTTGTTTTCCTTACAGGGGGTACGAGCAAGATGTGAGATGGGTATAGGCTAGCGTAGTCTAGTTATTTTGCGTTTTGAATTTGTACTCGCGCCATATCTCGACTAGGGTGATTTGTACTCGAATTGTAAACACTTTGAAGACTTTTGGTGTGTAGAAGCTTTGTATCTGGATTTTTGCATCGATGTATATTATAAGTTTGAATTGTGATGTTATATTTTGTATATGGATGTATGCGTGAGATGCGAGTGAGTGAGTCCTGGCGAGAACTGGGCAGGCGACCCGCCGAACCCTTTGGGAGGCCTTAGGGAGAGGTGGCGCCGTCACAAAGTATACCCTACTTCAATATGCATGAGTGTGATAAATACTTGACATGTAGCATTTAACACTTAATGATCAGGGAATAAGCATGTCATAGACTTATTCAAATTACGTACTCCTATATGGAACACTCACCTAGTCAAAACAAGTGAGTAAGCGCCCAAACAAGTGTTTAGGCATCCACTCCGAGTCCCTCTTGAAGGTCCCCTTGAGTGCCTGAGCAAACAATAATCATCTTCACTCACAATCATGTATTTACCAAGAAGGAATGTACACTCATCTAGACTAAATCAAAGTCCTAAAAGAGAGCTTCAATTCCTGTAACTTGACATTCAAGAGTGAGGTTTTAAGGTCCGAAGAGAGAGACTAGTATTTCATGAAATCGAGTTCAAAACGTTCAGTCGATATTGAGAAAAGAAGTCAAGTTTCCAAAATTTCATTTTCTAAAAAATTGGAAAATTTCAGCTTTGTGTGTCAAAGTTAGAAAAATCATATCTTGCACTCCGTAGGTCCAAAATTGGAAATATTGGTACCGTTGGAAACAACTTCCAAAGTACTAAAGGTTCCTAGAAGACACTTTTTCATGATTCCAAATGGAAGACATTCAAAATTCGGGTTAAAGTTGCTGTTTTGGGTCATTAAGACAGTTTTGGGGTTGGTTTTTGGCCAAATTTGAAAATCTGGCAAAATTCACACAATGTGAACTAGCCTCTGAAATTTGAAACTCAATTAGATTTGCAATCAAAGTTTAAAACAAAATAAACGGAACAAGAATCGAGGTTTTGAGCGCCAAGATATAGTAGCTCAAAATTGACCAAAAATTCCTCATTGATCAAGAATTTCCAGATTTGAAACATGAACTTTGGGACTTCAGTTGGACATTGAAATAGACTCAGTGTGACGCCCCGAAAAAAAAAGAGGGTTTTCCTTTTATATAAATCTTTGTTGGACGAGCGGAGGAGCACAGCTTTTAAACTTGGAAAAGAAGAAAAAATTTTACAAAAAGTGAAAGGGCCAAATCCGGCCGCAAATCCGGCCAGTTCTTGGCCGGATTGTTGTTGGTTTTTGAAAAACAATGATTTCGTCTCTGCCTTGAATCTGGCCAAGAATCCGGCTGGATTGTGACGTGGCAGCTCCGGCAGCCACTTTTGACCAGTTGTTTTCCTTCATATATATCTTGTTTTGGCTGCAAAATATCTTCATTTTTGCTTCCTCCTTGCCCGGCTCTTTGGAGAGAAAAACAAGAGAAAACCTCTTCATTTTCTATCTTCAATTTTTGTCCAAATCTTGCGTTTTAACCGGTGGATTTACAAATTACTCCATACAAGGGCTCACTAAGGAGGTTTAAAGCTTTTGACGGAATGATTTTGGAAGGGAAGCTCTAAGGTGTTAGTTTTCTTGAATTTGAGGTGAGTTGTTAAGAAAGTTCCCTTTTGGTTTTAATAATGATATAGTAGTGATTTGTAGCGGTTAAATATGTTGTATTGTGGATGATTTCATGATTTTAGATAAAGTTGGACCAATTTCTGATTTATTGGGAATTTTTCTGATTTTATATGATTATGGTTCTTTAATCTTGGAATAATAGCTTGTTGTGGTATAAAATGGAGCTTGTATACGTTGGATACGATTGTTTGCAGAAAATTTCTAGTTTGTATGGAAATTCTGGTTCTAGGGTTTTAATTTGGTTCTTATAGTTGGCTTTTAAGCTTCTAATTGGCTTTGATTGGAAGATATTGTGGCCTAATTGGATGTGTTTTATTGCCTATGAATCGTATGTGTGATTGTGGTTGGTAAGGTGTAATTTGATATTGTTATTGTAGGATGGAAATGAAGAAGTATAAGGGGACATGCTGTCCGATCTTTGAGAGTGTTTGGTTGCTTTGAATTTGAGTTGAAGGGTTTAAGTTCGACCCACGAAATTGTCTATAATGGAAGAAGATTCTGAGCCGTGGTTGGTGAGTAATCCCAAAACTGTCCCAAAGTTACTTTTGAACATTTTTTTGCATTATTTACTCGATTGCATATCATGTGTGCTTGCATGTAAGTTCATGACATGATTTGGCTTCAATGAGTTCTTGGGAAGTCTTGGACTTAGAACCAACGTCTCCACCACTGTTAATGTTCATCTGGAGCACCAAAGGGCTCCCTATCACGATTTCAACATTAAATGATCTATTTGAGCGTTGGAAATCTAAATACCATGATTTCGCTGGCTCACGAGAGCAATAAACGTACATTTGATTACTGATTCATGACATCATTGAAATGAACGATTGTGAAACTTATTTGATTACTGATTTTACTGGTTACTCGCTGAGCTTCTAGCTCACGCCAAAACTATTTTATTCCCCTCCACAGGTCTCAAGGTTAAGGAAGCATTTGTATTAACGTGCTCCATGTGAATGATTGGATGATCATCTGTACAGTTGGAGTTCTAGTTTTAGCTTGTGTAATAGTTGAAACTGCAATTGTACTTGTACTTATATAAGAATTGAGGACCTTTGTTTTATTCGGGAAATTAGTATTTCTTGTATCTCCTGAGATTTTAGTTTGTAGTGCAATTGAATTTATGGAACATTTGATGTATATTTGAGATTTATATTGTAATTTAATTGAGAACTGTAGTGAACGACTGAGTCCCGGTGAGAGCTGGGCAAGCGGTCCGCCGAACCCTTTGGTTCACCTTAGGGGGAGGTGGGGCTGTCACACTCAGAATGGCACAAAATTTGGTAGTATTACTCTACCATATAAGAGCTATTCCTCTATCAAATTTCATGTAAAAATTCATTCGGAAAGTCAGTTAACAAAGCCACTAAACTTCTAAGAATTTCCAAGGCAATTCTGCCTTGTACTTCAATTTTCCTTTTTTAAAAGGTTTGTTCCACACAATCAACTTCAATTAATTCAAATATTGAAACTAATGTTCCATAAACATCAAATAAGTAATTTAGAAGTAATTGACATCAAGGTTTTCGAAATATAACTTCCCAAATCAGATTTGACCATTCGGCCAAGAGAAAAGGAAAATTTTCCAGATTCGAAGAGCAAATTTGAAACATCATTTGTATATTGAAATAGTCTTAGATTGACACCAAAATTGGTACAATTCAACTTCCATATGAGGACTACTCCTCTACCAAATTTCATTTGAAAATTAACACGGGAAGGTAGTGAACTAAACTACCAAAGTTCAAGAAAATCCCAAGACCAATCTGTCTTTTGCTTCCTTCTTCATTTTCAAACATTTTGCCCAATGAAAACGATTAAAATCTGGTCCATTTATGAAACAAAAGTCTGAGAAACATCTTATATACATTTGGTAAGTGATTGACACCAAAATTTTCAAAATAACAAGTCCCAAACAAGATAGGCCATTGATCAATCCAAAATGAAAGTTTTTCATCACTGAGTCAGTTTTGAAGTTCAGCCACAACTCACTCAATTCAACTTGGAATTAAGCGTGGTTGGTGGCATTGAAAACTAGATTCATAAAGCTACAATTTCTTAGGAGAAATCATTTTCAAAATCTGTCCACAGCAAGCTCATATTTGAGCATCAATTTCCTGCTCAAAATAGAGCTCCCAGTGTAGATGCGAAACAGGACAGTCATGTTCAAATAATTGGTATGGATTACTCAGGTGGAATCAGAATGTATGTTTTATACCGTTGGAAAGCGGGAATGTCTAGTTTCCAGTGCCATAAATGGCACTTAATTTCAACATCGGAGCAAAAAGTTATAGCTGTTTGAAAAACACTGCCAGAGCATTTTCAGGAAAATTCCAGTTTTGCTAGACTTTCGAAATCACAAAACTTTTTGATGAAACTTTCTACACAACCCACACAACATGTATACATCATAAAGTCATTAGAACCACAAAAAATTACTCTAAGGGCCACGGCATGTACAAGGGCAGAAATGAAAAAATTCTCCCTTTCACTTCCTTTGGGCTTTCCTTCAACAATACAACCTATTTCCACTAGATTAAACACTAATCAACATTAATAACTCAAAACACAATAAATCAGTCCATCAAGTCATAGTGGAAGTTCATAGAGCCCACACACCAATTTTTCAACATAAATAAAGCTACCCACAAGAAGATATGAACTTATAAGTACTATATTACGTCCATAAATCAAGATTCAAGGGGTTGATCGTCATTACTTCCTTAGATGATTAAGATCAGAAATTTTTGGTCACCTTAAGCCCAAGAAAAACCATGGAAATGAAGCTTCCTTTCAAGCTCAAGTGAATCTCCAAGTGGTTTTGTGGTTAGTTGCAAAGTGGGAGATGATTTGGAGCAAGAATGAGCAAGATGGATGAAGAGCTTTCTTCTCTTCTTTTCTTTCTTGTGGCTGGTCGGCTGATGCAAGGTGAGAGAGAGGAGGGTTTTGATCAAAATGAAGCTTCCAAGAGAAGCTTTAATGTGTGGCTATGATTCATTCAAAAGTCAACCCTCTCCCGCGCGTGCACGCGTGCGTTTCATGCTCGATTGCTCTCGAGTTTGTTTCACTTGTGCACTATACCTCTAATGCACTTTCATTCATATTATTATTATTATTCACTCTTAATAGTCCCAAAATAAAGGTCTAAAGTCCCTCAATTAATCACGCGCGTAAAAACACGTACTTCCGATATGTGCGCATAAAGTGAAATTTCTAATAAATTCTTATAACGATAATATAACTAACTAACACTTGAGCATTTAAACATAAAAAAATACTTATTTTAAGACTAATGTACAAGTCTCTAATTTTATAAACTTATTGTATTCTCGAATCGATTATTAACTCTAATCGCGTATTCACTATTCTCACTTAACGACTTTCAAAAATTAAATTTCGAAACGAGTCATTTTAAAAATATAAGTGAGTCGCAGTTTCATGAAATTCGGTCTAAAAAGATTGAAATAAAATATTCGGAGCAAACGGATAATTAAATATTTAAATAAGCTAGTAATAGGAGTTTAAAATAGATAAATTTGTGAGTCCTCACAAAAGGAATATTTATTAGTACGTCCATCATATTTAACTTCTCGCCTCAATATCTACGCTTTACCCAACAATACATGTGTAACTTGAATTGGAACTACATCACACAACACTTCATTCACATACTTGCCAATTTGAATAGGTACAAGTGTGTGCTTAGTAACCTAAATATCACCATGAACATGCGGAAACTTATATGGTTGAAGATAATCAATGGTTGGAAGATTTAATTTCTCAACCATAATAGCACTTGCGAGATGGCCAAACTACAAATTTTATTTTTGACACTACAACGAGTATAAAACCAACAATACAACTGAGATTTGAAGATGTCCAATTGATTATCTATACCACATAATGCCACTTATTTGACTTCTTTAGGATCAGGAAGACGATGTTGTAAGATAGCTTTTATACACCTCGTACTCGTCATAATGTATAAGGGAACCTGCAAAAAGTTAGTGAAACAAAAGATATTTTCCTCGCCACTCAAGCTGACGTGTATATACTCATCATTCGTGTATCACTCAAGTATATTATGCTCTATGGATCTCACCAACTCCTTCAAGTCCTTGATCACAACCCTTGAGGCAATATGATTTGCTCATAAGTGATCAAGATTGCTCAACAATTCAACTCACAATTGTATGTGGCATGGAATGTAAGTTAGAGGTAATTCAAGATTGGACTTTGCAACTCAACACAAGAGGAAAACTCGAAAATTGATTCAAGTGAAGTTAGAAATTATTCAAGACAAAGCACTATGGAAACACGACTCAAACGGACCATTTAGACTAGACAAATCAGATTTGAAACTGGAAAAACAAAACACAATTCGGCAGAAATTTAGAAACCTAGATGACACTCTACCCAATTGTATGCATTATGGCTGGAAGTTGGAGTTTAGTTTGAATGGTTCTTGGATGCACCTTACGAAAGTAAGATGTTTTTTTTTGGGAGCTTTCCTAAGTGCATTTTTGGATTTTGACAGTTGATAATATGAACCAAGTCCAACAAGAATTAGAAATCAAGAATTTGAAAATAAGATTCCAAATCCCTCTGGTTTCCAAATCCAAATGCAAGGCTACCTTATTTTTCCTTCTTTTTTTTTAACTTGCCAATTCGAGAAAACAAGGTAGCCACACTTCAAGATTCAAGAGGATGAACTTTAGGATTTTCAAAATTCAAGATTTAGAAACTTTTGTATCCAGATTTTTTTCAAGAATCCAACCTTGCAATCCAAGAGTTTCAAGAATACACCAACTCAACTATAAGATGCAAGAACAACAAGAGACAACACAAGGTATGATTTTTTTTTGGATGAACAGTACTGCTATAGTGACGACGGATGAACAGTATCGCTACAATTCATGAACAGTACTCGGTGAATAGTATCTGATGAATAGTATTTTTTTTGGACTCAATTAAACAAAAGCAACGAAACAAGACGCTCTCAAAGAAACGAATTGCACAGGCAGCGGAAGGATCTATCTTGACCAGGTTATGGATACAAAAATGGAACAACCTCGACCCTTCTAACCCATAAAATTGCGAATCTTGAATCTAATCGTGACCCACAACTCAACAAAATAGCAAACCAAGATGTGTTAGTAGCGTAGCGCCACAATTCAACGTGGTCTTGAATTGATAAACCAAAACTTGAACAAAGGAGACACGACTCACTTTGTATCAAGGAATATTCGCAAAGAACAAGACAGAGAAAACTCTCAAATTTATTTCTCATTTGACTTGACTATAAAAAACATTGACACTTGAGACTTATTCATAGCTTTTTACAAGACCCAAAGACCTAAACCAACTTGAAACGAATTAATTACTTTCCTAAAACTCTAACTCTTCTAGAATAGGAAACTAACTAATTCAAATTGGTTTAACTATGGTCAACATGATCTTAGCCTTTATTTTCCTTATTAATCACTCAAAAATAACTCAAGACTAACTCTAATTAACTAACAATTATTGTTTGAAACTTAATCAAATAAAAATAATAAGAAATAAACATGATATAGGTTCAGATCTTCAATGATTCTTGAGCTCGATTGCACCATTAACCATCATATTAGAATGTGAAGACTTGTAAAATAAATTTTCTTGGACTTTAAGGGGATCCAAATCTTTATGTTCTCATAAAACTAACTATCCATAGTTTGGTATCAAAACAAAAATAGGATTTGATAGTGATAGGTCCATATAAACTAAGAGTTATTAGAGGTACTTTATAAAATATTGCTGTAGTTGTAAACTGAGAAAAAGGTTTTTTTTTTAAACCGTAGATGTATGTTTAGACTTTTTATTTAAATTTTTTTGAAGTATATTAGAAACTTTATTTTCATGCTAGATGTAGTTTGGTATCCACTACCCTTTTCATTAGACACCTACCACCACTTTGATGATCTTGATCCCGATTTTTTGATATTTACAAAATAATTAGATAATTCAAACTAATATTTTTTCAATGAGAAAGCTTTTCAGCTCTGAAGAAATTTGATTCAAAAAGATATTGAAAGAAGAAAAAGGAAGTTGAAAGCTGTCAGGCGCTCACAATGACAATATCGAATGTCCAATAGACAGCACAGGTATCGGACAATCATATCGAATGAAGAACATCATCATCGGACGTCCGAAAAAATTGAAATGATTTTTCAAACTCTCTATCCGCTTTCGGACGCAAGCATCGGAAGTAACGGACGTCCGATACTCCCAACAGCTAGTTGACTTTTCAGTTACCTTGTATCCATTGGAAGCTTTAATGATACATTTTCTTGGTCTCCCATGAATAGAGCATGGTCAGAAATTTCAAGCAACTTTTGCACACTGAGAATACAAAAGATCAAGAGTAGTTTTATTGAGAAATTACTCTCCAAGAAGCATTTGTACTCTTTGTGGTGTAAGGTTCTTTGTAAGCTTTTTATTTTTGAGAAAATACTTCAATAGTGTAGCTTTGTGAGGATTATCCTGAGGAATTGTAAAGCTTCCTAACTTGACCAAGTGAAAGTAAGGGTAAGGCGGAAGTAAGCCTTCCTTTGTACACAAGATTGGTTGTATTTTATCAATTTGAAAAACCTTCTTTTATGAATTGATTTTCGAGTTTAAGAGGAGATTGGTAGTTAATTGGTTTGCAATTCTTCTCTTTTTATTTATCTATTATCTTGTGATCCTTAAATTACATATCTCTTCTACCTCTCTCAAGTGATATTGTTCCTTTATTGATTGATTCATTGTGTGATCACTTAGAAAAAAGGGTAAATTTCGTATTGAGTAAAAAGTGCACATAATCTGATTAGTTTTTTAGTCAACCTAATTCGCCCCCCTCTTAGGTTGTCTTCGAGCCTAACAATTGATATCAAAATTTGGTCTCCTAAAGATTAAGGTCAAGCGGTTTAGGTGCAAAGATGACAACCAACAATGTCATATTTTTTGAAGAACAAGCTGTAACTAGATCTCCAATGTTTAATGGGTCAAATTATGTGAGTTGGAAAGAGAGAATAATTATTTTTTTGCAATCGATTAACATTGAATTATGGTTTATTGTTGATGAAGGTCCATATGATACCTCAATAAAAGATGAAAATACTCATAGATCTAGACTGAAAACAAGAAATGAATTGACTGCAGAAGATAGAGCTCATGTGACAGCCCCACCTCCCCCTAAAGTGAACCAAAAGTTCGGCGGACGGCCTGCCCAGCTCTCGCCGAGACTCAGTCGTTCACTTTAATCAAATCCGGAATACAACCATAGGAATAACATAACAACAATCCAAAACTTAAGCGAAACTTATATACCTTGCTATCTCAAAAGGAAATACAACCGTCGAATATACAAAGGTTCTCAATTCACCATACAACCAACCCGTGCCAAGCACTAGGGCGAGAACCATTACAAAAAAAAAAACCAAGAGCTAGACCAAGCTAGTCTATACGGGCTCTCGTCCTTGCTCGCCTTTCCCTTCTAAGGAAAACAAAACTAATGGAATGAGCTAAAAGCTCAGCGAGATTCTATACACAGAAACAAGTAATTAAACAAGGACATTAATCATGTAATAACAAATAATCCAGAAAACATGTCCAAAATAAACCAATGATAATACATTCATTAAAAGGATACAGGCTCACAAGGAGCAATTCGTTCATTCGTTCCCCATTCATTCCCTTATTCCTTCAATTATTTAAAAAATGCATTTTTGTAAGTAAAACCCCTCGATTTTGACGTTCGTTTGTTCATTCTCATTCACCTCCTCCTCGATGTTGGCCAGGCTTTTCACCCCCATTCAGACGTTGGCCGGACTCCACCCAACAACAAGGTAATACTCGAGTATACCAAACGTTCACCCAGGTCACCAAATCGCCCGACCGAGTCCGTTTCTGGCTCGAGTCGATCAGTAACAAGGGCAAGGGCCCAGTTCAGCCAAAAGGCTTACATTCATGCGCAACTAGTATTTCAACATTTAATCACCGAAAATTTCATATTTATTTAGGTCGAGTGCGATAAAGTACACACTCACCTAGCAAAAGTTCATTTTAGAAATCATAAAAAACAATTAACATTTAATCAAATATTCACAAATAATCACATAGTCACAACAATCCACATAGTCATAGAAACAAAATGTATATAGAACACTCACCTATTTAAGCAAAATAATGTCCAAAGTATCCTCCCGGATAACACTCTCAATCGCCAAGAAACCCTAATAATAGCCAAGAGAAAATATTACAGTTAAACCCCTCCAAAGTTTAAGTGAACCAAAGAAAATCCGAATAACTACTAGTACAAAGTATAAGTATAGTTTTGAAAGTGAAAAGAGTATATTTAAACCAAAGGCTACGAGTAAAATATTTGTAAAACTTATGCTTGCTCGTAAAACTTTGAAATCTCCATTTAAGTCGAAGTGACAAAGAAAACGTACTCCGAGCAGTCATTATGTGAGAACCCGTAAAACCCTAATTATTTTCCTAGGGTTTATTTCCCCTTAATTGCATGTTTTCTGTATTTTCTGGCTTAGAAATATTTTCTGAGAGGATTTTATGAGCAATTATAGTTTTAAGATGATTTTTCTAGCATTGGTGAGTTTTTAGAAAATTAAGAATAAATATTGGACGTGGGACCCACTAGTGCGAAAAGTTCGGAAAAATCCTATCTTCTAGTGTTAGTGAGTGTAGAGGTGAACTTTGTTTGAAGGATTAAGGTGCCCAACATCCTCCTCTCTCTTGGTTCTTGGTAAGTGAAGCTTGAAACACCTTACTACCTCTAATGATACTTATTTTGTGCTTAATGGGGGCATGAGAGAAGGAATATATGATTTGTTTCTTGATTTGGTTTGTTTTGGTGAAGTTTTCCATTTTATGATGATTTTTCTGGTTTAATTGGATTATGATGGTGTGGTTGTTGGTGATGATTGGCAATGGACTAAAATGACTCTAGTGGGTGTGAAAGGTGGATAAATGCAACCAATTTTGGATTTGGTGTGAAAATTGAAAAGTTAGGGTTCTTAAATCCCAATTCTGTCCGGTTTTAGATCACTGGGTTAGAGGCCGAATTAGACTTTGCTCAAAACATGAAAGTTGTAGGTATTGAAGTGATTGAGATGCCTGTAAAATTTCAGGTCATTTGGATTAATGTAGAATGAGTTATGACGAAATTACTGTAGCTATTCTGCTTTGGACAGAATGCGAAAACTGCGATAGTAATTGGCCATTTTGACTGGAATTGGTTTGGATTTTGGAGCTGGTGTCTTCTGATGAAATGTAGCTGAGTGTCTTAGCTAACATATGCCTTTGGAATTTCGGCATTTGGACTTGTATGATTACAGTTTTTTGTGTTTTGCGAACCTGTTTTAAGAATTCTGGGTTAGTATTTGGCATATTTGACCTAGTTGTGTTACGAACTGGATTGAGTGGTCTTCTACATTATTGTAGGCCTGTTTCATAGCTTCGAAACGGTGGGTCTTACACCCCCATCCGATAACCGTAGAGAATTTGACGCCATTACCGCATAATGAGTGTAAAACAGTTTTCTATTTGGGGGCCAAGACTAAGGCCATTTTCTAATTTCTGGTTTGCTATTATGCTCATTTATGTATATGAAACCTTATTGGGGTTGTGTTTAGCGTTGCTATATGACTCGTTATCGAGTCTCATTGTATGTGTTATATGTTCTAGGGCTTGAAGGTAGTGCACGACGGCTTGGTGATCGTGGTACATGAAATACCACTTACTTGCTTGGTGAGTATACCACTCACTAAATTGTTACTATGTGGCTTTGTTAAATGTTATGTGATGCCTTGATGGCTGACTCGAATATTGAAATTGATTAGGGTGAGGGTGTACTTGACCGCCCTCACCTCTTTTGATATTGTCACTGAATGGCTACCGTTTTATTGCATTATTGAACTTGATATATTGGTTGGTGAATTCCATTTCATGGAAACTGAATTGATGTCGTTTGGACGATGTCCAACGGCCTTACTGCATTACTGAGCTCAACCCCGTTTGGTAGTCAATTGGATCGAGTCGGCGAGGGCTTGGTCGTGAATATTGAATTGCCACGGGGACTGTACTGGGGAACCTTGTGGTAATGAGACCCTTGGTTCCGATAAACTCGAGTATTACCAAAAATATTACTGAATGGAGTGCGGGCCCGGTTGGGGTATGTTGGGTGGAAGGAATGGGAGTAAAGTGAGGTCTACGATTTGATACTTTTGACATTGACGGAGGGTCAATGAGGTTGGATCAAGATTGCAAGCGCGGAAATGGGCTCTTGAGAGCCGACTGTATCCTTTTACCGTTGTACTTCATTGCTTATCGTGTACTTTAAATGATTTGCTATGCTTAAGTGACTTTGGTTGCTTATGTAGTGGTATACCACTGGGCTGGATAGGATGGATGCGAGTGGTGACCCGAGTGACCGCCCGGTAGGCGATCGTCCTCGTAGCACGCTGCCGACAATTAGGTATCAACTGAGACAGAAGGGGGCCGAGGCTGGGGAGGAATCTACCCCATCGCCTGGGTCTCAGACCCCGGCAACCGACTAAGTTATGATATCTAGGCACCTTTTGGCTAGTGGTGGTTGAATGTACATAGGGAGAGGGATAGAGCCTTAGCTAACCGTTTTAGATGTAGAGTTAGCTACGTGTAAATCTCTTTTGATAGGCCTATCCTCAGGTGGATCTTTTGTGTACGTACGTGCTTTGGCCGTACTTGACTGACTGATTGTAAATCTGTGTTTGGCTTGTATATATGTGTGCTTGTGATCTTGTTTGAAATGCATCAATATGTGTTTTTGTGCAAAGTTAAGTATCGCTTATATGTTCTATTGCTGCTTTGGTATAGTACTTTTGCCTAGACCAAGTATACCTTATGGAAGGAACACGAAGTGGTCGGGGACGCGGGCGCGGTAGGCAACCCACACCGGTTAGGGAAACGGGGGAAGCTTCTACTGGACCAAATCCTGAACCCCAGATAGACCCCAACGTTCAAATAGCTGCTGCTATGCAGCAAATGACCAACCTACTTGCACAAGTAGTGCAACAACAGGGCCAAAACCCAAACCCTAACCCCGGAAACCCTGGCCACCATACCGAGAGCGAAGATAGAGCTCTAGAACGTTTTCAAAAGTTTTCCCCGCCAAAGTTTATTGGGGGACCCGACCCTGATGTGGCTGAGAAATGGCTTGAGAAAATGGTTGATATATTCGCGGCCCTACACTACCCGGACGAACGGCAGGTCACTTTTGCCGTGTTTCAACTTGAAGGGGCTGCCCGTTCCTGGTGGAACGTAATTAGACAGAAATGGGAGCGAGAGCAGACTCCGAGGACGTGGGTGAACTTCATCCGGGAATTTAATGCCAAGTTTTTCCCTCCTCTAGTCCAGGAGAGGAAGGAGGACGAGTTTATCCGGCTCCGGCAAGGGGCTCAGACTGTGGCGGAGTACGAGAGTCAGTTTACCCGCCTGTCCAAATTCGCGCCTGAATTGATCATGACCGAGCAACGACGGGTGAGGCGCTTTATTCAGGGCTTGAACGTTGAGATCCAGAAAGACCTCGCGGCGGCTCAAATCACCACGTTTAGCGAGGCAATGGAAAAAGCCCAACGGGTAGAGAGTGCACGGCTGCAGGTCCGAAACTTCCAGGCTAAAAAGCGTGGTTTTCCTGGGAGTATGTCTGGACAAGGTGAGAAGAGCACTCCTTCCAAGTTTGGACGAGGAACTGGGGGTGGTCGTCAATCTGGGTCAGGCAGAGGGACTCCGTTCAAGGGTGGCCAAGCTGGGCGAGAACAAAGGGGAAACGCTCAGAGTGGCTCGGCTTCGGTGCCTCGTGGGCCCTGTGGGCACTGTGGAAAGCTAAACCACACCGAAGACAATTGCTGGAGGAAACAGGGGAAATGCCTGCGGTGTGGAAGTGCGGACCATCAACTGGCTACATGTCCGGTCCTGAAACAAGACGGAAAGGGGAGCCAACTACCGTCGAGAACCAATACTGGACCGGCCAAGGGAGACGGATCCAAACCAAAAGTTCCGGCTAGGGTATATTCCTTAGAGCCCCACCAGATCCCAGAGTCTTCCGAGGTGGTGGAAGGTACGATCCCTATATTCCACCGCTTTGCCAAAGTTTTAATTGATCCGGGTGCCACTCATTCGTTTGTTAACCCTGATTTCATGTGTGGCATCGATATAAAACCTGCTAGTTTACCATATAACTTAGAGGTTAGTACACCTACGGGGAATCAACGTTTGGTGACTAGTATGGTTTATAAGGATTGCGATGTATGGGTAGGTGAAAGGAGGTTTCTAGGGGACTTCATTAGTTTATCCATTAAGGGGTACGACGTGATTCTGGGTATGGATTGGTTAGCCAAATATAACGCCCAACTGGACTGTAAATTGAAAATAGTTGAATTTCGCATTCCTGGCGAGGCAACCTTAAGGTTGGATATAAGGGGTAGGTTAGCCTCATCTGCTCTCATTTCGGGCATCCGAGCTAGGAAACTGATAAGTAAAGGGGCGCAAGGATTTTTGGCCTTCTTAATTAACACCCCTACAGATAAGCTAAAAGTAGAAGACGTGGCCATAGTGAGGGACTTTCTGGATGTTTTTCCTGACGAGTTAGTAGCCCTACCTCCGGAAAGAGAGATAGAATTTCGAATAGATCTTTTACCTGGAACTGCACCTATCTCGAAAACCCCTTACCGAATGGCGCCTGCAGAACTTAAAGAGCTTAAGTTGCAATTGCAAGACCTTTTGGAGCAGGGATTCATTCACGAGAGTGAGTCTCCTTGGGGAGCTCCGGTCCTATTTGTGAAGAAAAAGGATGGAACGTTGAGGATGTGCATTGATTATCGGGGGCTGAACAACGTGACCATCAAGAATAAGTATCCACTGCCCCACATCGATGAGTTGTTTGACCAGCTGCAGGGAGCAGTGGTCTTCTCCAAGTTGGACCTCCGACAGGGATACTATCAGTTATTGATAAAGAAGGAGGACATTCCGAAAACTGCTTTCAACTTGAGGTACGGGCATTACGAGTTCGCCGTTATGCCCTTTGGACTGACCAATGCTCCCGCCGCCTTCATGGACTTAATGCATAGGGTTTTTAAACCCTATCTAGACCGATTTGTCGTGGTGTTCATTGACGACATTTTGGTCTACTCTAAGACACGCGAGGAGCATGAGGAGCATTTGAGAGTGGTGTTGCAGACATTGAAGGAACATCAACTGTACGCCAAGTTTAGTAAATGTGAGTTCTGGTTGGAGACTACGTATTCCTCAAGATCACACCCTTACAAAGTCTTACAGCGGGGAAAGGAAAGAAACTCCAACCACGGTACGTCGGACCCTACAAGATCCTTCAGAGGGTTGGAGCGGTCGCGTATCGATTGGAACTACCATTTGGTCTCTCTCGAATCCACGATGTATTCCACGTCTCGATGCTAAAGAAGTACCATCCTGATCCATCCCATGTATTGCAACCGGAGGATATCGAAGTGGATGAATCACTGGCCTATGAAGAGAAACCAGTCGAAATACTCGATCGAAAAGTCAAAGAACTCAGAAATAAGCGGATTCCGCTAGTGAAAGTGCCGTGGAGGAACCACGGAGTTGAGGAAACTACCTGGGAGATGGAAGAGGAAATGCGAAAGAAATACCCAAACCTTTTTGGAAATTAAGGTGAGAAATTTCGAGGACGAAATTCTTTTAAGGGGGGGAGAGTGTGAGAACCCGTAAAACCCTAATTATTTTCCTAGGGTTTATTTCCCCTTAATTGCATGTTTTCTGTATTTTCTGGCTTAGGAATATTTTCTGAGAGGATTTTATGAGCAATTATAGTTTTAAGATGATTTTTCTAGCATTGGTGAGTTTTTAAAAAATTAAGAATAAATATTGGACGTGGGACCCACTAGTGCGAAAAGTTCGGAAAAATTCGGCCAATAAGGTTAAGTTTCGGATACTGTTAAAAGTTTATCGGGTATTAAGAGATAAGTAGGGTGTGTGAAGTGATTGATGTGAGAGAGAAAAGAATGATAAGGATGCATTTAATAGAGTGACACATGTCACTTTCTTATTGGTTGAACTTTTAAGAATTACTATTCATTGTCTTGACTTATTTGACCAAGGGATTAAATATCCAAAATTCACCAAAAAATCACCATTTTCCTCTCCTTGTTGGCCGGCCACCTTGAGCAAGAAAGGAAGGAGATTTCTTCAATTTTCAAGCTTCTACTTGGTGCAAATCAACCAAAAACATTTGCTTCCATCCATTAAGTTCGGAAAAATCCTATCTTCTAGTGTTAGTGAGTGTAGAGGTGAACTTTGTTTGAAGGATTAAGGTGCCCAACATCCTCCTCTCTCTTGGTTCTTGGTAAGTGAAGCTTGAAACACCTTACTACCTCTAATGATACTTATTTTGTGCTTAATGGGGGCATGAGAGAAGGAATATATGATTTGTTTCTTGATTTGGTTTGTTTTGGTGAAGTTTTCCATTTTATGATGATTTTTCTGGTTTAATTGGATTATGATGGTGTGGTTGTTGGTGATGATTGGCAATGGACTAAAATGACTCTAGTGGGTGTGAAAGGTGGATAAATGCAACCAATTTTGGATTTGGTGTGAAAATTGAAAAGTTAGGGTTCTTAAATCCCAATTCTGTCCGGTTTTAGATCACTGGGTTAGAGGCCGAATTAGACTTTGCTCAAAACATGAAAGTTGTAGGTATTGAAGTGATTGAGATGCCTGTAAAATTTCAGGTCATTTGGATTAATGTAGAATGAGTTATGACGAAATTACTGTAGCTATTCTGCTTTGGACAGAATGCGAAAACTGCGATAGTAATTGGCCATTTTGACTGGAATTGGTTTGGATTTTGGAGCTGGTGTCTTCTGATGAAATGTAGCTGAGTGTCTTAGCTAACATATGCCTTTGGAATTTCGGCATTTGGACTTGTATGATTACAGTTTTTTGTGTTTTGCGAACCTGTTTTAAGAATTCTGGGTTAGTATTTGGCATATTTGACCTAGTTGTGTTACGAACTGGATTGAGTGGTCTTCTACATTATTGTAGGCCTGTTTCATAGCTTCGAAACGGTGGGTCTTACACCCCCATCCGATAACCGTAGAGAATTTGACGCCATTACCGCATAATGAGTGTAAAACAGTTTTCTATTTGGGGGCCAAGACTAAGGCCATTTTCTAATTTCTGGTTTGCTATTATGCTCATTTATGTATATGAAACCTTATTGGGGTTGTGTTTAGCGTTGCTATATGACTCGTTATCGAGTCTCATTGTATGTGTTATATGTTCTAGGGCTTGAAGGTAGTGCACGACGGCTTGGTGATCGTGGTACATGAAATACCACTTACTTGCTTGGTGAGTATACCACTCACTAAATTGTTACTATGTGGCTTTGTTAAATGTTATGTGATGCCTTGATGGCTGACTCGAATATTGAAATTGATTAGGGTGAGGGTGTACTTGACCGCCCTCACCTCTTTTGATATTGTCACTGAATGGCTACCGTTTTATTGTATTATTGAACTTGATATATTGGTTGGTGAATTCCATTTCATGGAAACTGAATTGATGTCGTTTGGACGATGTCCAACGGCCTTACTGCATTACTGAGCTCAACCCCGTTTGGTAGTCAATTGGATCGAGTCGGCGAGGGCTTGGTCGTGAATATTGAATTGCCACGGGGACTGTACTGGGGAACCTTGTGGTAATGAGACCCTTGGTTCCGATAAACTCGAGTATTACCAAAAATATTACTGAATGGAGTGCGGGCCCGGTTGGGGTATGTTGGGTGGAAGGAATGGGAGTAAAGTGAGGTCTACGATTTGATACTTTTGACATTGACGGAGGGTCAATGAGGTTGGATCAAGATTGCAAGCGCGGAAATGGGCTCTTGAGAGCCGACTGTATCCTTTTACCGTTGTACTTCATTGCTTATCGTGTACTTTAAATGATTTGCTATGCTTAAGTGACTTTGGTTGCTTATGTAGTGGTATACCACTGGGCTTTAGCTCATTCCGTGTCATTTGTTTTCCTTACAGGAAAATGAACACTTTTGGAAAGATTTTGATAGTTGGATGACAAGTTGAGCTCTTGTACATGTAATTTTGTTTAGCTCCTTGAGGGTGATAACCCTAAGTGTATAGCTTTCTTTAATGAAGGGTTTGTGTTGGCCTAAATGTATTGGTATGAACTAATGAGATCGCTTGTACGCCATTTGCCTTGTAAATGTTGATTTCCAATGTATATATATGCTTGGCTGTGATTTGGATGAATTTCGGATCGATACGACTTCAAACGAAAACGGAAAAATTTTTGGCGAGGATGAACAGTAGCAAATCCGGCCAGGAACTGGCCGGATTGCAGGCCGGATTGCCTGAGGAAAAATTGGAAATCCGGCCAGTTGCATTCGGCCTGGAATCCGGCCAGACAATCCGGCCGGAATCTTGGCCGGATTGCCGGCCGGATTGCGAGGGAGTTTTGAAAATTTTTATTTTACTCTCGGCCCAGTATCCAGCCGAGAATCCGGCCGGAAATCCGGCCAGATTCTGGCCGGATTCTGACGTGTACTGCACTATTCACTTCGGCCTCAACTTTCATTTTTTTTATTTTGAGATTTTGACTTGTTTGCGCGCATTGCTATGTTCCGGAACGTAATAGATCGACGTAAACTGTACCGTTAGTCCTGGCGAGAGTTGGGCAGGCAGTCCGCTAACCCCTCTGGTTCGCCTTAGGGGAAGGTGGGGCTGTCACACATTATTTCATTTCTCAAGGGTATGAGTTCGGCCAAGTCCTTACTTATATACCTCGGTAAAAGAAGATGCAAATATCCTAGATGGTTCAAGTGATATTTATTTACCAACTTTACTCAAGTCGCAAGTATAGTTTTCTAGTCCTTGAGCGTAAATTTGGGCATCATGCCCTTTGTATTTTCCTATTTCCAGCCATTTATGGCTTCATTCTTTTCCTCAATCAAACCCAAAGTTACCCACAACACCAATTCATTTCAGTAGTCGTTCAAAAGGCTCAAGACAATACAAGGACAAAAATTAAGCTAATAACAAGTCCGGAAATGAAATATACCAAAAGACAGATTTGACGTGTTTTACGTAACGGACATATCTGAAGCTATGCTTATCGAATTGGGATAAAATTTATACCATTTCGAAGCTAAGACATAGGGCTACAATTTTGATGTAGACCACTTAGTCCAAATTCTAGTGTAACCTAGTCAAATTCGCAATTCACAGAACCAACTTCCAACTAACCGGCTAGTTAACTATACTACATTTAAATGGCCATATCTCAGGCTACCAAAGTCCGTTTAAGGCGTTCTTGGAGGCGTTGAAAAGATAAGACAGAGTACTAAAACTTTAATGTTTTGGAAAATTGCTAAATCAGCACGGATCATAGTGAATAGACATGGTAAATTGGATGAACTGTCTAAAACGGATCACTGGATGCATCCTTGGGCAGTGAGGGTATTTTGGTCTTTTCACAGGTTACGTTGCTCCGATTGGGCTGAAATTTTGTAGGCAATATAAAACATCATTCTCTACAACTTTCATATTTTATGCTAAGCCTAATTCAGCCTCTAACATCACGAACTGGAACCGGACAGAACTGAACTACAATTTTCCAGAAATCTGAAATTTTACGGTTTTAAAGGAAACTTTCTTCATTTCTTGCCTCAATCACTACCACAACCTCTTATATAAGCTTAGATACAACATATCCTATCCATAAAACAAGTATAGCAGCAAATCCTTCGAACCCTAACTCATGTAACTCAAGAAAACATACACTATATCCACCCAAATCATTATAATAGCTATCATCCACCACAAATTTAAGGTGCTATGCCAAGTTAAGCAAGATTGAGAGTAAGAAATGGGGAAATCAGCTTTATTACCTTGCTAAAGTCACTACCAAGAGCAGCCCTAGCTTTTACTTCCAAAATTTCACCAACACACCACTAGCTAAACACTCAAGAAAGGTTTTAATCGGTTTAGTTTTCCTTGGTTGCACTCAAATGGTTGGATTCAAGATGGATTGAAAGTTTTTTCTCTCTTGCTCTTTCTCTCTCCCTTAAGCTCAGCCAAGACAGAAAGAAAATGAAGGAAAATGAGCTAAAATGAGGGATAAAAGGCAAGAAAAAAAAATTGATCCAAGCACCATAGGTGGGTGACACTTGTCACCACCAAAGCCACGCAAATTTCTCTCTCTTTCCCTTGCATTTTTGGCCACAAATTTTGGCCATATGGATGAGGATGAGGGGGGGGGGGATATTTTTCAAAAATATCAAGGGTATGTGGTGGTAAGGAAGTGGTAGTCAAGTGGTGGGTTCAATCGGTAGTGATCGATACCTGTCGGTTTAACGCGATTTCTCTTAAATCGCGTATATTAGGGTTTTTAGCTTATAATCACTAACTTATTGTCATTGCTCCTAATCACATATTATTTCTCAACCAAAAGTCATTCTTAAACACGAAATTTGATCCTCGCTCCGTACCGGATAATTACACTACGGATACACGTGAAAACCCTAACTTGCTCCAACTTGAAAACGAAAAATGAAACCCCTACTTTCTAGATTCATTTGCACTTATTGTGGAATGATTGGGTAGTAGGGCTATAATAAAAACATAAGTTCCAAATAAAAGGAAGTTTTTAAGAGAAACGTGAGAGATTTTTCAATTCCATTGATTAAAATTAGGGTTTCAATTAAAATATGAGAGATTTAAGAAAACCAGTTAGTCAGAAGTAAATTGAGGTTTTTAATGAAAATCTTAGGGTTTCTAGTCTTTTAAAACAAAATAAGGTTTTAAATCAAACCCAAAGAAATACACTTTAGTATTTTCTTTACAAACAACCTCCTAATTTTTGGGGTATCACAATCTCCCCTCCTTCAAAAAATTTCGTCCTCGAAATTCCAACTGGCATTAATCAAATTAAACAATTCTCGAAATTTTTACCTTCCGTTGCCTCAAAGGACCCCGGAACTTGTTGCTGATCTACGGCATAAACCTGTGCTGATACTTTTGTTCGGTTTCCTCTTTCATTAGTTTGTTTCGGTTTGGTTCCTTCCACTTGTTGAGTACTACCCTCTCGTGGCTGTTTTTTCGGGCAATTGCTAAGTTGATGATTGTTATTCCCACAAATCAAACATTTTCCCCCTTTCCGCCAGCAATCATTCTCAGTGTGATTTGCCTTTCCACAGTATCCACAAGCCAATCGAGGAGCTACTGTTTGACCTTCTCGAGAAATGTCCTTTGATCCGACCTGACTTCCTTTCATAGACCTTTCATCTAATGCTCTTAATGTCCAAGATGGGCGAGGTGAATGGTTCACTTTTTGCACTTTAAAGAGTATTATCTTTTCTCCGGATTCCTTAGGTATGCTGTTGGATGTATCTCTTTTCCGTGTTTGAAGGGCTTTTACTTGGGCTTTCACATCCTCAATTCTTTGAGTCTTCTCAAGAGCCTCTGTAAACGTATTAACTTGAACTACCGCTAATGTCTCCTAGATTTCCAAATTTAGTCCTTGTATAAATCGTCTTATTCTCCTTCGCTCCGTAACCACCAATTCGGAAGTGAATTTAGACAGTCTAGTAAATTTGGTCTCATATTCGGCCACACTCAGGGTTCCCTGACGCAACCCAATAAATTCGTCCTCTTTCCTTTCTTGGACCAAAGGTGGGAGATACTTTTCGTTAAATTCCCTTACAAAGTTCGCCCATGTCCATACCGTTTGTTCTCTTTCCCACTTGGCCTTAATTAAATTCCACCACGCGCGAGCTGGTCCTTCGAATTGAAATACAGCAAAATTTACTTGTCTTTGCTCCGTGTAATTCAAAGCCGCGAAGATATTAATCATTGCCTCCACCCACTGCTCAGCTATATCCGGATCAGGCCCCCCTTGAAATTTAGGAGGTAGAAACTTTTGGAACCTTTCAAAAACCCTATCCTCTCCTATCTCAGGATTTCGGGGTTGATTCACTGGCATTTGACCTTGTTGATCTACCAGTCGTGCTAGGATATTTGTCATTTGTTGCATCGCCGTTGCCATTTGATCTCCGGCCTCAACCCTCGATCCATGTTCTTGCTCGGCCATTGTTTCTCTTTCTTCTCTCGGTTCTTGAGCTTGCCTAGCCCCACGGCCACGACTAGCTCCACGTCCACGACTACGTCTCCCCTCCATTCTTTTTTTTTTCAAAAGTGATTTAGTATGTAACAAAATAAATTGACTAGAACGGCAAAATTTACCACACCAAGTTCACAAAGAAACATATCAAGTAGGCAAGATCAAATGCAACAAGTACTATACATGTGGATATTACCACGGCACAAGCCAAATACACACGGTAGCAGTACAGAGACAAAACAAAAAGATAACACGACAAGCCGTTTCACACTTGGTTAACATAGCCCCCGTCCGATCGCTCACGTCACTTCCTATTCACTAGATGTCCGCTAACCTCTTATACTCATTCAAGCCAAACAAAGCCTATCATGTTTCAAAATACAAGTCTCAAGTACCTAGTAGCTAGCATCGCCTCAGCTCCAGAGTACTCAGGCACGAGAATCCGAAATAAAACAATTCACATCTCGAGCTGGCTAATCCCAAGAGTAAACCATCTACAATCGAAATTCCTACCCGATATACCTATCAATGGTCCTTGGACACCATGAGAAAGATTTAAGGCTTATAACACTTCATAATTCATACCTTATGCTCGAACGAGCACTTAGTCCTTCATACTTATTCACTACATAGCCCATGCTCACTCCGCGCAGAGACCACGCGAAGCAAGCTCTAATACCAACAATGACAGCCCTACCTCCCCCTAAGGCAAACCAAAGGGTTCGGCGGACCGCCTGCCCAACTCTTGCCGGGACTCAATCGTTCACTTCAATCAAATCCGGAACACAACCATAGGAATAATATGACAACAATCCAAAACTTAAGCGAAACTTATGTACCTTGCTATCTCAAAAGGAAATACAACCGTCGAATATAGAAAGATTCTCAATTCACCATACAACCAGCCCGTGCCAAGCACTAGGGCGAGAACCATTATATAAACAAACCAAGAGCTAGACCAAGCTAGTCTATACGGGCTCTCGTCCTTGCTCGCCTTTCCCTACTAAGGAAAACAAAACTAAAGGAATAAGCCAAAAGCTCAGCGAGATTCTATACACAGAAACAAGTAATTAAACAAGGACATTAATCATGTAATAACAAATAATCCAGAAAACATGTCCAATATAAAGCGATGATAATACATTCATTAAAAGGATACAGGCTGACAAGGAGCAATTCGTTCGTTCGTCCCCCATTCATTCCCTTATTCCTCCAATTATTTAAAAAATGCATTTTTGTACGTAAAACCCTCGTTTTTTACGTTCGTCTGTTCATTCTCATTCACCTCCTCCTGGACGTTGGCCAGGCTTTTCACCCCCATCCGGACGTTGGCCGGACTCTACCCGACAACAAGGTAATACTCGAGTATACCAAACGTTCACCCAGGTCACCAAATCGCCCGACCGAGTCCGCTTCTAGCTCGAGTCGATCAGTAACAAGGGCAAGGGCCCAGTTCAGCCAAAAGGCTTACATTCATGCGCAACTAGTATTTCAACATTTAATCACCGAAAATTTCATATTTATTTATGTCGAGTGCGATAAAGTACACACTCACCTAGCAAAAGTTCATTTTAGAAATCATAGAAAACAATTAACATTTAATCAAATATTCACAAATAATCACATAGTCACAACAATCCACATAGTCCTAGAAACAAAACGTATATAGAACACTCACCTATTTAAGCAAAATAATGTCCAAAGTATCCTCCCGGATAACACTCTCAATCGCCAAGAAACCCTAATAATAGCCAAGAGAAAATATTACTGTTAAACCCCTCCAAAGTTTAAGTGAACCAAAGAAAATCCGAATAACTACTAGTACAAAGTATAAGTATAGTTTTGGAAGTGAAAAGAGTATATTTAAACCAAAGGCTATAAGTAAAATATTTGTAAAACTTATGCTTGCTCGTAAAACTTTGAAATCTCCATTTAAGTCGAAGTGACAAAGAAAACGTACTCCGAGCAGTCATTATTTTATTTCTCAAGGGTATGAGTTCGGCCAAGTCCTTACTTATATACTTCGGTAAAAGAAGATGCAAATATCCTAGATGGTTCAAGTGATATTTATTTACCAACTTTACTCAAGTCGCAAGTATAGTTTTCTAGTTCTTGAGCGTAAATTTGGGCATCATGCCCTTTGTATTTTCCTATTTTCAGCCATTTATGGCTTCATTCTTTTCCTCAATCAAACCCAAAGTTACCCACAACACCAATTCATTTCAGTAGTCGTTCAAAAGGATCAAGACAATACAAGAACAAAAATTAAGCTAATAACAAGTGCGGAAATGAAATTTAACAAAAGACATACATTATATCCACCCAAATCATTATAATAGCTATCATCCACCACAAATTTAAGGTGCTATGCCAAGTTAAGCAAGATTAAGAGTAAGAAATGGGGAAATCAGCATTATTACCCTGCTAAAGTCACTACCAAGAGCAGCCCTAGCTTTTACTTCCAAAATTTCACCAACACACGACTAGCTAAACACTCAAGGAAGGTTTTAATCGGTTTAGTTTCCTTGGTTGCACTCAAATGGTTGGATTCAAGATGGATTGAAAGTTTTTTCTCTCTTGCTCTCTCTCTCTCCCTTAAGCTCAGCCAAGACAGAAAGAAAATGAAGGAAAATGAGCTAAAATGAGGGATAAAAGGCTAGAAAAAAGATTGATCCAAGCACCATAGGTGGGTGACACTTGTCACCACCAAAGCCACGCAAATTTCTCTCTCTTTCCCTTGCATTTTTGGCCACAAATTTCGGCCATATGGATGAGGATGAGGGGCGGATATTTTTGCAAAAATATCAAGGGTATGAGGTGGTAAGGAAGTGGTAGTCAAGTGGTGGGTTCAATCGGTAGTGATCGATACCTGTCGGTTTAATGCGATTTCTCTTAAATCGCGTATATTAGGGTTTTTAGCTTATAATCACTAACTTATTGTCATTGCTCCTAATCACATATTATTTCTCACCCAAAAGTCACTCTTAAACACCAAATTTGATCATCGCTCCATACCGGATAATTACACTACAGATACACGTGAAAACCCTAACTTGCTCCAACTTGAAAACGAAAAATGAAACCCTACTTTCTAGGTTCATTTGCACTTATTGTGGAATGATTGGGTAGTAGGGCTATAATAAAAACATAAGTTCCAAATAAAAGGGAGTTTTTAAGAGAAACGTGAGAGATTTTACAATTCCAGTGATTAAAATTAGGGTTTCAATTAAAATATGAGAAAAATAAGAAAACCGGTTAGTCAGAAGTAAATTAAGGTTTTTGATGAAAATCTTAGGGTTTCTAGTCTTTTAAAACAAAATAAGGTTTTAAATCAAATCCAAAGAAATACACTTTAGTATTTTCTTTACAAACAACCTCTTAATTTTCGGGGTATCACAATCTCCCCTCCTTCAAAAAATTTCGTCCTCGAAATTCCAACTGGCATTAATCAAATTAAACAATTCTCGAAATTTTTACCTTCCGTTGCCTCAAAGTACCTCGGAACTTGTTGCTGATCTACGGCATAAACCTGTGCTGATACTTTTGTTCGGTTTTGTAGACACCAAATTTTTCAACTTGTTTATTTCATTTTTTTATTTTATTTTTGTTTTAGTATAGCTATTATCTATTTCTTGTTTTGAGGCACTTTTAGCATTTTAGATTATTATTATCTATTATTTTATTTTTAGTTTTTATTTCGTATTAGTTTTGCCCTCTTGGCCATTTATCTTTATTTTTATTATAAGATTTTTTTTAGCATAAAATTTGTCAAAAAGAGAAAGTTATTCTTTAAAAATATGTTTTGTTTCCTTTTACTATTTATTGATTGAAAAAAAAAGAGAGAAAATGATGAAAATGAAAAAGAAAGAAAAAAAAAGAAAAAAAGAAAGAAAAAAATGAAAAAGAAAAGAAAATCATTAACCAAACATAATTTGTTGTTAGGCATTTTATTTTCTATCTTTTATTCCTGAGTTTTCCTCTTATTTATCTGATTTTTATTTAAAATATTATTTTTGTTTTTATTCTATTATTAAAAAAAAAAAAAGCCGCACATGCAGCATCGTAGAAAACGGTATCATGGTTTTGGATGAATCAGAGGGTTGAAGATTGGGGAGGAACCAACCCTTTATCCTCACCTTTGAGGTGAGGGTTTAGGGGTACTGGTTCCCCCTATAAAAGAAAAACAAACCGCAAGAAATAGGGGGATCCAAGTTGACGGCTGAAAAGCAAGAAACGAGAGAGAGAATCGGGGAGGCTGAGAAGAAAAAAATCTGGAGCGGCTAGGTTTTGGGGAGTGAGCAAGAAGGGGCGGCTAGATTAAGGAAGAGAACTTGGTGAGAGGGGGCTGAGACAAGAGAGCAGACGGCAAGGGAGGGGCGACGGCTAAAACAGAGGGCCGAGGGAGAATAGAGAGAAAGAAGGAGTTTCCTGAGTTTTGAGAGAAAGGCTTCGGGCAAGAGTGAAGCAAAGAGTGAAACAAGAGAAGCTGTGAGCTGGGAAAAGAAAAACTTTGCAGAAAATTTTGACAGAAAAAGGCTGATCTTTTAGAATCATTCGGATTCAAGTTTCTCTTCAGATATAGCTCTATTTGAGGCGATTTAAATTTCCGGGTAATCTATGGTGGTTGGGGAGAAAGTTTTACGTTGTTTAGTTTCGGGGTAAACGGCTACAAAATCATCAAATCCGAGACCAAACTTGCTGTCCTCGTCGTTCTTGAAAGCTGCAACCTGGGCTTCATATTTGGTGGAACTCACTCATCTTCCTGCGGACTGTCGTTTTAGGTTTCAACCTTATAAGGTGGTCAGGTAAATATAACTCATGCCCCTGCTGATTTAACGTGTTTCTCACAAAAATTCGTACCCATGATACACGAACAAATCAGATTTAGGTCGCCAGTTTGTTGAATTATTTTCTTCCCTGTCCTATGCCAAATTTCAGACGATTCCCTGGCCAAATGCTTCTTGTTTTGTTGATGAATCTCTGATGTCGGATGATGTAAATAAAACCATGAGTTACATGATCTTGTTAGCTTACTGTTTGATTCGGATAGGTGATGAACAAAAAGAAAAGAAAATTGCAGAAACCAGCGAAGAAGAAAAGAAAGTCTGCTTCGATGCTTGCATGGAAATGTTTCAAAAATTAAATTTTAACCCCTCAAGTTCTGTGTAATCCTGTTAAGGCTCAAAAATGTTGGAAAATAATCAATTTTGTCCCTTTTAAATGTCAATTTCCTTTGGTATGTTTTGATGTGTTTATTGGACAGAATATGCATGAGTTTTAGGATGAATTTGAAGGTTTAGTAATTTTTTCTAGATTTATGGTGTTAATTTGATTTTATGTGGAATTTTTTGGCATTTGTGTTTTGGTTATAGCAATTGGGTCCTTGGTAGTTTTTTCTATTTTAGAAACTTGATCAATAATCTACCTCCTTTGAAATTAAGCATCTTTTGACTACATTTAAGTCGCAATTAGGGAAGAATTTGGTGGTTTGTTAATACCCCTTTTGAAGTTTCTAAGGTGTTCTGAGTTTCCTTTTTGCCTTTTATTCTACTTATCTTTAAAGTGGTGCATTAATCCCTTGCTTTGATGGTTTTTAGCCCAAGTTATCTCTTTCTTTGATGGTTTTAGCCCAAGTTATCTCTTTCTTTGATGGTTTTAGCCCAAGTTATCTCTTTCTTTGGTGACTTTAGCCCAAGTTAAGTTTTGATCACCTTACTAGCATCACAAACGGGGAGGTATAACTTCTTTCATCCTTTTTTGTCTCTCCTCTATGTGATCCAACGTGCTAAGTGAGAATTGCATGTTTACTTTGCTTTCCTTGCCTTTCCTTAACTATTTTCATCTATTTCATTTACTTTTACTTTTATTAAGTCATTCTTTTATTTATGGGGTATGTGTACACCTCTTGGCTTGTAATAGAAAGGGCTTGGAGAGCATTTGATGAAAACCTATTGAAGACGTGTGCCTAGCTAGCAAATGTAATAGGTTCATTAGCTTGGTTGCTTGCTTTTGTTGCTATGTGTTAATTTGCTTTATTAGGCTCTTGCATTTAGTCGAGCATGCTAAGTGTTATGTGCTACGTGTTTATAGGTGACTTGCATGTCTACTTGCTTTCTATAATCGTAGATGAATATGACGGATGAATGCGTATACCATGGCTAGTCCAATGCTAGTCATGGTCCTCCCTTTTAATCCTCACAAGTCCAACGCTTGTGATTAAGCATTTAGTGAAGGGCCAGTCCAATGCTAGACCCATTAGGGATCTCCCTCGCTAGTACATACTTGCATGTCTCACTATATTTCATGCATTTTTCTCAGTTTTCTAGCATTTGGCATGCCCCTCCCATCCTTTCCTCTTCATCTTAGGTTTTTGCATCCTCATGCTAGTTATAGGGTACATTTGCTTGAGAGTCCCCTTTCGGTAAGGGAAACGAGCGAGTGTGGCTACAAAATAGCCTTAGCACGCTAGTCTTTCCTTCTAATCAAAGGGAAAATTAAAGTCGTGAAGTTAGGAGTCATTCCCGTACCCGACTTGATGCATTCCTCTAGGATTCATACACTTTCATTTCTATCATATCACCTCCTCACTTTTTTATCCACATTTTCTCACTACTTATATTTTTCTCAATCCACATGCCATGTTTGCACATCCTTTTTCTTTTATTTATTTTCTACCTCACAAATTGCATCCAAATTGCACTTATATGCACTTACTACCATTATACCATATTTTTGTCCACTTGCACACAAACACCTTTATTTTCTCAATGGGCACACATGCACTTTTCTTATATTTGCACACATGCACTTTTCTTACATTTGTATTTTTATTTTATTTTTATTTTATTTTGCATTCTTTTTACATTTTCACACTTGCACTCATATTTGAGTCTTCATTTGCATTACCCGTGACCTCTATGAGAGTTTTTCTTATTGGCCATCACAACTCATGTGGTTGGGACCAAAAAGCCTCATAAGAGACATTTTAGATTTAGGATTGCATATTTTTTCATATCCATTAGTCACATCCAACATGCAACACATATTTTGGGTAGAAGAAATAGGAAAAGTGGGGCTAAGTCACGCAACTAGCTTTGGCTAGGGTAAGGGAGTGCCTTAGGCTTTGCCTTTGCCTTCTCCCTTATCAAATGTGACTCCCGATCCCTTTCTTTGGTTACGCAGACCTAAAATTCTTTAAAAAGGGTTTGTTTACTTTTCTTTCCAAAAACAGAAATCATTTTTTGGATGACTTGGTACACCCTAACTCTATACCAAATGGCGACTCCTTTTCTATCTAAAACCCTTTGTTTGGCCAAACCGTCGCATTTCACAATCCCACGGCCTTTTATTTTCATTTTCACACACGTTCACATACATCTCCTACACACTACTCTCACACCATCAAAAAGTGGGGCGCGACAGCTTGGCGACTCCACTGGGGACCTCCTACGTGGGTCCAAACATTTGATTTAGCTATTCTTTTCCGTTTTCTACCCTTGTTATCCATAGCATTTGGATATTAGGGTTGCATTTTCCATTTTAGGACCTTTTGCCTCGCGCGCGTATCAAACTACTCCCTCACTCACATATGTATGATTGGTTGCTTGGATGTATGTTTTACTTGTTTTATATCGCGCTTTGCATTGCATTTGGGGGGGTGTGTCACCTTTAGAGCCTCGCGTTGGGTCTCAACCCTTTCCCTCAAAATAGGGAACACTTCATACGTGCACGTTTATTTACTGTTATCCCATTTTATTTTATTTTCGTGGACTCTTTCCCACACCGCCTTGTAGGACTAGGAATGGTTTCTGTAGGTATGTGGATGGTGTGCTCTGCGCCCATAGCAGTACCTAGGGGATCGCTCGAGCCACCGACCGAGGGTCTTGGGATTGATGACCTATTCCCTTAGGTTTGAAGGCTTGGGGACCTTTTTAAGCCTTATCGAGTCTAGTTGCATTAGTGAGCCCCTGCCTCATGCATCCATGTTAGAGTTCCTAGGTTAGAGTCAGCCTTACCATTTTTAAGCACATTAGGCACGAGGGAAGGGGTTCCACCCATTTTACATGCTTTTATTGTATTTCTTTTCTTAATTGCTCCCAATATGTTATGTGTACTATGTGACGACCCCATTTCTCCCAAGGGCGAACCCAAGGGTATCGGTGGGCCGCCTGCCTAGCTCGCGCCAGGACTCAAAACTTAAAACAATAAAAGCCAGAAACTTCAAAAGAGTTCTATATACAAACCCAAAAGAGTTATAATTACATTCTCAAAAGTACCTGCTCACATTATTACATCCTTATAATTATCACCAAAACCAAAATGTAGACCCTAAGGAGGGTCCTTATACCAACCACCAAAACTAAAACAAAAACAAACATACCATAAGTCCAACTATTACAATCAAACCTAACTATACTACTGTGTGTGCCAAAAGTCCCCGCGTCGGCCCCTGCTAAGGAAAACAAAAGGAATGGGGTAAGCTATATGCTTAGTAAGTAAACAGGGGCGAAAGCGTAAATTTCACGTAATAACAGTTACACAGTAAGAGTAAAGCAAAAGCAGAAAAGTAACATCACATAATAAGGATACATGTGGCTCCAAAGCCAATTCATATGCCATGCGTGAACTCCTGCCGACACTCCGTCGACCACACTTAATGGTCCGTAGAACTTCACTTGTACACCCACCGACACCTTATCACCCTCACTGGCCAGTCACCTCACAAACTTGCCCGGGCGAACGAAATCACAAACTTGAGCTTGAGTCACAAGCTCGGGTCACAAACTTGGTCACCTTCTCGGTGAACTGGATTCACAAAATTGGTTCATAACATGAACCTACAAACTTGGTGACCTCAGACTAAGTTGGACTGACTTCGACCAAGTCCTAACCGGCTCGAATAGTCCAAACAGGTCTTAGATCGGGCCCACGAACTCACAAACTTTACAAAATTCACAAACTTTACTCGAAAGTCGCCCCGAGCCACAAGCTCAAGGGTTTTGGTTTCAAAAGGTCCATATACATATGCCAAGTACAATTATACATTCAAATTAGGGTTTAGGTCGAGTGCGATAAAGTACACCCTCGCCTAAGTACCCTTTTCACATATCTCAAACACCTAGCAAAGAAAACACATCAAACTGGCCTGAATACTTACCCAGAAACTGAAATAGTAAAAGTACGAAGTCGGATCGAAATGAACAGCTAGTAGTGGGCCCCACCAATTCCGCCCCAGCTCACCACCGTCTGAAATAGAAGATTGTGTCACATAATATCGTAAACGGCTACTATCGTGCCTAAAACAAGCAAAACGGCAAAACGACACGCGCGCACGTAAATATGATGAACGGAAACGGAAACGGCCGTTAGCGGAAACGGCAGATTTGACACTCGTTTCTAGTTTACTCATAAGTTGAGCTACGAATATCGGATTAAGGCGTATAAGATGCCATATCGAAGCTTAAAGGATGAACAACAACTGTTATGAAGGCATCCAGAACTGAAACTGGAGGCTTCAGTCCCAAATGAACCAAACACAATCACTTACGAAATCTGGCCAATTTACAAATGGTCAGTTTTGAGTGCAAACTGTTTTCTATGCTACACATGGTCAAAAGAGCTGAAAATTGGCAGTTAGATAGTTCATTTCAAATGAAACAACTTTCATGAAGGTCGGCAATCCAAATTCGGAACGGAAATTGGTCATCAGGACCAAAACAGATCTGACCAGAAAATGGTCATCTTCACGGCCAGGCCTTATTTGCTCGGCTATATCTCAGGTTTTATAAATCCGATTCATGAAATTCCAAGGGCGTTAGAAAGCTCTGATATAAGGGTATAAGTTTGGTGTTTTGGTCGCAAGCCCAAACAGCATGTAACCCAGTCAAATGTGAAGCCAAATTTCCAGTCATAAACTTTCCAAAAACGTAACAGAATTTGATGGTCAAAACAGGTCTGAGTATTTCGTTTATAGCTCAGGATATACTAATCCGTTTAACCTGAAAATTTACAGGAATATCCAGGACTTAAGGGGCTACAATGTTGAAGAAGGAAACTTTGTCCAATTTTGAATGTAACAAGGTCAAAAATGCAAGACACTATACCAGAATCGCAAGACAGGATCACAAACCGTATTTGACCTCAATATGCGGTAATGACACCAAATTCACTACGGCTATCGGATGGGGGTGTAAGACCCACCGTTTCGAAGCTAAGAAACAGCGCTACAACAATGTAGAAAGCCACTCAGTCCAAATCCTAACACAACTAGGTCAAATATGCAAAATACTAAACCAGAATTACCAAAACAGGTTTGCAAAACACACAAAACTGTAATCGGTATAACTCAGTCTATACAAGTCCAAATGCCAAAATTCCAAAGGCATATGATAGCTAAGACATCCAGCTACATTTCATCAGAAGACACCAACATCCAAATCCAAAGTGATTCCAGCCAAAATAGCCAAATACCAACGCAATTTTCGCATTCTGACCAAAGCAGAACAGCTACAGTAATTCCGACATAACTCACTCTACACTAATCCAAATGACCTGAAATTTTACAGGCACCTCAAACACATCAATACCTACAACTTTTATGTTTTGAGTAAAGTCCAATTCAGCCTCTAACCCTATGATCTAAAACCGGACAGAATTAGGGGATTATGAACCCTAACTTTCCATTTTTCCATCCAAATCCAAAATTGATTGCATTTATCAACAATTCACACCTACTAGAGTCATTTTAAACCATTACCATTCATCATACAAGGCCACAACATCCCATTCATATTAAACCAGAAAATTCATCATAAAATGGAAAACTTCACCAAAACTCTTCAAATCAAGAAATAAATCACATATTCCATCACTCAAGCTACTTCTAAGCATAACATAAACATCATTAGGTGTAGTAGAGTGTTCAAGTATCACTTACCAAGAAATCAAGAAAGAGAGAGATGTTGGACACCTTAGCTCTTCAAACAAACTTCACCAAACTACTTACTAGCACTAGAAGAAAGGTTTTTATGGAGTAGAATCTAATCTAGGTGATTAGTTGTGGAAGATTGAGTGAAATGGAAGCTAGAAAGTTGAAGAATTTCTTTCTTCTTTGCAAGGAAGAGAGCCGGCCACAAGGAGAGGAAAAATGGTGAATTTTGGTGAATTTGTAGGATATTTACTTAATTGGGTCAAAAGTCAAAAAAAATGTCAAAAGGTGAATAGTAAATCTTAAAGTAAAACCAATGAGATAGTGACACTTGTCACCACCATAAATGCATTCCTATCCTTTCTTTTCTCTCTCACTTCAATCAAATCTCACTCTCTACTTATCTCTTAACACCCGATAAATTTTACACAGTATCCGGAATTTAACCTAATTGGCCGAATTTTTCCGAACTTTTCGCACTAGTGGGTCCTACGTCCAATATACGTTCTTATTTCTCAAAAACTAACTAATACTAGAAAAATCATCTAAAAACTCTATTTACTCAATAAAATTATCTGGGGAATTTTCTAATAAAGAAAATGTGGAAAAGACGGGCGATAAATAAAATTCTACTTAGGCTTTCTAATATTGCAACACTAGAGGTTTGCTAATCCTTCAAACTTACTAAACCTTTGTAATTAAAACAAATCCTATATTTACCTATGGCAAGGCACACACTAGAATACCGAATATAAACTATAGCTTGAACCTTATAATCATAATACGTAAACTAGGATTTTCAAGCTCAACCGAATTAGGGTTTCCTTCCTAGCCATAAGACCCTGATTTTTTCTATACCGAATATCAAATAACCCTAATATCGACTTACGAACGGACTGGGGCCTCACAATCTCCCCCACTTAGGACAATTTCGTCCTCGAAATTTCTACGAATGGAATCTATCAAATCTAAAGTAACCAGTAGCCTGTACCTTCCACGTTCTTAAAAGAAATGAGGCTCTTCATTCCAGTCCCTTCTCTAGTTGACGATCCAGGGTCGGTCTGGGTTGGCGGCTGGGTTCCTTTCTTTTCGTGCAATAAACCCGGGCAATTAGCAATTTGATGCTTGGCGCTCCCACAGCGCAGACATCTCCTCTCCTTTCTCCAACAATTCACTTCAATGTGATTGGATTTTCTACAATAACCACAAATTGCCACACCACCCGCTCCACGACCCTTCTTAGCAGATGACCTACCTCGCTTACTCGGTTCTGGCCTTTGACTCTCAAGAGATGCGCTCCTTTTCTTTGCATGGAAGGTCTTCACTTGCGGCCTTGAAATTTCTGTCCTTTGAGTTTTCTCTGGAACCCCCATAGAAGTAGTGCTCTGTGCCATTGCTAAGGCCTCCCCGGAAATCCCTTCGTATTTCCTTTTTAGCTCTAAGTTCTTGTGCAAGAGCTCAATTTTCTCTGAATACTCGTGCTTCCATCGCCCTTCCCAGTATGCGACTAGTTTCTTTTGGACTTCTATTTCGTCTCGAAGAACCGCGATTTCCTTATACATCTCAACCCAATGTGCCATCTCACAAAATTGCTGGAACACAGATGGTAGCCTGTCGGGCAAAACAATGGGTCATAATCAATTCTTGAACACAAGTGGCACTCTCGGTCCATGTTTCGTTCAGCTATTGTTTCTTCCCTTTCCTCTCTTGACTCTCGGCCTCGTTTTGTTCCACAGCTATGACCATGTCCGTAACTATGTCTTCCTTCCACATATATACATATATATATAGTTTTCCCTTCTTTCTCTCTTTTCTTTCCAAATGGGTACTTTAATGAATGAATGCAGTAAATTGACTACAATAACAAAATCCAACATACCAATTACACAAATAACATATCGCACATAACACGCCATATCAAAAGACGGACAAGCAAGTACACACATACATATCAAGTTGGAGAGATAACCATGTACACAAACACATATACTAACGTCAGGTGGTAGTAATATGCGGGCGAACCAAAAGGAAAAGGTGAAGTCATCCCAGTATCAGCCCGTCTGATCTCTCACATCACTTACTATCCAAACTAGATGTCCATTGACCTCTTGTGCTCATTCTAGTCAGACAAAGCCTGTTCATGTTTCCAAGATACAAGTCTCGAGTACCTAGTAGCTTGCATCGCCTCAATTCTGGAGTATTCGAGCACAAGAATCCGAAATAAAATAGTTCACATCTCGAGCTGGCCAGTCCCAAGAGTAAACCATCTACAAATCGAACTTCCTACCCGACATACCTATCTATGGTCCTTAGATACCATGAGAAAGATTGAAGACCTATAACACTTCAGGGTTCATAGCTTATGCTCGAACGAGCACTTAATCTTTCATACCCATTCACCACACAGCCCAAGCTCACTCCGCGCAGAGACCACGCGAAGCAGGCTCTGATACCAACTGTGACGACCCCACTTCTCCCAAGGGCGAACCCAAGGGTATCGGTGGGCCGCCTGCCTAGCTCGCGCCAGGACTCAAAACTTAAAACAATAAAAGCCAGAAACTTCAAAAGAGTTCTATATACAAACCCAAAAGAGTTATAATTACATTCTCAAAAGTACCTGCTCACACTATTACATCCTTATAATTATCACCAAAACCAAAATGTAGACCCTAAGGAGGGTCCTTATACCAACCACCAAAACTAAAACAAAAACAAACATACCATAAGTCCAACTATTACAATCAAACCTAACTATACTACTGTGTGTGCCAAAAGTCCCCGCGTCGGCCCCTGCTAAGGAAAACAAAAGGAATGGGGTAAGTTATATGCTTAGTAAGTAAACAGGGGCGAAAGCGTAAATTTCACGTAATAACAGTTACACAGTAAGAGTAAAGCAAAAGCAGAAAAGTAACATCACATAATAAGGATACATGTGGCTCCAAAACCAATTCATATGCCATGCGTGAACTCCTGCCGACACTCCGTCGACCACACTTAATGGTCCGTAGAACTTCACTTGTACACCCACCGACACCTTATCACCCTCACTGGCCAGTCACCTCACAAACTTGCCCGGGCGAACGAAATCACAAACTTGAGCTTGAGTCACAAGCTCGGGTCACAAACTTGGTCACCTTCTCGGTGAACTGGATTCACAAAATTGGTTCATAACATGAACCTACAAACTTGGTGACCTCAGACTAAGTTGGACTGACTTCGACCAAGTCCTAACCGGCTCGAATAGTCCAAACAGGTCTTAGATCGGGCCCACGAACTCACAAACTTTACAAAATTCACAAACTTTACTCGAAAGTCGCCCCGAGCCACAAGCTCAAGGGTTTTGGTTTCAAAAGGTCCATATACATATGCCAAGTACAATTATACATTCAAATTAGGGTTTAGGTCGAGTGCGATAAAGTACACCCTCGCCTAAGTACCCTTTTCACATATCTCAAACACATAGCAAAGAAAACACATCAAATTGGCCTGAATACTTACCCAGAAACTGAAATAGCAAAAGTACGAAATCGGATCGAAATGAACAGCTAGTAGTGGGCCCCACCAGTTCCGCCCAGCTCACCACCGTCTGAAATAGAAGATTGTGTCACATAATATCGCAAACGGCTACTATCGTGCCTAAAACAAGCAAAACGGCAAAACGACACGCGCGCACGTAAATATGACGAACGGAAACGGAAACGGCCGTTAGCGGAAACGGCAGATTTGACACTCGTTTCTAGTTTACTCATAAGTTGAGCTACGAATATCGGATTAAGGCGTATAAGATGCCATATCGAAGCTTAAAGGATGAACAACAACTGTTATGAAGACATCCAGAACTGAAACTGGAGGCTTCAGTCCCAAATGAACCAAACACAATCACTTACGAAATCTGGCCAATGCACAAATGGTCAGTTTTGAGTGCAAACGGTTTTCTATGCTACACATGGTCAAAAGAGCTGAAAATTGGCAGTTAGATAGTTCATTTCAAATGGAACAACTTTCATGAAGGTCGGCAATCCAAATTCGGAATGGAAATTGGTCATCAGGACCAAAACAGATCTGACCAGAAAATGGTCATCTTCACGGCCAGGCCTTATTTGCTCGGCTATATCTCAGGTTTTATAAATCCGATTCATGAAATTCCAAGGGCATTAGAAAGCTCTGATATAAGGCTATAAGTTTGGTGTTTTGGTCATAAGCCCAAACAGCATGTAACCCAGTCAAATGTGAAGCCAAAGTTCCAGTCATAAACTTTCCAAAAACGTAACAGAATTTGATGGTCAAAACAGGTCTGAGTATTTCGTTTATAGCTCAGGATATACTAATCCGTTTAACCTGATAATTTACAGGAATATCCAGGACTTAAGGGGCTACAATGTTGAAGAAGGAAACTTTGTCCAATTTTGAATGTAACAAGGTCAAAAATGCAAGACACTATACCAGAATCGCAAGACAGGATCACAAACCGTATTTGACCTCAATATGCGGTAATGACACCAAATTCACTACAGCTATCGGATGGGGGTGTAAGACCCACCGTTTCGAAGCTAACAAATAGGGCTACAACAATGTAGAAAGCCACTCAGTCCAAATCCTAACACAACTAGGTCAAATATGCAAAATACTAAACCAGAATTACCAAAACAGGTTTGCAAAACACACAAAACTGTAATCGGTATAACTCAGTCTATACAAGTCCAAATGCCGAAATTCCAAAGGCATATGATAGCTAAGATATCCAGATACATTTCATCAGAAGACACCAACATCCAAATCCAAAGTGATTCCAGCCAAAATAGCCAAATACCAACGCAGTTTTCGCATTCTGACCAAAGCAGAACAGCTACAGTAATTCCGACATAACTTACTCTACACTAATCCAAATGACCTGAAATTTTACAGACACCTCAAACACATCAATACCTACAACTTTCATGTTTTGAGAAAAGTCCAATTCGGCCTCTAACCCTATGATCCAAAACCGGACAGAATTAGGGGATTATGAACCCTAACTTTCCATTTTTCCATCCAAATCCAAAATTAATTGCATTTATCAACAATTCACACCTACTAGAGTCATTTTAAACCATTACCATTCATCATACAAGGCCACAACATCCCATTCATATTAAACCAGAAAAATCATCATAAAATGGATAACTTCACCAAAACTCTTCAAATCAAGAAATAAATCACATATTCCATCACTCAAGCTACTTCTAAGCATAACATAAACATCATTAGGTGTAGTAGAGTGTTCAAGTATCACTTACCAAGAAACTTTCCAAAGATAATTTGCCCCAGTATGATGAATTGGTCAGTGGGATTAAACCTGAGCCTGCCTCAGTTGCACAGGATCCAAGCCGAATCGGGATGTTGGCAGCATAAAGTCCAGGCCCAACGGGATTTTTAAAATGTTGGCGGCACGAAATCCAGGCCCAACGTGATGTTGAATGTTTGGGATGTTGGCGGCACAAAGTTCAGGTCCAACGTGATTTTTGGAATGTTTGGGATGTTGGCGGCACAAAGTCCAAGCCCAACGTGATGTTGGACTGTTTGGGATGTTGGCGGCACAAAGTCCAAGCCCAACGTGATCTTTGGAATGTTGGCGGCACAAAGTCCAAGCCCAACGTGATCTTTGGAATGTTGGCGGCACGAAATCCAGGCCCAACATGATGTTTGGATTGTTGGCGGCACGAAATCCAAGCCCAACTTGATATTTGGGATGTTGGCGGCACAAAGTCCAAGCCCAACGCACAAAATCCAGGCCCAACGTGATGTTTGGAATGTTGGCGGCACGAAATCCAGGCCCAACTTGATATTTGGGATGTTTGGGATGTTGGCGGCACAAAGTCCAGGCCCAACGTGATTTTTGAAATGTTGGCGGCACAAAGTCCAAGCCCAACGTGATCTTTGGAATGTTGGCGGCATGAAATCCTGGCCCAACGTGATCTTTGGAATGTTGGCGGCACGAAATCCAGGCCCAACTTGATATTTGGGATGTTTGGGATGTTGGCGGCACAAAGTCCAGGCCCAACGTGATTTTTGAAATGTTAGCGGCAGAAAGTCCAAGCCCAACGTGATCTTTGGAATGTTGGCGGCACGAAATCCAGGCCCAACTTGATTTTTGGAATGTTGGCGGCACGAAATCCAGACCCAACTTAATATTTGGGATGTTTGGGATGTTGGCGGCACAAAGTTCTTTGGAGTGTTGGCGGCACGAAATCCAGGCCCAACTTGATTTTTGGAATGTTGGCGGCACGAAATCCAGACCCAACTTAATATTTGGGATGTTTGGGATGTTGGCGGCACAAAGTCCAGGCCCAACATGATTTTTGGAATGTTGACGGCACGAAGTCCAGGCCCAACTTGATATTTGGAATGTTAGCGGCACGAAATCCAGGCCCAACTTGATATTTGGGATGTTGGCGGCCCAAAATCCAGGCCCAACGTGATATTTGGAATGTTGGCAGCACAAAATCCAGGCCCAACGTGATATTTGGAATGTTGGCGGCACAAAGTCCAGGCCCAACTTGATATTTGGGATCAGTAGGATAAGATCCAATCTCGCCATTCAATTGGTCAAGAAATTAAGCGTGATTGTCAAGAGGGGGAGATAGAAGGGTGCACAGCGGAAGTTGAAATTCGCCAACAAGAATTTAAAATCTGATATTGAAAATGATTTTTTATGTTTCCCGTTTTTTCCTTTTCGTTCGGGAGAAACTTTTCAAGAAATTTTTTTTTTCACCTCAGTCTCCACCACTTATTGTGCAACCGATCATTTGATTTGTATTATGGCAGGGTTGCTCAAACTTTGATTCACTTCTTCTTTGGTCCAAATCCCTCAGTCATATAAGAATTCTTGGGCGACATTCCTCAGTTCAAAAAGTTGCCCCAGTTTCGTCCTTTGAAACGCGTATGAACCTGCAAAAGAAAGAACAAATAATGCCACCACCATTCGATCAATTCCTCCTTCAAGAAATGTGTAAACATGAGTACTTCGATGTTTTCCCCTTGATACTTCGAAAACTCAACTATGCTCTGTGATCTGATCAAATTCCATTGACTTCCAATGCTAATAAGGCCCTTGGTATCCAGAGATTTTCAATAAATCAGGGGGATTGCCATCTGATGAACCTAAAGAGATAAATAAGACTATGAAACTGATGAAAGAATATTCTATTTATACAACAGATGATGAAAATTTCTGTAACATGAAAACAATCATTTATTTTTCATTGAAAGAAAATTAATTTTAAAGAAATGAATCTATAAATTCGACAATTTACGCTTGAAAAATTAAAGTATTCCGACTTCAAACAAAATGCCACGCTTGACCCTTTAGATATCATCCGCCCTGAGTTCAATGTCGGCAACAGAAAAACCACAATGCGAGGAGAAATCTCAAATGAACCGAATCACTAACTTTCTAATTCCAACCTCACTTTTTCTCACGAAACTCTACCTTAGCGCCCTTTTAGGTTTTCACTAAGACTATTCCCACTTTTTTTTTTGTGTTTTTGTTTTTTTTTTCTTCATTCTTCATTCTTTTTGCTTTTCTTTTCTTTTCTTCTTTTTTTTTCCCTTTTCTTTTCAAAGGTGCCCTTTTCGGATTTTCACCTGATGAACAAATCTTGCCAATAGCCCTTATCAACTCAAAAATGTGTTTTAAGAAATAATGGCATCAGTGCGACAACCCCTTCCCTTACAAACTGAGTGAAGGCGTATTGACATCATTTGCCATGTGACTTAGAAAATTTCCTTAAAAGAGGTGATGCCAAGAATGGAAACCAGGACTTTTTGGCTTTTGTAATGGGGTCGGGTGAGGTGCTAGGAAAGGTTAAGGCTTGAAGGCAGACTTCAAAAAGTGGTTTAAATGATCTGAGATCGCATTTCCATGTTAACCCTATTTTAGGGTTAAATCAAAATTTGCCCTAGTTTATTCTCAACTGAGGTTCTCTTTTCTTTCATTTTCTCCCTTTTTAATTCATCTTTCAACTTTTTGAAAATTTGCCCCAGTTTATTTTTTAATTGAGGCTTTCTTTTGTTCAATTCCTTTTCTTTCGACTTTCCTTAAAAAATTGAATTTACCCCAGTGTGGGGTTTTCTCTCTTTTTCTTTTCTTTCAAAATTAAATTTGCCCCAATGCGGGGTTTGCGATTCTCAGAGGTTGCCAAACGAAATCATCTATTCTGAAAGCTCAAAAGGGATAACTAGGGATATAATGTCTTAATGGGAAAAGAAGAGAGCCTGACTTTCATTCCATTCTTCGCATTAACTCTAAAAGAAAACTTTCATTTTCAGATGAAAATTTCTTACACATCTCCGAATTGATTGATTGAGGGAACAAGTGCTCCACCAGGCGATACCTTTTTGATGATAAGAGCACTTTACCAATTCGCGGCAAACTCTCCTTTTGGCTTTATTTTGTACTGACGAAAACCACCTTAATGCTTTGCCTTCTCGTCTGAATGATCCTGATTTGACCATTTAAGCGTAATCACGGACCAATCCTTTCGATCATACTGACCATGATGGACAGTGTTTAACTGCTTCTTATTCCTAATCTCGATCCTGATTCTGCTTGACCTTCTTTTACTCCATTCAGGCTTCTTTGAAACATTTTCGAATGTCTTTTCCCCTACTCCTTTCATTTTGAAATTCAAATTCACAATCGTGAGATCGCTGCCATCAAATTTCTGAACAGTGATATCCAAAGGGTCAGACGGTTTTATTCTGGGCCATCTAAAAAGAATGTGTAAGTCATAATATATAAAACTGTACATTTTATTGAATTTCCTGACAAAAACCAAACTTAATATTCATGAAACGTGTCTTTAGCAGTCACTTGATTGAAAACTATTTACAAAAAACATAGTTAAACAAAAGACACATGTATGAACGATTTTCATTGGTTTTAACCAAAACAACTCCCCAAATTTATCGAAACTCCCTTCAAGGGAGAGGAATCTCACTAATTCAGCCCCTTCCAGGATTCTCAAATTTCTTCATTAGGGGTGGATGCCTCAAAGGCGTCCTTGTGTTCGGGAAAGGGATTTGTACTTATGCTCTGTCCCTGTTCACCCTTTTTCCTTAGCACTATTTCTCCGAATTCGATCATATCCTGGATTTCATGTTTCAATGCCCGACAATCATTGGTGGAATGCCCGGGAGCTCCAGAACGATAAGCGCAGACTGCTTGAGGGTCATAGTCAGAAGGAAAGCGCTTAGAATAGATCTTAGGAGGTATAACACCAATTTTCCCGACAGCTTTCAATTGCTCATATAATTGGTCAACAGGCCGACCTAGATTGGTGAAGGTTCGGTGTGACGTTGAATTTTGGGTGTGACTGGTTTGTTGGTAGTAGTAATTTGGGCTAGGGGGTGGAATAGGTCTTGGGTTAAAAGGAGGGCGAGGTCTAGTTTGGAGATTTGGTTGAGAATTTTGAAAGGGTGACGTGAGTACATTTGGATAATTTGGTCGAGGTCGAGAATGGTTAATGGTAGTATGGTGGATAGGACGGGAGTTTGGGTAGTATGGATAGGGTGATGAATAAGCAAGGCGGTTTGAAAATCTAGTTCTGGCCGAGGGGCCCTGATCCCCAACAAAAGCAGTTTCCTCTTCTTTTCCCTTAGATTGGGATTTTTTCCCACTGTCATTCTAGCCTTGCAGAGCCTCTTGTTTCATCTTCAATGTTGACACATTAACAATTTTTCCGGCCTTCACATACTCATCAAATTCTTCCAATTTATTGACAATTTCGGCAAAGGAACACCTGGTCATTCGAAAAATTTCCTCAAAGTAATGCGGGTCATGAGCTTTGATGAACGTGCGAACAATCTCGTTTTCAGTCATAGGAGGCTCCACCTTGGCGGCCAATTTCCTCCATCTCTTCGCGTACATCTTGTGGTTCTCAGATGGTTTTCTTTTAGTCATCTCAAGTGTGGCCCTCGTTGGAGCAAGCTCGCAATTGTATTCGTACTGCCTCATAAAAGCAGTTGACAAATCCATCCAAGATCTCATATCCTCAGGCTTCAAATTGGAATACCAATCCAACGCGTCGCCTTCTAGACTCTCGGGAAATAAACGTACAGGTAAATTCTCATCGTCTATCGGCTTTCCAAGTTTGTTTGCGAACATCTGAATGTGTGTTTTGGGATTGCCAGTTCCATCGTACTTGCTAAATTTGGGCGCTTTGAAACCCATTGGCAGTTGCATATCCGAAAGTAGGCACAGATCGTTGTAGTCTAGACCTCTTTGTTTGCTCAGACCTTGGTTTTTCCTTATGAACTCCTCAAACCGATCCAATCTTTTTAGCAAATTCTTATCAACCGGTGCGGATGATTCCCCAGCTTCAGCTTTCCCTTGGGCGGCGGTATCTAAGGTGAATGGCTCAGCGGTGGAGTAATAATGTGGTCCTTGAGGTTCAAATGGCATGCTCATAGTGATTGGCGGATAATTCTGGGGGATTTGGTCATGAGAAGGGTTAATTTGGATGTGAGGTACATAAGTAGGTTGTGGGCCATGAGTGGGATAAGTAAAGGCTTCCTCCGGTGGGTTTATGAATTGTGAAGTAACAGAGGCTTGAGTATAAGGTAAGAGTATTGGTTCAGATTGGCCGGGGGGTAAGGATTCGTGTTGTTGCTCACCTCTAGCACCCCCAGTGACCAATTGGTCGATCACGCGCCGTTGGGCCATCATTTGACGGTTAATGGTAGTATGGTGGATAGGACGGGAGTTTGGGTAGTATGGATAGGGTGATGAATAAGCAAGGCGGTTTGAAAATATAGGTCTGGCCGAGGGGCCCTGATCCCCAACAAAAGCAGTTTCCTCTTCTTTTCCCTTAGATTGGGATTTTTTCCCACTGTCATTCTGGCCTTGCAGTGCCTCTAGTTGCATCTTCAATGTTGACACATTAACAATTTTTCCGGCCTTCACAAACTCATCAAATTCTTCCAATTTATTGACAATTTCGGCAAAGGAACGCCCGGTCATTCGAAAAATTTCCTCAAAGTAATGCGGGTCATGAGCTTTGATGAACGTGCGAACAATCTCGTTTTCAGTCATAGGAGGCTTCACCTTGGCGGCCAATTTCCTCCATCTCTTCGCGTACGTCTTGTGGTTCTCAGATGGTTTTCTTTTAGTCCCCTCAAGTGTGGCCCTCGTTGGATCAAGCTCGCAATTGTATTCGTACTGCCTCATAAAAGCAGTTGACAAATCCATCCAAGATCTCATATCCTCAGGCTTCAAATTGGAATACCAATCCAACGCGTCGCCTTCTAGACTCTCGGGAAATAAACGTACAGGTAAATTCTCATCATCTATCGGCTTTCCAAGTTTGTTTACGAACATCTGAATGTGTGTTTTGGGATTGCCAGTTCCATCGTACTTGCTAAATTTGGGCCCTTTGAAACCCATTGGCAGTTGCATATCCGAAAATAGGCACAGATCGTTGTAGTCTAGACCTCCTTGTTTGCTCAGACCTTGGTTTTTCCTTGTGAACTCCTCAAACCGATCCAATCTTTTTAGCAAATTCTTATCAACCGGTGCGGATGATTCCCCAGCTTCAGCTTTCCCTTGGGCGGAGGTATCTAAGGTGAATGGCTCAGCGGTGGAGTAATAATGTGGTCCTTGAGGTTCAAATGGCATGCTCATAGTGATTGGCAGATAATTCTGGGGGATTTGGGCATGAGAAGGGTTAATTTGGATATGAGGTACATAAGTAAGTCGTGGGCCATGAGTGGGATAAGTAAAGGCTTCCTCCGGTGGGTTTATGACTTGTGAAGTAACAGAGGCTTGAGTATAAGGTAAGAGTATTGGTTCAGATTGGCCGGGGGGTAAGGATTCGTGTTGTTACTCACCTCTAGCACCCCCAGTGACCAATTGGTCGATCACGCGCCGTTGGGCCATCATTTCAATGCTTAGTTCATGAAATCGGTTTAGAACTTCGCTCAGTTGAGCTCCCAGATTTGCCAAGTTAGTCGCTGATGTTGTTGCAGGCCTATCAAATGATTCGGGACGGGTACTCATGTTTACACTTTCTCTTGAAGCTCGGCTATGTGATCGGGTAATAATGGGGCTTCTTCATGTTGCAATTTTTGTAATTACTACCTGAGAACGTAGGAAAACCCCTATTAGATGCCCTTCTTGATTGACAGTTGTCAAAAAAGAAAAAGGAAAAGAAAAAGACAGGAGTTAGTAATAATTAAAGTAATTCGGATGCATGTCCTATTGGGGAACCCTTTTGTGCCAAGGGTAGGCCTAGCATGAAAATGCAATCCTCTAGGGTAGGCACCATACCATACCTGAGGGGCCCGATCAACTTATTGACATTTGATTAGAGAGTAATTTGGAAATTTTGGACCAATTGAACAGCGGGAAATCTCCAACAAAATGAGGACAAATCCGAATGAATGATTGGTTTTGGTTGGCACAAGAATTTATACAAATCGATTTAACTTTGACGAGCTTGTTATTGGAGAAACTTGAAATTTCTTAAAATGGATTGAAACCCTAATCTATCCAAGTCGAATGAATGCATTTTGATGATTTCCTCAAAACAATTAGCCATTTTAATTCTAAAATTGGGCATCGAAACCTTAAATCGTCAAACGGATCGGATGAAACCGATAAATTATTGAAAATAGACTGGGTCATCCTAAAATTGGGTAAATTGATCAAATGAGATTGAGATTTATTTTAAATTGACTAGATCACCTTAAAAAGGGTAAGCTGGTGAAATGAATTGAATGAAATCGATGATTTATTAAAAGAATGACTTGATCGCCCAAAAAAGAGGCAAATTAATCAAAAGAATTGAATGAAATTGATGATTTTAAAAATCGATAAGATTGACCTAAGAATGGGTAAACTAATCAAATGAATTGAATGAAATTGGTGATCTATTCAAAATCGACTAGATTGCTCTAAAAATGAACAAATTGATAAAATGGACTGAATGAATTTGATGAATAAAATGGTCCAATAGATTGAATGGAATTGGCAGCTTATTTAAAAATCAATCTATCCATTGGTAGTTTCAAAAATTTATTGCGATGCAGTAGTCTATGAGCATTCTAAAATCAAATTTTGGCCTCAATATATTTATCGTCCCAACAATGAGGAATCATTTGTGAATTTGTTCCAATTAATGTCCTTTACGCCAGGGATTTTTACCAATTTTGATAAAATGGCCAAAAAGTGATTATTAGACGCCCATATTCCAAAGAACGCTCTTGAAAATGATCAGATCCTACCTTGCCTCGTGCACTACCTCTTCGGATATAAACGTGCAAGTCTCCTTGGATTAAGTATCCGAGACACGAGGTGGTGTATTCCAAACACGGGCTCTCCTAAATGGCATTCCCTTTCTAGGGTTTATGCATGATGCCAGTTTATCAAAGCCAGTAAATACACAAATGAAACGTGTCTTAAAGGAACCCCTTTTTGTATGCCGGGGTGAGCCTAAAATGAAGTGTATTCATGCGAAACATTGAATTTAAACGTGTCACATCAAATAGGGTAAGCTCCTAGAAAGTACCATACCAGGACTCTTATTTTCTAGGGCTTATGAATGTAATTGGAGACAAAAACCAAGAAAAATTAGTTCAATCGATAAATACACATAACACATTGTAGCAAAGAAATAAGAAGATAAAGCAACAAAAGGAAAAGAGGGGTTGGATCCCTCCCCTCATGAATAGTGTCAAGGCAGACTCTACCCTAAGGCAATTCTAATATGGATGCGTGAGGCTTGGCTTACTAATGCATCTAGACTCGATAGGTCATAGGTCCCCGAGCCTTCAGACTTGGAAACCAAGGGTCATCAATCCCAAGGTTCTTTGTCGGTGGCTCGAGCGATTCCCCAAACACCGCTACGCACACATCGTGTCACGGCTACGTGTTTGAGTGAATCTATCAAAAATCCTCAACTTTCGACTAAAAGCTAAAGGCTATCAACCCAAAGCTTAAAGTGGAAGATCGAGTGACCCATCGGATCATGCTACACACACATCGTGTCGTGATCACACGTCCAAGTGGGTCGCCTAATCCTAATAGGGTGGAGTGGCGTGACAAGCCACTAAAAGAAAAATAAAGGAGGGATAAATAATAATAAAGCGTATGCACGTATGCTAGTGCTCGTTTGGAGGGGAGGGATTGAGAACCAACACGAGGATCTAAGGAAATATCCCCCCACCCGGATGCAATGCAAAGCGCGAGATCACATCACATAAATAAACCATCCATCCATCAAATCAATCGTACGCAAATAGGTGAGGGAGTGAGTTGATACGCGCGAAATGCAAAAGGTCCTAAAATGGAAAATGCAACCCTAATATCCAAATGCTACGCATAACAAGGGTAGAAAACGGAAAAGAATGGCTAAATCAAATGCTTGGACCCACTTAGGAGGTCCCCAGTGGAGTCGCCAAGCTGTCGCGCCTCACTTTTTGATGTGTGAAAGTAGTGTGTAGGAGATGTATGTGAACGTGTGTGAAAGTGAAAATAAAAGGGCGTGGGATTGTGAAATGCGACGGTTTGGCATGTGGAGTGAGAAAAAATATAAATAGTGAGAAAGTGTAAAAAATGAGAAAGTGATATGGTAAAATGAAGATGCATGAACCTAGAGGAATGCATCAAGTTGGGTACGGGAATGACCCCTAACTTTGTGATTTTAATTTTCCCTTTGATTAGAAGGAAGAACTAGCGTGCTAAGGCTATTTTACAGCCACACTCGCTCGTTTCCCTTATCGAAAGGGGACTCTCAAGCAAATGTACCCTACAACTAGCATGAAAATGCAAAAACCTAAAATGAAGGGAAAAGGGTTGGAGGAGCATTCCAAATGCTAGAAAACTAAGAAAAATGCATGGAATGTAGTGAAACATACAAAAAATGCACTAGCGAAAAGGACGGGCCTAATGGGTCTAGCATTGGACTAGCCCTTCACTATGGATCCTCACTAGCATTGGACTAGTGGGAAATCGGAACAAAAGGGCCACAACTAGCATTGGACTAGTGTGGCGACGGGAAAAGAACCACAAGTAGCGTTTGGACTGGTGTGGTGTGACGCCCCCGCTTCTCCCAAGGGCGAACCCAAGGGTATCGGCGGGACGCCTGCCTAGCTCGCGCCAGGACTCGAAACACAAAACTAATAAAACTATATTAAACCAAAAGAGAACTGTTCATAATATATACAACCACCAAAAGTTCTATTTACATCTTTAAAAGTATCGAGTCAAACCACTCTAATATACTATAACCACCACCAGCAGAAGATAGACCCTAAGAAGGGTCCTTATACAAACCACCAAAACAAAAACAAACATACTATATGTCCAACTATTACAATCAAACCTAACTATACTAGTGTACATGCCAAAAGTCCCCCGCGTCGGCCCCTGCTAAGGAAAACAAAAGGAAAGGGGTAAGCTATATGCTTAGTAAGTAAACAGGGGCGAAAGCATAAATTTCACGTAACAACAGTTACACAGTAAGAGTAAAGCAAAAGCAGAAAATTAACATCACATAATAAGGATACAGGTGGCTCCAAAACCAATTCATGTGCCATGTATGATCTCCTGCCGACACTCCGTCGACTACAATTAATGGTCCGTAGAGCTTCACTTGTACTCCCACCGTACACCTTATCACCCTCTTTGGCCAGGCACCTCACAAACTTGCTCGAGCGAACGAAATTGAGCTTGGTTCACAAGCTCGGGTCACAAACTTGGTCCACATAATCGGTGAACCGGATTCACAAACTTGGTGACCTCAAACCAGGTTGGACTGACTTCGACCAAGCCCTAACCGACTCGAATAGTCCATCTAGGTCATGAGATCGGACCCCAAACTCACAAACTTCACAAAATTTATTCAAAATTCACCCCGAGCCACAAGCACAAGGGGTTTAGTTCCAAAATGATTCTTATACATATGTCTTGTACAAATATGTGCACAAACTAGGGTTTAGGTCGAGTGCGATAAAGTACACCCTCGCCTAGGTACCCTTTTCATACATATCGAAACACATAAGCAACTAACACGTAAGAGCGGCCTGAATACTTACTCAAAACACAAAAGTGGTACAAGAGCAAAATCACTTCGCGCGTGTTCGCTAGTAGTGGACCACACCGGCTCCGCCTAACTCACCACTATCTGAAATAGAAGATTACGTCACATAATTTCATAAACGGCTACTAATATGCCCAAAACAAGCAAAACAGCAAAATCGGCACATACGAGTGCGGAAACGGCACACGGAAACGGGAATGGCGGCCTAGCCATTTTGCCGTCAAAACTGTTTTGAGCCTAATCGAAGCTATGAGTGTCGGATCAAGGTACATGAGGTACCGTTGCGAAGCTAAGAGAAAATTCTATAACTTTCATGAAGACCCCTAACTCCAGATCTGAACAGAGATGGGTCGAAAGTGCAGAAAACCGTTCCAGGAATTCGGACTCCAATGTAACGGACAGGGTATGTTTGCTGGTCTATAACTCCCAGCTCACAAATCTAAATCAGGAAATTCCAAAGGCATTAGAAAGCTGAGACATAAGGCTAAAACTTTGATGTTTTGGCCAAGACCTGAATCCACTCAGAACAGAACGAAATTTGAGTGTCAAAGTACCCGTCAGAACTGTCCAGATTCAAAGGCAGTTCTGACGATTGATCTTGTTTGGGTCATAACAGAAGCTACGGAACTCGGATTTTGACGTACTTTATACTGTTTCGAAGCCAAAACCAAGATCTACATTTCTTATGAAGGAGTCACCACCCAGATCATACGATATCAAAACCGAAAAAGTCACGGGCAGAAGCTAAACTAAAAACGTACAGAATCTGATGTTCAAAATAGGCTTAAGTGTTTTGTCTATAACTCAGGATACACTAATCCGTTTGACCTGACATTTTACAGGCATATTCAGGAATTAAGGGGATACAATGTTGAAGAAGGCTACTCAGTCCAATTTCGAGTGTAACGACGCCAAAAATGTAACATACTACACCAGAATCGCAAAACAGGTTCACAAACCGTATTCTAGTACAAACATCAGAAAACAGCCTACATAAGTCCAAATCCAGAAATTCCAAAGCCATATGAAAGCTTAGAAACAGGGCTAAATTTCATTAGAAGACCTAAACAACCAATTCTGAAGCATCCTAAACCAAAATAACCAATTACAATCGCAGTTCTCCGGTTCGGGTAGAAACAGGACAGCAAGGGTAATTCCGTCGTTTCACAAGCTACGCTACTCCGATTGACCTGAAATTTTGTAGGCACCTCTAAAACATTATTCCCTACAACTTTCATGTTTTAAGCTAAGGCCAAATGGGCCTCTAACCAGGAGATACAAAACCAGACAGAATTGAAGGGTATGAAACCCTAGCTTGCTAATTTATCTTCCAAACCAGAAATTTGCTGCAATTAACTACCATTCACACCAACTAGCTTCATTCTCAATCATTTCCAATCATCATACATAGCCACATAATATTAATCATATGCAACCAGCAAAAATCCCAAATAAATAGAAAAGTTCATCAATCTTAACTAAAATCAAGAAACAGTCCACCAAATCACACTTATAACAACCACAAGTCATTAATTAAGCATCTTTAGATAGAAGAGAGGGGTTCCATAGTCACTCACCTTAGAACCAAAGAAGAGAAACCACTTAGCACCTTAAGCTTCCAAACAACTTCACCACACAACTTACTATCACTCACTTAATGATTTCTATGGAACAAAAACAAGGTTAAGTGGTTGTATTCTTGGATTTGAGCAAGAGAGAATCAAGAAGTTGAAGTGGTTTTTGTAACGACCCCACCTCCCCCTAAGGCGTACCAGAGGGTTCGGCGGGCCGCCTGCCCAGCTCTCGCCGGGACTCAGTCGTTCTTTAATCAAATCCAGAACAAATCACAAGAATAAATAGGGCAGCAATCCAAACTTAAAGTGGAACTTATATACATTGCTATCTCAAAAGGAAGTACAACCATCAAATGTACAAAGGTTCTCACTTCACCATACAACTAGCCCGTGCCAAGCACTAGGGCGAGAACCATTACAAAAGAAACAAAAGACCTAAACTAGGCTAGTCTATGCTCTCATCCTGCTCGCCGTCCCCTGTTAAGGAAAACAAAACTAAAGGGGTGAGTTAAAAGCTCAGTGAGGTTCCAAACAGATAATCAAACAATCAAACAATCAATTCAATACATTAAACATGGAGTATCAACAATTCAAGAAACATTTACAATGGAAAGCAATAGTAACATTCATTAAAAGGATACAGCTCACAAGGAGCAATTCGTTCATTCGTTCATTCGTTCTCCTGACATTTCCCCTTATTCCTCCAATCATTTGAAAATGCATTTTTCGTTTATCAATAAACCCTCGTTCGTTCGTTCGTTCGTTCATTCATTCATTCACCCCCGTCCTGGCCGTTGGCCAGTCTCCACCAACCTACAGGGTAATACTCGAGTATATCAAACGTTCACCCAAGTCCCTAATCGCCCGACCGAGTCCGCTTCTGGCTCGAGACAACCGGTAACAAGGGGCAATGGCCAGTTCAGCCCAGAAGGCTTACATTCATGCGCAAGTAACATTTCAATCATTAAATCCTTGAAAATTGCACAGTTATTTAGGTCGAGTGCGATAAAGTACACACTCGCCTAGAAAGCTCGTTTTGGAAATCATTAAAAGCAATTAACACATTAGCAAATGATAACAACAAGCCATAAAGTCAAATAAGGAACACTCACCTAGATATGCAAAATAACGTGCAAAATATCCTTCCGGATATTACCCTTAGTCACCAATGAAACCTAAGGTTGAACAAGAGAACATATTACAGTTTATCGAGCAAAACATTTAAGGGAAACAAAGAAACCCGAGTAATTAGGAGTAAAACGTGTAAAGATGACTTTCAAGTAAGAAGAGGGTTGTTTGAACCCCAGGATGAAAAATCATGTTTTAAAATGGAAAACCAGTCATGGTATTGGCCAAACAAAAGTATACAAGTTCCAATAGAAACCTATCCCTCGAGCGAAAATTTGGGCAGCACGCCCTTTGTGTTTACCTAATTTTTCAGCCATTTTGGCTTCATTATTTTTCCTCAACCACAACCCAACATCACACATAAGCAATTCAAGTCAAGAGCTGTTCCATAGGCTCACAATATCATAAGAATAAGAATTACAACAATCACAAGTGCAGAAATTCAACTTAGCACAAGACAGATTTGACGTACGAATGCGGAAATAACATATCCGAAGCTACGCTTATCGGATTGAGACGAAACCTATGCCTTTTCGAAGCTAAGACACAGAGCTACAACATTCATGAAGGTCACTTAGTCCAGTTCCTAATGTAACTTAGTCAAATTCTCGAATTACTAAACCAGAAACCAATTCGTCGGCTGTTTAAACGCAGAACACTGTAATGGACATATCTCAGAGTACACAAGTCCGAATCAGGTGTTCTTAGAGGAATTTGAAAGCTAATTCAGAATACTACAACTTTCATGTTTTGGGAAAAAATTAAATCAGAATGTATCCTAGTCGAAAAACGTGATAAACTGGACTTAACTGATCACACGGACTGCTTGGGAAATACTTAAAACAGTAAGGGTATTTTGGACTTTTCACGTCCTACGTTGCTCCGATTGAGCTGAAATTTTGTAGACACCTATAAACTACCATTATCTACAACTTTCCTTCTTTGACCTAAGGCCAATTCTATGACGCCCCACATCTCCCTAAGGCGGACCAAAGGGTATCCGCGGACGCCTGCCCAGCTCTCGCCAGGACTCAAGCAATTCCATTCAATTTAAAACCGAATTAAGCACTTCGATGAGAGCAACATGAATACAATAATGCGGAAGCGTTCAAGCTTAATAAGTCACTTAATGTATAACCAGTACATCGGGTAATCATGAAACGACTTCAATTCAAAGTACACATCAGGGCCCAAACATTTCAAGTTTACAATTTCCAAAAGTACAACCCAAACCAGGGCCTAGTCAAAATATATAACAGGAGTCTTAACAAAATTACAACGGATGGTTTCTCCATATCTCTCCAAGAGTCGGTCCTGTTAAGGAAAACAAAACTATAGGGCGAGCTAAACGCTCGTGAGGCCAAGAACACACATGCAAGCACGTAATCAAATAACAATCCCAACTTTAATAAATAAAGCCATGTCTTTTCAATAATCAATCTATCAAACAGGAAAAGTAATCAGAAACAATTCAAGGATATAGTAGCTCTCAGGAGCTAAGTTCCACTCGATCTGTCGATGTAATTCGTATACTTTCCCGCATTGACCCTCCTGTCAACCGGGTCGGGATTTTCATTTCCGTAGATCACCACTTTCTTCCCTCCGTCCACCGTACACCCCAAGGGCCCACAAGTCTATTTTTTTGGGCGATACTCGATGAGTATGCCAAGCAAGACCTCTTATTAGGTCGAGCTTATGTGTATCTCATGGCTCGTCCAAATCCCCGACCAAGCCCATTGCTGGCTCGAGTCTAAGGACGGCCTATGAGTTTGGGCGTCCCCCATTCATTGGAAGGTCGAGGAGGTTCACTCCAACGACACAAGCATTCATGACATAACATTGCATTTCATTCATTCATTCAATACATTTCATTCATTCATTTGAAATTAGAACGAGTGCGATAAAGTACGCACCCGCCCTTGTTTTTAAAACTTTCAACAAATACCACAAATAAGCATGTATCAATATTCACACACTTGACACTTACCGAGCAATTCAATAAGAATTATTTCCCGGAAGTTCAAGTGTCCACGGTGAGATCCTCTTGAAGGTCTCCTTGCGCGCCTGGCAATTTAATAGCGAATAATCATACAATTAACCCACTTATCAAGAAGATTGTACATTAGTACAATCTAAGGATTATTTCGCAAAAAGGAACCTCAATTACACGTAGATCGAGGTTCAACTTGCCTTTTATCATGTACAATATTATTTGAGTTTTGATCATGACAATCGTAAACAAAAACGTTTAAGAACATCAAAAGAATAAAGAGTTTTTGAAAAACTCTATTTCTTTGAAGTTGGAAAATTTTTCAGTTTTACGATAAATCTTTGAAAAATCATAACTCGCTCGGTATAAGTCGAGAATTGGAAAACCTTATACCGTTGGAAACCTCTTAGAGAGTACTATAAGTTCCTAGAAGACACTTTTCCATGAATCGAAGTGGAAAGTGATCAAAAATGCTCAATTAGTGTTGTAAGTGAAGTTTATAACAAAATAAGCGGTTCAAGAATCGGAGTTTCGAGTACCGAGATACGGTAGCCCGAAGTTGGGGAAATTCAAGACTGGATGAGAATTTTCCAGATTTGAAACGAACTTGAATCGGCACCAAAATTGGCAGTATTTCAATACTATATGGAAGGTATCTCTCTAACGAATTTCGGGGAAAAATACCTTCGGCAAGGTCGTTAATTAGCCAACCGAAGTTCAAGAAAAATCCTAAGGCAATCTGCCTTGGACTTTCATTTTCCAAATTTTCAACCGTTTAACCAAGAAAGTTATCCAACCATGGTTCATTTGTGAAATAAGGGTCTAAGATATACCCATGATACCTTTGGTAAGTGTTTAATATCAAGAACATCAACTAACAAGTTCACTCCAAGATTTTGTTCCAAACCAGTCCAAAGATTAGGGTTTTTCCAAAACAGAGCAGTCCACTTGATTCAGTCACAACTCAGTCATTATAGCTCGAAATTGAGCATGGCTTACGCCGTTGGAAAATACATTCATAGGGTTAAAATATCACAGAAGAAATCGTTTCCAAATTCGGCACCCATCTGGTTCAAATTCGGGCATCAAGTTGCTGCCTGAACACTTCATTCCAGATGAACAGAGTAACAGGACAGCGAATTTAAAACATTTGGTTCGGCTTGGTCACAAAGAATCAGAACGTGCATTATATACCAAATTAAAGCTAGGAATGTCTAGTTTCAAACTCCACCAACGGCACATGATTTCGACATCCGAGGACAGAGTTATAGCCAAAATACTACTGCTGGTCAGAGCATACGCGAATCAGTTTTCCAGATTTGCTGGTTTCTAAAAAAAATTCATTTGCCCATTCAAACCTCATTATTTTTCAATGAAATTTTTCACACATCTAATACATCCTACAAACATCCAATTCAAGCCATTAAACCATTAAAAATTGGCCTGGAAATGGCCGAACATGGCAGGGGCAAAATCGGAAAGTTTAGCTTCTTACACCCAATGAAGTTTCCACTAATTACCCATCACTAATGCATCATTATAATCACTAAACCAACAATATAATCACCATTAATCATCACATCAGCAACAACAACCCAAGTGTGGGAATTCCAAGAGCCCACAATCACATTTTTACACCATAATCAAGTAACTAAGTGCATGCATGAGCTTAATCTTGTCATATAATCTCCAAAAGATAAGAATCCAAGGGTTGATCATTACCTACTCCTTTGGTTTGCAAGGTCAGAATTTTCGGCCCTCTTGAAGCTCCAAAGAAACCGTGAAAGCTCCCTTCCTCCTTAGCTAGATGTAGTCTCCAAGTGGTTTGCTAAGAGATCTCCAAGTTTGGTGTGATTTGGGTGGATTTTAGTGCATGGATTGAAGATGAAAAATGAAGAACAATGGAGAGTTCTTCTCCTTTCTTGTTGCTCGGCCAAGTGAGGTGAGGAGAGAGAGAGTGCTGATGCAATTGGCTTCCAAAGGAAGATTCTTTGTGTGGTGCAAAATGCACCTCAAAGTCAACTTGAAATAGTGCAATTTAGGGTGCGTTTGGACTCGATTTTCTCGCGCGTTTGGTTCACTAGTGCACTAAACCTCCAAGGCATATATATTCTTGTAAATATTATTCACTCTTAGTTGTCCCGAAATAAGGGTCTAAAGTCCCTCAATTGAAGTCGCGCGTGTGAAAACGCGTACCGTCAAATTTTACCGCTATAACGCGAAACTTTCGAAAAATTCTTATAACGATTGCACTACTAACTATCACTTGAATATTTATTCATAAAATTACCTATTTTAGGACCATAGTACAAGCCCCCAATATTCCAAGCTTATTGGGCTACTACGCGGATAAAATCTCCAAGTACTATTCACTATTTTTACTAAACGCGCTCTAGGAAATTAATTTTCGAAACGAATCATTTTAAAAATATAACGAAGTTATATTACCACTTATATAGGTCTAACAGGACTAGAAAATATTCCTTGGAAATAAAATCCAATTAAATAATTTATTAAGCCATAAATTAGGCATAAAATAATAGTTTTTGCGAGTCCTCACATCCTCTCCCCCTTAAGAAAATTTCGTCCTCGAAATTTACCTTGGTCGATGAACAAGTCTGGATACTTCTCTCTGATTGTCTCTTCAACTTCCCATGTTGCTTCCTCTACTCCATGGTTCTTCCATAAAACTTTCACTAGTGGTATCTGCTTGTTCCTCAATTCCTTCACCTTTCGATCCAGAAGTTTTACCGGTCTCTCCTCATAGGTCAGGGTTTCATCAATCTCAATATTCTCCGGTTGTAAAACATGAGAGGGGTCTGGATGATACTTCTTAAGCATGGACACATGAAACACGTTATGGATACGAGATAAACTCGGTGGTAATTCCAGCTTATAGGCTACATTCCCAACTCGCTGAATAATCTTATAAGGCCCTACAAACCTTGGTTGTAGTTTCTTCCCTTTTCCGGACATCAAACTTGCTTTTAAAGGCGTAATCTTGAGAAATACCATATCTCCAACAGTGAACTCCAAATCCTTCCTCCGATTGTCGGCATAATTTTTTTGTCTACTCTGAGCGGTTTGAATTCTTTGCCGTACCAATTTCACCTTTTCATTGGCCTCCTCAATCCAAGATACAGTAGTCGCGTCTAAAATTTTCCGTTCACCTACTTCATCCCAACAAATTGGGGATCTACACTTCCGACCATAAAGTGCCTCATACGGAGCCATTTGAATAGAAGAGTGGAAACTATTGTTATAGGCAAATTCCACTAAAGTCAAGAACTTACTCCAATTCTCTCCAAAGTCCAGTACACAAGTCCTCAACATGTCCTCAAGAGTTTGAATTGTTCTTTCAGATTGTCCATCAGTCTGGGGATGATAGGTGGTACTAAAGTTCAACTTAGTCCCCAACACTTCTTGCATCTTTTGCCAAAACCTCGAAACAAATCTTGGATCCCTATCCGACACAATACTCACAGGTATACCATGTAGTCTGATGATCTCATCCAAGTACAATCTGGCCAACTTCTCCAATGGATATTTCATATTAATCGGCAGAAAATGAGCCGATTTAGTCAATCTATCTACTATCACCCAAATGGCATCATGGCCTCTCTGTGTCCTTGGTAAGCCTGATACAAAATCCATGGTAATATTTTCCCATTTCCACTCAGGTATTTCTAGAGGTTGCAAAAGCCCAGATGGTTTCTGATGTTCGGCTTTAACCTGTTGACAAACCAAGCATGTCTGAACAAATTGGGCAATTTCCTTCTTCATATTTTTCCACCAATATAGACTCTTCAGGTCTTGGTACATTTTATTCCCTCCTGGATGTACTGTAAACTTTGATCGGTGTGCCTCTTCCAAAATTTCTTTTCTAAGCCCTTCGTCCTTTGACATGACCACCCGATTTCGAAATCTCAATATTCCATCCGATCCCAAAGTGAAATCGGTCTGGTCTCCCATCTTGACTTTCTCCACCAACTTTTGCATTTCAGGGTCCTTTTCCTGAGATTCCTTAATACGTTCCAATAAAGTGGAGGTTATCACAATGTTCCCCAAAATCACTTTCCTTGGTTCTAATCGGGGATTCCAATAGCTAACTTCTTCCAACAATCGAAATTCCTTAACCATCAATCCAGCCATTTGTACCTGACGGCTCAAAGCATCGGCCACTACATTGGCCTTCCCAGGATGGTACTTAATCGTGCAGTCATAATCTTCCAAAAATTCCATCCATCTACGTTGCCTTAAATTCAGCTCCTTCTGAGAAAATAAGTACTTAAGGCTTTTGTGATCTGTAAAAACCTCAAATGTCACTCCGTATAAATAGTGTCTCCATTTCTTCAAAGCAAAGACCACAGCCGCTAACTCCAAATCATGGGTCGGATAATTTCCTTCATGCGGTTTCAACTTTCTGGAGGCATAAGCTATCACCCTATCATTTTGCATCAAAACACATCCCAAACCTTCCTTAGATGCATCTGTATAAACCACAAAACTATCATGTCCATTTGGTAGAGCTAGGACAGGCGCTCTAGTCAACCGTCTTTTCAACTCCTGAAAACTTCCTTCACACTTAGAACTCCAAATAAATTTTCCATTTTTCTTGGTCAACTCAGTCATAGGTCCAGCAATTTTCGAAAAATCCTGGATGAATCTCCGGTAATATCCTGCCAGTCCTATAAAACTCCGAACTTCCGTTGGGTTTTCCGGTCGTTTCCATTTCGAAACAGCTTCCACTTTAGCTGGATCCACTTTAATCCCATCCTTAGAAATTATGTGCCCTAGGAAAGTCACTTCCTTTAGCCAAAATTCACACTTGCTAAACTTAGCATATAACTGATGTTCCCTCAAGATTTGTAAAACAATCCTCAAATGTTTCTCATGATCTTTCACATTCTTAGAATACACCAAAATGTCATCAATGAAAATCACCACAAATTGATCTAAGTAAGGCTTAAAAACCCTATGCATTAAATCCATGAAAGCGGCAGGTGCATTGGTTAACCCAAAAGGCATCACTGCAAACTCGAAGTGCCCATACCTTGAGTTAAAAGCAGTCTTAGGTATATCCTTCTCCAAAATCCTCAATTGATAGTAACCTTGCCTTAGATCCAACTTTGAAAACACTACCGCCCCTTGCAGTTGGTCAAACAGTTCATCAATGTGGGGCAGTGGGTATTTATTCTTAATCGTAACATCATTTAAGCCTCGATAATCTATACATAACCTCAAACTCCCATCCTTCTTCTTTACAAACAAAACTGGGGCTCCCCACGGGGAATCACTCTCCCGTATAAAACCTCGTTCCAACAAATCCTGTAATTGTAATTTCAACTCCTTCAATTCAGCTGGGCCATCCTGTATGGTGTCCTTGATATAGGTGCTGTCCCCGGAGCTAAATCAATTTTAAAAGCTATTTCCCGTTCCGGGGGTAGAGACTCCAATTCTTCAGGAAAAACATCAGAAAATTCTTTTACTACCAGTGTGTCCTCCAGATTCACCTTATCGCTAGGGGTATTAATAAGAAAAGCCAAATACCCTTGAGCTCCTTTACTTAACAACTTTCTAGCCCGAATTCCCGAAATAAGTGCAGACGAGGCTAACTTACCCCTTACATCCAATTTCAAGGTTGCCTCCCCTGGAATACACAATTCTACAATTTTCGTCCTACAATTTAACTGAGCATTATAACGGGCTAACCAATCCATCCCTAGGATCACATCATATCCTTTAATCGCTAAGCCTATCAAATCGGCCAGCAATTTTCTTTCCCTCACGCAAATTTCACTATTCTTATACACCATATTAGCAATTAGACTTTTGTCCCCAGTGGGTGTTTTAACCTCCAAGTCATATGGTAACTTAATTGGCTTCAAGTCTATTCCACTCATGAAATCAGGGTTTACAAAAGAGTGCGTTGCACCCGGATCAATTAAAACCCTAGCTAGGCGGTGAAAGATTGGAATTGTACCTTCGACCACTTCGGTCGCATCTGGAGCTTGTGGATAGTCCAATGCGTAGACCCTAGCCGGTACTTTCGGTCGACTCCCTCCGGCACTGGTCTGCTTAGAGGTTGATTTTTCAGGCCTCTGCAGGCTTCCCCCTGCCTTCGACGATTTCGGACAATTCGCGATTTGATGCTCAGTGCTCCCACACAGCAAGCATTTTCCCAGCTTTCTCCAGCAGTCATTCTCAGAGTGGTTGGGTTTACCACAATACCCACAAGTAACTTGAGGGGTCACAGTCGATCCAACAGATGGTGCTCCCCTAGCTTGAGTCGTCCCGCTACGACCTCCCCTAGATAGAGCTCCCCTAGAAGCTCCAGCAGTTCTCGTTCCTCCTTCCCCTCTTCCCTTTTTAGAAGGGTGTACAAACTTACTGGTCTGCCCAGTAGTGCGACTAGGGAAATTCCTTTTTCTATTGTGGAAATCCCTCACTTGAGATCTTGCATTCTCAACCCTTTGCGCTTTCTCTAAAGCCTCAGTAAAAGTAGAGATTTGGGCTGCAGCCAGGCCCTCCTGAAGTTCCACATTAAGTCCCTGTATGAACCTTCTAATCCTTCTCCGTTCATCGGCTACTAACTCAGGAGCGTATTTGGAAAGTTTAGTGAACTTCCCTTCATACTCTGCTACAGTAAGGGTTCCTTGTTTCAACTTAATAAATTCGTCCTCCCTTTTCTCTTGGATCAAGGGCGGAAGAAACTTTTCATTAAACTCCCTGGTGAAATTCTCCCAAGTCCAAGGGGTTCGAGCTCTTTCCCATTTTCCTTTTATCAAATCCCACCAAGCACGGGCTACTCCCTCAAATTGAAAAGCAGCAAAGTTCACTCGTCTATCCTCAGTATAGTCTAGAGCGGCGAATATGTTGGTCATCCTTTCTAACCAATTCTCCGCTACTTCGGGGTCAGGTTCACCCATAAACTTAGGCGGGTTAAACTTTAGGAATCTTTCCAGAGCTCTATCCTCTCCCCTATCCTGGGCCCCAGGTTGGTTAAATGGTCCAGGACCCTGTCTCTCCGCTAGACGTTCTAGGATATCAGTCATCCTATTGATGGCAGTAGCCACTTGGTTACCCTCAACGTTTTCCTGTCCCTGGGTCGGTCCAGTTGCCGAACCCTGGTCATCCCCCTGAGGTTGGGCCTGTCTAGACGCTCGCCCACGACCTCGACCACTCCTTAGTCCTTCCATTAGTCTAAAGGTGCCTAGTGCAAGGAAATAAATTAATTTAACCAGCAAACAAGAAATATATCGAAATTAGAACTAACCAAGAAAGCATTAAAATTAACAATAATTTACATTCATAAGCATGTCAAGTTCGTACAATTAGCAAGTTAGGGACAATTCACAAAATATAGCACACAGGTGCTCAGAAGTATACTTCTAGTCACAGAAGACTAAAGTAAGAACAAGTGCCCAAAAGTAGGCCACACAAGCATGCAAAATACAATGGCCTCAGCACTCGCGTCACCCTAACTAGTCCTAACTGTACCAGTCAAAAGTCAAAAGGGGTCAACGACCAAGATCCTAGTCCATAGCAGGGCTATCAGGAGGAACCTCCTCCTCGGGATCCTCCTCCGGATCCTCCTCCTCATCATCAGGAATCACCGCAGCAGCGTCCTCAACCAGACTAGTAGCATCAACCAGCATCTCGAAAGCCCGAGTACGGACATCTCGTGCTAACCTAATGAGTCGAGCCCTAGTATCCCGAAGCTCCTCATTAACCACTGCAGATGTGGCTACCTCACCCTCTAGCACCTCCTCAAGCTCAGCAATCTGCTCACCCTGAGCGCCCACCATCTGCCTAAGCTCATCTACCTCAGCCTGTAGATCTCGGTTGGCATCCACCAACTGACGACGCTCGTCGTCCAAAGCAAACACTAGATGGTTCGGGTAGGCGAAGGTCAACCTACACGAACATCGAGGGTATCTGTCATAGGGTGAGTAGCGTACACGAGCTCCTCCTGCTATAGATCGGTAGTAGATAGTCCTAAGGGGCTCGTAATGACCATTCGCATGGCCATTCCCGTTAGCTGCCGGGGCTCCGTTTCCATCAGCCATCCCTGCAAAATAATAACAATAATAATATTTTCAGGTTAGAACTTAAATCACTACTCAGTTCCAATATCCTGCAATGCATGTCTATCTTAATAGCTGGTTCATCCCATCCGTCACTTGAGGTAGGACTAACTTAGTTGCTAGCTCGCCTCAAGTATCACTTAGGGTAGGATTAAGTTATCCCATATCGAGTCTTAAAGGTAGAGTATCTAATATGTCTCCCATATAGACCTCTAACCTAGTGCTCTGATACCAACTGTGACGCCCCACATCTCCCTAAGGCGGACCAAAGGGTATCCGCGGACGCCTGCCCAGCTCTCGCCAGGACTCAAGCAATTCCATTCAATTTAAAACCGAATTAAGCACTTCGATGAGAGCAACATGAATACAATAATGCGGAAGCGTTCAAGCTTAATAAGTCACTTAATGTATAACCAGTACATCGGGTAATCATGAAACGACTTCAATTCAAAGTACACATCAGGGCCCAAACATTTCAAGTTTACAATTTCCAAAAGTACAACCCAAACCAGGGCCTAGTCAAAATATATAACAGGAGTCTTAACAAAATTACAACGGATGGTTTCTCCATATTTCTCCAAGAGTCGGTCCTGTTAAGGAAAACAAAACTATAGGGTGAGCTAAACGCTCGTGAGGCCAAGAACACACATGCAAGCACGTAATCAAATAACAATCCCAACTTTAATAAATAAAGCCATGTCTTTTCAATAATCAATCTATCAAACAGGAAAAGTAATCAGAAACAATTCAAGGATATAGTAGCTCTCAGGAGCTAAGTTCCACTCGATCTGTCGATGTCATTCGTATACTTTCCCGCATTGACCCTCCTGTCAACCGGGTCGGTATTTCCATTTCCGTAGATCACCACTTTCTTCCCTCCGTCCACCGTACACCCCAAGGGCCCACAAGTCTATTTTTAGGGCGATACTCGACGAGTATGCCAAGCAAGACCTCTTATTAGGTCGAGCTTATGTGTATCTCATGGCTCGTCCAAATCCCCGACCAAGCCCATTGCTGGCTCGAGTCTAAGGACGGCCTATGAGTTTGGGCGTCCCCCATTCATTGGAAGGTCGAGGAGGTTCACTCCAACGACACAAGCATTCATGACATAACATTGCATTTCATTCATTCATTCAATACATTTCATTCATTCATTTGAAATTAGAACGAGTGCGATAAAGTACGCACCCGCCCTTGTTTTTAAAACTTTCAACAAATACCACAAATAAGCATGTATCAATATTCACACACTTGACACTCACCGAGCAATTCAATAAGAATTATTTCCCGGAAGTTCAAGTGTCCACGGTGAGATCCTCTTGAAGGTCTCCTTGCGCGCCTGGCAATTTAATAGCGAATAATCATACAATTAACCCACTTATCAAGAAGATTGTACATTAGTACAATCTAAGGATTATTTCGCAAAAAGGAACCTCAATTACACGTAAATCGAGGTTCAACTTGCCTTTTATCATGTACAATATTATTTGAGTTTTGATCATGAAAATCGTAAACAAAAACGTTTAAGAACATCAAAAGAATAAAGAGTTTTTGAAAAACTCTATTTCTTTGAAGTTGGAAAATTTTTCAGTTTTACGATAAATCTTTGAAAAATCATAACTCGCTCGGTATAAGTCGAGAATTGGAAAACCTTATACCGTTGGAAACCTCTTAGAGAGTACTATAAGTTCCTAGAAGACACTTTTCCATGAATCGAAGTGGAAAGTGATCAAAAATGGGCTTGAAGACGCAGCTTCAGTTTACAAGGCAGAATTAAGTTGGATTTCGGCCAACTTTGAAAATCCGGCACGATTCACACGTTGCAAACCGGCCTCTGAAATTTGCAGCTCAATTAGTGTTGTAAGTGAAGTTTATAACAAAATAAGCGGTTCAAGAATCGGAGTTTCGAGTACCGAGATACGGTAGCCCGAAGTTGGGGAAATTCAAGACTGCATGAGAATTTTCCAGATTTGAACCTCTAACTTTAGTAATTCAATTGGGTATCGAAACGAACTTGAATCGGCACCAAAATTGGTAGTATTTCAATACTATATTGAAGGTATCTCTCTAACGAATTTCGGGGAAAAATACCTTCGGCAAGGTCGTTAATTAGCCAACCGAAGTTCAAGAAAAATCCTAAGGCAATCTGCCTTGGACTTTCATTTTCCAAATTTTCAACCGTTTAACCAAGAAAGTTATCCAACCATGGTTCATTTGTGAAATAAGGGTCTAAGATATACCCATGATACCTTTGGTAAGTGTTTAATATCAAGAACATCAACTAACAAGTTCACTCCAAGATTTTGTTCCAAACCAGTCCAAAGATTAGGGTTTTTCCAAAACAGAGCAGTCCACTTGATTCAGTCACAACTCAGTCATTATAGCTCAAAATTGAGCATGGCTTATGCCGTTGGAAACTACATTCATAGGGTTAAAATATCAAAGAAGAAATAGTTTCCAAATTCGGCACCCATCTGGTTCAAATTCGGGCATCAAGTTGCTGCCTGAACACTTCATTCCAGATGAACAGAGTAACAGGACAGCGAATTTAAAACATTTGGTTCGGCTTGGTCACAAAGAATCAGAATGTGCATTATATACCAAATTAAAGCTAGGAATGTCTAGTTTCAAACGCCACCAACGGCACATGATTTCGACATCCGAGGACAGAGTTATAGCCAAAATACTACTGCTAGTCAGAGCATACGCGAATCAGTTTTCCAGATTTGCTGGTTTCTAAAAAAAATTCATTTGCCCATTCAAACCTCATTATTTTTCAATGAAAATTTTCACACATCTAATACATCCTACAAACATCCAATTCAAGCCATTAAACCATTAAAAATTGGCCTGGAAATGGCCGAACATGGCAGGGGCAAAATCGGAAAGTTTAGCTTCTTACACCCAATGAAGTTTCCACTAATTACCCATCACTAATGCATCATTATAATCACTAAACCAACAATATAATCACCATTAATCATCACATCAGCAACAACAACCCAAGTGTGGGAATTCCAAGAGCCCACAATCACATTTTTACACCATAATCAAGTAACTAAGTGCATGCATGAGCTTAATCTTGTCATATAATCTCCAAAAGATAAGAATCCAAGGGTTGATCATTACCTACTCCTTTGGTTTGCAAGGTCAGAATTTTCGGCCCTCTTGAAGCTCCAAAGAAACCGTGAAAGCTCCCTTCCTCCTTAGCTAGATGTAGTCTCCAAGTGGTTTGCTAAGAGATCTCCAAGTTTGGTGTGATTTGGGTGGATTTTAGTGCATGGATTGAAGATGAAAAATGAAGAACAATGGAGAGTTCTTCTCCTTTCTTGTTGCTCGGCCAAGTGAGGTGAGGAGAGAGAGAGTGCTGATGCAATTGGCTTCCAAAGGAAGATTCTTTGTGTGGTGCAAAATGCACCTCAAAGTCAACTTGAAATAGTGCAATTTAGGGTGCGTTTGGACTCGATTTTCTCGCGCGTTTGGTTCACTAGTGCACTAAACCTCCAAGGCATATATATTCTTGTGAATATTATTCACTCTTAGTTGTCCCGAAATAAGGGTCTAGAGTCCCTCAAATGAAGTCGCGCGTGTGAGCTTTCTTACCTTGACTAGAGTTCACTAAGAGTAGCCCAAGCTTTCTCTTTCAAAAATCACACCACAAGTCACTAACTAATCACTCAAGGACAAGTTTAATCGGTTTGTTTTGTTTGATTTCTCACTTGGTTGTTGGATTGAAGATGAAATGGAATGTTTTCCCTTGTTGTTTTTCTTCTTGCTCCTCTTGGCCAGCAGCAACAAAATGAAGAAGAAAGTTGCTAAGTTTTGGTGTTTAAATAGATGGTCTTGGTCTTAATTAAGAAGCTCTATGGTGGCGACAAGTGTCGCCACCACCACCTTTCTTTTTTTCTCTTTCTTTTCCTGTCATTTTAGCCACTAATTTTCGGTCAACCTTGCTGCCAAGAGAGAAGATATTTTTCTCAAGTTCAATAAATTTGTTTGGTGAGAAAAATGGTGGTCAAGTGGTGCGTTCAATCGGTAGTGCGCGGGACCCGCCGGTTCGCGCCATTTTTCTTAAAAACTCACGTACTAGGGTTTTTACTTCCCATTCACTAACCTTATATCATTGCTACCAATCACATATTATTTCTCACTTAAAATTCACTTTTAATCCTCAAATTTAATCCTTACTCTGTACCGAAAATTCATCCGGCGAAAAATCGCGAAAACCCTAATTTTGCTCCAAACTTGAAACCGAAGCGTAAAACCCTATTTTCTAGGTTTACTTACACTTATTGTGAAATAATTGGGTAGTGGGCTTTGACAAATAATAATTTTCAAATAAAAGGGTATTTTTTGAGAAAAATACAAGAAATTTGCGAGTCCTCACAGTTTTCTTTCTTCCTTTCTTGAGAGAGAGGTTCGGCCAAGCTTAGAGAAAAAATGAGGAATTTTTGGTGATTTTTATGATTTATTTAGTCAATGGTAAGACAATGAATAGTAGTCTTACTTAAGGACTAATCCAAGGGTGACACTTGTCACCTCCATTAATGCAAGTCTATCACTTTGTTCCCTCTCACTCTAATCCATAAAGTATCCTCTAATTATCTCTTAGCACCCGATAAATTAAACCCAGTATCCGAAACTTAACCTAATCGGCCGAATTTTTCCGAACTTACCGCACTAGTGGGTCCCACGTCCGATATACGTTCCTCATTTCTCAAAAACTAACTGATACTAGAAAAATAATCTAAAATCTATATTTACTCATAAAAATTATCTGGGGAATTTTTCTAATAAAGAAAATGTGAAAAAAGGTGGGCGATAAATAAAACTCCACTTAAGCTTTCTAATATTGTAACACTAGAGGTTTGCTAATCCAAAGTTTGCCAACCATTTTCAAACTTGTTAAACCTCTGTAAACTATAACGAATCCTATTTTTTCTTGTACTAAAACACACACTAGAATACCGCATAAACTAGGGTTTTATCATAAGCAAAGTTAGGGTTTTCAATCTTAGTCGAGCTTAGGGTTTCTCCTTAGCCCTAAAACCTTAATTTAACCGTGCAAAATAATGAATAACCCTAATATCAACTTACGAAAGGACTGGAGCCTCACATGTGGTGACGTCACATGTTCATTACAAATCAAATAAATCATGTAAAGGCTAATAAAGCAAATAAACCCATAAATCACATGTAGCACATAACACATAAGCATGGTATCTAGATGCAAGGCCCTAAGAAAGCAAGTAACACGTAGCACGTAAGCATGCAAATCACATAGGGCAAATAAAGCAAAGAAAGCCCTATCTATTACATTAGGGGAGCCCTACTACAATCTAAAAAGAGGAAATAAATAATAATTAAAATAAATACCTAACTATTACAAATTTGGCATTCAAGTGTCTTTCAAATGACTTGCCAATTAAAAGGCGAAATGAAAAGAAGGCAAAATAGGCAATTAAACATAAAAATGAAAAGCAAATTAAAGCATGCATATTCGCACATAACACGTAGGAGCACGTAGGAGAAATAAATTCAAGGAAATAGAGGTTACCTCCCTTGAGTGGATGCCCTAATGGAGTGAAACCACTTATTTAACCCTCCAAAATAAAAGAAAAGATCAAGGTACCAATTTATTTGGAAAAATTGGAGAAAATATGCAAGACACAAACTCACTTGGTTATAAAGCCCTTAAAATTATGAATTAAGCCATTTAAACCAAACATGGTGGTTAATTGAAGCAAACAAGCAATTGAGTTGAAAAATTGAAGCTGCCAAGGACCAAGCAATTGGTTACATTTTCACACTTGCACTCATATTTGAGTCTTCATTTGCATTACCCGTGACCTCTATGAGAGTTTTTCTTATTGGCCATCACAACTCATGTGGTTGGGACCAAAAAGCCTCATAAGAGACATTTTAGATTTAGGATTGCATTTGTTTTCATATCCATTAGTCACATCCAACATGCAACACATATTTTGGGTAGAAGAAATAGGAAAAGTGGGGCTAAGTCACGCAACTAGCTTTGGCTAAGGTAAGGGAGTCCTTAGGCTTTCCCTTTGCCTTCTCCCTTATCAAATGTGACCCCCGATCCCTTTTTTTGGTTACGCAGACCTAAAATTCTTTAAAAAGGGTTTGTTTACTTTTCTTTCCAAAAACAAAAATCATTTTTTGGGTGACTTGGTACACCCTAACTCTATACCAAGTGGCAACTCCTTTTCTATCTAAAACCCTTTGTTTGGCCAAACTATCGCATTTCACAATCCCACGGCCTTTTATTTTCATTTTCACACACGTTCACATACATTTCCTACACACTACTCTCACACCATCAAAAAGTGGGGTGCGACAGGTTTCCTCTTTCATTAGTTTGTTTCGGTTTGGTTCCTTCCACTTGTTGAGTACTACCCTCTTGTGGCTGTTTCTTCGGGCAATTGCTAAGTTGTTGATTGTTATTCCCACAAATCAAACATTTTCCCCCTTTTCGCCAGCAATCATTTTCAGTGTGATTTGTCTTTCCACAGTATCCACAAGCCAATCGAGGAGCTACTGTTTGACCTTCTCGAGAAATGTCCTTTGATCCGACCTGACTTCATTTCACAGACCTTTCATCTAATGCTCTTAATGTCCAAGGTGGGCGAGGTGAATGGTTCACTTTTTGCACTTTAAAGAGTATTATCTTTTCTCCGGATTCCTTAGGTATACTGCTGGATGTATCTCTTTTCCGCGTTTGAAGGGCTTTTACTTGGGCTTTCACATCCTCAATTCTTTGAACCTTCTCAAGAGCCTCTGTAAACGTATTAACTTGAACCGCCGCTAATGTCTCCTGGATTTTCAAATTTAGTCATTGTATAAATCGTCTTATTCTCCTTCGCTCCATAACCACCAATTCGGAAGTGAATTTAGACAGTCTAGTAAATTTGGTCTTATATTCGGCCACACTCAGGGTTCCCTGACGCAACCCAATAAATTCGTCCTCTTTCCTTTCTTGGACCAAAGGTGGGAGATACTTTTCATTAAATTCCCTTACAAAGTTCGCCCATGTCCATACCGTCTGTTCTCTTTCCCACTTGGCCTTAATTAAATTCCACCACGCGCGAGCTGGTCCTTCGAATTGAAATACAGCAAAATTTACTTGTCTTTGCTCCGTGTAATTCAAAGCCGCGAAGATATTAATCATTGCCTCCACCCACTACTCAGCTATATCCGGATCAGGCCCCCCTTGAAATTTAGGAGGCAGAAACTTTTGGAACCTCTCAAGAGCCCTATCCTCTCCTATCTCAGGATTTCGGGGTTGATTCACTGGCATTTGACCTTGTTGATCTACCAGTCGTGCTAGGATATTTGTCATTTGTTGCATCGCCGTTGCCATTTGATCTCCGGCCTCAACCCTCGATCCATGTTCTTGCTCGGCCATTGTTTCGCTTTCTTCTCTCGGTTCTTGAGCTTGCCTAGCCCCACGGCCACGACTAGCTCCACGTCCACGACTACGTCTCCCCTCCATTCTTTTTTTTTTTCAAAAGTGATTTAGTATGTAACAAAATAAATTGACTAGAATGGCAAAATTTACCACACCAAGTTCACAAAGAAACATATCAAGTAGGCAAGATCAAATGCAACAAGTACTATACATGTGGATATTACCATGCCACAAGTCAAATACACACGGTAGCAGTACAGAGACAAAACAAGAAGATAACACGACAAGCCGTTTCACACTTGGTTAACATAGCCCCCGTCCGATCGCTCACGTCACTTCCTATTCACTAGATGTCTGTTAACCTCTTATACTCATTCCAGCCAAACAAAGCATGTTCATGTTTCAAAATACAAGTCTCAAGTACCTAGTAGCTAGCATCACCTCAACTCCAGAGTACTCGGGCACGAGAATCCGAAATAAAACAATTCACATCTCGAGCTGGCTAGTCCCAAGAGTAAACCATCTACAATCGAAATTCCTACCCGACATACCTATCTATGGTCCTTGGACACCATGAGAAAGATTTAAGGCTTATAACACTTCATAATTCATACCTCCTGCTCGAACGAGCACTTAGTCCTTCATACTTATTCACTACATAGCCCATGCTCACTCCGCACAGAGACCACGTGAAGCAAGCTCTAATACCAACTGTGACAGCCCCACCTCCCCCTAAGGCAAACCAAAGGGTTCGGCGGACCGCCTGCCCAGCTCTCGCCGGGACTCAGTCGTTCACTTCAATCAAATCCGGAATACAACCATAGGAATAATATAACAACAATCCAAAACTTAAGCGAAACTTATATACCTTGCTATCTCAAAAGGAAATACAACCGTCGAATATACAAAGATTCTCAATTCACCATACAACCTGTAGACACCAAATTTTTTGTGTAATTTCATTTACCGTTTATTTTTAGCTTTTTATTTGCCGTGTTAGCTTTGTTCGTTTTTTTTTTTAGTTTTTAGTTTCTAGTTTTATTTTTATTTTTAAGTTTTAACATAGAATTTCTTGAAAAAAAAAAGAAAAAAAAACATTCAAAAAATATGATTTAGTCGTTTATAATTTAAATTCAATGATTTCTTGAAAGTGAAAAAATAAAAAAAAGTGAAAAATGATGAAAAATGAAAAATGAAAGGAAAAGATTGAAAATGGCAATTTTGTTGTTTTAGTTTGTTTGTTGTTTTAGTTTGTTTATTGTTTTTTTTATTTATTTTATTATTATTACTTAGTTTTATTATCACTTTTGTTAAATTACTTTATAAAAAAAAAAAAGGATAGCTGCGGCAAGCTGCATTTGTAGCAGCTTGCAAGGAAAACCTGGGGCGGCTCCTGAAGCTGCAAATACAGAATGATTGCTGGGGTTTTAGGGTTGAAGGGCTCCCATATAAATAGAAAAGAGAAGGCAGCCGGTAAGAGGGGTGATAGGATCGGAAAGAAAGAAAAAGGGAAGAGGATAAAGTGACTGACGGCAAGAAGGAGAGAAAACTGAGAGAGTTGAGCGGAGAGCAAGAAAAAGAGGGAGGAGGGAATCAACGAACAAAAACTAGACAAAGGGAAAAGGTCAGAGGATTGTTTCTGGTGGCGGCTGTGGATTGATGAAAGGGCAGAAGAGAGAGGCTGAGTGACGAGACAGAAAGAGCAACCAGGAAAATAAGAAGGAGGAGAGGCTACGGGGGAGGAAGGAAAACTGCCAAGATAGTTTGCTCCGAGGATAGATTTCTGCTTAGATTTCTGGCCGCTGAAGGGGTTTTCATCTCCAAGTCCAATAGATCGAAGCCTAAAGACATAGGTTCTCCATCACCAGAAATGCTGCGTTCGGTTGGATCGCAGTTGCAAGTTCCAGACTAGCCGAGGCAGAAATTTCTGCTGCGAAGTTTCTTTTGTTTGTTCCAGCGAACGTCGAGCCCACCTTGGGAAATTTCCACATTCATTTGATGCTCAAAGCCGTTGAAAGGTATCCCATGTTTCCCTTTTTCCTCATCGATTCCTGACTGGAACAAGCATGCCAAAAATGTTGTTTCATTTGTTTTTGCCGTTTGCATTCCTCTGGCTGTTTCCATCCAGAGATTTTCTCCGTATTTTCTTGTGATTATATGTGATATTTGAGTAAAGAAGAATTGGGCATCATTGGAAGTTGCATTATGATTTCATTTTGTTTCTAAACTTGGCTATTTGGATGGAAAATTTTGCTGGAAACTAACCCGAAAGAAAGTTTGTAGAAAGTTTTGAAGTCGCGGACATTTGCCAGAGTTCTGTACGTTATTTTGTTCTGAACTTTTGTGGTTTTTGTGTTGAGAGCTCAAAACAATTTTTGTTTGGTGATATGGTTGCATAAGCTAGTTTTCGTTTGGTTGAAGTGTAAGAGCACCATAGCTGCTACAACAAGTGTGAAGCTCTCATTTGCCATTGTTTCTTTTCCTGCCTTGTGTAGCTTGGGCAACAGTTTTGAGATTAAAAAATCAGATGCATGATGTGGCTTGGATTTCATTTCTTTTCGGTTTGCACTTGGGTAGAACCAATCTAGGAGCTGTAATATTCCAATTGGAAGGGTAAAATCCATAGGCTTTATTTGCATGAATATGTTTCAGCCGAAGGAGAAATGTTGGAGGCTGGAATTTGCTGAATGCATGAATTTCTTCATGTCTATTTGCACTATGTCCTCCTTTGTCTTTGTGGGGTTGGATGTCCAGTTTATGTTTTTGTGTTGTTTAGTTTAAAGGTTTGGATGTTAGATCAAGGAAGCTTTGGTTAAGGCATGTGATTAAATCTGAAGTTGGTGTTTTGTCAATGAAAAATGCAGCAGGCTTGCACATTTGGCTGCTGAAGTTCTTTTGATGTTGTTTGAAATGTTTGATTTGTCCGTTGTGAGAGTGTTTGGGAGCTTAGCAATAGAAGCCAGCAGGTTGCTTGGTCTGTGGTTGTCAAAAGAAAAATCTTGCTGCAGTTTCCTTTCCTTCTTGTGTTGTTGATCATATCAGATTTTGCCATCTTAATTTTGCAAACAAAATTTCATGCTTTGATTTAGTCAACAATTTCTGGTTTGATGAACTTGTTTGTTTGATGAAATGGATGTAATTGTTGTTGGATATTGCTGAAGCTTGGGAAATAAAAGGGAGCAGCTTTTGTTTTAGTTGCAGAATCTTAAGTTTCACGTAGATTGCATGGAAATGCTTTCTAAAAATTACACTTTGACCCCTCAAGTTTCTCTTTATTCTACTAAGGCCCAAGTAATTGGAACATTTAATCAATTTGATCCCTCTAAGTTTCTCTTTGTGCCACAAAAGCCCAAGCATGTTTTAGTATCTTGTAATTAAGTCCTAAAATTATTGCAACTTCAATCATTATTTGGCTTTTTCTTTATTTTTGGAATCTTTGAAGTGCTTAAACGATTTATTTGGACTTGAATGTTTGAGTAATGCTTGTTTTGGGTCTTTAGTAGATGTTATATTTGGAAATTGAACGGGTTATTCCGTTTTCTTGGTCTTTAAGCACTTTTTGAGCTCATTCAAGTTGCAATTAGGTGGGTTTTGGTGTTTTTGCTTATACTTTACTTTTAAATTGATGCCTTGACCCCTTTATTGTTTTGAAGCCATTTTTCCTTCATTTGCTTACCATTAGGAGAAGGTATAATTTCTCTTATCTTTGTTTGTCTCTCCTACGTGCTCCTACGTGTTACGTGAATATGCATGTCTACTTTGCTTTTCTTAATTCCTTGCATATATTTCATTTACTTTTACTTTTATTTAAGTTATTCATTATGGGGTATGTGTACACCTCTTGGCTTGTAATAGATAGGGCATAGCAAGTAATTTGGTCCATTTTCCCTTTCCCTTTTGTTTTAGTTAGCAAATGTAATGGTTGCATGCCTATGTGTTATATGTTAAATGCTTTATTAGGATTTTGCATCTAGTCAAGCATGCTAAGTGTTATGTGCTACGTGTTTATAAGTGATTCGCATGTCTACTCGCTTTTTGTAGTATAGATGAATGGAATGGATGAATGTACGTCACCGCACTAGTCCAACGCTAGTTGTGGCTTCTTTTATCGTTTCCACTAGTCCAACGCTAGTCGGAATTCATAGGATGGGCTAGTCCAATGCTAGACCCAATAGGTTCTTTTTTTCCTTTTTCATTAAGTGCATGATCACCACATATCACGCATTTTTCCTTAGTTTATCATTTGGTATGTTCCTCAAACCCCTTCCCCTTCACTTTAGGACTTGCATCTCATGCTAGTTAGGGTTCATTTGCGTGAAAATCCCCTTCCGATAAGGGAAACGAGCGAGTGTGGCTACTCGATAGCCTTAGCACGCTAGTTTCGCCTTCTAATCAAAGGGAAAATCGAAGTCGAAAAGTTAGAAGTCAACCCCCGTACCCGACTTGTTGCATTCCCCTAAGGTCATACTTTCATCTTTATCACTTCCATACTCTTTTAATCACATTTTTCTTACATTTCTCAATCCATATTTTTCACTACATCTTTATCATTTATTTACTTTACTTCACAAATGAAATTCAAGTTTCACTTATATATGTACTATTCTATCTTCATTCATTTGCACACACAAACACTTTGATTTTCATCCAAATTCACACATGCACCTTTTTATACATTCGCACACTTGCACTTACATTTCTTGCATCTTTCATACACTTTCACACTTGCACACTTGAATTTGAACTCTCATTTGCATTAATCGACCTCTATGAGGTTTCCCTTTATTGGCCGCCACAATTCATGTGGTTTGGGACCAAAAACCTCACGAGAGACATCGTAGAATTTAGGATTGCATTTTTTCGTTTTCGCATTCATATAGGCATAATCCAACATGCAATACATACCCTGGGTAGAAAGTCAGGAAAGTTAGGGTTAAGTTACGCAACTAGCCTTGGCTAGGTCAAAGGGGTGCCTTGGAGTCTATCCTTGCCTTCCCCTTTGTCAAACGTGACTCCCGAACCTTTTTCTTTGTTTTACGTAGACTAGGAGTCGTTTTAAAAAGGGTTTATTATTACTTAATTCATTTTTAGGTGACTTGGTACACCTTAAATCATTACCAAGTGGCGACTCCAAACTTTTCATTTCAAAACCCTTTTTAAAACTATTTTTTTTGGGTCAAATCGTCGCTTTTTCAAGTCCCATATTAGACCCATATCTTTTTCAACTCACAAAAATCATTTTCCAATCAAAATTGAATCAAAAACATCTTTCTCAAACAATTTATTTTTCTTATCAAAAATGGGGCGCGACAGTTGGCGACTCCACTGGGGACTTCCTAAGTGGGTCCAAGCATTTTGACTTAACCATTTGTTTCCTTTTTTCTACCCTTTCTATGCATGGCATGTGGATATTAGGATTGCATTTTTCATTTTTTAGGACCTTTTGTCTTATGTACGTAATCAAACCAATCGCTCGACTCACGAATGTATGTTTGAATGAATGTTTACTTTTTATCTCGCGCTTGCATTGCATTTGGGGGGGTGTGTGTCACCCTTAGAGCCTTGCGATTGGTTCTCGACCCCTTCCCTCAAAATAGGGAACACTCCATACGTGCACGTTTACTTATTGTTATCCCACTTTATTTTATTTTTTCGTGGGCGTTTCCCACGCCGCCTTGTAGGATTAGGATCGATCGCCTTGGGTAGGCGGCTGGTGTGCGCTGCGCCCATAGCGCTACCTAAGGGATCACTCGAGCCACCGACCAAGGGCCCTGGGGGTGATGACCCTTCGCCTTTAGGTCTGAAGGCTTGGGAGCCGAAGCCTTATCGAGTCTAGTTGCATTAGTGAGCCCCAGCCTCATGCATCCATATTAGAGTTTACCTAGGTTAGAGTCAGCCTCACCCTTTTTTTTAGCACATTAGGCACGAGGGAAGGGGTTCCACCCCTTTTACTTACTTTTATTGTATTTCTTTTCTTAATTGCTCCCAATATGTTATGTGTACTATTAATTGCACTAACCATTCTTTTGTTTTCTTGGCTTGCATTCATGTGCCTTAGCAATAAGAGGCCACTTTGGCACTCTTTTAGCGGCCTACCCACTAGATAACTCACATGTTTAAATTTCAGTCTTTACACTTGATTTTCAATAAGTGCATTTCATTTTTAGACCTTTTCCCCCCGATGCATTATTCATGTCCTTTAGGTCATATTTGTGACATATTTACATCGCTTTAATAAATGGCATCATGCATCCACCTTAGAAGGGAATGCCACATAGGGAATCCCGTTTTAGAAATCAGCCACCCCATGTCTCGGATATATAATCCAATGAGACTTGCACGTTTAACTTTCTCGTACCATCCAAAGGGGTAGTGCACAAGGTAAGGTAGGATCCGATCATTTTTCATAAAGCGATCCTTGGAATATGAGCATCTAATAATCGCTTTTTGGCCATTTTTAAACCTAACTGGTAAAAATCCCTTGCGTAAAGGACATTAATTTGAAGAAATTCGCAAATGATTCCTCCTTTTTGAGACGATAAATAAACTGAGGCCAAATCGTGATTTTAGAAGGCTCATAGACTAATTTTTTTTGAAACCATCAATGGCGGAACGATTCAATCGATCCATTTTGTCAATTCCTAATCAATTTTGAATAAATCAATTCATTGGACCAATTTACCCTTTTTTAGGTTCATCCGGTCGATTTTGAATAAATCGTCAATTCATTTGATCAATTTACCCTTTTCAGGGTCATTTGATCAATTTACCCTTTTTAGGGTCATTTGGTCGATTTTGAATAAATCGTCAATTCATTTGACCAATTTACCATTTTTAGGGTCATTTGACCAATTTACCCTTTTTAGGGTCATTTGGTCGATTTTGAATAAAACGTCAATTCATTTGGCCAATTTACCCTTTTTAGGGTCATTTGGTCGATTTTGAATAAATCGTCAATTCATTTGACCAATTTACCTTTTTTAGAGTCATTGATCAATTTACCCTTTTTAGGGTCATTTGACCAATTTACCCTTTTTAGGGTCATCCGGTCGATTTTTGAATAAATCATCAATTTCAATCAATTCATTTGACTAATTTACCCTTTTTGGGTGATTTGGTCGATTTTTGAATAAATCATCAATTTCAATCAATTCATTTGACTAATTTACCCTTTTTGGGTGATTTGGTCGATTTTTGAATAAATCATCAATTTCAATCAATTCATTTGACTAATTTACCCTTTTTGGGTGATTTGGTCGATTTTTGAATAAATCATCAATTTCAATCAATTCATTTGACTAATTTACCCTTTTTGGTGATTTGGTTGATTTTTGAATAAATCATCAATTTCATTAAATTCATTTGACCAATTTACCCTTTTTGGGGCGATCCGGTCAATTTTGAATAAAATTCTCAATTTCATTCAATTCATGTGACCAAGTTCCTTTTTTTAGGATGATCCGGTCAATTTTGAGTAAGTTATTAAATGTCACTCAATTCATTTGACCCGTTTCCCTTTTTAGGGTAATCCGGTCGATTTTAAATAAATGGTCAATTTCATTCAACCCATTTGACTAATCAGGGTTTCAATTTCAAATTGGAAAATTTAGTCGATTTTTGAGAAAACCATCCATTATATCCAGCCATTTGATCAGTTGGAGTTTTGACCCATGCTCCACTAAGAAAAGTTGTCAAAACGAATTCCAATTTCTTCTATAGGAAGTTCGTCAAGGTCAAACCCGTGCGTTTTTGCAAATATCGATCAAAGGTGATCAATCCCTTCGGACGAGGTCCTCTTTTTGACAAAGTGTCTTTCGTCTCTCCAATTGACCGAATTCTTCAAAATTATTTTTCACTCAATGAATTGATCAGATCCATCAGGTATTGTATAGTGCCTACTCTAGCGGATTGCATTTTCATGCTAGGCCTACCCTTGGCACAAAAAGGGTTCCCCCATAGGACATGCATACCGATTTTGCAGTTTTGCCTACTAACTCTGGGTATTTTTCTTTTGTTTTCCCCCTCCCCTGCATTCATAAAAATGTTTCAATAAGACGAAAATATTCTTCTATATCTGATGCTAATTTTAATCCCATAAAGTTTGAAGATTACAAGTGTTATTTGATTCTTGGGCAGATCCTACGATTAAAACATAAATGATCCATCTGGAAGCTCTACGCTAAAGCCTCTGAGAGATGTCGTAATTGTTCTGTTTATTTGATTTGTTAAATTTTGTTCCAAAAGAAAAGGAAACAATAAATTCTCTTCTCATTTGTATCATAATTGAACGAGAAATTTTGTTTCAAATTGTTTTTCAGCAATAAAATTTTTGGACAATTATTGTTTTGTGTATATTTATGTACATTTCATTCTTTATTCTTACTCATTGGAGATTTCATGATGAATTTTGAGAAATAAGACCAAATTGAGATATTTTTAATCTCCAGCCTGAAAATTCACAAGTGTATGCTTTCTAAAATTCTTGCGTACACTAGATTGGTGATCCGAGTTATACAATAAGAGTGCTCAGGAAAAAGTAAGAGGTCACTCGAAAGGCCCAATGAGATACCTTTTCTCCTTCATTTAACCCCAAAATAAAATCAGTCACATTGATTGATAAAATTGCAAATTGGGGCAACCTTTGCTTGGAAAAATGTCCATGGTGTCTAATTGGATTCAATTCACATCTAAGTGAAAGCAAAATGTGCATTGTTCTTGTTTGTTTTGAAGATTTAGAATGATACTTCAAGCGTTCATTTCTCTATCCATACAGATTTTATCAGTTGCTCTCCCCTTTGAGCCTTTGAAAGAATAAATTCGTTTCAAATAAGAGCCTTAATGATCACTACCTTACATTGGAAAGTTTTCAAGTGGATTTTCAATAAGCAATTCGCTACTTTGGTTGTCATGGAGCGTAAGAATGATACTTTGGCCATCGTTTCTACAATCTAAACACAATTTACCCCTTGCATTCTCATTTGAGCTAAATTGATGGTTCTTTTCAAAGCACCTATGATCGCACCCCACATTGGGGAGGGAGATTGGAGATTTTTCCAAAAAAAAAAAAAAAAAAAAGAAAAGCAAAAACAATGCTAAAACTAAAAAGGGGGAACCGCAAATTGGGGAAATTTGATTCTACCTGAGCTTCAATTGTGAGAAAAGAAAAGAAAGAAAAGTTGTCTGGCGGATCCTCTATATTTCACAAATATGAATGAATAAGGGTCTTCCTCAGTCAGTTGATTCAGGTGCATGCAAAAATTTCGCATTAATGAAAATTTTCCTTTCAAAGTTATTGTAAGGAACGGAATACAAGTCAGGCCATCTTCTTTTCCAATCGAACATTCTATCCCTAATTATCCCTTTTGAGCTTTCAGAATAAATTACTTCGTTTGGCAACCCCTGAGAATCGCAAACCCCACACTGGGGTAACTTTGGGTTGGAAAAGAAAAGAAAAGTCCCAAGAGGTGAAAAGTGCTAAGGCAACAACAAAAGCAAAAGAAAAGAGAACCTCAGTTCAAAATAAACTGGGGCAAATTTTTGAAAAATTTCAAAGGAATGGCAAAAGGCCGAGGGAAAAACAAAATGAAAGAGAAAAAGCCTCAATTGAGCATAAACTGGGGCAAATTATGATTTAGCCCTAAAATAGGGTTGGCGCAGCAATGCGATCTCAGATTATTCAAACCACTTTTGAAATCCGCTTTCAAGCCTTAACTTTTCTAAGCACCCCACCAGACCCCATTACAAAAGCTGAAAAGTCCTGACTTCTGTTCTTTGCAATGGCCCTGTCAAGAAAATTTCTGATGCCGAAAATTTTAGCTGTATTTCTGAATTACTCGGGTATGAGGAAACCCATCAGCTCGAGGGAAAAGAAAAGAGGCAAAAGAAAAAAGAAAATGCAGGAAAATTCGATGCTGAAATCCCTGGGGAATGATGAGAAAACCCAAACAAAGTCTGAAATCTTTTAAGTTCAAAATAGGGGCAATTTTGAAAAAAGGCGATCTATGGTGCAATATCCTTGAAAGTCTTAGACTATCGTTTTCAAGCCACATTACAAGTTAATAAAGTCCATCGTTGACTTATTCCTTCATGACAATCCAAAGTGAGGATCATGCTCATAAGAAATTCATCAAATCGTTTGTGATCACAAGGGTATAACCCGTTTCCACATGTTTAGCTATCACTTCTGTCCATACGTTACAAGCCTAGAAAGCTTGTATGTTGACTAAGTTTTCTTGAAAATAAGAATGGACAAACTATTTGCTTTCACTAAGATGTGATGTTGAATGCATTACAATTTTGGGCACAAGAACCAGACAAATCTTGATTTCTCATTTCCCTTAGCCACCTCAAAATCAAAAATAACACCCACTTGATTGGTCCTGAAAGATGAGAAGTGGTAATCCATTACCCTAAGCATTTATGCTAAAGTGGGAAAGAAATCTTTTGTAATTTGGAATTATTTCGAAAGATTCATCATCAAATTTTCTGTTAGGAAACACAGTTTCTTACATTGTTCAAATAAATGGAGTGTCATCCAAACAAATTTTTTACAATTAAATAAGCCCACGCTGGGGCAAATTTTCATTTGAGGGATTTTGCAAAATAGGCCCATAATGGGGCAAATTTTCATTTACAAGATTTCGCAAATTGTGCCCACACTGGGGCAAATTTTTATTCATGGGATTTCACAGAATAAGCCCACACTGGGGCAAAAATTTTTATAGTTCATTTGAGGATTTCGTCCAAGAATCAAATAATGCATTTTTCAAATCAATCACGCTGTTTCTTTTTATGAAATTCAAGTGCATGTCATATTTTGGTAAGCCCCTGTGCAGGTATTTATAGTTAAAATCGACGAAGGAGCATCTGGCGATGTGGAAAGCCGACGCCGAAGAAAGAAAAGAAAGAAGGGAAAAAGGACCCTACACTGAGGGCAAATTATTTTGAAAAAGATTCTCTCGAAAAATCAGAAAAAATTCAAAATTCAAAAATCAAAAATCAAGTTCAAATTCTTGTTTCTTGGAAAATCAAATTTCTTGTTTCTTGACAAATCAAATTCAATTTCTTGACCAATTGGGTGGCAGGACTGGGTCTTATCCCACTGGCCATTCACAAATCAAGTTGGGCCTGGATTTCGTGCCGCCAACCTTTCACAAATCAAGTTGGGCCTGGATTTCGTGCCGCCAACCTTCCAAAAATCAAGTTGGGCCTGGACTTCGTGCTGCCAACATCACAAATCACGTCGGGCCTGGACTTTGTGCCGCCGACATCCTATTGAGTCTGAAATTTGTGCCGCCAGTGCAACCAAGGCAGGGTTGGGTGTAATCCCACTGATAAATTCATCATACTGGGGCAAATTATTTTGGGAAGTTTTTCAAAAAATCAAAAAAAAAAAAAATCAATCAAAAAATCAAAAAAAATCAAAAAAAATCAAAAAAAAACAAAAAATCAAAAAAAATCAAAAAATCAAAAAATCAAAAACCAAAAAAATCAGGAAAAATAAACAAATCAGAAAAAAAAGAAGAAAGGAAAAGAATCAAAATCAAAATCAAATCAAGTTTCATCACGGCAGGTTTGGGCTTAATCCCACTGACCGATTGTCAAAGCATTTTCGGGTCAGTCCCATGATCAAAAGCATTTTCGGGTCAGTCCCACGATCAAGAGCATTTTCGGGTCAGTCCCATGATCAAAAGCATTTTCGGGTCAGTCCCATGATCAAAAGCATTTTCGGGTCAGTCCCATGATCAAAAACTTATTCGGGTCAGTCCCACGATCAAAAGCATTTTCGGGTCAGTCCCACGATCAAAAGCATTTTCGGGTCAGTCCCATGATCAAGAGCTTTTTCGGGTCAGTCCCACGATCGAAAGCATTTTCGGGTCAGTCCCACGATCAAAAGCATTTTCGGGTCAGTCCCATGATCAAGAGCTTTTTCGGGTCAGTCCCACGATCGAAAGCATTTTCGGGTCAGTCCCATGATCAAAAGCATTTTCGGGTCAGTCCCATGATCAAGAGCTTTTTCGGGTCAGTCCCACGATCAAAAGCATTTTCGGGTCAGTCCCATGATCAGAAGCATTTTCGGGTCAGTCCCATGATCAGAAGCATTTTCGGGTCAGTCCCACGATTCAAAACTTATGCGGGTCAGTCCCACGATTCAAAGCCTGTTCGGGTCAGTCCCGCGATTCAAAACTTATGCGGGTCAGTCCCACGATTCAAAGCCTGTTCGGGTCAGTCCCGCGATTCAAAGCTTATTCGGGTCAGTCCCACGATTCAAAACTTATGCGGGTCAGTCCCACGATTCAAAGCCTGTTCGGGTCAGTCCCGCGATTCAAAGCTTATTCGGGTCAGTCCCACGATTCAAAACTTATGCGGGTCAGTCCCACAATTCAAAGCCTGTTCGGGTCAGTCCCGCGATTCAAAGCTTATTCGGGTCAGTCCCGCGATTAAAGCTTGTTCGGGCCAGTCCCATGATTTGAATTTCCTTCTCTAGCCAATCCCAATTTTAATTTTTTCTGTTCGGATCAGTCCCATTTTAAATTTCTGTCTGGGTCTATCCCATTTAAATTTCTGTCTGGGTCTATCCCATTTAAATTTCTGTTCAGGTCTATTCCGTGGGTCTATCCCATTTACATTCCTGTCCGGGTCAGTCCCGTTTTCAATCCATGTTCGGGTCAGTCCCGTTTTAAATTCCTGTTCGGGTCAGTCCCGCTTTAAGTTCCTGTTTGGGCCAATCCCGTCTTTAAATTTCGTTCGGGTCAATCCCGCTTTGAATTTCCTGTATAAGTCAAATCCATTTTAAAAGTTTTGCCAAAAGGGGTCAGCCCTTATTTCTAAAACGTCCCCCGTTCGTGACGTTTGCCACCGAATAAAGCAGGTAAGTATTTGGTGTGTACTTCTTTGTCTCAAGTTTTTCCAAAACTCAGACAAAGAGGGGCAAACTGTAGACACCAAATTTTTTGTGTAATTTCATTTACCGTTTATTTTTAGCTTTTTATTTGCCGTGTTAGCTTTGTTCGTTTTTTTTTTAGTTTTTAGTTTCTAGTTTTATTTTTATTTTTAAGTTTTAACATAGAATTTCTTGAAAAAAAAAAGAAAAAAAACATTCAAAAAATATGATTTAGTCGTTTATAATTTAAATTCAATGATTTCTTGAAAGTGAAAAAATAAAAAAAAAGTGAAAAATGATGAAAAATGAAAAATGAAAGGAAAAGATTGAAAATGGCAATTTTGTTGTTTTAGTTTGTTTATTGTTTTTTTTATTTATTTTATTATTATTACTTAGTTTTATTATCATTTTTGTTAAATTACTTTATAAAAAAAAAAAAAAAAAAGATAGCTGCGGCAAGCTGCATTTGTAGCAGCTTGCAAGGACAACCTGGGGCGGCTCCTGAAGCTGCAAATACAGAATGATTGCTGGGGTTTTAGGGTTGAAGGGCTCCCATATAAATAGAAAAGAGAAGGCAGCCGGTAAGAGGGGTGATAGGATCGGAAAGAAAGAAAAAGGGAAGAGGATAAAGTGACTGACGGCAAGAAGGAGAGAAAACTGAGAGAGTTGACCGGAGAGCAAGAAAAAGAGGGAGGAGGGAATCAACGAACAAAAACTAGACAAAGGGAAAAGGTCAGAGGATTGTTTCTGGTGGCGGCTGTGGATTGATGAAAGGGCAGAAGAGAGAGGCTGAGTGACGAGACAGAAAGAGCAACCAGGAAAATAAGAAGGAGGAGAGGCTACGGGGGAGGAAGGAAAACTGCCAAGATAGTTTGCTCCGAGGATAGATTTCTGCTTAGATTTCTGGCCGCTGAAGGGGTTTTCATCTCCAAGTCCAATAGATCGAAGCCTAAAGACATAGGTTCTCCATCACCAGAAATGCTGCGTTCGGTTGGATCGCAGTTGCAAGTTCCAGACTAGCCGAGGCAGAAATTTCTGCTGCGAAGTTTCTTTTGTTTGTTCCAGCGAACGTCGAGCCCACCTTGGGAAATTTCCACATTCATTTGATGCTCAAAGCCGTTGAAAGGTATCCCATGTTTCCCTTTTTCCTCATCGATTCCTGACTGGAACAAGCATGCCAAAAATGTTGTTTCATTTGTTTTTGCCGTTTGCATTCCTCTGGCTGTTTCCATCCAGAGATTTTCTCCGTATTTTCTTGTGATTATATGTGATATTTGAGTAAAGAAGAATTGGGCATCATTGGAAGTTGCATTATGATTTCATTTTGTTTCTAAACTTGGCTATTTGGATGGAAAATTTTGCTGGAAACTAACCCGAAAGAAAGTTTGTAGAAAGTTTTGAAGTCGTGGACATTTGCCAGAGTTCTGTACGTTATTTTGTTCTGAACTTTTGTGGTTTTTGTGTTGAGAGCTCAAAACAATTTTTGTTTGGTGATATGGTTGCATAAGCTAGTTTTCGTTTGGTTGAAGTGTAAGAGCACCATAGCTGCTACAACAAGTGTGAAGCTCTCATTTGCCATTGTTTCTTTTCCTGCCTTGTGTAGCTTGGGCAACAGTTTTGAGATTAAAAAATCAGATGCATGATGTGGCTTGGATTTCATTTCTTTTCGGTTTGCACTTGGGTAGAACCAATCTAGGAGCTGTAATATTCCAATTGGAAGGGTAAAATCCATAGGCTTTATTTGCATGAATATGTTTCAGCCGAAGGAGAAATGTTGGAGGCTGGAATTTGCAGAATGCATGAATTTCTTCATGTCTATTTGCACTATGTCCTCCTTTGTCTTTGTGGGGTTGGATGTCCAGTTTATGTTTTTGTGTTGTTTAGTTTAAAGGTTTGGATGTTAGATCAAGGAAGCTTTGGTTAAGGCATGTGATTAAATCTGAAGTTGGTGTTTTGTCAATGAAAAATGCAGCAGGCTTGCACATTTGGCTGCTGAAGTTCTTTTGATGTTGTTTGAAATGTTTGATTTGTCCGTTGTGAGAGTGTTTGGGAGCTTAGCAATAGAAGCCAGCAGGTTGCTTGGTCTGTGGTTGTCAAAAGAAAAATCTTGCTGCAGTTTCCTTTCCTTCTTGTGTTGTTGATCATATCAGATTTTGCCATCTTAATTTTGCAAACAAAATTTCATGCTTTGATTTAGTCAACAATTTCTGGTTTGATGAACTTGTTTGTTTGATGAAATGGATGTAATTGTTGTTGGATATTGCTGAAGCTTGGGAAATAAAAGGGAGCAGCTTTTGTTTTAGTTGCAGAATCTTAAGTTTCACGTAGATTGCATGGAAATGCTTTCTAAAAATTACACTTTGACCCCTCAAGTTTCTCTTTATTCTACTAAGGCCCAAGTAATTGGAACATTTAATCAATTTGATCCCTCTAAGTTTCTCTTTGTGCCACAAAAGCCCAAGCATGTTTTAGTATCTTGTAATTAAGTCCTAAAATTATTGCAACTTCAATCATTATTTGGCTTTTTCTTTATTTTTGGAATCTTTGAAGTGCTTAAACGATTTATTTGGACTTGAATGTTTGAGTAATGCTTGTTTTGGGTCTTTAGTAGATGTTATATTTGGAAATTGAACGGGTTATTCCGTTTTCTTGGTCTTTAAGCACTTTTTGAGCTCATTCAAGTTGCAATTAGGTGGGTTTTGGTGTTTTTGCTTATACTTTACTTTTAAATTGATGCCTTGACCCCTTTATTGTTTTGAAGCCATTTTTCCTTCATTTGCTTACCATTAGGAGAAGGTATAATTTCTCTTATCTTTGTTTGTCTCTCCTACGTGCTCCTACGTGTTACGTGAATATGCATGTCTACTTTGCTTTTCTTAATTCCTTGCATATATTTCATTTACTTTTACTTTTATTTAAGTTATTCATTATGGGGTATGTGTACACCTCTTGGCTTGTAATAGATAGGGCATAGCAAGTAATTTGGTCCATTTTCCCTTTCCCTTTTGTTTTAGTTAGCAAATGTAATGGTTGCATGCCTATGTGTTATATGTTAAATGCTTTATTAGGATTTTGCATCTAGTCAAGCATGCTAAGTGTTATGTGCTACGTGTTTATAAGTGATTCGCATGTCTACTCGCTTTTTGTAGTATAGATGAATGGAATGGATGAATGTACGTCACCGCACTAGTCCAACGCTAGTTGTGGCTTCTTTTATCGTTTCCACTAGTCCAACGCTAGTCGGAATTCATAGGATGGGCTAGTCCAATGCTAGACCCAATAGGTTCTTTTTTTCCTTTTTCATTAAGTGCATGATCACCACATATCACGCATTTTTCCTTAGTTTATCATTTGGTATGTTCCTCAAACCCCTTCCCCTTCACTTTAGGACTTGCATCTCATGCTAGTTAGGGTTCATTTGCGTGAAAATCCCCTTCCGATAAGGGAAACGAGCGAGTGTGGCTACTCGATAGCCTTAGCACGCTAGTTTCGCCTTCTAATCAAAGGGAAAATCGAAGTCGAAAAGTTAGAAGTCAACCCCCGTACCCGACTTGTTGCATTCCCCTAAGGTCATACTTTCATCTTTATCACTTCCATACTCTTTTAATCACATTTTTCTTACATTTCTCAATCCATATTTTTCACTACATCTTTATCATTTATTTACTTTACTTCACAAATGAAATTCAAGTTTCACTTATATATGTACTATTCTATCTTCATTCATTTGCACACACAAACACTTTGATTTTCATCCAAATTCACACATGCACCTTTTTATACATTCGCACACTTGCACTTACATTTCTTGCATCTTTCATACACTTTCACACTTGCACACTTGAATTTGAACTCTCATTTGCATTAATCGACCTCTATGAGGTTTCCCTTTATTGGCCGCCACAATTCATGTGGTTTGGGACCAAAAACCTCACGAGAGACATCGTAGAATTTAGGATTGCATTTTTTCGTTTTCGCATTCATATAGGCATAATCCAACATGCAATACATACCCTGGGTAGAAAGTCAGGAAAGTTAGGGTTAAGTTACGCAACTAGCCTTGGCTAGGTCAAAGGGGTGCCTTGGAGTCTATCCTTGCCTTCCCCTTTGTCAAACGTGACTCCCGAACCTTTTTCTTTGTTTTACGTAGACTAGGAGTCGTTTTAAAAAGGGTTTATTATTACTTAATTCATTTTTAGGTGACTTGGTACACCTTAAATCATTACCAAGTGGCGACTCCAAACTTTTCATTTCAAAACCCTTTTTAAAACTATTTTTTTTGGGTCAAATCGTCGCTTTTTCAAGTCCCATATTAGACCCATATCTTTTTCAACTCACAAAAATCATTTTCCAATCAAAATTGAATCAAAAACATCTATCTCAAACAATTTATTTTTCTTATCAAAAATGGGGCGCGACACAACCAGCCCGTGCCAAGCACTAGGGCGAGAACCATTACAAAAACAAACCAAGAGCTAGACCAAGCTAGTCTATACGGGCTCTCGTCCTTGCTCGCCTTTCCCTACTAAGGAAAACAAAACTAAAGGAATAAGCTAAAAGCTCAGCGAGATTCTATACACAGAAACAAGTAATTAAACAAGGACATTAATCATGTAATAACAAATAATCCAGAAAACATGTCCAATATAAAGCAATGATAATACATTCATTAAAAGGATACAGGCTCACAAGGAGCAATTCGTTCGTTCGTCCCCCATTCATTCCCTTATTCCTCCAATTATTTAAAAAATGCATTTTTGTAATTAAAACCCCTCGTTTTTTACGTTCATTTGTTCATTCTCATTCACCTCCTCCTGGACGTTGGCCAGGCTTTTCACCCCCATCCGGACGTTGGCGGGACTCCACCCGACAACAAGGTAATACTCGAGTATACCAAACGTTCACCCAGGTCACAAAATCGCCCGACCGAGTCCGCTTCTAGCTCGAGTCGATCAGTAACAAGGGCAAGGGTCCAGTTCAGCCAAAAGGCTTACATTCATGCGCAACTAGTATTTCAACATTTAATCACCGAAAATTTCATATTTATTTAGGTCGAGTACGATAAAGTACACACTCACCTAGCAAAAGTTCATTTTAGAAATCATAGAAAACAATTAACATTTAATCAAATATTCACAAATAATCACATAGTCACAACAATCCACATAGTCATAAAAACAAAACGTATATAGAACACTCACCTATTTAAGCAAAATAATGTCCAAAGTATCCTCCCGGATAATACTCTCAATCGCCAAGAAACCCTAATAATAGCCAAGAGAAAATATTACAGTTAAACCCCTCCAAAGTTTAAGTGAACCAAAGAAAATCCGAATAACTACTAGTACAAAGTATAAGTATAGTTTTGGAAGTGAAAAGAGTATATTTAAACCAAAGGCTACGAGTAAAATATTTGTAAAACTTATGCTTGCTCGTAAAACTTTGAAATCTTCATTTACGTCGAAGTGACAAAGAAAACGTACTTCGAGCAGTCATTATTTTATTTCTCAAGGGTATGAGTTCGGCCAAGTCCTTACTTATATACCTCGGTAAAAGAAGATGCAAATATCCTAGATGGTTCAAGTGATATTCATTTACCAACTTTACTCAAGTCGCAAGTATAGTTTTCTAGTCCTTGAGCGTAAATTTGGGCATCATGCCCTTTGTATTTTCCTATTTCCAGCCATTTATGGCTTTATTTTTTTTCCCTCAATCAAACCCAAAGTTACCCACAACACCAATTCATTTCAGTAGTCGTTCAAAAGGCTCAAGACAATACAAGGACAAAAATTAAGCTAATAACAAGTGCGGAAATGAAATTTAACAAAAGACAGATTTGACGTGTTTTACGTAACGGACATATCTGAAGCTATGCTTATCGGATTGGGATAAAATTTATACCATTTCGAAGATAAGACATAGGGCTAAAATTTTGATGTAGACCACTTAGTCCAAATTCTAGTGTAACCTAGTCAAATTCCCAATTCACAGAACCAACTTCCTACTAATCGGCTAGTTAACCGTACTACATTTAAATGGCCATATCTCAGGCTACCAAAGTCCGTTTAAGGCGTTCTTGGAGGCGTTGAAAAGATAAGACAGAGTACTAAAACTTTCATGTTTTGGAAAATCGCTAAATCAGCACGGATCACAGTGAATAGATACGGTGAATTGGATGAACTGTCTAAAACGGATCACTGGATGCATCCTTGGGCAGTGAGGGTATTTTGGTCTTTTCACAGGTTACGTTGCTCCAATTGGGCTGAAATTTTGTAGGCAATATAAAACATCATTCTCTACAACTTTCATATTTTATGCTAAGCCTAATTCAGCCTCTAACATCACGAGCTGGAACCGGACAGAACTTAACTACAATTTTCCAGAAATCTGAAATTTTACGGTTTTAAAGGAAACTTTCTTCATTTCTTGCCTCAATCACTACGACAATGTGACAGCCCCACCTTCCCCTAAGGCGAACCAAAGGGGTTAGCGGACTGCCTGTCCAACTCACGCCAGGACTAACGGATCAGTTTACGTCGATCTAATACGTTCCGGAACATACCAACGCGCGCAAACAAGTCAAAATCACAAAATAAAAAAAAAACAAAAAATCGAAGCCGATGATGAACAGTACCGGCCACGTCAGAATCCGGCCGGAATCTGGCCGGATTTCCGGCCGGATTCCTGTCCGGATACTGGCCAGTGAGCAAACCTGAAAATTCAATTTCCCTTCGCAATCCGGCCGGATTGTCTGGCCGGATACCGGCTAGAGAGCAACTGGCCGGGTCCAATTTTTCACAGGGCAATCCGGCCCTCAATCCGGCCATTTTCTGGCCGGATTCCTGGCCGGATTTGGCCCTGTTCATTCCCGCCAAAATTTTTCCTTTTCCGTTTGAAATGCGTATTGATCCGAAATCCAACCAAACATCAACCAAACATATATGTACATTGAAATTCAACATTTACAACTAAATGGCCATGCCAAAACTATTCATCATAAATATACATGTTCGGTTTGCCAATCAAAAGAAGATGAACCTAATACACATTAGGGTTTCATTCAAAGAGCTATTCAAAATATACATGTACATGAGCTCAATTTGGCAACCAACAAGTATGATCTTTCCAAAAGTGATCATTTTCCTGTAAGGAAAACAAATGGAATGGAGTGAGCTTACGCCCAGTGAGTTAATACTACATAACCAGCTAAGATCACATAAGCATAACCGTTCATTTCAAGTATGTAAATAAGAAGCAAAACAAATCGGTAAAAGGATACCGAGGGCTCTCAAGAGCCCATTTCCACGCTTGCATTCTTGATCCAACCTCATTGACCCTCCGTCAATGCTTAAGAGTAACCAACCGTACACCTCACTTAACTTCCATTCCTTCCACCCAACATACCCCAACCGGGCCCGCACTCCAAACAGTAGTTTTGGTAATATTCGAGTATATCGGAATCAAGAGTCTCGTTACTACAAGATTCCCCAGTACAGTCCCCGTGGCATGTCAATTTTCACAACCAAGCCCTCGCCGGCTCGATTCAATTGACTACCAATGGGGTTGAGCTCAGTAATACAGTAAAGCCGTTGGATACTCGCCCAAACGACACCAAATCAGGTTCCATGAAATGGAATTCAATAACTCATATATCAAGTTCAGTATTACAGTGAAACGGTAAACAGTCATTAACAGTATCAAAAGGGGTGAGGGCGGTCAAGTACACCCTCACCTTAACCAATTCTAATGGCCAAGTAAGCCTTCACGGCATCACAATCACATATATCAAAGCCACATTGTAAACATTCATGTGAGTAGTACACTCACCAATCAAGTAGGTGATGTTTCATGCACCGTCGTCAAAAGTACGTCGTGAACCACCGTCACGCCCTAGAACACGCAAATAAGTACAATGAGACTCGATAACGAGTCATAAAGCAATGCCAATCACAACCCCAACAGGGTTTCATAAGCATATACAAGCATCATAGGTAACCAGAAAATCAGGAAATAGCATTAGCTTTAACCCTGATAAAAACAATGTTTGACCTCATTTTGCGGGAATAGCACCAAAGACACTACGGTTATCAGATTAGGGTGTAAGATCCACCGTTTCGAAGCTAAGAAACAGGGATACAACAATGTAGAAGGTCACTCAGTCCAATTCCTAGCACAACTAGTCAAATATGCAAGATACTAAATCAGAACCACAATAACAGGTTCACAAACTACATTCTGCTGTAATCAGTACAACTCAGTCTATACAGGTCCAAATTCAGAAATTCCAAAGGCATATGGTAGCTAGGACATCAAGCTACATTTCATCAGAAGACCTCAACAACCAAATCCAAAGCAATTTCAGCCAAAAACAACCAATTTCAGACACAGTTCTTACATTCGGATGAATCCAGAACAGCACTAGTAATTTCGACTTTTCTCATTCTACACTACTCCGATTGCCCTAAAATTTTACAGGAACCTCTAACATGTCAATACCTACAACTTTCATGTTTTAAGCCAAGGCCAATTCGGGCTCTAACCATGAGATACAAAACCGGATAGAAATGAGGGTTATGAAACCCTAACTTTCCACATTTCCTTCCAAACCCAAAATTGCTTGCAAATACCAATCATGTACACCTACTAGAGTCATTAACCATCATTTCCAACCATCATAGATAGCCACAACATCATGATCACATTAAACCAGAAAAATCACCAATAAATTGAAAACTTCATCAATTCATCCAAAGGTAAGAAATAAACCACAAAATTCAACACTTTAGCCACCACTAGGCACAAATTAAGTTTCATTAAGTGAAGGAGAAAGTTCAATCACCACTCACCTAGTAAACAAGAGAGGAAGAGTTGCTTGTCACCTTAGCTTCCCTAAACACTTCACCAAACCACTTACTATCACCAAATGGAAAGATTTTATAGAGTAGAAACAAGTTTAGATGGTTGAGTTATTGGATTGGAGTAAGAGGAAATCAAGAAGTTGAAGAGGTTTTCTTCCTTTCTTCCTTAAGGTTGGCCGGCCACAAGAGCTTGAAAATGAAGCAAATTTTGGTAAATTTTGAGATGTTTAATCAAATGGTAAAACATAGAATAGTAAGTCAAAAGTTACATCCACTCACAAGGTGACACTTGTCACTTCCATAAATGCATCTCTATCCTTTCTCTCCCTCTCACATCAATCACATCTCAACCTCTACTTATCTCTTAACACCCGATAAATTTCACACAGTATCCGAAACTTAACCTAATTGGTCGAATTTTTCCGAACTTTTCGTACTAGCGGGTCCCACGTCCGTTATTTATCCTTAATTTTTCAAAAACTCTCCAATACAAGAAAAATCATCCAAAAACTATAATTACTCATAAAATTCACCAGGAAAATTTTCCTAAGCCAGAAAATGCAGAAAACATGTCATTAAAGGGGAAAAACCCTAGGAAAATTATTAGGGAATTTACGAGTTCTCACACTCTCTCCCCCTTAAAAGAATTTCGTCCTCGAAATTTCTCACCTTAACTCCCAAAAAGGTTTGGGTATTTCTTTCGCATTTCTTCTTCCACTTCCCAAGTAGCTTCCTCTATCCCATGGTTTCTCCATAGTACCTTCACTAGCGGAATCTGCTTGTTGCGGAGCTCTTTGACTTTCCGATCGAGCACTTGGACCGGTTTCTCTTCATAGGCCAGCGATTCGTCTATTTCGATCTCCTTCGATTGTAAGACATGGGATGGGTCGGGATAATACTGCTTTAGCATGGAGACGTGGAAGATATCGTGAATTCGAGAGAGACTGGATGGCAGTTCTAATCGATACGCGACCGGTCCTACCCTCTGGAGGATCTTGTAGGGTCCGACGTACCGCGGTTGAAGCTTCTTTCCTTTGCCCGCTGTAACACTTCGTAAGGGTGTGATCTTGAGGAACACATGATCTCCAACTTCAAACTCCAAATCCTTTCTTCGGTTATCCGCGTAGCTCTTTTGTCGGCTTTGAGCTGTTTGGAGCCGTTGCCGTATCAACTTGACCTTCTCTTGAGCCTCTTCCATCCATGGTATAGTTGCCGGGTCTAATGCCTTCTTTTCGCCAACTTCGTCCCAATAAATCGGCGACCGGCACTTTCATCCATAGAGGGCTTCGTATGGAGCCATCTGAATCGACGAATGGAAGCTGTTGTTGTACGCAAACTCTACTAAGGTCATGTGTTGACCCTAGTTGCCTCCAAAATCCAGAATGCAAGTTCGTAGCATGTTCTCGAGAGTTTGAATCGTCCGCTCTGACTGTCCATCCGTCTGAGGGTGATAGGTCGTGCTCAAATTGAGTTTAGTCCCCAGGGTTTCTTGAAACTTCTGCCAAAACCGAGATACGAACCGTGGATCCCGGTCGGAGATGATGCTCACCGGAACGCCATGTAGCCTTACTATCTCGTCCATGTACAGTCGGGCCAACTTGTCCATGGAATACCTCATGTTCACCGGCAAGAAATGGGCCGACTTGGTTAAGCGATCAACGATCACCCAAACGACATCGTGTCCCCTTTGCATCCTCGGTAAACCGGAAACGAAGTCCATTGTGATATTTTTCCACTTCCACTCGGGTATCTCCAAGGGTTGTAACAGACCCGATGGTTTTTGATGCTCTGCTTTCACCTGTTGGCAAACGAGACATTTTTGCACGTACTGAGTGATTTCCCTCTTCATATTGTCCCACCAATAGGTTCCTTTCAGGTCCTGATACATCTTGCTGCTGCCCGGATGGATTGTATACTTGGACCGATGGGCTTTCTCCAGAATCTCCATTTTCAACGACTCCTCCTTCGGTACCACTATTCGGTTTCGATATTTCAAAATGCCCTCAGGACTAAAATTGAAGTCCGTTGTTTCTCCCTTCTCCACCTTCTCTCCCCACTTCCGTACCATCAAATCTTCGTTTTGCGCCTCTTTAATGCGTTCCAGTAGAGTGGAGGTCACCCTAACATTGCTAAATAGAACCTTATGGCTCCCAAGACAGGGTCTTCACTCACATACGGATTCTAATAAATCCCACTCTTTAATCATCAACCCTGCTACTTGCACCTTACGACTCAAGGCATCGGCTACCACATTTGCTTTTCCCGGATGGTAGTTGATTGTGTAGTCGTAATCTTTCAAAAATTCCATCCACCGTCGTTGCCTCATGTTCAATTCCTTCTGGGAGAAGAGGTACCTAAGACTTTTGTGATCCGAGTACACTTCGAAGGTTACCTCATATAGGTAATGCCTCCACTTTTTCAGTGCAAAAACCACTGCGGCTAGTTCCAGATCGTGGGTTGGGTAATTCTGCTCATGAAGCTTCAACTTCCTTGAGGCAAAAGAGATCACATTACGGTTCTGCATCAAAACGCACCTCAGGCCTTCTCGCGACGCGTCTGCATACACCGCGAACCCGTCTACTCCATTTGGCAAAACTAGCACTGGAGCCATGGTCAATCTTCTCTTTAGTTCCTGAAAACTTGTCTCGCATCGGGCGTTCCAGATAAACTGACCATGCTTCTTCGTCAGGTCAGTTAAAGGTCCTGCTAATTTGGAGAAATCTTTAATGAAACGTCGGTAGTACCCAACTAGTCCTAGAAAGCTGCGAATCTCTGTGGGATTTTCTGGCCTCTTCCAATTTGTCACGGCCTCTACCTTTGCCGGGTCCACCGAAATACCTTCGTGGGAGATTACGTGCCCTAAGAATGCTACTTTCTCCAACCAGAACTCGTATTTACTAAACTTGGCATACAATTGATGTTCCCTTAACGTCTGCAACACCACTCTCAAATGCTCCTCATGCTCCTCGCGTGTCTTAGAGTAGACCAAAATGTCATCAATGAACACAACGACAAATCGGTCCACATAGGGTTTGAAAACCCTATGCATTAGGTCCATAAAGGTGGCGGGAGCATTGGTCAGTCCAAAGGGTATAACGGCGAACTCGTAATGCCCATATCTCGAGTTGAAAGCAGTTTTCGGAATACCCTCCTTCCTAATTAACAACTGATAATATCCTTGTCGGAGGTCCAACTTTGAGAAGACCACTGCTCCTTGCAGCTGGTCGAACAACTCGTCGATGTGGGGCAGTGGATATTTATTCTTGATCGTAACATTGTTCAGACCCCGGTAGTCAATTCACATCCTCAAGGTTCCGTCCTTTTTCTTCACAAATAGGACAGGAGCTCCCCAAGGAGACCCACTCTCATGAATGAATTCCCGCTCCAAAAGGTCTTGTAATTGCAACTTAAGCTCCTTAAGTTCTGCAGGCGCCATTCGGTAAGGGGTTTTTAAGATAGGTGAGGTTCTAGGTAACAGGTCTATTTGGAATTCTATCTCCCATTCTGGAGGTAAGGCTACTAACTCATCAGGGAATACATCCGGAAATTCCCTCACCACGGCCACGTCTTCCACTTTTAACTTATCCGTAGGGGTGTTAATCAAAAAGGCCAAAAATCATTGCGCCCCTCTACTTATCAGTTTCCTAGCTCGAATGCCCGAAATTAAGGCAGATGAGACTAACCTACCCCTTATATCCAACCTTAAGGTTGCCTCACCAGGAATGCGAAATTCCACCACTTTCGTTTTACAATCTAGTTGGGCATTATATTTGGCTAGCTAGTCCATACCCAAAATCACATCATACCCCTTAATGGACAAGCTTATCAGGTCTCCTAAAAATCTCTTTTCACCTACCCACACATCACAATCCCTATAAACCATACTAGTCACCAAACGTTGATTCCCCGTAGGTGTACTAACTTCTAGGTCATATGGTAAACTAGCAGGTTTTATATCGATGCCACACATGAAATCAGGGTTAACAAACGAATGAGTGGCACCAGGATCAATTAAAACTTTGGCAAAGCGGTGAAAAATAGGGATCGTACCTTCTACAACCTCTGAAGACTCTGGGACCTGATGGGGCTCTAAGGAATACACCCTAGCCGGCACTTTAGGTTTGGACCCATCTCCCTTTGTTGGTCCAGTATTGGTCCTCGGCGGTGGTTGACTTCCCTTTCCATCTTGTTTCAGGACCGGGCAAGTAGCCAATTGGTGGTCTGCGCTTCCACATCATAGACATTTGCCCTGTTTCCTCCAGCAGTTATCTTCGTTGTGGTTTAGCTTCCCACAATGCCCGCAGGGACCGCGAGGTACTGAAGCCGAGCCACTCTGAGCATTTCCCCTTTGTCCTCGCCCAGCTTGGCCACCCCTGAATGGAGTCCCTCTACCTGAACCAGATTGTCGACCACCTCCCGTTCCTCATCCAAATTTAGAGGGAGTACTCTTCTCACCCTGTCCAGAACTACTCCCAGGAAAGCCACGCTTCTTCGCCTGGAAGTTCCGGACTTGCAACCGTGCACTTTCAACTCGTTGGACCTTTTCCACAACCTCGCTAAACGCAGTGATTTGAGCCACCGCGAGGTCTTTCTGAATCTCAACATTCAAACCCTGAATAAAGCGCCTAATCCGTCGTTGTACCGTCATGATTAACTCGGGCGCAAACTTGGACAGGCGGGTGAATTGACTCTCATATTCCGCCACAGTTTGAGCCCCTTAGCGGAGTCTAATAAACTCGTCTTCCTTCCTCTCCTGAACTAGAGGAGGGAAAAACTTCGCATTAAACTCTCAGATGAAATTCACCCAAGTCCTGGGCGTCTGCTCCCTTTCCCATTTCTGTCGGATTACGTTCCACCAGGAACGGGCCGCCCCCTCAAGCTGGAACACGGCAAAAGTCACCTGCCGTTCGTCAGGGTAGTGTAGGGCTGCAAATATATCAACCATCTTTTCAAGCCATCTTTCGGCAATATCCGGGTCGGGTCCCCCAACAAACTTCGGCGGAGCGAACTTTTGAAAGCGTTCGAGAGCTCTATCTTCGCTTTCGATATGGTTACCAGGGTTTCCGGGGTTAGGGTTTGGGTTTTGGCCCTGTTGCTGCACCACTTGTGCAAGCAAATTTGTCATTTGCTGCATAGCAGCAGCTATTTGCACATTAGGGTCTACTTGTGGTTCAAGATTGGGTCCAGTAGAGGTTTCCCCCGTACCCCTAACCGGTGTGGGTTGTCTAGTTCCGCGCCCACGTCCCTGACCACTCCGTGTACCTTCCATGAGTTTTACTCGATCTAGGCAATAGTACTAAACCAAACCAAAGTAGTAACAAAGCATGTAAGTAACACTCAAAACTTTCACAATAACACATATTTATACATTCCAAACATGATCACAACGTATATATACAAGCCAAGCAAGATCAAGCCACACACATATATACAATCAGTCGTGCCAAGTACAGGCAAGTCAGAAACAAACATAGACGATCCCCCGAGGAATGGCCTTATCAAAAGAAATTTACACGTAGCTAATCCAACAACCAAAACGATTAGCTAAGGCTCTTTCCTTATCCCTATGTACATACAAAACCCACCAAACTATCCCAAAAGAAGCCTAGAAGTCAAGGCCTAGTCAGTTGCCGGGCTCTGGGACCCAGGCGACGGGGTAGATTCCTCCCCAGCCTCGGCCCCCGCACACGAAGCCTCATCACTATCCTCTCCAAGCCCGTCGTCACAAAGATTAAGGATCGACTCAGCGCGACCCCTGACTTTGTGAGCTCGCTTAATCTCGTGTTCTCGTGCCTCCCTCAGTTGAGCGCAGAGGTCGTCAACCCTATCCTCGACCTCAAGCACATTGTATTCTAGCTCTTTGATACGTGCGGCTTGCTTCTCGTTGGTCGCCCTAACCTGGGTCACCTCAGCTTCCAACTTAGCATTATCCTCAACTAGTTCCTTACGCTCCTCCGCCACAACCAATACTAAAGCGTTCGGATAGGCATAAGTGTGACGGCACTCACACTGTCGGAGGCGATTGGCCGGGCTCCAATGAACTACGGCCCCATTTTGCCTGATCTGGCACTTAATCGGCGGTAGCCCGCCACGAGGAAGATCTCCAGCCGGACGATCACTCGGGTCACCACTTCCGTCCATCCTATATCAAAGGAAGAAATAACATGAATACACTTAAAGGGGCATAAACAAAGGAACCTCAAGACGAGCACGTCTATACACCCAAACTAATTCAAACCTAGGCTCTGATACCACCTGTGACAGCCCCACCTTCCCCTAAGGCGAACCAAAGGGGTTAGCAGACTGCCTGCCCAGCTCTCGCCAGGACTAACGGATCAGTTTACGTCGATCTAATACGTTCCGGAACATACCAACGCGCGCAAACAAGTCAAAATCACAAAATAAAAAAAATAAAAAAATCGAAGCCGATGATGAACAGTACCGGCCACTTCAGAATCCGGCCGGAATCTGGCCGGATACTGGCCAGTGAGCAAACCTGAAAATTCAATTTCCCTTCGTAATCCGGCCGGAAATCCGGCCAAGATTCCGGCCGGATACCGGCCAGAGAGCAACTGGTCGGGTCCAATTTTTCACAGTGCAATCCGGCCATTTTCTGACCGGATTCCTGGCCTGATTTGGCCCTGTTCATTCCCGCCAAAATTTTTCCTTTTCCGTTTGAAATGCGTATTGATCCGAAATCCAACCAAACATCAACCAAACATATATGTACATTGAAATTCAACATTTACAACCAAATGGCCATGCCAAAACTATTCATCATAAATATACATGTTCGGTTTGCCAATCAAAAGAAGATGAACCCAATACACATTAGGGTTTCATTCAAAGAGCTATTCAAAATATACATGTACATGAGCTCAATTTGGCAACCAACAAGTATGATCTTTCCAAAAGTGATCATTTTCCTGTAAGGAAAACAAATGGAACGGAGTGAGCTTATGCCCAGTGAGTTAATACCACATAAGCAGCTAAGATCACATAAGCATAACCGTTCATTTCAAGTATGCAAATAAGAAGCAAAACAAATCGGTAAAAGGATACCGACGGCTCTCAAGAGCCCATTTCCACGCTTGCATTCTTGATCCAACCTCATTGACCCTCCGTCAATGCTTAAGAGTAACCAACCGTAGACCTCACTTAACTTCCATTCCTTCCACCCAACATACCCCAACCGGGCCCGCACTCCAAACAGTAGTTTTGGTAATACTCGAGTATACCGGAATCAAGAGTCTCGTTACTACAAGATTCCCCAGTACAGTCCCTGTGGCATGTCAATTTTCACAACCAAGCCCTCGCAGGCTCGATTCAATTGACTACCAACGGGGTTAAGCTCAGTAATACAGTAAGGCCGTTGGATACTCGCCCAAATGACACCAAATCAGGTTCCATGAAATGGAGTTCAATAACTCATATATCAAGTTCAGTATTACAGTGAAATAGTAAACAGTCATTAACTGTATCAAAAGGGGTGAGGGCGGTCAAGTACACCCTTACCTTAACCAATTCCAATGGCCAAGTAAGCCTTCACGGCATCACAATCACATATATCAAAGCCACATTGTAAACATTCATGTGAGTAGTACACTCACCAATCAAGTAGGTGATGTTTCATGCACCGTCGTCAAAAGTACGTCGTGAACCACCGTCACGCCCTAGAACACGCAAACAAGTACAATGAGACTCGATAACGAGTCATAAAGCAATGCCAATCACAACCCCAACAGGGTTTCATAAGCATATACAAGCATCATAGGTAACCAGAAAATCAGGAAATGGCATTAGCTTTAACCATGATAAAAACAATGTTTGAACTCATTTTACGGGAATAGCACCAAAGACACTACGGTTGTCAGATTAGGGTGTAAGACCCACCGTTTTGAAGCTAAGAAACAGGGCTACAACAATGTAGAAGGTCATTCAGTCCAATTCCTAGCACAACTAGGTCAAACATGCAAGATACTAAATCAGAACCACAATAACAGGTTCACAAACTACATTCTGCTGTAATCAGTACAACTCAGTCTATACAGGTCCAAATTCAGAAATTCCAAAGGTATATGGTAGCTAGGACATCAAGCTACATTTCATCAGAAGACCTCAACAACCAAATCCAAAGCAATTTCATCCAAAACAACCAATTTCAGACACAGTTCTTACATTCGGATGAATCCAGAACAGCACTAGTAATTTCGACTTTTCTCATTCTACACTACTCCGATTGACCTAAAATTTTACAGACACCTCTAACATATCAATACCTACAACTTTCATGTTTTAAGGCAAGACCAATTCGGGCTCTAACCATGAGATACAAAACCAGACAGAAATGAGGGTTATGAAACCCTAACTTTCCACATTTCCTTCCAAACCCAAAATTGCTTGCAAATACCAATCATGTACACCTACTAGAGTCATTAACCATCATTTCCAACCATCATAGATAGCCACAACATCATGATCACATTAAACCAGAAAAATCACCAATAAATTGAAAACTTCATCAATTCATCCAAAGGTAAGAAATAAACCACAAAATTCAACACTTTAGCCACCACTAGGCACAAATTAAGCTTCATTAAGTGAAGTAGAAAGTTCAATCACCACTCACCTAGTAAACAAGAGAGGAAGAGTTGCTTGTCACCTTAGCTTCCCCAAACACTTTACCAAACCACTTATTATCACCAAATGGAAAGGTTTTATGGAGTAGAAACAAGTTTAGATGGTTGAGTTATTGGATTGGAGCAAGAGGAAATCAAGAAATTGAAGAGGTTTTCTTCCTTTCTTCCTTAAGGTTGGCCGGCCACAAGAGCTTGAAAATGAAGCAAATTTTGGTAAATTTTGAGATGTTTAATGAAATGGTAAAACATAGAATAGTAAGTCAAAAGTTACATCCACTCACAAGGTGACACTTGTCACTTCCATAAATGCATCTCTATCCTTTCTCTCCCTCTCACATCAATCACATCTCAACCTCTACTTATCTCTTAACACCTGATAAATTTCACACAGTATCCGAAACTTAACCTAATTGGCCGAATTTTTCCGAACTTTTCGTACTAGCGGGTCCCACGTCCGTTATTTATCCTTAATTTTTCAAAAACTCTCCAATACAAGAAAAATCATCCAAAAACTATAATTACTCATAAAATTCACCAAGAAAATTTTCCTAAGCCAGAAAATGCAGAAAACATGCCATTAAAGGGGAAAAACCCTAGGAAAATTATTAGGGAATTTACGGGTTCTTACACACAACCTCTTATATAAGCTTAGATACAACATATCCTATCCATACAGCAAGTATAGCAGCAAATCCTTCGAACCCTAACTCATGTAACTCAAGAAAACATACACTATATCCACCCAAATCATTATAATAGCTATCATCCACCACAAATTTAAGGTGCTATGCCAAGTTAAGCAAGATTAAGAGTAAGAAATGGGGAAATCAGCATTATTACCTTGCTAAAGTCACTACCAAAAGCAGCCCTAGCTTTTACTTCCAAAATTTCACCAACACACCACTAGCTAAACACTCAAGGAAGGTTTTAATCGGTTTAGTTTTCCTTGGTTGCACTCCAATGGTTGGATTCAAGATGGATTGAAAGTTTTTTCTCTCTTGCTCTCTCTCTCTCTCCCTTAAGCTCAGCCAAGACAGAAAGAAAATGAAGGAAAATGAGCTAAAATGAGGGATAAAAGGCAAGAAAAAAATTGATCCAAGCACCATAGGTGGGTGACACTTGTCACCACCAAAGCCACGCAAATTTCTCTCTCTTTCCCTTGCATTTTTTGCCACAAATTTCGGCCATATGGATGAGGATCAGGGGCGGATATTTTTGTAAAAATGTCAAGGGTATGTGGTGGTAGTCAAGTGGTGGGTTCAATCGGTAGTGATCGATACCTGTCGGTTTAACGCGATTTCTCTTAAATCGCGTATGTTAGGGTTTTTAGCTTATAATCACTAACTTATTATCATTGCTCCTAATCACATATTATTTCTCACCCAAAAGTCACTCTTAAACACCAAATTTGATCCTCGCTCCGTACCGGATAATTACACTACGGATACACGTGAAAACCCTAACTTGCTCCAACTTGAAAACGAAAAATGAAACCCTACTTTCTAGGTTCATTTGCACTTATTGTGGAATGATTGGGTAGTAGGGCTATAATAAAAACATAAGTTCCAAATAAAAGGAAGTTTTTAAGAGAAACGTAAGGGATTTTACAATTCCAGTGATTAAAATTAGGGTTTCAATTAAAATATGAGAGATTTAAGAAAACCGGTTAGTCAGAAGTAAATTAAGGTTTTTGATGAAAATCTTAGGGTTTCTAGTCTTTTAAAACAAAATAAGGTTTTAAATCAAACCCAAAGAAATACACTTTAGTATTTTCTTTACAAACAACCTCCTAATTTTCGGGGTATCACAATCTCCCCTTCTTCAAAAAATTTCGTCCTCGAAATTCCAACTGGCATTAATCAAATTAAACAATTCTCAAAATTTTTACCTTCCGTTGCCTCAAAGGACCCTAGAACTTGTTGCTGATCTACGACATAAACCTGTGCTGATACTTTTGTTCGGTTTCCTCTTTCATTAGTTTGTTTCGGTTTGGTTCCTTCCACTTGTTGAGTACTACCCTCTCGTGGCTGTTTCTTCGGGCAATTGCTAAGTTGATGATTGTTATTCCCACAAATCAAACATTTTTCCCCTTTCCGCCAGCAATCATTCTCAGTGTGATTTGCCTTTCCACAGTATCCACAAGCCAATCGAGGAGCTACTGTTTGACCTTCTCGAGAAATGTCCTTTGATCTGACCTGACTTCCTTTCATAGACCTTTCATCTAATGCTCTTAATGTCTAAGGTGGGCGAGGTGAATGGTTCACTTTTTGCACTTTAAAGAGCATTATCTTTTCTCCGGTTTCCTTAGGTATGCTGCTGGATGTATCTCTTTTCCTCGTTTGAAGGGCTTTTACTTGGGCTTTCACATCCTCAATTCTTTGAGCCTTCTCAAGAGCCTCTGTAAACGTATTAACTTGAACCGCCGCTAATGTCTCCTGGATTTCCAAATTTAGTCCTTGTATAAATCGTCTTATTCTCCTTCGCTCCGTAACCACCAATTCGGAAGCGAATTTAGACAGTCTAGTAAATTTGGTCTCATATTCGGCCACACTCAGGGTTCCCTGATGCAACCCAATAAATTCATCCTCTTTCCTTTCTTGGACCAAAGGTGGGAGATACTTTTCGTTAAATTCCCTTACAAAGTTCGCCCATGTCCATACCGTCTGTTCTCTTTCCCACTTGGCCTTAATTAAATTCCACCACGCGCGAGCTGGTCCTTCGAATTGAAATACAGTAAAATTTACTTGTCTTTGCTCCGTGTAATTCAAAACCGCGAAGATATTAATCATTGCCTCCACCCACTGCTCAGCTATATCTGGATCAGGCCCCCCTTGAAATTTAGGAGGTAGAAACTTTTGGAACCTCTCAAGAGCCCTATCCTCTCCTATCTCAGGATTTCGTGGTTGATTCACTGGCATTTGACCTTGTTGATCTACCAATCGTGCTAGGATATTTGTCATTTGTTGCATCGCCGTTGCCAATTGATCTCCGGCCTCAACCCTCGATCCATGTTCTTGCTCGGCCATTGTTTCTCTTTCTTCTCTCGGTTCTTGAGCTTGCCTAGCCCCACGGCCACAACTAGCTCCACGTCCTCGACTACGTCTCCCCTCCATTCTTTTTTTTTTCAAAAGTGATTTAGTATGTAACAAAATAAATTGACTAGAATGGCAAAATTTACCACACCAAGTTCACAAAGAAACATATCAAGTAGGCAAGATCAAATGCAACAAGTACTATACATGTGGATATTACCATGCCACAAGTCAAATACACACGGTAGCAGTACAGAGACAAAACAAGAAGATAACACGACAAGCCGTTTCACACTTGGTTAACATAGCCCCCGTCCGATCGCTCACGTCACTTCCTATTCACTAGATGTCCGTTAACCTCTTATACTCATTCCAACCAAACAAAGCCTGTTCATGTTTCAAAATACAAGTCTCAAGTACCTAGTAGCTAGCATCGCCTCAACTCCAGAGTACTCGGGCACGAGAATCCGAAATAAAACAATTCACATCTCGATCTGGCTAGTCCCAAGAGTAAACCATCTACAATCGAAATTCCTACCCGAGATAGCTATCTATGGTCCTTGGACACCATGAGAAAGATTTAAGGCTTATAACACTTCATAATTCATACCTCATGCTCGAACGAGCACTTAGTCCTTCATACTTATTCACTACATAGCCCATGCTCACTCCGCACAGAGACCACGCGAAGCAAGCTCTAATACCAACTGTGACAGCCCCACCTCCCCCTAAGGCAAACCAAAGGGTTCGGCGGACCGCCTGCGCAGCTCTCGCCGGGACTCAGTCGTTCACTTCAATCAAATCCGGAATACAACCATAGGAATAATATAGCAACAATCCAAAACTTAAGCGAAACTTATATACCTTGCTATCTCAAAAGGAAATACAACCGTCGAATATACAAAGATTCTCAATTCACCATACAACCAGCCCGTGCCAAGCACTAGGGCTAGAACCATTACAAAAACAAACCAAGAGCTAGACCAAGCTAGTCTATACGGGTTCTTGTCCTTGCTCGCCTTTCCCTACTAAGGAAAACAAAACTAAAGGAATAAGCTAAAAGCTCAGCGAGATTCTATACACAGAAACAAGTAATTAAACAAGGACATTAATCATGTAATAACAAATAATCCAGAAAACATGTCCAATAGAAATCAATGATAATACATTCATTAAAAGGATGCAGGCTCACAAGGAGCAATTCGTTCGTTCGTTCCCCATTCATTCCTTATTCCTCCAATTATTTAAAAAATGCATTTTTGTAAATAAACCCCTCGTTTTTTACGTTCGTTTGTTCATTCTCATTCACCTCCTCCTGGACGTTGACCAGGCTTTTCACCCCCATCCGAACGTTGGCCGGACTCCACCCGACAACAAGGTAATACTCGAGTATACTAAATGTTCACCCAGGTCACCAAATCGCCCGACCGTGTCCGCTTCTAGCTCGAGTCGATCAGTAACAAGGGCAAGGGCCCAGTTCAGCCAAAAGGCTTACATTCATGCGCAACTAGTATTTTTTCGTATTTATTTAGGTCGAGTGCGATAAAGTACACACTCACCTAGCAAAAGTTCATTTTAGAAATCATAGAAAACAATTAACATTTAATCAAATATTCACAAATAATCACATAGTCACAACAATCCACATAGTCATAGAAACAAAACGTATATAGAACACTCACCTATTTAAGCAAAATAATGTCCAAAGTATCCTCCCGGATAACACTCTCAATCGCCAAGAAACCCTGATAACAGCCAAGAGAAAATATTACAGTTAAACCCCTCCAAAGTTTAAGTGAACCAAAGAAAATCCGAATAACTACTAGTACAAAGTATAAGTATAGTTTTGTAAGCGAAAAGAGTATATTTAAACCAAAGGCTACGAGTAAAATATTTATAAAACTTATGCTTGCTCGTAAAACTTTGAAATCTCCATTTAAGTCGAAGTGACAAAGAAAACGTACTCCGAGCAGTCATTATTTTATTTCTCAAGGGTATGAGTTTGGCCAATTCCTTACTTATATACCTCGGTAAAAGAAGATGCAAATATCCTAGATGGTTCAAGTGATATTCATTTACCAACTTTACTCAAGTCGCAAGTATAGTTTTCTAGTCCTTGAGCGTAAATTTGGGCATCATGCCCTTTGTATTTTCCTATTTCCAGCCATTTATGGCTTCATTCTTTTCCTCAATCAAACCCAAAGTTACCCACAACACCAATTCATTTCAGTAGTCATTCAAAAGGCTCAAGACAATACAAGGACAAAAATTAAGCTAATAACAAGTGCGGAAATGAAATTTAACAAAAGACAGATTTGACGTGTTTTACGTAACGGACATATCTGAAGCTACGCTTATCGGATTGGGATAAAATTTATACCGTTTCGAAGCTAAGACATAGGGCTACAATTTTTATGTAGACCACTTAGTCCAAATTCCAGTGTAACCTAGTCAAATTCCCAATTCATAGAACCAACTTCCAACTAACCGGCTAGTTAACCGTACTACCTTTAAATGGCCATATCTCAGGCCACCAAAGTCCGTTTAAGGCGTTCTTGGAGGCGTTGAAAAGATAAGACAGAGTACTAAAACTTTCATGTTTTGGAAAATCACTAAATCAGCACAGATCATAGTGAATAGACACAGTCAATTGGATGAACTGTCTAAAACGGATCACTGGATGCATCCTTGGGCAGTGAGGGTATTTTGGTCTTTTCACAGGTTACGTTACTCCGATTGGGCTGAAATTTTGTAGGCAATATAAAACATCATTCTCTACAACTTTCATGTTTTATGCTAAGCCTAATTCAGCCTCTAACATCACGAGCTGGAACCGGACAGAACTGAACTACAATTTTTTCAGAAATATGAAATTTTACGGTTTTAAAGGAAACTTTCTTCATTTCTTGCCTCAATCACTACCACAACCTCTTATATAAGCTTAGATACAACATATCCTATCCATACAGCAAGTATAGGCAGCAAATCCTTCGAACCCTAACTCATGTAACTCAAGAAAACATACACTATATCTACCGAAATCATTATAATAGCTGTCATCCACCACAAATTTAAGGTGCTATGCCAAGTTAAGCAAGATTAAGAGTAAGAAATGGGGAAATCAGCATTATTACCTTGCTAAAGTCACTACCAAGAGCAGCCCTAGCTTTTACTTCCAAAATTTCACCAACACACCACTAGCTAAACACTCAAGGAAGGTTTTAATCGGTTTAGTTTTCCTTGGTTGCACTCAAATGGTTGGATTCAGGATGGATTGAAAGTTTTTTCTCTCTTACTCTCTCTCTCTCCCTTAAGCTCGGCCAAGACAGAAAGAAAATAAAGGAAAATTAGCTAAAATGAGGGATAAAAGGCAAGAAAAAAAAATTGATCCAAGCACCATAGGTGGGTGACACTTGTCACCACCAAATGTGAGGACTCGCAAAATTTACTTATTTAATCTCCTATTTCTAGCTTATTTAATTATTTATTTGGCATTTTACTCCGAATATTATTTTCTAAGCTCTTGAGACCTAATTACATGGAAATATAGTTTCATTATATTTTTAAAATGACTTGTTTCAAAAATTAATTTCCGGAAGCTCGTTTAGTGAAAATAGTGAACACGTCTTTGGAAATCTTGACTGATTGAGAGTACAATAGGTTTGAAATATTGGATACATGTACAATGGACCTAAAATAGGCATTTTAATGTTTAAATACTCAAGTGATGGTTAGTAGTACGGTCGTTATAAGAATTTCTCGAAGGTTTCGCGTTATAGCGATAAAATTGACGGTACACGTTTCCACACGCGTGACTTTATTTGAGGGACTTTAGACCCTTATTTTGGGATAATTAAGAGTGAATATTATCTACATGAATATAAATGCATTAGAGGTTTAGTGCACTGGTGAACCAAACGCGCGAGAAATCGAGCCTTAATCGCGCCAAACGGCTCCTAATGTGAGTTGACTAATGGGTGATTTGAGGCCACAAGTTAATGTCTTCTCTTGGAAGCTTAGAAATCTGATCACTCTCTCTCTCTTGCTCCCTCATCTGGCCGAACAACAAGCAAGAAAAACAGCTCAAGAGTTCTTCAAATTCCTCCATCAAATCTTCACCAAATCTTCTCTAATTCACTTCAAATTTCACCCACACTTAGTATAACACTTGAGGAGTATTTTGAGCTGCAAAAGGGAGCTGAAAAGTCACGGTTTTCTGGAGCAAAGAGTGACCAAAATTTCTGATCTAGTCATCCAAGAAGGTAGCAAATCATCCAACTCATAGATCTTAGTTTTTGTAAGATACATTGCACATATAAGGTTATATAATCATGTGGGTAGTCTTGTTTATGGTATAAAATGTGAAAATGGGCTCTATGAACTCCCACTCTTGGGTTGTTGCTGATTTGATGATTGATGGTGGATATATTGTTGGTTTAGTGGTTAAAATGATGGATTAATGGTGTGTAATTGATAGAAACTTCGTTGGGTGCAAGAAGCAAAAGTGACCGTTTTACCCCTGCCTTGTCCGACCATTTTTGTGCAAACCTTTGAAGCTCTAATGACTTGATTATATTTTTTACATGTTAGTGTGAGTGTGTACAAAATTTCATTGAAAAATAACATGATTTGGTTGGTCAAATGAGTTGATTTCCAAAGTTAGCAAAACTGGAAAATGAATCCCGTATTGCCCAGGCAGTCATTTTGTATCGGCCATAACTCATTCTTCCGATGTCAAAATTAAGTGCCGTTTGTGGCACTGGAAACTAGACATTCCCAGATTTCCATTGGTACCAAATTCATGTTCTGGTTCCACTTGAGGGAGTCACACCATTCGATTGAAAATCACTGTCCTGTTTCGTTTCTCTCCAGGAGACAGGACAGGACTTGTATCTTGATGCTCAAAAACGAGCTGTTTGTGGATAGAATTTCAAAATGGTTTCTTCTGATAAAATTCAGCTTTATGAGAGAAATTTCGAACGCCATCAACCAAGCTCAATTCCAAGTTGAATTGAGTGAGTTGTGGCCATATTTCGAAACTGATGCAGTGAGTAAAAATCCTCTTTTGACTAGTTGAATGGCCTAGCTTGATTTGGGACTTGTTGTTTTGGAAACTTTGTTGTCCAACATCTACCAAACTTTATATTAGATGTTCCTTGGACTTTGTTTTACAAATAAACCAGATTTGGGTTGGTTGCATTGGACAAAATGTTTAAAAAGAAAGAAGAGCTAGAAGACAGTTTTGCCTTGGGAAATTTCTTGAACTTTGATGGTTTAGTTAACTACCTTCTCGTGTGAATTTTCAAATGAAATTTGATAGAGGAGTGGTCCTCATATGGAGGTTTAATTGTGCAAAATTTGGTGATATTCTAAGACCATTTTGATATGCAAATGATGCCCCGAAATTGATCTTCGAATCTGGAAAACTTTTCCTTTTCTCTTAGCCGATTAGCCAATCTTGACTTGGGACTTGTCATTCGAAATTCTTGGTATAAATCACCTACCAAATACAGCTTGGATGTTTCTTAGACATTATCTACGCAAATGAACCATATTTGAGAGGTTTTTAGTGGCCAAATGTTTGAGAAAAGGAAAACAAAGGTACGAGGCAGATTGCCTTGGAAATTCTTGAAAACTTCAACAGTTTTGTTAATTGACTCATCGTGCTAGATTTTGCTTGAAAATTTGCAGAGGAATAACCCCTATATGGTAGTGTAATACTGCTAAATTTGGTGCCATTCCAAGTCCGTTTCAGTGTTCAACCAACGTCCCAAAGTTCATGTTTAAATCTGGAAATTCTTGATCGAGGAGGAAATTTTAGCCAACTTTGAGCTGCTATATCTTGGCGCTCAAAACTTTGATTCTTGTTCCGTTTGTTTTGTTTTAAACTTTGATTGTAGCTCTAATTGAGTTCTAAATTTCGGAGGCTAGTTCGTATTGTGTGAATTTTACTGGATTTTCAAAGTTGGTCAAAAACCAACCCCGAAACTGTCATAATGGTCCCAAGCAGCAACTCTAAGTCAATTTTTGAATATCTTCCGTTTGGAATCATGGAAAAGTATCTTCTAGGAACTTTTAGTGCTTATGAAGAAGTTTCCAACGGTATCAAGCTTTCTAATTATAGACCTACATAGTCCAAGATACGATTTTTCTAAATTGACACCCAAAGCTGAAATTTGTCAATTTCTTAGAAAATGAGATTTTGGAAACTTGCCTTCTTTTCTCGATACCGATTGAACATTTTGAACTCGATTTCATGGAAAATGTTAGTCTCTCTCTTTAGACTTTAAAACTTTACTCTTGAACCTCGATTTACGAGTAATTGAGGTTCATTTTCATAAGATTTCCTTAGATTGCAGTAGCGTACAATCTTCCTCGATAATTAGAGATTCGTAGTGATATTGAGTGGTACTTGATTATTGTTTACTCAGGCACTCGAGGGAATCTCCAAGAGGAACTCGGAGCGGACACCTAAACGCTTGTTTGAAAACTACTCGCTTGTTTTGACTAGGTGAGTGTTCCATATAGGAATACGTAATTGAATAAGTCTAGGACACGCTTATTTCATGATTATTAAGTGTTAAGTGCTATGTGTTAAGTATTTACCATACTCATACCTATTTAAGGAATGTATACTTGCATTGTATATCTACATGAATTGGTTAAATGATTAACCATATCAAATGACCATATGAACTCGATGCATGCTTAACTTGCTAGATTGTTTACTTAGCCTACTTGATTTTGAGAAATGGAGTTGAGTGTGCACTTTATCGCACTCGTTCTCTTCTGAGATGAATAACTCATGCTTGGAAATGCTCGAATAACATGACTTGGTATGTTAAGGTTGCATATGTCGTTGGAGTGAATCTCCTCGACTCTCACATGGTAAAAATGGGATAACGGCCAATGATGGCCTATTCATATGACAAATGCCTGTCAGTTAACCGTCACTACTTAACCGTTAACCGTGAACCGTTTACCAACCACATGACTACTTTATTACTTGACTATTTGCTCACATGATTTCCAATCTACATGACTATTCGATATCCGTGAATTACATGCTCCCATGAAATCAACTTGTATTGCTTACGTGCTTACGTGCTAAGTATCTACTTGATTATCATGAATCACATGTTGTATGAAGCTGTCCATCATTATTAGGCGAGTGTGTACTTTACCTCACTCGACCTACTCAAATGATGAATTTTACCTTTTGTCGAATTACTTGGTTACCTATGCATGTTGTAAGCTCTAAGCTGAACTTGGGCCCTGCTCTTGGTTACTGACCTACTCGAGCCAGGACTGGGTTCGGTCGGGTAGGTTGGAACCTGTAACAGCCCCACCTCTCCCTAAGGCGAACCAAAAGGGTTCAGCGGGCCGCCTGCCCAGCTCTCGCCGGGACTTAGTCGTTCACTACATTCCTCAAACAGATTACAATATAAATCTCAAAAATTACATCAAATTCTCCAATGATTACATATTACAAATGCAACGGAAACTGATTCCAATCGTGGAACGTATACTTACATCCATATCAATTTCAAATATTTATACAAGACCAACTCGTACATAAAATAGATCCAAACTTAAACTGTACACGATATAAGCCATCCAGTCACGTGAATAAGCACTCCAAGCTTTTCTTCGCCTTGAGCCCTATGGGGGGGAAATAAAACATTTTTGGGGTGAGCTAGAAGCTCAGCGTGTAACCATTAAAATCAGTAATCAAATCAGTTTCACAGTCGTTCATTTCAGTGATGTCATGATTCTAAGATCAAATGTACATTTATTGCTCTCGTGAGCCAGTGAAATCGTTGTACTTAAACACCCAACGCTCCAAACAAACATTTAACAGTAAACAGTCAGAGGGGGAGCCATTTGCTCCAGATGAACAGTACACAGAGGTGGAGGCGTTGGTGTTCAGCACACGAATTCCAAGTACTCATTTAAGCCAAAATATGTCATGGGCCACATGCAAGCACTCATGATATGCAATCAAGTAAATAGTGCAAGAAACGGTTCATAAGTAACTTTGGAAACAGTTTAGGGTCACTCACCTCCATGGCTCAGAAACCATCCATCATATATCATTGCCTTGCTCAAATCCAAGTCTTAGATCACAAACTCAATGCAATCAAACCCTTTAAAACTTCGAACAGCACTTCCCCTAAATTTGCTTACTTTCCCAGCCATCATGGCTTCATTATATCTTCAGCCAGTCCCAAAGGTACACATACAACAACAAGTTCATCCAATAGCCATTCAGCAAGTTCCAAGTAGTACAAAGACAAGTCAAGCTAGGAAAAAGTCTGGAAATGAAAGTTAAGCTCAAAACCAGAAAAATAGCTTTTGACATCCTTTTGCGGTAATGGCACCAAAGGCACTACCATTGTCGGATGAAGGTGCAAGACCCATCGTTTCGAAGCTAAGAGATAGGGCTACAATATTACAGAAGGTCACTCAACCCAGTTTCGAGTGTAACTAGGTCAAAAATGCAAGAAACGACACCAGAATCACAAAAACAGATTCATAGAACGCATTCTACCGGAAACATCATAACTCAGGCTCTCCAAGTCCAAATCCAGAAATTCCAAAACCAGCTGATAGCTAAGAAACAGGGCTAAATTTCATCAGAAGGCCTCAACAACTAATTCGGAAGCAATCCTGACCAAAACAACCAATTACAGGAGCAATTCTTACATTCGGGTAAAACCAGAACAGCAATAGTAATTTCGACTTTTCTCAAGCTACGCTACTCCGATTGACCTGAAATTTTGTAGACACCTCTAAAATATCATTCCCTATAACTTTCATGAAGACCACTCAGTCCAGTTCTCACCCTAACTAGGTCAAATTTTCCAAAACAACTCCAGATTTTCCAGTTCGAAATTCACTGCAGAAATCAACTAGTAGTCTTGCTTTATTCACTCATATCTCAGCACACACAACTCCAATTTAGGTACTTCCAAAGCCATTTGAAAGCTAAGATACAGGGATAGAATTCTTAAGAATACATCAACAACTAAATCAGTAGTATTCCCAGTCAAACTAACCAATTACCAAAGCTGATTATCAGTTTCGGACAGAAACAGGGTAGCAGGGGTATTTCGGTCTTTTCACAGGATACCGAGCTCAGATTGAGCTGAAAATTTACAGGTAACTATAAAACATCATTATCTACAACTTTTATGTTTTGTGCTAAGGCCAATTCGGCCTCTAACCTGGTCAAACAGAAACGGGCAGAACTGAACCATAAGAAATCTCAATTCTGGAATTTTCTCAACAACCATAGAAATCACCAAATCTTCCACACAAACCCACAAAAGTGATATATAAACCATCATTAAGCCTTATTAGCATCTTACAACATCAAAAACAACATTTTCTACCCAATTGCTATAAGCTTTTACAAGAGTTCAAGGCTGCTTTACCTTCCAAAGGTGGGTTTACAAGGCTGCACTTCAAGAACCAAGTTCATTAGCTTTCTTTTGCTCTAACTCCCAAGCTTGTTGGATGGGTTGCATAAAACCAGAATTTTTTGTTGTTCTTTCTCTTATTTTCTCTTGGTTTTTCTCCCCTCTTTTCTCCCTAGAGCTGGCTGAAATTCTCCTTGTTGTTTTGGCCTTTGGTCTTGCTAAGAAGATATTAACTAAGTCCCTTGGTCAAAGTCCACTACCTTTTTTATTAGCCAATGAAAATTAAGCTTAGGAATATCATGGAACCTTTAGGAAGTCTAGCAACTTGTAATCAACCAAAGTCACACTATGACCCAAACTTCTTTTAATCTTTACAATTAACTCCAATGAGTTGTCAAAAATATACCACATTTACCGCACTAGCGGGTCCCACGTCCATAATACACTTCAAACTTAACGTGGACTAACTTGTATCAAGGAAATGATTTGAAAACTATATTTCCTTATAAAAATGTATAAGAAATGAATATATTGAAGAAAGGTACAAAATTATAGACAAGGAAACAAAATAACGTCTAGAAAATATATTAAAAAAAAATTTTCGGATTCTCATACTCATACTTTTCGGGGCGTCACAGAACCCTGGGCCACCGTTTCGGTATACTCGAGTATTACCACTGGAGGGATAAGGCGATGGCCAGACCGTACCGTGGGGATCCGGAAGTCATAAGGTGCAGATGACCGACAGAGTTCCACTGGAACACCGTATCCTACAGTATATGTTTACCTGGTATCATGATAATTGTTTCATGCTAAAATGACAATATGAAATCCTGAGCTATGCCTGTAATAAGCTCCAATCACTCGTGAACTATATATGCCAATGTCTTGAACCATAATAACTGTCTCATGATAAATGTCTCATACCATGATAATGTCTCAAATTACCCGTACAATGATTATCACCTCATGATAACATGCCATTGTGTAACCTTGAACCATGCATATGATATGCCCAATCTACTTGATTTATTTGAACTGTTAGAGTGTCTTGAAACCTCATTGGGCTGTGTAGCTCATCCCACGTTGTGGTTTTCTTTTACAGGGTTCGAGACCAAGGGTGCTCGTGAGTAGTACTAGATTGCTTTCTTTTGAAGATTTTAAGTTATATTATAACGGATGGCTATTGTACCCTTTTCCGTTGGATTGTATTTAAGCTTGAAAGCTGTATAATTGTAAGTGTGAGATATTTGAAGTACTTTAATTATGTATTGAAGTTACTTAAGGTATTTCGGGCTTTTAAATGATGGATTGTAGTGAGTCCTGGCGAGAGTTGGGCAGGCGTCCCGCGGATACCCTTTGGTTCGCCTTAGGGAGAAGTGGGGGCGTCACACCAAAGCCATGCAAATTTCTCTCTCTTTCCCTTGCATTTTTGGCCACAAATTTCAGCCATATGAATGAGGATGAGGAGGGGATATTTTTGCAAAAATATCAAGGGTATGTGGTGGTAAGGAAGTGGTGGGTTCAATCGGTAGTGATCGATACCCGTCGGTTTTACGCGATTTCTCTTAAATCGCGTATACTAGGGTTTTTAGCTTATAATCACTAACTTATTGTCATTGCTCCTAATCACATATTATTTCTCACCCAAAAGTCACTCTTAAGCACCAAATTTGATCCTCGCTCCGTACCGGATAATTACACTACGGATACACGTTAAAACCCTAACTTGCTCCAACTTGAAAACGAAAAATGAAACCCTACTTTCTAGGTTCATTTGCACTTATTGTGGAATGATTGGGTAGTAGGGCTATAATAAAAACATAAGTTCCAAATAAAAGGAAGTTTTTAAGAGAAACGTGAGGGATTTTACAATTCCAGTGATTAAAATTAGGGTTTCAATTAAAATATGAAAGATTTAAGAAAACTGGTTAGTCACAAGTAAATTAGGATTTTTGATTAAAATCTTAGGGTTTCTAGTGTTTTAAAACAAAATAAGGTTTTAAATCAAACCCAAAGAAATACACTTTAGTATTTTCTTTACAAACAACCTCCTAATTTTCGGGGTATCACAGCTCATCCCACCTTAAATGCAAAAGTTATGAATGTGTTATATAGTGCTTTAGACTAAATCTATTAGGGTCAAAAGCTGTAAGTCAGCTAAAGAGATTTGGGACAAATTGAGAGAAATTTATGAAGGTAGTGAGAATGTTAGAGAACAAAAGAAATCTATCTTGGTTAGTAAATATGAGTCATTTAAGATGGAATCTCATGAAAATATTGATAAAATGTATTGCAGATTTAATGATTTTATTAAGGATTTAGAGGTTCTGAAAAAGGAATACTCCTTAGGAGAGAAAAACAGAAAAATCTTGAATACTTTCTCTAAAGATTGGGAGAGTAAAGTGACTGCTATGGAAGCGGTGAAAGATTTGAATTCAATGCCTATTGAATCTCTTATAAACTCTCTAACATCTTATAAGTTGAACTTTAAGACCAAGGTACAAGAAAAAGAAGATACAAAAGTAAAAAGGAGTATTGCTCTAAAAGCATCTCAAGATAAAGATGATTCTATTTCATTGGATGGTAAAGATATGGATGTTGATGACAATGACCTAACTCTCATCACAAAAAACTTCAAGAGAATGCTCAACAAATGGAGATTCAGAAAAGGAAGACCTAACAATTCGAATTCCAATCAATTCAATAATGCAAAAAACAAAGGAAAGCAACAGGCCAACAAAAAGTAAGGTGACAAATGCTATGAATGCGGCCAATTTGGACATTACATGAGTGAGTGTCCAATGAAGAAGAAGAAAGAATTAAAAGCCGAAAGAAATCAAGATTCAACAACTTTCAAATCATATAAAATGAGTACAACACTGATGGTGAAATTGAAGAGAAAAAAGAATCTACTCAAATGGCTTTTATGGCTATTGGAGATAATGAAGTAACAACTTATAACCCTCAACTTGAAAGTGATGATGAAACTGATGATGATCTTGAATCTTTCATTGAAAAATTGCATGATAGTTTGAAAGAATCTTATACTAGAAGTAAGGAATTAAAATACAATGTTAATTTTTTTCTTCAGGACAATGCACGTCTTTTTCAAAAAAATCTAAAAACTGAAAATGATCACTTGAAAAAGGGTGAGATTTATCTACAAAATGAACTTGATAGAAAAATAAGGATTTGTGAAATGTTCAAAGAGGAACAAGGTGATCTGAAAAGAAGAATGGACAATCTAAATGAGTTTCTCCAACATAAAAACTAAAATTATTTTCAAGGAAATGAATCAAAGTCTCATCTTGGCACTCATGAAAAGAAGTTAAATTCTGGTGCAAATGAATTTACTATTCATAAGAGAAGAGAAATAAGATCTATTAAATCTTTTCATGTAAATAATTCTTTGGTTATGCATAATTTTTGTTGTCAAAAAGGTCACATGAAAAATAATTACTATGTGATGAAGAACATGAGAAGAAACATAAAATACTTGTGGATAATTAGACATGATGGTAAATCTCAAGGATCAAAAAAATTAAACGGTACCAAATATTATTTCTTAGACTCTTGTTATAGAAGAATCCATATATATCACATTTGATGAAACTAATGATGATATTTTCAAGAGTTGTTGTGAAGATGATGATGTAGATGTTCAAAAAGGATTTAAGAAACTCATGATTCAAGATGAAGAAAATACTCTATTAGAAGAGAAATCAAAGGAAGATGATTTTCAAGAAAATCAAGCGTTAGAAAAAAATAATAAGAGAGTTAGTATACCTAAAGATCTTTCAGAATGTTGGAAGTTCGTTCAAAATCACCCCCAAAGAATTCATTATTGGTGATCCATCCGAAAAGAGTATACAAAGGAACTTCTCAAAAGATTCGGAATGAAGGATTCAAAACAAATTAGAACGCCAATGTGTACATCCATCAAACTTGACAAAGATGAAGAAGGTATAAAAATTGATAAGAAGAAACATAGAGGTACGATTGGTAGCTTATTTTATTTAATTGCAAGTAGACCTGATATTATGTTTGTCATTTGCTTGTGTGCTCATTTCCAATCTTACCCTAAAGAATCTCATTTAAACACTGTTAAAAGAATTTTTAGATATTTAAAGGGAACCTTGAATTATGGTCTTTGGTATCCTAAATGTCATGAATTTGCCTTATGTGATTTTTCGAAAGTTGATTTTGGTGGGTGTAAGATAGATAGAAAAAATACTAGTGGTACATATCATTTTCTTGATAATTGTTTGGTATCATGGTTTAGCAAGAAATAAAATGCTATCTCTTTATCTACAGCGGAAGCGGAATATGTAGCCGCCGGTGCTTGTTGTGCTTAATTGTTATGAATGAACATACCTTGAATGACTTTGAACTAGTGTATGACTGTATGCCGATGTATTGTGATAACACAGGTACCATAAATTTGACAAATAATCCTATTCAACACTCTAGAACAAAGCACCTAGACATAAAGTATCATTTCATTGATGATCTTGTCCAAAAGTGTGAAATTTGTATTTGTTCGAAGACCAAATTGCTGATATTTTTACAAAAGTTTTACCTTTGGATCAATTTATATTTTTAAGGACAAAATTGGGCGTTTTGAAAAAAGCTATCTAAAATTTTTTCGATCAAACTTTATCGGACGTCCGTTAGTTGATGAACGCGCATCTGACTATACTCTAGGGTCATTCGCACTTTATATTAGGATGTAGTTTCAGTTTTTCTTTTGTAATATTTTTGATATTTTTTATGTTCAGTACTGTATCCTTTGACATTTTTTAATGTTACCATTAATGGATTTTGGTTGATATGAATGTTGGTATTATTGATGTTCATTGATATCTTTTGATATTATTTTTCTATTGATATTGGCTGGTAATGGTTGTTATTGATTGATTTTGATAAAGCAATTGAAAGAAGAAAAAGGAAGTCGAAAGCTACCGGACGCTCACAATGACAATACCGGACGTCCAGTAGACAGAGTAAGTACCGGACAAGCATATCAGACAAAGAACATCATCACTGGACGTCCGAAAGAATTAAAAAGATTTTTCAAACTCTTTGTCCGCTTTCGGACACATGGATTGGAAGTACTGGACGTCCGATACTCCCAACAACTAATTGACTTTTCAGTTACCTTCTATCTGTTGGAAGCTTTAATGAAACACTTTCTTGGTCTCCCATAAATAGAGAATGGTCAGAAATTTTAAGCAACTTTTGTACATTGAGAATACAAAAGATCAAGAGTAGTTTTAGTGAGAAAATACTCTCCAAGAAACATTTGTACTCTTTGTGATGTAAGGTTCTTTGTAAGCTTTTCATTTATGAGAAAATACTTTAATAGTGTAGCTTTGTGAGGGTTATCCTGAGGGATTGTAAAACTTTCTAATTTGACCAAGTGAAACTTAGGGCAAGGCAGAAGTGAGCCTTCCTTTGTACACAAGATTGGTTGTATTTCATCAATTTGAAGAAATTTCTTTTGTGAATTGATTTTCGAACTTAAGAGGAGCTTGGTAGTCAATTGGTTTGCAATTCTTCTCTTTTTATTTATCTATTATCTTGTGATCCTTAAATTACATATCTCTTCTACTTCTCTCAAGTGATATTGTGATGTGAACGCGGAAGCGAAGATTAGACCATAGAGGAACATGTTGTGTAATTGACGGAGTTGAACCCAATCTTAGACCACTCAAGAACGGATTCAATGGTAGAAGACGCCACAATCAAGTGTGATTGCTTGATTGATAAGTCAACAAACAATCCTAGGATCAACTCTAGAATGTTCAAACTAACTTTCACAAGCTAAGGAATTTTTCCTCAAAGGAAGACGAAATTCTAGAATGTTCTAAATGATATCCGAAAAACTCAATGTAAACAATCACTTGAGGCTATTTGTAGCCCTAACTAAAACCTAACAAAGCTTGAAAAAGATGAAGAGGGCTCAGCTAGCCCTTGGGCTTTGCTCTTGGCCGAAATTATCCCTAAGTAGCCAACTTAATTAACTAACTAAATAACTAATTAAGGCACTAATGGACCTAAGGCCTACACGGCCAGCCCCTAGGCTCAACATGAGCTCATTAATCTAGGTCTAATGTGGCGTTTAGGCTTGACTATGCGTGTCTTCAATTGCAAGCAACATCTTGCTCAAGCCTTTCAATGGCTTTGGGAACAACATCTTGACTTTGGGCACCACAAACTAGCCATTGAAGTGCAAAACAGGCTTGATGAACTTGAAAACCAGCTAGGTCCATATCATTCCCTCCTCCTAAAGGCGATTTGCCCACAAATCAAAGCACGAAGGGCCACCAGATGGGTTACATGTCATCGAGACAACGTAATGATGATCATGGTCAAGGATGGCATCCAATACACGGACCACCATGAGCAATGCTGAAAAGGACCAGTTGTAGTACTTAGGAGCTCACGGACCAGCTTCAATGCTTGTGTATGGAAGAGGTATGGATCCTCAAAGTGGGCCGGAACATCTTCCCACAATCCAACGCCTTCAAGTGCAATTACAGGTGCATAGCACAAAAGCAGGTGGGGAAATAAGGAAGCTTCATACGGATGATCTAGATGTAGACAAAAGTAGTTGTAATGCGCATTGAGGAACTCTTGCGTTGAACGAACTTGTGATATGCAATCAGCCCCAATGTCTACAAAAATGAAACAACAAGGATTAGTAGACATCTCCCCAAAACGAGATAAATGTAGGAAGGAAACATAGACATGAGAAGAAGAGAGGAACAAAGGTAATAAGGGAAAATTTTCTGGAATGGTGCTGTCAACATCTTCACGAAAAGGAATGACAGCAAGGTTGGGTGAAATGGAAGGGCAATCATGCAATTCCATATCCGTGTGATTAACCTGCACAAAAGAAGAAAAACTAGGAGCGATTGTGTTAGTAAAGTTGGAAGAAGGAACTTTGTTGCACCCAGCCCTTACTAACAAGCTATGCTTCATAGCTTTATACATCCCCTTGGCTGAACTCACTAGTGCTTTTCTCTCCTCACTACTCTCAATCTCATTTTTTTCTTTTTTTCTCGACTCATATTCCTCATGTAACCTCGCTTGATCCTCTTGGCCTTGTCTAGGGGCAAGAGGGACAAGAATAATCTTGTTATCACCATGCATGAAGGAATACTTGTTAGCTCGACCATCGAAGTTGACAGCTTTGTCGTATTGCCAAGGTCGTCCTAAGATCAAGTGATAGGCTTGCATGGGGACCACATCACATACCACCATATCTTCGTACCTACCAATGCGGAATAGGACCTTCACTTGTCTAAAAGCTCGTTCACCACCATTGTTATTTAACCATTGAAGTCGATATGGTTGAGGGTGCTTGGTGGTTGGAAGAGATAATTTCTCAACCATGAACAAGCTTGCTACGTTTGCACAACTCCCTCCATCAATTATTAGACTACACAACTTGTCTTTGATGTGGCAACGAGTGTAGAATAAGTTATCCCTTTACTCACCTTCATCCTTTAAAGCTCGGCAGCAAGTACTTTTCTTGCAACCAAGACTCCAACATTTCCTTCACATGGCAATTCTTCCTCCGAGTGGTCGCTTTCTTCGACTATAGGTGGCATACCTTCACAGTCGTCCTCATTATCCGATACCACTTCTCCATTAGACAAGATAAGCATGGTCCTTTGGTTGGGACATTGAGATGCTATGAGTCCAAAGCCTTGACACTTGAAGCATTTAGCATCCTAATTTCGTGGTTTTGGGGTTCTTTGGCTAATATCCACCTTGGCCTTAGGTGCTGGTTTAGCATCAATGGCCCTTGGTTTTGGTGGTTGAGAAGTCCCTACCGTCATGTCCTTGCCTCTTGAGGGCGAACTTTGCCAATTTCCAGCTTGATTGTTGGAATTTGAGTGAGTGTTACCCCTCCTCTTGAGGTGCCTTTCCACCTTCACCGCCTTATCCAAAAACTCATTTAAATCAAGGTAATGATGCAACTCCACAATCTCAGCAATGTCGTCCCTTAATCCACGCAAAAATCTGGCCATAGTAGCCTCCGAATCCTCATGAACATCAGCCGTCATCATGGCCATTTCCATTTTCTTAAAATAATCTTTAACTATCATACTACCTTGGGTAAGAGTTTGTAATCTGTTGTGCAAATCTCTATGGTAGTAACCTGGAACGAAGCGTTTCTGCATCAATCTTTTGAGCTCATCCCATGTCCTTACGGGATGCTCATCATTTCTCCTCCGACTTGCACTAAATTGATCCCACCATATTGCTGCGTAATCGATGAATTCAATAGCTGCGAAATTAACCTTTTGACTCTCCAAATAGGATTGGCATTCAAAGATAAGTTCCATCTTCCTCTCCCACTCTAGGTAAGCCTCTTGATCGGACTTGCCTTGGAAAGGAAGAATTTTGAGTTTAATCCCTCGGACTTTATCATCGTCTCTGCCCCTGGAATGTCGCTTTGCTCCTCTAGTTCAGTCCTCATGGCCCTCATAGTCAGCCTCATTGTTTGAATCACTTGATTCATCCAAAAGAGGTTTCCTTTTGGTGGTACTTTTTGACGGACCGGACTGCTCCACCTTGCTTTCCAATGCGTCAAACTTTTTGTTCAATTGATTCAATGCCTCAGTGATATGTCCCATGTCATAAGGAGTGTTAATATTTCCAGCACTTTGAAACATATTTAATTCAACCTGCAAGGAGAAAGGTTAGTAATAAAGTTCCTCACTTCGCTCCCTGAGTGTTTACCCTCACATTTGTGTTTGCGCTAAAGTGTTTCACGCTCTAATAATCTCACCAAACAATTCCTTAGGCTCATTAGTTGCTCGGGTTGACAAACTAGGTGCCACCACAAGATTCGTTCTTGACTAGTCAACAAGTGACACAAGATAGTAGCAATGAATGGAGGTGAATGAGGACATAGACATGACCTAAAACTCAGATTATGACTAACAATAACTAATGACTAAAAAAAAAAAAAGCAAAACAATGACCTTAAGGTTGAAGTTTTGAAAATCCTAGAAAACTCTACTCGAAACCCAAATTTCTGGAATTTGGTTGAGCTGCTGGTTCGTGGCCTTTTTTGGTCAGTTTTTTGGAGATTTTGGGTGCTCCAATCAGGTACAATTCGGTCCTCAAAATGCAATCAAATCAGTTTGCCAAACAAGTGCAACCGATTGTTAGAACTTTGAGGATCCAAAGGCAGGGTTTGGTTTGGTTTGGTTTTGTGTGGCAGGTCAGGTTTAGTTTAGGAAACTGTTTTGAGTGCTTGTGGGGCTGGTGAGGTCGGTTGGGAGGCTCTTAGGGTAATTAGGACTTTGGGCAATGGGTTTTCTTGGCTGCTTCTAATCCCAAGTGGACTAGAATTTGTTATAGCTCACGGTTGGGACTTGGCTCTCAATTGGAAACTAGAGCCGCAACTTCCCCTCTTTTTTTTCGTTTCTTTCTTCTTCTTTTTTTCTTTACGGATCACTAAGGGATTTTTTTTTCAGAAATCAGATTCAACCCCAACTAATTTGAACTCTCGAATCAAAGGTTCACGATTGCCAAGAAAGATAGAAGTTTGTTTCAAGAACCCAAGGCTTTTCCCAAGAGTTTCCAAATCTGTTTTTTTTTCCCAAGAATTCCAAGAAGGCTGATCTAGAAGTTCAAGAACTCCCCAAATCTACTTTTGACACTCAAGATTTGCAAGATACAACACAAATATTCAAGGAACAAACGCAAGACAGGTTCGGCAGCAACCAAAGAGTCAATTCCAGCAATGGTACTGGACAACAAGGTAAGTAACGCCCTTCCTTTTTATTTTTTACCTTCAGCTGGGTTGTTTGGCACACCTAAATGACTCAAACCCAATCAAGAATTACACTATAATCTGACTGCAGACAATTAACAAATGGCAAACAAATTTTCTGGACAGATTGCGACTCAAGACTAATGAAACTCAAGGCGCGAAAAGAAGGGAAGAAACCCTAGCCGCCGCCAACAAATTTTTTTTTTTTGGGCAAGACGTGGACAACCAACACAACTGGACACACATAAACAATGAATGAATCTGGAAAATTTAATGCAAAACACGGTGCAACAAATCTGGAAATTGTGGATAGTGAACTAAACAACAAAGACAGATTTGCTACGAAACAGCAACGACCACGACAACAACCCTACCACTTAGCGACGTATGTTTAGGGAATAAACCAGAATCAAAACAAGAAAAAAAGGGATATACGTGATACCTCTAATCTTGCTCTGATTACCAGATGATGTGAACGAGGAAGCAAATATTAGACTGTAGAGGAACACGTTGCGTAATTGACGGAGTTGAACCCAAACTTGGACCACTCAAGAACGGATTCAACGGTAGAGGACGCCACAATCAAGTGTGATTGCTTGATTGATAAGTCAATGAACAATCCTAGGATCAACTCTAGAATGTTCAAACTAGTTTTCACAAGCTAAGGAATTTTGCCTCAAAGGAAAACGAAATTCTGGAATTTTCTTAATGATATCCGAAAAACTCAATGTAAACAATCACTTGAGGCTATTTGTAGCCCTAACTAAAACCTAACAAAGCTTGAAAAGGATGAAGAGGGTTTAGCCAGCCCTTGGTCTTTGCTCTTGGCCGAAATTATCCCTAAGTAGCCAACTTAATTAACTAACTAAATAATAATTAAGGCACTAATGGACCTAAGGCCTACACGGCCAGCCCCTAGGCTCAACATGAGCTCATTAATCTAGGTCCAATGTGGCATTTAGGCTTGACTATGCGTGTCTTCAATTGCAAGCAACATCTTGCTCAAGCCTTTCAATGGCTTTGGGAACAACATCTTGACTTTGGGTACCATGAACTAGCCATTGAAGTGCAAAACAGGCTTGATGAACTTGAAAACCAGCTAGGTCCGTATCATATTGCTGCTTTATTGATTGATTCATTGTGTGATCTGTGATGCCCTCATTTCTCCCTAGGGTGAACCCAAGAGCATCCGCGGAACACCTACCTAGCTCTCTCTAGGACTCGATACAAGTCTAATTCAAACTTAAAGATAAAAACCAAATAATAAAGGTTGAAGTAAAGAAAAGTCACTTCCTTAAAAACTTTCAAGTCTTACATCACAAGTTCTCAAAAATACATCAACTTTTCCAAAATACAACCACTATAAGTCGACTAGTAAATTACATTCCAACATTCTAATCAGAAGTAATCAAGTCGCCTTCCTCAAAATTCTTTCCATTCCGAGCTCCTATTAAGGAAAACAAACTAATGGGGTGAGCAAAAACACAGTGAGGCCAAGAAAAACATGCAAACACACAACGCAAGTAACAATAACACTTGTACAAGAATTAAAGCTAGAAAGTTCAAGTAATTCTGTGACAGCCCCACTTCCCCCTAAGGCGAACCAAAGGGTTCGGCGGACCGTCTGCCCAACTCTCGCCGGGATTACGGGGTCAAATCACTCCCAACTCTGTAGCACGCGTGATAGAAACAAAAAAAAAACGAACGATTGGGAAACCTCCAAATTAAATGTAACTTACCAACCCATAATATTGTCGAAATCCCTGCTAGATTTTTTTTTTCACACTTGGATACTATACTCGTCCGAAATCTCAGTAATTTCATTAAACTCCATGTAGCCATAAAGAATGAACACGTTCGATCGGGGTAACCCATGTACATGATTAAACACTTATATATATGTATAAATACATGATTGCAAATTTACAAATCAAAAGGGAGTTGTTGGATCGAAATACATTCAAGGTTTCTATCTATTGAGGAGCTATACAAAAGAATATATATCTAGCTCAACTCATGCTTCCAAACATCATTGTTCCCAAAAGATTTTCCTGTAAGGAAAACAAGGATAACAAAACGGGGTGAGTTATAAGCTCAATGAGGTACCAAAAATAATAACAGTCAAGAACCAAGTAACTTCATGCTCAATTAATCACATAGGTGTACCAAATAAGGAGATATATAAACACTGAGATAGAAAGGATACAGATGGCCCTCAGGAGCCAATTTCCCGTTGCAGTACTTGATCCAACTACGTTGACCCTCCGTCAACTTCCAACTAAAGAAAACCAATCCAGTAGAACACCGCTTTAACGCCGAATCCCGTTCACCATCCATACCCCTTACCAGGCCCGAACGCCAAATAGAAACAGGAATGGTAATACTCGACTATACCGGAATCAAGAGTCCCAATACTCAAAGATTCCATAAAACAGGCACCCATGGATTGTCAATTTTCTCGACCAAACCCTTGCATGGCTCGATTTAATTAACTCCCCATGAGGTTGAGCTCAGGTTTAACAAGACGATCAAGTTTAACAGGACGATCATGGACACACTTCCAAACGATCGAATACAAGTGCAAGTAACAAGTTCAAGTACATAGCAAGTACCAGTAATAGATTCCAATTTGTTCAGTATAGGCAAGAGAACGAGTGTGATAAAGTACACCCTCGTCTCATACAAGATAAACGGTCAGGAAAGATATTCAAGTAGCAAGTTGCAAGTACAGAAAACCAGTTTAACAATAACTCGGGGGAGTGGTACACTCACCTGATCAAACAAGGACAATTTCAAAAGTTTCCTTCCCAAGTGTGGCTTCACTCGTCGTTACCTCCTAGAACAATCAAGGAAAACATTTAAGACTCGACTCCATGACCGAGTATGGAATTCGCAAGTGAGACTCGGTTACGAGCCGTATGCCTAGTCAAAAGAACCATTAATGCAAAGCAAAGAGGTGTCCTCGGAGTGAAAAGGTAACAATTATTCTTAAAACCATGAACAACCTCAAAGCCCTTCCTACAATGACTAACCAACTCCAAATTTGAAGTAGATAAAGAAAGCAAGATCAATACTAGGAAAACAGAATTTTTCTAGTTCCGCGCGACCTTATATGAAAAATCATATCTCAAGTTTTGTAAGTCCAAAATTAATAAAAGTTATACTGTTGGAAAATACATTCAAAGGGCTATAACTTTCCAGAAAACACTATTGTAAGATTCAGAGCGTAAGTCAGTCGAATTCAAGTCGCAAGTTGCTGCTTTATCCAGTGAAGGACAAAACAGGTACAAGATTTCAGTCAACTTTGAAAAATCACCATAAATTGGACAAATAGAAACAGGATCTGAAATTCACACGGTTTATAGCTCTATGAATCTAGTTTAAAAAACAACAAACAGAACTCAATTCCAACATTTCTACATCAAGATATAGCAAATCTCCCGAGACTGCACTGAAGCTCCTACAAACATTTGGACAGCACTTCCCCTTGTCTCTCGTTACTTTTCCAGCCATCAAGGCTTCTTTTGTTTTCCTCAATCACTCCCAAAGGCACACACAAAATAAGTTTATTAAATAGCCATTCAGTAAGCTCCAAGTAGTACAAGGACAATTCAAGCTAGGAAAAAGTCCGGAAATGAAAGTTAAGCTCAAAACCAGAAAAACAGTTTTTGACATCATTTTACGGTAATGGAACCAAAGGCACTACGATTATCGGATGAAGGTGCAAGACCCACCATTTCGAAGCTAGGAAATAGGGCTACAATATTGAAGAAGGTCATTCAGCCCAGTTCCGAGTGCAAATAGGTCAAAAATGCAAGCTACTATACCAGAACCGGAAAAACAGATTCACAAAATGCATTCTGCTGCAAACAGCATAACTCAGCCTACTTAAGTCCAAATCCAGAAATTTCAAAGCCATCCAAAAGCTTAGAAACAGGGATACATTTCATCAGAAGACCTTAACAACCAATTCTGAAGCAATTCCAGCCAAAACAACCAATTACAGGCGCAATTCTTACATTCGGGTAAAACCAGGACAGCAAGGGTAATTTTGACTTTTCTCATTCTACGCTACTCTGATTGACCTGAAATTTTGTAGACACTTCTAAAATATCATTTCCTACAACTTTCATGTTTTAAGATAAGGCCAATTCAGCCTCTAACTAGGAGCTACAAAACCAGGCAGAATGTTCTTCACAAAAACCCTAACTTGTCAATTTTTCTTCCAAACAGAAATTGGTTGCAATTAACCACTTTTCCACCTTCTAGAGTCATCATATACCATTTCCAATCATCATAGATAGCCACACAATCATGTTCATATTAAAACAGAAAAATTCCCAAAAATTATAAAAGTTCATCAATTCAACCACAACTCAAAATATAATCCATAAAATGGCATCTCATACTACCACTAAGCATGATTTAAGCATCAATAAAGGGAGGAGAGTAGTTCTTCACAACTCACCTTAGAAACAAGAGAGAGAGAGCAATAAGTCCTCTTAGCTTTCCAAATAACTCCACACAACACCTCACTATCACTCCCTTAAGTGGTTTTATGGAGCACAAACAAGATTGGAAGGTTGAGTAAGTTGATTGAAGCAAGATTGAAGCCAAAAACTTGAAGAGTTTTCTTTCTTTTGTTGCTCAAGGAGCTCGGCCAAGATGAAGAGAAAATGGTGAAGTTTTGGTTATTTTTTTGATTTATTTGGTCAATGGTAATAAAATGAATAGTGGTCTTACAAGTCCCTCCAACAAAATGGTGACACTTGTCACTTATTTAATGCATCTCTATCCTTTTGTTTCCTCTCAAACCAATCCAAATAGCAACCTCTACTTATCTCTTAACACCCGATAATTTAAACCCAGTATCCAAAACTTAACCCAGTTGGCCGAGTCAACCTCTAGTGGGTCCCACGTCCGGTATATGCTCTTAATTTCTCAAAAACTATTCGATACTAGAAAAATCACCTAAAAACTGTATCTGCTCCTTAAAAATATCTAGAAATTTTCCTAATCACGAAAATGCAGAAAACAAGCCTTTTAAAATATAATAAACCTAGAAAATGAAAAATTACGGGTTCTCACAAATTCACAATTAATAATAAAACACGATTAATAAGGATACCGGAGCTCTCAGGAGCTAAATTGCACTTGCCTTGCCAAGGCTCGATCCAATACCCCCACGTGATGACACTCCGTCAACCGGGTAGGTATTAAACCATAGAAACTCCACTTACTTCTCTCACCCATCGTTTCACCCTCTCGGATCCGTAACCAAACACACACGAAAAGGGCGATACTACATGAGTATGTCGAACAAGATCTCAACAGATCAAGTTTTGTTTTATAACATTCTCATGGTTCATCAAGCTTCTCGACCAAGCTCATGCCGGCTTGAGTCGCAAGGTTAGCCAATGAGATTTGGGCGTCCCCCACGAGTACACGTATAAGTCGATGAGATTCACTCCAATCGACATTGAGTCAAACACGAGTAAAATTTCACGTATGAGCAAGTTAATTAAATAACCAAGTAAAAGAGAACGAGTGCGATAAAGTACACACTTAACTTGACAAGTCATGTTCATGTATATAAGTAAGATTAATCAAGTAAACACAACAAGTCATGCACTTGACACTCACTAATTCAAAAGTAACTGAATGAGTAAAGTCTTTAGTTGTCCCTTCTGAGATTCTCTTCAAGACTCGCTTGAGCACCTGAAGAAATAGGAACCATACATCACTCACGTAAACTCACGACCACTTATCATTCAAGGAAGAAAGTGCATTCGTTTAAACATAGAACAATGCCTCAAGAGGGTTTTACTCTATTGAAATTCAAGATTCAAAAGTAAGGATTTAAGGTCACAAGGAAAACTTGTATCCTCCAAGAAATTGAGTTTAAAATGGTCTATCCATATCGAAAGAAGATGAAAAGTTCTCGAAAGTTCATTTCCTAAAGAATCAGAAATTTTCAGCTTTGCGTGACAAAAATTAGAAAATTAGATCTTGAGCCCGGTATATCCAAAAATGGCAAGCTTTATACCATTGAAAACTAGGTCCAAAGTACTAAAAGTTCCCAAAAGACATCTTTCCAAGATTCCAAACAGAAAGCATTCATTTTTCAGCTCAAAATTGCTGATTCATGAAAATAAGACAGAACCAGTCTTGGTTTTCAGCAATGTTTGGAAATTTAGCAAAATTCACAAAAATCGAATCAGTCTCTGAAATTTATAACACAACAAGAGTTCCAAATAAAGTTTCAAACACAACAAGCAGAACTAAATTCAGACTTTTGAGCAACAAGATATAACAGTTGAAAGTTGACTGATTTTTGCAATCTGTTCAGAAAATTTCCAGTTTCCAGTTTTAACGCAGTTTTCAAATTAGACCATATCTAACTCTACACAAGTCAAATTGAGAATCGTTTATATGTCAGAAATTAGGTTCAAAATGCTACAACTCATCAGAAGGCATCGTTTTGAAAATCTTTTCACAAGTGGAACAAAATCGAGCCACAAGATGCAACTTTCCAGTTTCATTCGGATAACCAGGCAAAGCAGGATAGTCCACTTTGCCGACTCACCATGATTTGTTCAAAATGAACTAGCAGGGGATTCTTATATAGTTTGAAAGCTCTAAATGTCTAGTTTTGAATGCTACAAACGGCACTCAATTTTGACATTTGTACAAAGAGTTATGTTCAGACAAAGAACTACTCTCCGGTTACCCTGTTAGTGAATTTTCAGATTTCAAACTTTTCCAAAACTCAAGTTTTATGCAATCATTCGACATGATTTTTGAAAGATACTTTCTGCACACATTTTACAACATATATCCATCAATTTAACAATCAATCAAGCATCAAAATTTTGGATTAAAAGCATAACAACATGAACAGAATTTCGGCCAGCTTTCCTTTCACAATTTTTTCAACTTTGTCTTCACTTTCTAACCATAATCATCTCATTCATCACATGAACAACAATAATCAAGCAATATAGCCTCAAGTCAGCTACCTAAAGGTCTCCTTAAGACATCTAGCTTAGGATTTAAAGTAAAATAAATGTTTCCTCAAGTCCGCTAGGCTAAACGCGATTAGGATTTCAAACCCATGAAAACTAAGCTCTACTCTTCTTAAAATTTGAAAGATTAAAGAGGTGAAAAGGGTTACCTTCCTGTCGCGCCCCAATTTTTTTTAAAAAATAAATTACGATTACAGGTTTATAAAAATTAATTTTTTGATTGATTTTGAGTAAAAATTAGTTTTTGATTTTTAGAAAATAAATAAAGAAAATAGGCCTAAATGGGACTTAAAAATGCGACGATTTGACCCAAAATAATAGTTTAAAAAGGGTTTTTAACAAAAAGTGAGAGTCGCCACTTGGTATTGAGTTAAGGTGTACCAAGTCATCTAAAATGAATTTAAATAAATAAAAAATAAAGAAAACCCTTTTTAAAAGACTCAAGTCTTCAAAAATCAAGAGAAATGGACTCGGGAGTCACGGTTGAAGAAAGAGAAGGCAACGATAAAATCCAAGGCACCATTTCAACCTAACTAAGGTTAGTTGCGTGATTTAGTCAAAAATTTTCTTATTTTAATCTAAAAATTTATCACATTTGGATGTCGCTATATGAATGCAAACCTAGACCCGATAGTTATCGAAAGGGTCAATATGTCTCTTCAAAGATTGATTGGTGCTAATTGCATTAATTGCGATGTCCAAAAGTAACTCTTTGAAGAGATCACGAAATTTGCAAAAGATGAGACTCGAAGAAAAGAAAGAAAGAAAATAATAATATACAAATATGCCTGACCTAAGGGAATGTATCATAATGGGTGCAGGGAACTAATATTCGTGACTTTAATTTTCCCTTTAATAGAGGGAATACGAGCGTGCTAAGGCTAGAAAGCCACACTCGTCCATATCCCATATTCGAGGGGTATTTCCTATCTAATCAAGCAAATGATCTAACTTAATTCTAATTTTCTTAAATAGAATGCAAGTCTAATGTCATGTCTTACATATAGGAATAAGGGATATACATATCGGTGAAATATGGGATAAGGGATATACATATAAGGAAAATGTCATACAATATGATAAAACCCTAAAAGATAGAAAATATGCATGCAAATGTAGTGATTTTGTTCACACGAATATGATCTAACACGAGAATGGCCCCTAAAGGCCTAGCGTTGGATTAACCCATATCTATAAGTTCTCACTAGCATTGGACTAGCGAGAAAATGGGAACAAGGGCCACAACTAGTGTTGGACTAGTGTGGTGACGGAAAAAAAAGGCCACAACTAGCATTGGACTAGTATGGTGATGTCATGCACTTATTATAATTAAATAAATCATGTAAAACGTGATAAAAGCAAATAAACACACATAGCACATAAGCATGATATCTAGATGTAAGCCCTAAGAAAGCGAGAAACACGTAAACACATAAGTATGCAAAACACACAAAGCAAATAAAGCAAATAAAGACCTAACTATTATATTTGGGGGCCCTAACTACAATCTAAAGGGGTAAAAAATGAAATAAAATAAAATAATAACCTAACTATTACAATTTTGGTGTTTAATTGCCTTCCAAATAATTAAAAATTAAATTAAAATAAATATACAAAATCAAAAATAATTAAAGTGACTAAATAAATAAATGAAATAAAAACATTCAAAAGGCATACAATTATACACATAAAAGTCACATAGGGGCACATAGGATCAAGTAAAATCAAAATAAAGAGTAGACTATACCTCCTTTGAATTGGTTATTTAATGAAGTGAAGTTTATCCTTTTCTACCCTCCAACACAAAGAAAATGATTAAGGTACCACTTTAATTAACAAATAATCATAAAAGATAAAAATAAACATGAAATTGAATCAATTAAATCATGTAAACAACCTACATTTAAGAAATTAAAACAAGTAGGGACTTAATTGTAAAAAATTAACAAAGTTTTGGGGGTTAAATTATAATTATCACAAAGATCTGGGGTCAAAATTAAAGAAAAATAAAGTTCAATGGCCTATTTTGCAATTAAATTAGAGACCTAATTGAAAGAAATATAAAGTTTTAGAGCTAGTATAATTAATGAAAAGTACAGGGACCATTCTGCAAATTCGGTTGCCAGATTCTTAGTCAAATGGGCCATTGGGCCATTTTATTTATTTTCCTAGGCCAAGAACCCTCCCAACCCAACCGAAACCCAAAGCAAAAGAAACGGGCCAACCCATCATTTTTTGACCGAACAAACCCAACTAAAAGGGGGCCCGGCCTGCCTTTTACCCAGCATAGAAAACCAATCAAAGGTGTTGGGCTTTACCCTCTGGACCCAGTGCCAAACCCAAAAAGAAATAAAACAACAACCCAATTAAAGAAAATCCTTAACCCAAAACCTAATTCAACAAAACAATAATTCTTGTAAAAAATATTAGGTTCTATTCATGCCCTGAAATCTGAAAATAAAATGCTCAGAAACGTGCTTAGGACATGTAAAAGAAGATTAATGCTTAAAAGGAGTAAAAATAATCCATTTGTAGAAGTTTTTGGGCCAAAAAGAAATAAGGCGAAACTCGAGGGGTTAAATTGAAAATTTTAAAAGTGTGCATGTGTGAGGACCCAATTTTTGTTTTACTTATTTTAATTTCCTATTTCTAGTTTATTTAAATATTTAATTGCCCGTTTATTCCGAATATTTTATTTCAATCCTTTTAGACCTAATTACATGGATCTGTGACTTACAAGTATTTTTAAAATGATTCGTTTCAAATTTTAATTTTTAAAAGCTCGTTAAGTGAGAATAGTGAATACGCATTTGAAATCAATAATCGATTCGAGGATACAGTAAGCTGGGAAAATTGGAGACTTGTACAATAGTCTTGAAATATGTATTCTTATGTTTAAGTGTTCGATTATTAGTTAGTGATACTATCATTATAAAAATTTCTTGAAAATTCTATTTTATCGTGCACAAATCAGAAGTACGCATTTTCGTGTGCACGTTTAATTGAGGGACTTTAGACCCTTATTTTTTAAACCATTAAGAGTGAATAATAATAGTATGAATGGAAGTGCATTAGAGGTTTAGTGCACAAGTGAAATACACTCGAAAGGAATCGAGCACAAAACGCACGCATGTGCGCATGGGGAGAGAGTTCACTTTTGAGGCATTCTTAGCCACACATTTAGCTTCTCAAGGAAGCTTCATTTTCAGCAAACACACTCTCTCTCTTTGTTCTTGCTGGCCAGCCACCTATAGGAGGAAGAAGGAACCAAAGCTCTTCCATTTCTTGCTCCATTTCTTACCCAAATCATCTCAAAATTTTACTACAACTTGCAAACCACTTGGAGATCAATTTAAGCTAGGAAAGGAGCTTGTTTTTCACGGTTTTCTTGAGGTTCGAAGGACCGAAAATTTCTGGTTTTATCATCTAAAGAGGTAACAAATGATCAAGCCCTTGAATCTTAGTTTATGTAAGTTGATTTGCACTTGTAAGCTTATAGATGCATGCGGGTAGCTTTATATTGTTGGAAATTTTGTGTGTGGGCTCTATGAAATCCCACTATGGCTTGATGGACTGATTTAATGAGATTTGATGTTGTTTATGTTGAATTAGTGTTTAATCTAGTAGAAATGAGTTGTATTGTTGAAGAAAGTTCAAAGGAAGTGAAGAGGAAAATTTCACCCGTTCTGCCCTAGCCATTGCCGTGACCCTTAGTGCATTTTTTTGTGGTTCAAATGACTGGATTTTGATGTAAATGTGTAATATATGTTGTGTAGAAAGTTTCATCAAAAAATTACTTAATTTGGTTGGGAAAATGTTGAGATTTCGAAATTCTACCAAAACAGGAATTTTGTCTCATATTGCTCTAGCAGTGATTTTTCAAACAGCTATAACTCCTTGCTCCGATGTTGAAATCGAGTGCCATTTGTGGCATTGAAAATAGACATTCCCAATTTTCCAACGGTATAAATTGTACATCCTAATTCCACCTGAGTGATCCTTACCAACCTTATAAAGTTTCATGTTCTGTTTCGCATCTATACTGGAAGCCCTGTTCTGAGTTGCGACTTGATACTCAAATATGAGCTAGTTGTGGATAGAATTTTAAAACGATTCCTTCTAAGAAATTGTAGCCTTATGAATATAGTTTTCAATGCCACTGAAAATGCTCAATTCTTAGTTGAATTGAGTGAGATGTGACCAAATTTCAGAACTGTCTTCGTGAAAGAAAATCCTAATTCTAGACTAACCTATAGCTAATCTTGATTTAGGACTTGTTATTCGAAATCCTTGGTGTTAATCACCTATCAAACATACTTTGGATGTTTCCTAGACTTTATCCTCATAAATGAATCATGTTTGAGGAATTTCATTGGCCAAATGTTTGAGAAAAGGAAAACTAAAGTACAAGGCAGATTTGCCTTGGAAATTCTTGGAACTTCGATGGTTTTGTTAACTGATTTTCCGTGCAAGTTTTTAAATGAAAATTTATAGAGGAATAGACCTTGGATGGTAGTGTAATACTGCTAACTTTGGTGCCATTCCGAGTTCATTTAGATGCTCAACTAAAGTACCAAAGCTCAAGCTTTAAACCTGGAAAACCCTGTTTGAGGAGGAAATTTCAGTGATTTTGAGCCACTATATCTTGGTGCACAAAACTCCAATTCTTGTTCCACTTATTGTGTTGAAAACTTTGATTGTAACTCTAATTGAGTTCCAAATTTTAAAGGCTAGTTCACATTGTGTGAATTTTGCCGAATTTCCAAACTTTACCAAAAATCAACCCAAATCTGTCTTGGCATTCCAAAACAGCCACTTTGAGCCAAATTTTGAATATCTTCCATTTGGAATCATGGAAAGGTGTCTTCTAGGAACTTTTAGTACTTTAGAAGTAGTTTCCAACAGTACCAAGTTTTCTAATTTTGAACTTGTAAAGAGTGAGATACGATTTTTCAAATTACGTATAACAAATCTGAAAATTTCTAACTTAAAGGAAATGGAACTTTTCAAACTCTCTCTTTTTCTTTGATATCACTTGATCATTTTACACTTGATTTCAAAGATGAAAACCACATTTTCTTGTGTTCTTGAACCCCACTTTAAAGCCTTGATTTACAACAAATTTTAAGCTCATCTTCACGATATTTTCTAGATTGTACAAGTGTGTGATCTTTCATGATAATTGGGGTTTATAAGTGATAGTTTATTATCAATTACTCAGGCACCCAAAAAGACCTTCAAGAGGATCCCACGGTGGACTCCTAAACCTTCAAGTGGACACACTTCTTTGTTTTCTTATATTGGTGAGTGTCAAGTGCCTGAATTTGTTGCTAGGTGGTTAACTGTTTCTTATCCGTTATGTGAATTTGAAATTTTGAAAGAAGTTTGTACTATACTGTACTCGTTCTCTTTCAAATGAAATTATATTCGTATTTTGCTATGTGCATTCATATTTGACTTGTACATAGTAATGTGGATGCGATTCGTATTTGGAATCATCGGTTTGAGCGTTGCTCATCGGCCTATAATGGTATTTGTCAATTTGACTGAATGTCATTAACCCTTACAATTATAATCGTATAATCAGGTTTCTGAGCGATAGCATGTCCCACACCGATTCGGGTGAGAGGTAGCTCTCATGTCGACTCAGAACCATAATTGGAGAAGTGAAGTTCTACGGACTTGATTACCTACCCGGGTGACGGAATGTCATCACGAGAAACTATTGGATTGAACTTTGGCAATGCAAGTGGAAATGAACTCCTAAGATCTCCCGTATCCTTCTTGAATGTGTTTTGTGAATATTCGGGAATTACTTGAATGTTATAGTTTTCATTATTGTGTAAGTGCTATTATTATTGAACTACATATTTTGCATGTTTTCTTGGCCCCACGAGCATTCGTTCACCCTGTTAGATTTGTTTTCCTTAACAGGAGCTAAAATGGGAGGAATTTTGGAGAAGCTTACTTGATGGCTCATTCGATTAGAATTTTGAATGTATTTGTTTAGACAACTTTTGGAATCTGTATATTTTGGGAATGTAAGGTATTTTTGGTAGCTTTTGATGTAAGACTTGAACGTTTAGTAAGGAATTGACCTTCTTTTATATCTTCGACTTCTAGTATCGATTGGTTATTTTAACTTTGAATTGAATTTGTACCGAGTCCTGGCGAGAGGTAGGCAGGCGTCCGGCAGATACCCTTGGGTTCGCCTTTGGGAGAAGTGGGAGCCTTCACAGTTGGTATCAGAACTTAGGCATCAGATCTTTGTAGAGTGCCCTAGGGTTAAAAGTTTAGAATGTCGGACTGTGGGATTTGATTGTGTATTACGTGCGATGTGATCTTGGTGCTTGAGGTTGTAACACCATTTGCTCACAAAATACTATAAGACTTTACTCTTTAAGTTTGGTTGGAGGTGAGTCAAGATTAGGAAATTTAAATAGTCATTTGGTGAGTTTAAGGGTTAGGAATCTTACTTCCTCCATTATTTTGCTCGCCGAACTTTCCAAAGGAAAAGTTGAATCATTTGAACAATTTTGGACTCCATTTTGAACTTGAAAATGAGACATCTTTTGCATTCCGTTTGGTTTGACTTATTACCCTAACTTGTATAAGAACTTTCACCTTGAATCTAGTGAGGAGGCTAAGAATTTAGAAAGTAGCTTAGGCTATTGGATGGAATTTAGAGTTTATAATCATTTGAATGATGTGACTTGGTATCATAGATTCTTCTAATTTTGTTCCTAACTAGGCTTATGATTTTTCTTTTGATCTTGCCTAGTATAGTAAGGGTGGTGCTCGCCGTGAGGTCTTTTGTATTTTGCCTACATGTACTCCTATATTTGTGGCACTTAGTTGCCCATGACCTGTATTCGATACTATTAACTCGTTGTGTGCACATTGATATGTGACATGACTTCTAACTTATGCAAATAGCTATGCTTTGATTTAGAATGTTCTTGCAATGTGTACCTGTTTTTCAATTCATGCGCTTATGCTTTCTACTTTTATTATGCGTTTAGAATCCTGCTAAATGGATCTGCGAGGACGTGGACGGGGGCGTGGACGCCAGTTTCGGCAACCCCGTACTCTCGAGAGAGGTGAGGCGTCCGCGACTGGACTAAACCAAAATCCTAGAAATGAAGAGGGTACTGCGGCCATTAACCACATGACCGATATTCTTGAGCGTTTAGCCGAGCGCCAAGGACCTAAACCAGTCAACCATCCTAGGAACCAAGAGAGGGGCGAGGATAGAGCCCGAGAACGATTCTTGAAGTTCGCTCCACCTAAGTTCCATGGAGGGTCTGATACCGAGGTAGCGGAAAATTGATTTGAAAGGATAGTAGATATTTTTACTGCTTTAGATTATACCCAGGAAAGGCAAGTGAATTTTACCATTTTTCAATTTGAGGGGGCGGCACACTCGTGGTGGAATATTGTTAGTGCAAAGTGGGAAAGAGAACAAACCCCTTGGACTTTGGTAAACTTTGAGAGGGAGTTTAACGTCAAGTTCGTTCCGCCAATTATACAAGAAAAGAGGGAGGACGACTTTATTAAGTTAAAACAAGGGTTATTAAGTGTGGTCGAGTATGAGGAGCGGTTCATCAAACTTTCCAAATTTGCCCCTGAGCTTGTACTCACCGAACGGAAAAGAATAAGGTGGTTTATTCAGAGGTTAAATATAGAAATTCAAGAATCCTTAATAGCTGCCCAGATTATCACTTTTACAGATGCCTTGGATAAGGCATAGAAGGTAGAGAATGCTAAGTCTCAATCTAAGACTTTTCATACTAAACCCTCTGGACCCAGTGCCAAACCCAAAAAGAAATAAAACAACAACCCAATTAAAGAAAATCCTTAACCCAAAACCTAATTCAACAAAACAATAATTCTTGTAAAAAATATTAGGTTCTATTCATGCCCTGAAATCTGAAAATAAAATGCTCAGAAACGTGCTTAGGACATGTAAAAGAAGATTAATGCTTAAAAGGAGTAAAAATAATCCATTTGTAGAAGTTTTTGGGCCAAAATGAAATAAGGTGAAACTCGAGGGGTTAAATTGAAAATTTTAAAAGTGTGCATGTGTGAGGATCCATTTTTTTTTACTTATTTTAATTTCCTATTTCTAGTTTATTTAAATATTTAATTCCTCATTTGCTTCGAATATTTTATTTCAATCCTTTTAACCTAATTACATGGATCTGTGACTTACATGTATTTTTAAAATGACTCGTTTCAAAATTTAATTTTTAAAAGCTCATTAAGTGAGAATAGTGAATATGCGTTTGGAGTCAATAATCAATTCGAGGATACAGTAAGTTTGGAAAATTGGAGACTTGTACATTAGTCTTGAAATAGGTATTCTTATGTTTAAGTGTTCAATTATTAGTTAATGATACTATCGTTATAAGAATTTCTTGAAAATTCCACTTTATCGCATACAAATCGGAAGCATGCATTTTCGCGCACGCAATTAATTGAGGGACTTTAGACCCTTATTTTTTAGAGCATTAAGAGTGAATAATAATAGTATAAATGGAAGTGCATTAGAAGTTTAGTGCACAAGTGAAATAAACTCGAAAGGAATCGAACACGAAACGCACGCGTGTGCTCGCGGAGAGAGAGTTGACTTTTGAGGCATTCTTAGCCACACATTTTAGCTTCTCAAGGAAGCTTCATTTTCAGGAAACACACTCTCTCTCTTTGCTCTTGCTGGCCGGCCACCCATAGGAGGAAGAAGGAACCAAAGCTCTTCCATTTCTTGCTCCATTTCTTACCCAAATCATCTCAAAATTTTACTACAACTTGCAAATCACTTGAAGATCAACTTAAGCTAGGAAAGGAGCTTGTTTTTCACGATTTTCTTGAGTTTCAAAGGACCTAAAATTTCTGGTTTTATCATCTAAAGAGGTAACAAATGATCAAGCCCTTGAATCTTAGTTTATGTAAGTTGATTTGCACTTGTAAGCTTATAGATGCATGCGGGTAGCTTTATATTGTTGGAAATTTTGTGTGTGGGCTCTATGAAATCCCACTATGGCTTGATGGACTGATTTAATGAGATTTGATGTTGTTTATGTTGAATTAGTGTTTAATCTAGTAGAAATGAGTTGTATTGTTGAAGAAAGTTCAAAGGAAGTGAAGAGGAAAATTTCACCCGTTCTGCCCTTGCCATTGCCGTGACCCTTAGTGCATTTTTTTGTGGTTCAAACGATTTGATGTTGGTGTAAATGTGTAATATAGGTTGTGTATAAAGTTTCAGCAAAAAATTACTTGATTTGGTTGGGAAAATGTTGAGATTTCGAAATTCTACCAAAACTGGAATTTTGTCCCGTATTGCTTTAGCAGTGATTTTCAGGAAGCTATAACTCCTTGCCCCTATGTCGAAATCAAGTGCCATTTGCGGCATTGGAAACTAGACATTTCCAATTTTCAACGGTATAAAATTCACATCCTGATTCCACCTGAGTGATCCTTACCAACCTCGTAAAATTTTCTGTTCTGTTTCACGTCTGTACTAGAAGCCCTGTTCTGAGTTGCGATTTGATGCTCAAATATGAGCTAGTTGTGGACAGAATTTTAAAAAGATTTTTTCTAATAAATCGTAGCTTTATGAATGTAGTTTTTAATGCCACTGACCACGCTCCATTCTGAGTTGAATTCTGTGCGATCTGGCCAAATTTCCGAACTGTTTTCGAGAAAGAAAACCCTAATTCTAGATTGACCTATAGCTAATCTTGATTTGGGACTTGTTATTCGCAATCCTTGGTGTTAATCACCTATCAAACGTATTTTGAATATTTCCTAGACTTTTTACTCATAAATGAATCATGTTTGAGGAATTTTCATTGGCCAAATGTTTGAGAAAGGAAAACTAAAGTACAAGGCAGATTTGCCTTGGAAATTCTTGGAACTTCGATGGTTTTGTTAACTGACTTTTCGTGTGAATTTTTTCATGAAAATTTATAGAGGAATAGCCCTTAGATGGTAGTGTAATACTGCTAACTTTGGTACCATTCCAAATTCATGTAGATGCTCAACTAAAGTACCAAAACTCAAGCTTTAAACCTGGAAAACCTTGTTTGAGGAGGAAATTTCAGTGATTTAAGCCACTATATCGTGGTGCTCAAAACTCCAATTCTTGTTCCGCTTATTGTCTTGAAAACTTTGATTGTAACTCTAATGGAGTTCCAAATTTTAGAGGCTAGTTTACATTGTGTGAATTTTGCCGAATTTCCAAACTTTGCCAAAAATCAACCCAAATCTGTCTTGGCATTCCAAAACAGCCACTTTGAGCCAAATTTTGAATATCTTCCATTTGGAATCATGGAAAGGTGTCTTCTAGGAACTTTTAGTACTTTAGAAGTAGTTTCCAACAGTACCAAGTTTTCCAATTTTAAACTTGTAGAGAGTAAGATATGATTTTTCAAAGTACGTGTAACAAATCTGAAAATTTCAAACTTAAAGGAAACGGAACTTTTCAAACTCTCTTTTTTCCTTTGATATCATTTGATCATTTTACACTTGGTTTCAAAGATGAAAACTAGATTTTCTTGTGTTCTTGAACCCCAGTTTAAAGCCTTGATTTACAAGAAATTTTATACTCATCTTCACGATATTTTCTAGATTGTACAAGTGTGCGATCTTCCGTGATAATTGGCGTTTATAAGTGATAGTTTATTATCAATTACTCAGGCACCCAAAAGGACCTTCAAGAGGATCCCACGGTGGATGCCTGAACCTTCAAGTGGACACACTTCCTTGTTTTCTTGTATTGATGAGTGTCAAGTACCTGAATTTGTTGCTAAGTGGTTAACTATTTCTTATCCGTTATGTGAATTTGAAATTTTGAGACAAATGTGTACTTTACCGCACTCGTTCTCTTTCGAACGAAATTATATTCATATTTTGCTATGTGAATTCATATTCGACTTGTACATAGTAATGTGGATGTGATTTGTATTTGTGATTCGTATATGTGATTCGTATTTGTGATTCTTATTTGGAATCGTCGGTTTGAGCGTTGCTTATCGACCTATAACAGTATTTGTTGATTGGACTGAATGTTATCAACCCTTATAATTATAATCGTATAATCGGGTCTCTGAGCGATAGCATGAACCACACCAATTTGGGTGGGAGATACCTCTCATTTGACTCAAAACTATAAGCAAAGTATAAGTCGATTGGAGCGATGTCTCATCGACCACTGAGCGACAGTATGTACCACACCGATTCGGATAGGAGGTACCTCTCATTCGACTCAGAACCATAAACAATAATTGGTAATCGTACGTGAATCTGTTTAACTCGTGAGTTCTGAGCGGATAGCATGTACCACACCAATTTGGGTGGGAGGTACCTCTCATACCGTCTCAATGCAATAATTGGTTCTCAGAGCGATAGCATGTACCAAACCGATTCGGGTGGGAGGTACCTCTCATGTCAACTCAAAACTATAAATAAAGTATAAGTCGATTGGAGCGATATCTCATCGACCACTGAGCCATAGTATGTACCACACCGATTCGGATGGGAGGTACCTCTCATGTCAACCCAGAACCATTAATGTATAATCGATTCCCTGAGTGATAGCATGTACCACACCGATTCGGGTGGGAGGTACCTCTCATGTCGACTTAGAACCATAATTGGAGAAGTGAAGTTCTACGGACTTGATTACCTACCCGGGTGACGGAATGTCATCATGAGAAACTATTGGATTGAACTTTGGCAATGCAAGTGGAAATGAACTCCTAAGAGCTCTCGTATCATTCTTGAATGTGTTTTGTGAATATTCAGAAATTACTTAAATGTTATAGTTTTCATTATTGTATAAGTGCTATGTTATTAAACTACGTGTTTTGCATGTTTTCTTGGCCTCACGAGCATTCGCTCACCCTGTTAGATTTGTTTTCCTTAACAGGAGCTAAAATGGAAGGAATTTTGGAGAAACTTACTTGATGGCTCATTCGATTAGAATTTTGAATGTATTTGTTTAGACAACTTTTGGAATCTGTATATTTTGGGAATATAAGGTATTTTTGGTAGCTTTTGATGTAAGATTTGAACGTTTAGCAAGGAATTGACCTTCCTTTATATCTTCGACTTCTAATATGAATTGGTTATTTTAACTTTGAATTGAATTTGTACCGGGTCCTAGTGACGGCCCCACCTCCCCCTAGGGCGTACCCCAGGGTTCGGCGGGTCACCTGCCCAGCTCTCGCCGGGACTCAGTCTCTCACTACAGTCCTCTAACAGATTACAATATAAATCTCAAATATTACATCAAATGTTCCAACATTTGCATATCAAAAGCGAAGCGTCCACGCTTTCACTACGCCACTCTGATCCATGATCCCAATTCTTATACAAAAGGAATTCCACAACAATAAAATCACAACAAGCCTTCCTTCGCCACGAGCCCTGTGGAGGGGAATAAAATGGTTTTGGGGTGAGCTAGAAGCTCAGCGAGTAACCAGTAAAATCAGTAATCAAATCGGTTTAACAATATTTCAGTTCAATGATGTCATAAATCGATGATAAGTCCAGAAACAATTACAACATTTACAAAAAACATTAAATATGGAATATCAATAATTCAAGAAACATGTACAATGGAAAGCGATAGTAACACATTCATTAAAAGGATACCGCTCACATGGAGCTATTCGTTTGTTCGTTCGTTCCCTTGACATTTCCCCTTATTCCTCCAATTATTTGAAAATTTCATTTGTAAATAAAACCTCGTTCATCTTTTTGTTTGTTCATCCCCTTTTCCGGACGTAGCCGGACTCCACCCATCCAGACGTAACCGGACTACAAGGTAATACTCGAGTATACCAAATTCACCCAGGGTCACCATATCGCCCGACCGAGTCCGCTTCTGGCTCGAGTCGATCGGTAACAAAGGGCAGTGGCCACTTCAGCCAAACGGCTTACATTCATGCGCAACTAGCATTTCAATAATTAAATCCTTGAAAATTGCACAGATATTTAGGTCGAGTGCGATAAAGTACACACTAGCCTAGAAAGCTCGTTTTGGAAATCATTCAAAGCACTTAACACGTTATCAATCAATAATAACAAGCCAATAAGTCAAGAAATACAGCAAACAAGGAACACTCATATGCAAGCACGCATGATATGCAAGAAAACAGTTCAAAAGCAACTTTGCAAACAGTTTAAAGGTAAATAATGCAAGAAAACGGTACAAAAATAACTTTGGAAACAGTTCAAAAGTAAATAATGCAGGAAACGGTTCATAAATAACTTCAGAAATAGTTTGAGGTTACTCACCTCCATGGCTCAGAAATCATCCATCATATATCATTGCCTTGCTCAAATCCAAATCTTAGATCACAAACTCAATGCAAACAAGTCCTTTAAAACTTCGGACAGCACTTCCCCTAAATTTGCTAACTTTCCCAGCCATCATGGCTTCATTATTTCCTCAACTAGTCCCAAAGGTACACACACAACAACAAGTTCATCCAATAGTCATTCAGCAAACTCTAAGTAGTACAAAGACAAGTCAAGCTATGGAAAAGTCCAGAAATGAAAGTTAAGCTCAAAACCAGAAAAATAGCTTTTGACATCTTTTTGCGGTAATGGCACCAAAGGCACTACAATTGTCGGATGAAGGTTCAAGATACACCGTTTCGAAACTAAGAGATAGGGCTACAATATCACAGAAGGTCACTCAACCCAATTTCGAGTGTAACCAGGTCAAAAATGCAAGAAACAACACCAGAACCGGAAAACCAGATTCACAGATCGCATTCTAGCGGAAACATCATAAATCATGCTATCCAAGTCCAAATCTAGAAATTCCAAAACCAGCTGAAAGCTAAGAAATAGGGATAAATTTCATCAGAAGACCTCAACAACCAATTCGGAAGCATTCCTGACCAAAACAACCAATTACAGAAGCAATTCCCAATTCGGGTAAAACCAGAACAGCAATAGTAATTTTGACTTATTTCACTCTACACTGCTCCGATTGACCTGAAATTTTGCAGGCACATCTAAAATATCATTCTCTACAACTTTCATGTTTTAAGCTAAGGCCAATTCGGCCTCTAACTAGGACCTAAAATTTCGGACAGAATGCCCCCCTCAAGAACCCTAGTTTTCTGAAATTTCATCCAAACCAGAAATTGATTGCAATTGTCCACTTTTTCCACCTTCTAGAATCATTATATACCATTTCCAATCATCATAGATAGCCACACAACCATGCTTATATTAAAACAGAAAAATCCCCAAAAATAATAAAACTTCATCACTTCAACCACAAATCAAGAAATAATCCATAATATTGCATCTCACCACCACTAATCATCAATTGAACATCATTAGAGGAAGGAGAGGGGTCCTTCACAACTCACCTTAGCAATACAAGAGATAGAGCAACTAGTCACCTTAGCTTTCCAAACAACTTCACAACCAAGCTCAACTCCACCAAACTAAGAGGTTTTATGGAGTAATTGGAAGATTAATCGGTTGATTTGAGAGATTAAGCAAGATTGGAGACCAAAATTGTGGAGAGTTTTCTTCCTTTCTTTGAGCAAGAAAGTTGGCCAAGAGAGCTTGAAATAAGAGCTTATTTTGGTCAATTTTTGATATTTATTTGGTAAAGGTAAAGTTATGAATAGTAGTCAAATGTCAAGACTAAGTCTTATGGTGACACTTGTCACCTTTTGGTTCAAAACTTATCTTTTTGTCTCTCCAATACAAATATCTTAACACCTTGTAAAATAATATCATTTAATACAAAATTCCAACAAGTTGTCAAAAATATAATGCATTTACCGCACTAGCGGGTCCCACGTCCAAAATACGCTTTTAATTTCTCAAAAACTAACCGATACAAGAAAAATCATTTTAAAACTATCTTTGCTCATAAACTTTATCTAGGGAATTTTTCTATTCAAGAAAATGTAGAAAAGGCGAGCGATTAAAAAAAATAAACCCTAGAAAATTAGAAAATTTCCGGGTTCTCAAACTCATACTTTTCGGGGCGTCACAGTCCTGACGAGAGTTGGGCAGGCATCCCGCGGATACCCTTGGGTTCGCCCTTGGGAGAAGTGGGGGCGTCACAAATGCATCTTGTTCGAAGATTCCTGCGGTTCATTCTTTCTTTCTGCAACTTTTTGCTGGGGTTGCAACTGTGAAGCGTATGGCAATTTTTAGACAAAACTCCAATCCCAAATATGTTAAAATCCTCAAATCTACCATCAAGATGCAATGTTGGATACCAAAAAGAAATTTAAACATAGCATTGGAAAATATTCAAAGCATGGCCATGCCACAAATCTTGATGCATACAACGTAGATCTAGGCATAAGCTAAGGAAAGAGATGAACTAAGTCGGTTTTGAGGTTTAATAGAGCCAGAAAAATATGAAGAAACCAAAAGAAATGCAGTCAGAAGCAAGGAACAGGTCACTAACCTTCAGATGAAAAGCTGTCCAAGTGCTGATGATGTTGCTACTTCGGATCCAAATTTAAAAGGTGTTAACGACGTTTTTTGGGGAAATCTTCAACACAAAATCTGTTTTTCCTACATCTATAGATAGTGTAAAAATGATAATATCCCTCAAATAACTACAATATGAATCAGATTTCGAGACAAAATACAGCCAGATGATCAACCCTGGCTCAGTTCTTCACCAAAATTTTTTGCCATTTTCTCTCTCCTTTGCTCTCGTTTTTCTCCCTTTTTTTTTGCTGTGTTTCTCTCCCTCTGATCTCTTCACTGCCCCTCCATTCTCTCTCTTCAAGGCTGTGTTTCTCAGCCTTTTATAGTTACAAAAATCCATCCAACCCTAGCATCCATTGGCGCAGGTTTGCTAGCTTTTCTTGTGGCTATTTTGAGCCCTTAGATGGCTCTTGTTACATAAGAATCTGAGGTTTCAGGATTAATGCCAGATGGCCTGTACTAGAGTGATCCAATGGAACCAAAAAAATGAAAAAAAAAAATTGAATGGGAAAGGAGCTAGAATGGAGCTGCAATTTTGAGCCTTGATCGTGGCTCCTATACGATTGAATCCCCTTTTTTATTTAATAAAAAACATATTTTGATTTGATTTTTCCTTTTGTTTTTCTACATTTTGTTTTTTTTCTTTCTTTCTAATTCTTTTCTTCCTAATTTTCTCTTTTTTTCGATTTTCTTAAATAATTTTCCTCAAGAAATATAAAATGAAACAAAATAAATTTAAAAATAGATAAAATAAACAAAAATATGAATAACATAAAATGGTGAAATTTTGGTGTCTACACTTCCAACCTACTAAATCGTTGGAGTAAGTGAGTGTTTCTTCCAATTTTCACCAAGAAAACTCCACAAGCCTTCACCTTTCTTCTTGCTAGAGTAGAATTTCAAGTGGTGTGTGATTTGGTGGAGGATTTGTGAGTAAAATGGAAGCTAGAAGAATGGAGTTTCTTCTCCCTTTTTCCCTTGCTTGGTTCGGCCGAATGCCGGAGAGAGAGATGAGGGAGTTGAGTATGAAGCTTGTGACGGAAGATTGGAGGGAAAAGTAGCTCTTAAGTTTTGCTAAAAGTCAACTTCCAATAGTGTCGTAATAGGGTTTCATACTACCACTTTCTCTCTCGTTTGATACACTTATACACTAATCTTCCAAAGTAATTCTTCTAACACTTTAATTACTCATAATTACGAGACTAATACTAATTTCTCAATTCTCCAATTAATCAGACCGGCACGACTTTTGAGAAACTTTCAACGCGCGTACGAAAAAATGAAATTTAAGGGAAATTCATGCAAATACTAGAATAATTAAATAACACTAGGGAAAATAATTATAAAAATGACTAAATTAAGAAATAAAACATGAGCCCTCACATCCTCTCCCCCTAAAAAGAATTTGGTCCACGAAATTCATACCTTGATTTGGAAATAGGTCTAGATATTTCTTTCGAATCTCCTCCTCTACTTCCCATGTTGCTTCCTCTATTTCATGATTCCTCCATAGGACTTTCACTAGAGGAATTTGCTTATTCCTTAGTTCCTTCACCTTACAATCCAAAAGTTTCACCTATTTCTCCTCATACGTTAGTGCCTCGTCAATCTCAATATTTTATTGTTGCAGTACATGAGAGGGATCTGGATGATACTTCTTGAGCATAGATATATGGAAAACACAATGAATTCGAGACAAGCTTGGTGGCAATTCCAGTTTATAGGCCACATTTCCCACACGTTGAAGAATCTTATAAGGTCCTACAAATCTAAATTGCAACTTTTTTCCTTTTCCTGCCATCAAACTTGCCTTCAAAGGCGTAATCTTAAGGAAAACTTGATTTCCAACCGAAAACTCCAAATCCTTTTTTCGATTATCTGCATAACTCTTTTGATGGTTCTGAGCTGTCTGAATCCTTTGGCGTATTAATTTCATCTTTTCATACGCCTCTTCAATCCATAGTACTGCAGTTGGGTCTAAGATTTTTCTTTCACCTACTTCATCCCAACAAGTAGAAGATCTACATTTCCAGCCATAAAGTGTCATACGGAGCCATTTAAATGGATGAATAGAAGCTATTATTATGTGCAAACTCCACCAAAGTCAAATACTTACCCCAACTCTCTCCAAAATCCAAAATATAGGCCCTCAACATGTGCTCAAGGGTCTGCATTGTCCTTTCCGACTGTCCGACAGTCTGGGGATGGTATGTAGTGCTAAAACTCAAATTAGTTCCTAGCATTTTTTGCATCTTCTGCCAGAATCGAGAAACAAACCAAGAGTCTCGGTCAGATACAATACTTACAGGTATCCTATGTAGCCTTATAATCTCATCCAAATATAGTTTTGCTAACTTTTCCAATTGGTACTTCATACTAATTGGCAAAAAATGAGCAAATTTGGTCAATCTATCTACTATCACCCAAACGGCGTTGTGACCTCTTTGTGCCCTTGGTAATCCAGATACAAAATTCATGGTGACATTTTTCCATTTTCACTCGGGTATCTCTAAAGGTTGCAGTAGATCAAACGGTTTCTGATGTTCGTCTTTAACCTGTTGGCAAATCAAACAAGTCTGGAAAAATCGAGCAATTTTCTTTTTCATGTTCTCCCACCAGTACAAGCTCTTCAAGTTTTGGTACATTTTATTCCCTCCAGGGTGTACCGTATACTTGATCGGTGCACTTCTTCTAAGATTTTCCTTTTTAGTCCTTCATCCTTTGACACCACTAAACGATTTCGAAACCTTAGTACACCATTTATTCCCATATTAAAATCCGACTTTTCCCTCTTGTCAACTTTCTCCAACCACTTTTGTACTTCAGAATCCTTTCCTTGTGTCTCCTTGATACGATCTAACAAAACGGATTTCATGACAATGTTCCCAAGAATCACTTTTCTCGGTTCGAGACGAGGGTTTCAAATACTAACCTCTTCCAACAAGTGTAATTCTTTAATCATCAATCCTGCTACTTGCACTTGGCGACTTAAAGCATTGGCCACTATATTAGCTTTCCCTGGGTGATAATTTATCGTGCAATCATAATTTTCTAAAAATTTCACCCATTTTCATTGTCTCAAATTTACTCTTTTTGAGAAAACAAGTACTTAAAGTTCTTGTGGTCCGTAAAAACCTCAAACGTCACTCCATATAGGTAATGTCTTTATTTCTTCAATACAAACACTACAGCTGCAACTCCAAATCATGAGTTAGATAATTACTCTCGTGAAGTTTTAACTTTCTAGAGGCATACGCAATCACCTTATCATTCTGCACCAATACGCACCCCAAGCCTTCTTTAAAAGAATCTATATAGACCACAAAGCTATCATTTCCATTGGATAAAGTTAAAATAGGTGCCTTGTCAAACATTTGTAGACACCAAATTTTTTGTTTTAAACTTTGTTTATTTAATTGATTTAAGTTTAGCTTTATGTGTTCAATTTTAGCTTTTTTAGTTTATTTATTTATTTTATTTTATTTTGTTTTTGGGTCTCTTATTTTATTTTGTTTTATTTAAGGTTAAAAGTATTTCTTATCTACTAAATTTCAGGAAAAGGAAAAGAAAAAGGAAAAAATGACAAGTGGAGGGGGCATGCATGGGGACAAGCGTCCCTTTGGTTACTAGACAACAATGCACCTAGGGGTTCGGTGTTAGAGACACTTGGAGGCCCAGGATATAAAGGGAAAAAGAAATGACAAAAAGAAAAGCTATGGCGAGCTGGGGGAAAGGAAAAAAATAGAAAAATAGACAAGAGAGTTGCGGCAGAGCTTGAGAAAAATCAGAGAAAAAAAGAGAGGGCAGAGGAGGAAAAGATTGGCGGCTGAGCAAAACAGAGGATAAGGAAAGGAGACGGCGGACAAGCAAGAGGGAAGCCGTCGGGTTTGAGGCGGAGCAAGGTGGTGATGGCCATACCAAGGCCGTCGATGTCACTAGCCCAGATGGGGAACCTGTTCAGGGAGGAAGCCGCAGTGGCGGAGAAGAGCAGAGGAGCAAGGCTGCGAAAAGCTTCAGAGCAAAGGAAAGACCAAGCATCGTCTATCGGCAAGGAGTTGCTATTGCCGCTGCTGCTACCGGAATTCACCACCGCCACCGTAACTGGCCATTACCGCCTGCGAAGCTTCACCAGGAACATTGTAAGCTGTTTTTCTCCCCTTAAATTGCAATTTTACTTCTTCAAGGGCAAACTCTGGAAATCCCCAACCCCAAGCATGCTTCGGTGAATTGGTCATTGAGACTTTCTTGATTGATTGTCCGTCATTTGTTTTTGATCGTACGTGCTCTTATGAGATTAATTGGACTGAAGTTTTGTTTATTGAGCCATGTTGGTCCGATTATAGTTCCAAGATATCAAAAAATGGTGAAACCTTTAATGCCCCCAATCTGTTCGATGAAATGTCTAGCCGAAAATTCTTATTGAAAGATGACCTTGTTGCATTTTGTGTGTAAGAAAAAATGACACGGTTAGCAAGTTCCATGCTTGTCAAGATAGGGGATTTTCATGAAAAAGCAGAGTTTTTCAAAGGTTCGGACGGGCTTGTTTTACTTCCTTCCTGTTTCTCTTTTTCTTAGTTTTCCTTTTGTATGAACTCGAATGATTTATGAGATTGTGTGAGAAAGAGTTTTTGTGAATGTATTTTGTTTTGAGAATGGCAACTGAGCTTTTCTGGTATTTTCTGTCGGCAAAGAGGACCGAGATGGCGGATTGATGTCTCTTCTATGGGAGAAGAAGACCCTTGGTCTAAAATTGCAATTTCAGTCCCTCTATTTTCTTTTGTTTTGCAATTTACCCCTAGGGCTCTTGAGTTTCATAATTTTACCCTCAAAACTGTTATAATTCATTCGATTGGGTCCCTGCCACAATTGCAAATTGAGCCTTGAACTTTATCTTTCCTTCAATTCTTGCCCTAAAGTTCTGGAAATCATGATTAGGCCCTAAAAATTTTCTGATATTTGCAATTTAGTCCTTGGCAGCTTTAATTCTTGTAACTTCCTTGCGTGTTTACTTTAATTAACCACCATATTTTGTTTAAATTGCACTTAATTCATAATTTTAAGGGCTGTATAACCAAGTGAGTTTGTGTTTGCATATTTTCTTTAATTTTTCCAAATAAATTGGTACCTTGACCTTTTCTTTTATATTGGAAGATAAATAAATGATTTCACTCCATTAGGGCTCCAAATCAAGGGAGGTACACCCTATCCCTTATTTCTCACTTTATTTGACCCTACTTGCCCGACGTGATTTATGTGCTTAATTGCATGCCTTTTGAATATTTTCATTTTATTTATTTATTTATTTATCCACTTTATTTGTTTTAGTTTTGTATATTTATTTTTTAATTTTGATCATTTGAAAGGCACTTGAATGCCAAAGTTGTAATAGTTAGGGATTTAATTATTTTATTTTATTTTATTTTATCCTTTTCCCCTTAGATTGTAGTAGGGCCTCCCCAAGTGTAATAGTTAGGGGTTCATTTGCTTCATTTTGCTTTGTGTGTGGTTTGCATGCCTATGTGCTATGTGTTACCACTTTTCCTAGGCTTCTGCATCTAGATGAGCATGCCTATGTGTTACGTGAAAATACGTGCCTTGTATGTCTACTTGCTTGTAGTACTATATCTGATTATGTGATGGAATGCACGTTACCGTGGCTAGTCCAATGCTAGTCATGGTCTTCTCCTCGAGCTCTTATAAGTCCAATGCTTGTGAGAGAGCGTTAGTTAAGGGTTAGTCCAATGTTAGACCCAATAGGGCCGTCCCCCTTTCGCTAGTGTCGTATCTGCATGCCTCATTACAACTTCATGCATATTTTCATTTTAGTTTTTTCTCATTTTGCATGCCCCCCTAACCCTTCCCTCACATATTTAGGGCTGCATTCTCATTTTAGACTAGCTCATTTGCTTGCATAGGTTAGGGAGTCACCCTTCTGGTAAGGGAAACGGACGAGTTTAGCTACACATAGCCTTAGCACGCTTGTTTTCTTTCTAACCAAAAGGCAAATCAAAAGTCACGATTTAAGGTCTCCCCGTACCCATCTTGCTTGTATTCATCTAGAGTTCATGCATTTCATTTATCCACTATCATTTTGCACTCTCACTTCATATTCTATCCCTTTTTCCACATTTTCACTTCACACTATCACTTTACATACCTCATCTTGCACACCCATTTGCACACTCCCACTTACACACTATTTGTCTTTTTTATTACTTTTTTTCACTTCACACAAGCTCATGTTTTCACATTGCATACATTTATTTCATTCATTTTCCCATCATTAGCATTACTCATGACCTCTTGGAGGGCTTATCCTTGGCTATCACAACTCATGTGATTTAGTCCGATCGAGCCTCTAAGAGATATTTGTCCCTTTCGATTCCTCATTAGATTTAGGTTTGCATTCATATTAGACGCATCCAAATGCAATACATTTTTTGGTTAGAAATTAAAGAAAATTATGACTAAATCACGCAACTAGCTTAGGCTAGGGTAAAAGGGTGCCTTAGACTTTGTCTTTGCCTTCCCTTTTATCAACCGTGACCCCCGAACTCGTCTCTCTGATTTTCATAGGCTAGGAGTCATCTAAAAAGGTTTTACTTCACTTTTTCAAAAACTACTTCTTGGGTGACTTGGTACACCCTAACTCAATACCAAGTGGCGACTCCTACATTTTTTTTATCAAAACCTTTTTAGATTATCATTTTGGCCAAACCGTCACATTTAAAAGTCCCATGGCCTTTTCCTTTATTTCTCACATTCGCACGCTTCACATATTTTACACACTACATGATTTCCAAACGACTCTTTTTCCGTTTTTCCAAAAATGAGGCGCGACAGCTTGGCGACTCCACTGGGGACTTCCTAAGTGGGTCTGAACACTTGATTTAGTTATTCTTTTCCTCTTCAACCCTTTTCATGTATCGCATTTGAATGTTTAGGGTTGCATTTTTCCTTTTTTTAAGATTTTTGCATTTTGTGCGCATCAACTCACTCCTTCACCTATTTGCGTACGATTGATTTGATGGATGGATGGTTTATTTATGTGATGTGATCTCGTGCCTTGCATTGCATTTGGGTGGGGGGATATTTCCCTAGAGTCTCGCGTTGGTTCTCGATCCCTCCCCTCTAAACTAGCACTAGCATACGTGCATACGCTTTTATTATTTTTTATCCCTCATTTATTTTTCTTTTAGTGGCTTGTCACGCCACTCCACCCTATTAGAATTTTAGGCGACTCACTTGGACTTGTGATCGCGACACGATGTGTGTGTAGCATGATCCGAGGGTCACTCAATCTTCCATTTCAAGCTTTGGGTTCATAGCCTTTAACTTTTAGTCGAAGGTTGAGAATTTTTGATCGATTCACTCATGACATGTAGCCATGACATGATGTGTATGTAGCAGTGCCTGGGGAATCGCTCAAGCCACCGACAAAGAACCTTGAGATTGATGACCTTTGGCTTCTAAGTCTGAAAGCTCGGGGACCTAAAACCTATCGAGTCTAGATGCATTAGTGAGCCAATACCTCATGCATCCATGATAGTTGCCTAGGGTAAAGTTTGCCTTACCCTATTAGAGACACCATTCACGAGGGAAGGGATCCAACCCCTCTATTCCTTTTATTGCTTTATCTCTTTGTATTGCTTTGCTACAAATATGTTATATTTGTCTGATTGAACTAACTTTTCTTGGCTTTTGTCTCCATTGCATTCATAAGCCCTAGAAAATAAGAGTCCTGGTATGGTACTCTCTAGGAGCCTATCCTATTTGATATGACACGTTTAAATTCAATACTTCGCATTTACAACATGAATACATTTCATTTTAGACTCACCCCGACATACAAAAAGGGGTCCTTTAGGTCACGTTTCACTTGTGTATTTCATATTTATTCGCTTTGATAAAATGGAATCGTGCATAAACCCTAGATGGGAATGCCATTTAGGGAATCCTGTGTTAGAAATAAACCGCCCTGTGTCTCGGATACATAATCCAAAGAGACTTGCACGTTTATGTTTCTTGTACCATCTGAAGAGGTAGTGCACGAGGTAAGGTAAGATCCGATTTTTCAAAGACAGCAAAGCAATTTTTGCACATTAGAATATGGGCATCTAACAATCATCTTTTGGCCATTTTAAACAAAATTGGTAAAATTCCCTTGCATAAAGGATATTAATTTGAAGAAATTCACAATGATTCCTCATTGTTGAGATGATAAATATAGAGGCGAAATCTTGATTTTAGAAGGCTCATAGACTAATGCATTGCAATGATTTTTTGTAACTACCAATGGGTAGATAATTCAATCGATTTTTGAATAAACCATCAATTTCATCCAATCCATTTTGTCAATTCATTCAATTTTAGGACAATCTAATCATTTTTGAATAAATCATTAACTCCATTTCGTTCATTTGGCCAATTTACCCATTCTTAGGGCAATCGAGTCGACTTTGAAAAGATCATCAATTTCATTTAATTCAGTTGACCAGTCTACCTATTTTTAGTGCATGTCGGTCGATTTTGAATAAATCAATTTCATCCTATTCATTTGACCCGCTTTTTCCCTTTTAGGGTTTAAGTCTAAGGTTCACTGAACAAATTAATCGAGACATTACAATCTCTTTTACACATCATTTTATATGTTGATCAAAGCAGGCAATCCATTCGGATTTCGTCCTCATTTTTTTAGGGCAAATGTCTCTTCTCACTCCAATTGGCCAAATTTTTCAAATCATTTTTCACTCAATCAGTTGATCGGATTCATCAAGTATTGTATGGTGCCTACCCTAGAGGATTGCATTTTCATGCTAGGCCTACCCTTGGCATAAAAGGGTTCCCCCATAGGACATGCATACCGATTTTATAGTCTTGCTTACTAACTCAGGGTATTTTTTCTTTTATTTTTCCCCCTCTCCTGCATTCATAAAAATGCTTTAATAAGGTGAAAATATTTTTCTATATCTGATAAAATTTCAAAATTACAAGTATTACTTGATTCTTGGGCAGGCCTTGCAATGAAAACATGAAAGATCTATCTGCAAGCGTTAGGCTAAAGCCTCTAAGAGATTTCATAATTGTTTTTCAAAGAAAAATTCTGTATATTTGACTTGTTAATACATTTTTGTCCCAAAAGAAAATGAGACAAAAAGTATGTATATGTGGAGCTCTTCAGAAGTCTTTCTCTTCTCATTTGTAGAAATTGTGTTTCAAACTTTTTCAGCAATAAAGTTTTTTATTATTGTTTTGTATATAATCATGTACATTTCATTCTTTCTTTTGCTCATTGGAGATTTCATGATGAATTTTAAGAAATAAGACTAAATTGAGATTTTTTTTAACCTCTAGCCGAAAATTCACAAGTGTATGTTTTCTAAAATCTTTGCGTACACTAAATTGGTGATCCGAGCTATACAAAAAGAGTGCTCAGAAAAAAGAAGTCACTCCAAAGGTCCAATGAGATACCTTCTTTTCCTTCACTGTACAATTCATATTTTGCCCACTTCTATTAGCTCCAAAATAAAATCAGTCACATTGATTGATAAATTACAAATTGGGACAATCTTTGCTTGAAAATGTCCACTGTGTCTAAATAGATTCAACCCACATCTTAGCAAAAGCAAAAATGTGCACTATTCTCGTTTGTTTTGAAAATTTGGAATGATACTTCAAGCGTTCGTTTCTCTATCCATACAGCTTTTATCATGTGCTCTCCCATTTGAGCCTTTAAAAGAATAATTTCGTTTCAAATAAGCACCTTGATGATCACTACCTTACATTGAAAAATTTTCAAATATAAAAAAGGGAATGGATTCTCAATGAGCATTTCGTTACTTTGGTTGTCATAAAGCGTAAGAATGATGCTTTGGCCATCGTTTCTACAACCTAAACACCATTTATCCATTGCATCCTCATTTGAGCTAAAATGGGTGGTTCTTTTCAAAAGCACTTACGATCGCATCCCACATTGGGGAAGGAGATTGGAGAATTTTTCAAAAGGAGAAAAAGTAAAAATGCTAAAATTAAAAGAAAAGAGGGAATCACAAATTGGAGAAATTTGATTCTACCTGAGCTTCAATTTAAAAAACAAGAAGAAAAGAAAAGAGAGAAAGAGAAAAGAAGAAGAAAGTTTTGTCCGGCAGATCACCTATGTTTCACAGATATGGATGAACAAGGGTTTTCCTCAGTTAATTAATTCAGATACATCCAAGAAATTACGCATTAATGAAAGTTTTCATTTCAGAGTTAGTGTAAGGAACGGAATAAAAGTCAGACCCTCTTCTTTTCAAACCAAACATTCTATCCCTAGTTATCCCTTTTGAGCCTCAAAATAAAATAATTCGTTTGACAACCCCTGAGAATCGTAAACCCCACACTGGGGCAAGTTTGAGTTACAAAGGAAAGAAAAGTCTCAAGAGGCGAAAAGTGATGAAGCAACAAAAGCAAAAAAAAAAAAAAAAGCAAAAATGAAAGAAAAGAGAACCTCGATTAAGCATAAACTGGGGCAAATTTTAAAAAGTTCAAAAGAATGGCAAAAGGCCAAAAAGAAAAAGAAGCAAATGAAAGAGAAATGAGTCTCAATTGAGAATAAACTGGGGCAAGTTCTGATTTAACCCTAAAAGTGGATTAATACAATAATGCTATGACAACCCCACCTTTCCCTAAGGCGAACCAAAGGGGTTAGCGGACTGCCTGCCCAACTCTCGCCAGGACTAACAGTTCAGTTCACATCGATCCAATACGTTCCGGAACATACAAGCCCGCGTAAACAAGTCGAAATTACAAAATGAAAAATCGGAGCCGGCCATGAATAGTACCGGCCACGTCAAAATCCGGCCAAATATCACGCAAACATACACATCTTGAATTTCAGCATTTACATACCAAAATGGCATACAAATTATCCCATAAGTTTATACATGTACGGTTTGCCAAATCAAAAGAGAAAACGGACCCAAAAATGCATTTAAGGTTTCAATCAATGAGCTATACAAAAGATATGTACATCTAGCTCAATTCGGCATCCAACTATCAAATCCAGTCCAAAAGTATTTATTTTCTTGTAAGGAAAACAAAAGGAACAGAGTGAGCTTATGCCCAGTGATATACTATCACATAAGCAACCAAGTCATATAGGCATAAAGTGGTCAAAAGAAATAAACCAAGATCACACATTAACAAGATGGTAAAAGGATACGGACGGCTCTCAAGAGCCCCTTTCCTCGCTCGTATACTTGATCGAACTTCATTGACCCTCCGTCAATGTTTACAAAGTAACCAACCGTAGGTTCCACTTTACTTCCATTCCTTCCACACAACATACCCCTACCGGGCCCGAACTCCAAACAATAGAAATTTGGTAATACTCGAGTATACCGGAATCAAGAGTCTCACTACTACAAGATTCCAAATAACAGTCCCCATGGTTCATCGACTTTCACGACCAAACCCTCGCTGGCTCGATTCAATCGATTACCAATGGGGTTGAGCTCAGTAGTACAGTAAAGGTCGTTGGATACTCGTCCAAACGACACCAAAATCAGTTTTCCATGTACATATCCAGTATCACAGTGAAACAGTAGACAATCAGTAATAATATCAAAAGGGGAGTGAGAGCGATCAAGTACACCCTCACCTGAATCAAATTCAATGGACAAATAAGCCTTCAAGGCATCACATTTACATATGGTAAAGCCACATTGTAAACAAACAAGTGAGTAGTACACTCACCAATTAAGCAAATGATATTTCATGCACCTCCGCCTAAGAGTATCTTGCACCAACGTCACGTCCTAACATATTCAAATAAGCACAATAAGACTTTCAAATAAGCACAATAAGACACAGTAAACCAGGGAAATCCGGAAATTGAATTAAGGTTTAACCCAAAAAAAATAGTTTTTGACATCATTTTGCGGTTTTGGCACCACTGGCACTACGATTATCGGATAGAGGTGTAAGATACACCGTTTCGAAGCTAAGAGATAGGGTTACAAAGTTACAGAAGGCTACTCTATCCAGTTTCGAGTGTAACTAGGTCAAAAATGCAATAAACTACACCAAAACCGTAAAAACAGGTTCACAAACCGCATTCTGGTTCAAACATCATAAGTCAGGCTACCTAAGTCCAAATCAGGTGATTCCAAAGCCATTCGAAAGCTAAAATACAAGGCTACAATTCATCAGAAGACATCAACAACCAAATCAGAACTATTCCCACTCAAATTAACCAATCCCTGACGTAATTATCAAATTCGGGTAGAAACAGGGCAGCAGGGGTAATTCAGTCTTTTCATAAGTTACGTTGCTCCGATTGACTTGAAATTTTGTAGGCATCTCGAAAATATGATTACCTACAACTTTTATGTTTTACCCCAAGGCCAATTCGTCCTCTAACTATGAGGTACAGTGCCGGACAGAATGTAAGACAATGAAACCCTAACTTTTCCAATTTTCTTCCAAAACAGAAATTTCCTGTAATTAACCACTTTTTCCACCTTCTAACTTCTTTAAATATCATTTCCAATCATCATACATGCCCACATAATAATAATCATATGAAAACAGAAAATTCACCAATAATTATAAAACTTCACCAATTCAACCAAAAATCATGAAATAACACCAAAAATCATTACTTCAACTACCTCAAGTCACAAATTAAACATCATTAGGTGGAGGAGAGGGGTTCCTTCACAACTCACCTTAGCAACACAAGAGAGAGAGCAACTAGTCACCTTAGCTTTCCAAACAACTTCACCAATCACCTCACCAACACTAATTGAAGGGGTTTCGTGGAACAAAAGCAAGTTTAAGTGGTTGATTTGGTAGATTTGAGCAAGATTGAAGCCAAAAACTTGAAGAGTTTTCTTTCTTTTGTTGCTTGAAGAGGCCGGCTATGAGGAGGAAGAAAATGGTGAATTTTTGGTATTTTTTTGATTTATTTGGTCAATTGGTAAGAAAATGAATAGTGGTCATAAAGTACAACCAACCAAATGGTGACACTTGTCACCCTATTTAATGCATACATATCCTTTTGTTCCCTCTCATACCAATCCATATAACAACCTTTAATTATCTCATAACACCCGATAATTTAACCCCAGTATCCAAAACTTAATCTAGCTGGCCGAATTTTTTCGAACTTTTCTCACTAGCGGGTCCCACGTCCGGTATACGCTCTTAATTTCTCAAAACCTAACCAATACTAGAAAAATCATCTAAAAACTATATTTACTCATAAAAATTATCAGGAAAATTTTTCTAATAAAGAAAATGCAGAAAACATGCCATTAAAGAAAATAAATCCTAGAAAAATGAGAAAATTACGGGTTCTCACAAATGCGATTTCAGATCATTTAAACCAATTTTAAAATCCGCTTTCAAACCTTAACTTTTCTAAGCACCCCACCTGACCCCATTACAAAAGCCGAAAGTCCTGACTTCTGTTTTTTGCAATATCTCTGTCAAGAAATTTTCTAATTGGCAGGTGATGCTCCTATACTGATGCCAAGAAATTTTTTAAATGTATTTCTGAATTGATTAGCTGTGAGGTTGACAGTACTCATCATCTGAAAGCCCACAAGGACACCTTTGAAAAAAGAGAAAGAAGGAAGAAAAGAAAGAAAAAGAAAAAATAAATGCAAAGAAAATGAAAAAGATTTGATGGTGAAGTCCCCGTTAAGTGATGATGAAAGTCACCAAATCCAAGATCTTTGAGTTCAAAATAGGGGCAATTTTGAAAAAATGCGATTTTCGGTGCAATGTTCTTGAAAGTCTTATTCCTTAACTATCGTTTTCAAGCCATATTACAAGTTCAGAAAGTCCATCGCTGACTTATCCTTCATGACAACCCAAAGTAAGGATTATACTCATAAGAAATCCATCAATCATTTGTGATCATAAGGGTATAACCAGTTTTCACATGTTTAGCTATCGTTCCTACCCATATGTTGCAAGCTTAAAGCTTATATGTTGACTAAGTTTTCGTAAGAAATAAGGGTGACAAACTCTTTGTTTTCACTAAGATGTGATGTTGAATGGATTACATACAATTTTGGGCACAAGAACAAGACAAATCCTGACCTCCCATTTTCCTTAGCCACCTCAAAATCAGAAATAAGATCACTTGATTGGTCCTGAAAGACGAGCTAACAAGAAGTGGTGACCCATTACCCTAAGCATCGATACTAAAGTGAGGAAGAAATCTTCTGTAATTTGATATTATTTTGAGAGAGTCATCATGAAATTTTTGTATGAATTTAAGCAAGACGTTCAATTTTCTTCTCATTATGTGTAATATGAGGTTATCTCTTAAATTTTAAGAAAAACAGTTTCTCACTTTCAAATAAATAGAGAATTATCCAAACAAATTTTTGCAACCAAAGAGGCTTACATTGGGGCAAATTTTTATTTATGAGATTTCACAAAAGAATCCCACACTGGGGCAAATTTTTATAACACGTTTGAGAATTTCGTCCAAGAGTCAAGCAAGACATTTTTCGAATCAATCACGCTGCTTTTTCCATGAAATTTAAGTGCATGTCATACTTTGGTAAGCCCCCTGTGCAGGTATTTATGGTTGAAATTGATGAAAAAGCATCTGGTGATATGAAAGGCCGATACCGAAGAAAGAGAAGAAAGAAGGAAAAAGGGCCCTATACTGGGGCGAATTATTTTTTAAAAGATTCTCTCAAAAAAAATCAAAAAAAAAACCAAAAATCACCAGAAAAATCAAGAAAAATAAAAAAATCCAACAAAAAAAAACAACAAAAATCCAAAAAAAAATCAAATGAAAAAAATCAGAAAAGTCAAAAATCAACAAATCAAGTTTAATTTCTTGTTTCTTGACAAATCAAATTTAATTTCTTATTTTTTTTTTAAAGATCACGTTGGACCTGGACTTTGTGCCGCCAACATCACATTGGGTTTGGATTTTGTGCAACCAACATCACAAAAATCACGTTGGGCCTGGATTCTGTGCCGCCAACATCCCGTTGGGCCTGGATTTTGTGCCGCCAACATCCCGTTGGGCTTGAATTTTGTGCAACCAAGGCAGGCACGGGTTTAATCCCACTGACCAACTCATCATACTGGGGCAAATTATTTTTGGAAAGTATCTCAAAAATAAAAAAAATAAAAAATAAAAAAAATCAATTAAAAATCAAATCAAGTTTTATCACGGCAGAATCCCACTGATCGTTTGTCAAGGCATTTCATTTGCATTGCCACTAGTGAGCACTTCTTTTCCTGTTCGGATCAGTCCCATGATTTTAATTTTGTTCGGGTCAGTCCCACGATTTAAATTTTGTTCAGGTCAACCCCATGATTTTAAATTTTGTCTGAGTCAGTCCCATGATTTAAAGTTTGTTCGGGTCAGTCCCATGATTTAAATTCTGTTCGGGTCTGTCCCATGATTTTAAATTCTGTTTGGGTCAATCCCATGATTTAAACTCTGTTCGGGTCAGTCCCATGATTTTATATTCTGTTCGGGTCAGTCCTATGATTTAAATTTTGTACGGGTCAGTCCCATGATTTAAAATTTGTTCGGGTCAGTTCCATGATTTAAATTTTGTTCGGATCAGTCCCATGATTTAAAGTTTGTTCGGGTCAGTCCCATGATTTTAAATTTTGTTCGGGTCAGTCCCATGCTTTTAAATTTTGTTCGGGTCAGTCCCATGATTTAAATTTCTTGTTCGGGTCAATCCCATAATTTAAATTTTGTTCGGGTCAGTCCCATGATTTTAAATTCTGTTCGGGTCAGTCCCATGATTTAAATTTTGTTCAAGTCAGTCCCGTGATTTAAATTTTGTTCGGGTCAGTCCCATAATTAAAGTTCTCGTTCGGGTCAGTCTCATGATTAATTTCTTGTTCGGGCCAGTCCCATGTTTTAAATTTTTTGTCTGGGTCAGTCCCATTTGTTAAAGGGTCAGTTCTCATTTCAAAAAATGGCAGTCGTTCGAGTAGCTGTAGCCGAAGACACAGGTAAGTATTTGGTGTCTACGTTTTTGTCTCAAGTTTCTTCGAAAGTCAGACAAAGAGGGGCAAACTGTAGATACCAAATTTTTGGTTTTAAACTTTGTTTATTTAATTGATTTAAGTTTAACTTTATGTGTTCAATTTTAGGTTTTTTAGTTTATTTATTTATTTTATTTTGTTTTGTTTTTGGGTCTCTTATTTTATTTTGTTTTTGGGTCTCTTATTTTATTTTGTTTTATTTAAGGTTAAAAGTATTTCTTATCTACTAAATTTCAGGAAAAGAAAAAGAAAAAGGAAAAGAAAAAGAAGAAAAAGAAGAAAAAGAAGAAAAAGGAAAAAATGACAAGTGGAGGGGGCATGCATGGGGACAAGTGTCCCTTTGGTTACTAGACAACAAAGCACCTAGGGGTTAGGTGTTCGAGACACTTGGAGGCCCAAGATTTAAAGGGAAAAAGAAATGACAAAAAGAAAAGCTATGGCGAGCTGGGGAAAAGGAAAAAATGGAAAAAGAGACAAGAGAGTTGCGGCGGAGCTTGAGAAAAATCAGAGCAAAATAGAGAGGGCAGAGGAGGAAAAGATTGGCGGCTGAGCAAAACAGAGGATAAGGAAAGGAGACGGCGGACAAGCAAGAGGGAAGCCGTCGGGTTTGAGGCGGAGCAAGGTGGTGATGAACATACCAAGGCCGTCGATGTCACTAGCCCAGATGGGGAACCTGTTCAGGGAGGAAGCCGCAGTGGCGGAGAAGAGCAGAGGAGCAAGGCTGCGAAAAGCTTCAGAGCAAAGGAAAGACCAAGCATCGTCTATCGGCAAGGAGTTGCTGTTGCCGCTGCTACTACCGGAATTCACCACCGCCACCGCAACTTGCTATTGCCGCCTGCGAAGCTTCACCAGGAACATTGTAAGCTGTTTTTCTCCCCTTAAATTGCAATTTTACTTCTTCAAGGGCAAACTCTGGAAATCTCCAACCCCAAGCATGCTTCGGTGAATTGGTCATTGCGACTTTCTTGATTGATTGTCCGTCATTTGTTTTTGATCATACGTGCTCTTATGGGATTAATTGGACTGAAGTTTTGTTTATTGAGCCATGTTGGTCCGATTATAGTTCCAATATATCAAAAAGTGGTGAAACCTTTAATGCCCCCAATCTGTTCGATGAAATGTCTAGCCGAAAATTCTTATTGAAAGATGACCTTGTTGCATTTTGTGTGTAAGAAAAAATGACACGGTTAGCAAGTTCCATGCTTGTCAAGATAAGGGATTTTCATGAAAAAGCAGAGTTTTTCAAAGGTTCGGACGGGCTTGTTTTACTTCCTTCCTGTTTCTCTTTTTCTTAGTTTTCCTTTTGTGTGAACTCGAATGATTTATGAGATTGTGTGAGAAAGAGTTTTTGTGAATGTATTTTGTTTTGAGAATGGAAATTGAGCTTTTATGGTATTTTTTGTCGGCAAAGAGGACCGAGATGGCGGATTGATGTCTCTTCTATGGGAGAAGAAGACCCTTGGTCTAAAATTGCAATTTCAGTCCCTCTATTTTCTTTTGTTTTGCAATTTACCCCCAGGGCTCTTGAGTTTCATAATTTTACCCTCAAAACTGTTATAATTCATTCAATTGGGTCCCTGCCACAATTGCAAATTGAGCCTTGAACTTTATCTTTCCTTCAATTCTTGCCCTAAAGTTCTGGAAATCATGATTAGGCCCTAAAATTTTTTTGATATTTGCAATTTAGTCATTGGCAGCTTTAATTCTTGTAACTTCCTTGTGTGTTTACTTTAATTAACCACCATGCTTTGTTTAAATTGCACTTAATTCATAATTTTAAGGGCTGTATAACCAAGTGAGTTTGTGTTTGCATATTTTCTTTAATTTTCCCAAATAAATTGGTACCTTGACCTTTTCTTTTATATTGGAAGATAAATAAATGATTTCACTCCATTAGGGCTCCAAATCAAGGGAGGTACACCCTATCCCTTATTTCTCACTTTATTTGACCCTACTTGCCCGACGTGATTTATGTGTTTAATTGCATGCCTTTTGAATGTTTTCATTTTATTTATTTATCCACTTTATTTGTTTTAGTTTTGTATATTTATTTTTTAATTTTGATCATTTGAAAGGCACTTGAATGCCAAAGTTGTAATAGTTAGGGATTTAATTATTTTATTTTATCCTTTTCCCCTTAGATTGTAGTAGGGCCTTCCCAAGTGTAATAGTTAGGGGTTCATTTGCTTCATTTTGCTTTGTGTGTGGTTTGCATGCCTATGTGTTATGTGTTACCGCTTTTCCTAAACTTCTGCATCTAGATGAGCATGCCTATGTGTTACGTGAAAATATGTGCCTTGTATGTCTACTTGCTTGTAGTACTATATCTGATTATGTGATGGAATGCACGTTACCGTGGCTAGTCCAGTGCTGGTCATGGTCTTCTCCTCGAGCTCTTATAAGTCCAATGCTTGTGAGAGAGCGTTAGTTAAGGGCTAGTCCAATGTTAGACCCAATAGGGCCGTCCCCCTTTCGCTAGTGTCATATCTGCATGCCTCATTACAACTTCATGCATATTTTCATTTTCGTTTTTTCTCATTTTGCATGCCCCCCTAACCCTTCCCTCACATATTTAGGGCTGCATTCTCATTTTAGACTAGCTCATTTGCTTGCATAGGTTAGGGAGTCACCCTTCTGGTAAGGGAAACGGACGAGTTTAGCTACACATAGCCTTAGCACGCTTGTTTTCTTTCTAACCAAAAGGCAAATCAAAAGTCACGATTTAGGGTCTCCCCGTACCCATCTTGCTTGTATTCATCTAGAGTTCATGCATTTCATTTATCCACTATCATTTTGCACTCTCACTTCATATTCTATCCCTTTTTCCACATTTTCACTTCACACTATCACTTTACATACCTCATCTTGCACACTCCCACTTACACACTATTTGTCTTTTTTATTACTTTTTTTCGCTTCACACAAGCTCATGTTTTCACATTGCATACATTCATTTTTTTCGTCATTAGCATTACTTGTGACCTCTTGGAGGGCTTATCCTTGGCTATCACAACTCATGTGATTTAGTCCGATCGAACCTCTAAGAGATATTTGTCCCTTTCGATTCCTCATTAGATTTAGGTTTGCATTCATATTAGACGCATCCAAATGCAATACATTTTTTGGTTAGAAATTAAAGAAAATTATGACTAAATCATGCAACTAGCTTAGACTAGGGTAAAAGGGTGCCTTAGACTTTGTCTTTGCCTTCCCTTTTATCAACCGTTGTGAGGACCCATAATTTTATTATTTCAAATTATTGTTAAATTGGTCATTTTAAAAATATTTCGTACTCGAGTTACCAAAAAAAAAATACTAAAGTACATCAATTTCTCGAAAATAAATTTTACCGATTAGTTCTTTACGCGTATATTATTTTAATGCCCAAATTTATTCAAGATGAATTGCTTATCGTGATTTTTATTGATATATATATATATATATATATATATATATATATATATATATACTTGGATTATCATATTTTAGAGTTTTAGAATCGAATAAGTTGAATTTCCAAGTTCAAACGAGAAAACCCTTAAATTTGACCTTTATACCCGCGCATGCCGAAAAGGCCCCGACAGGCACATTAATTTGATTAATTGGAGATTTTAAGAACATGATATTAGACTACTAGTAATGTACTATTAATGTACTAGGGAAATTATCTCAGAGGTTTAGTGCACAAAAGTTGCAAACGAGCGCGAAAATTGGACACGCGAAGACCCTAAACGGACCTAGCATGAGTTGACACTTAGACTTAAGGCACCAATTCTCTCCACTTTCATTACAATACCTGATTTCATTCTCTCTCCTCTCGCCACTCTCTATTGGGCCGAAGATGGGAAGAAAAAAATCTAGCCAAAATCCTCACAAACATGCTTCAATCCACCTCCAAATTTCATCATCCATTAGAGGGCTTTGATCCTAGCTTGGAAGAGGGGGCTGTTTATCGGTTTTCTTGGAGGAATTTCGGTCAAGATTTATGCTCTAAAGCTGTCCAACTAAGTTCTTGAGGTAACTCACTCACCCACGCTTCAATCTTGCAAAATTATAGATCAAATGGAGCAAAGGTAGCATGGGTTTGCAACCTATGGTAGAATTTGGGTTGATTGGTTGAGTAATTATGTTCTTGCAATTTCATGACATGCTCGAGGGTTTGAGGATGCTTATTGGTGGCTGATGTGATGAATTAACATGTTGTGGTTGCTGATATTGTGCTATGATACATGTATATAGAATGATTGATGGAATGAAGTTGGAAGAAAGTTAGAAATTTGGAGAAGGTACTGTCTGAAATTTCTGACTTGCTGCCCGACTTTCTTGTTTGCTGCTGCCCTGTAATTTCGAAAATTTTCTGGTGCAAATTGAGCTTCCAAATTGGTGTAGATATGTTGTGCTATGTGTATTATGGTTGTCTACCAAAATCAACCCAATTGGTTGGTTAAAATTTGAGTTACAAGTAAAGAAGCAAAACTGGAACAAGCTCCGGAATTTTCTGACCAGCAACATTTATGTAGCTATAACGCTTTGCTCGTTGATCGAAATGGAGTGCCGTTTGCGGCATTTGAAAGTAGACTATTAGAGCTTTAAAATGGTACCAAGCTCATTTTCTAGTTCGTCCCGAGCGATTCATGGCGAGTTTTGAAATTTGGCTGCCTGCTTATTACTGTTCATCCGAGACTGTCCAGAAAATCCCTTTTTGCTGCTTGATTTTGAACCACTTATGTCTGGATTTTGGAAATGATTTCTTCTACACAAATATATCCTTATAAACCTAGTTTCTAAAGCCACCAACCATTTTCAATTTCACTGAGAATCGAGTGAGATACGGCCTAATTAGCGAAGTGCATTAAATCTGGAAAATATCTGGAAAGGCCAACAGTCCAGGAATTTTAGCGAAACTTCAACTTTTATTTCTTGAGCTAGGAAGATCGGAATCGAGTTCCGTTTCTTTTATTTAAAACCTGGATTGGAACTTTACATACATGTCAAATTTCAAAGGCTGGTTTTGATTCTATGATTTTTAACGAAATTCCAAAATTATTGGGAAAACTTGGACTGTTTTGACCTATCTTCAATGAATAGTAAACTTTCTTGGAGAAATTGACTTGTTTCTGATTTGATTCTTGGAAAGTGACCTTCTACAAATTTGTTATGCTTCGAATGAAGTTTCTGATGGTGTAAAATTTTCCATTTTTACACTTTCCGAACTTCCGGACTGATTTTTTTTCAAGAATGACTCGAAAAGTGAAAATTTCCAATTTGGACCTAAATGTTCTTTTAAGGGCCTATATTACATTTTTACAACTCTTAGAGCATTTCAAACCTATTTTCATGGTGAACTTGAGTTCACCTATCACTTGATACCTCATTTGAAAGTCGGTTCCTTATGAACTGAAATACTTTGGACACTTGAATTTTGGAGTCAAAATTGACTATTTCTTTTCTTTACATGAATACTGTATGGCCTGGAATTTGAGATACAATGCATTATTGCATACTTTCAGGATCTCAAGAGGACTTCGAGGGAACTCCCGGCGAAGTGTCTTAGAGCTAATTTCTCAAACTTTGACTTTTGATACTTGGTGAGTATCAAGTGCATGTGAAGTGTTTAAATGAAATGATTCTTGTACTTGCCAGTTAATGAGGCTAGAGCATACTTTATCGCCCTTGTCCTCTCTTTCATGAGATTGCTTGCTTGATAAGTGATACGTGTTACATGTGAATGCAAATGAAAGTGTTTTTCGTGAGCATTGAGCGGCAGAATGTATCGTGCCCTTTTTGGGTAGGAGGTACCGCTCATCCCGTCTCAATGCTATGACCAAATCTTGTCGATTGGAGCTTCGTCTCATCGACCTAAAAGTGAATGGGGGGACGCCCCAACCCATTGGCTAGCCTTGTAACTCGAGCCGGCAAGGGCTTGGTCGAGAAACTTGGTGAACATTGGGAAGTGTTATAGCTTGATCCAAATAAGGGGTCTTGCTAGGTATACTTGTTAAGTGATACCACCTACATGCTTGTTTGGTTACGGATCCAAGAGGGTGTCATGGTGGCTGGAGGTAGTAAGTGGAGTTCCATATGGATAACTGTGAAAGTTGACGGAGGATCAACTACCTGAGCTTGGATCGCGCGTGGATTAGCTCTTGAGAGCTTCCGTATCCTTTTATTGTGATTAAATTCCCTAGTTGCTTAATGTTTCGCAGTTACTTGTTACTCGAGTTATTGCTTTATATTGTGTCTTTGCTAGCATGCTTGCATGTTATTCCCTTGGCCTCACTGAGCGTTAGCTCACCCCAATTTGTTTTCCTTAACAGGTTTGGAAGTAGAAGTTCCGAGGCTTAATTAGTGACCCCCAAAAATAATTTTTCCCCACAGGGCTCGAGGCCAAAGAAAACGCTAGTATTGAGTTATTAGTGCCTGAAGGGATATCTCATATATAATTTGAATTCGACTCACTTGATAAGTATTTGATGTAATTATTTGAGAACTGAGGACTTTTGTCTTATTCGGGGAATGATACCCTTACTTGAGATTTGTAATGTATCTTATCTCGCTCTAAGTTTGAAAAATGTTATTTCGTTTATTCTTGAGGTTGTACCCTATGTTATTGGATGTGAGTGATGTATTTTATTTGAGAACTGTAGTGAGTCCCGGCGAGAGCTGGGCAGGCGGTCCGCCGTGCCCTTTGGTTCGCCTTAGGGGGAGATGGGGCTGTCATAGTTGGTATCAGAGCCCAGGCTCTAGATCTTGTTGTGTATTCTAGGCATAAAGTTTTGGATGCCTGACTGTGGGATTAATTTGAATATTATGTGAACTGGAGGATCTATTATATCCTATGGGTTAAAGAAATTGGTTATTTGAGAGTTTTTTACTTGGGACTTGTAGAAATAAAAATTGAGGAATCAGGTGATGTTATATTGAAGGAAAATATGGAATGAGGATTAGTAGTGAAAGATTGGACGAATTTGAATTATTATTATACTTGTAAGTGTGGAAAGAATTAAGGTAATTATTAGTACTGGTTATGGAGGATAAGAGACCGAGATTTGATGGTCAAACTCCATGTATGATGATTTTGAACCAAGATAAAAGAGTGTCAAAGGAATAAAATGCATCTTCCCGCCCATTTACCTCCTAGAGAATTTCTGCTTTGAAATTCTAAAGAAAAACGAGGATGTACTAGTTTTATTTTCAAACGATGATTGGAAACAATATATATATGCTGTAAGTATGTATAATTTTCCGATTTTGGTAAATATGTGAATTTTACTTGAATTTCAATCTGAAAATTTGTGAATAACTGATGATTTTGTTGAATTTTGTATATGATGGGATGATACAAGATTAAAATTTTCTAAACTAAGTTTTTCCCCCTTGATTGTATATTGGTGTATTCTCACACTTGAATTTGTCTATGCTTTACACAAAAAAAAAAAAAATCTTGAGTTTTCGGAAGAATGGTGAATTTAAGTTTTTATAATGTAAATCTTGAACTTGATAAGATTTTTGTTACTTTAAATACTCTTCTTATGTTTTAAAATTCTTAGTTTTCAAGAAGAGTGAGCCTATCTTTAGGTGTACGGACTGAGGGAACTTTGAGATATAGAATAACCGCATTCAAGAGCACGAAGTTAGTGTGAATTGACTTGGTTTCCATTTGACACGTAAGTTAGCAAGTTGTACTTATTTCTTGGGTTTGAACTTGGAGCTTGAGGCTTTAACTATAAAACCCTAAGACTGGTTATTCTTGGAGATGATGGTGCTCTGGCTCGTGGCTTGCTTATTAAAGATTTTGAATTTCGAATGAATAACCTTTGGTTTCAGCTTGTGTTATGGTTTGATTGGATCTAATTTCGGAAAGGCATGTGATCTGATTGAAATTAGTGATATTTGGACCCTTTGGTTTAACTAAGGACTTAAGAAGGGTGGTGCACACCGTGAGGCCTTTTGTATCCTGCTTGCATATACTTCTATATTTTGTGGCACTTAATTGCCTATATGCAGTATTTGGCATATTGGGCTTGTTTTGTGACTTCTAACTCGTGCTATAACTTTTGATACATGTAAAGAAGCATGTTTTGATTTTAAATATTTTTGCAACTTGTATATGCATTAAGTTCTTTTATGCTTAGTTATTCCTTTTCTTGTGCTTATAGACTTCTATTAAGTATGGCAGCAGGAATGGGAAAAAGGGGTCGCGGCCTAGGGCTTAGACAACCCCGTACTCATTAGAAAAATTGATGGATAGTCTTATATAATTTAATGAGACCCTAGTACTGAATATAAATCGAGAATAAACCAGAAGATTAGATCTACCAGTGTATAATGGATTAACCTAGTTGGGAACTTGGTGAGATTTTCCTGTGCGAAATTTTAATAGTTGCTTTATACGTATATTATGAGTGGTCCTATGGCCTTCTTTCAACTTTTATGAAGTTTGAACTCTGAAAGTATTTCGTTGGTTTGGTGAGATGACTTGAACTCATTATCTATTTGTTCTACTTGAATAAAAGCGCTTTCAATTTTACTTGACTATTACTATACCCAGATTCACTTGTTTTACTTTTTCACAAAATTTATATATATATGTATACACATTTTGAACTTGTTTGAGAATCGAAATCAGATTGAGTTCAAGTTCGAATATTTTCTTAGGAACATGAATGCCTATTTGTTATGAATCAGAGATTAGAAATGATCGGGTTTTATGTACTAGTAGAGTTAGCTCTTGGTTTGGATATAAAAGGGTGGTAAAGGTGTTGCATCACAGATTATGCGAATATGAACCTACATGTTTATTTATCTTTCTTAAAGGTATTTTCTAAAATATACGCTTTACCCGAACATAGATTTAACTCGAAATTTTGAGGAAAAGTGTTGGAATACCCTCCATGTATATGTTATGATTATTATGTATATGTTTTAAAATTCATGCATTAAGTCGCATGATTAATCTTCTTAAATCTATTTAAGAGATTTGAAATATGTATTGATGATTGTGGTTAAACATTATTTGAAATCTCTTACTAAGAAAATTTAGTTTTGGATCATGAAGAAAATTTGTATCTTTAACTCTAATTTTGAAAATTTTGAATCGCATTTTGCCACAGATACATTCAAAATACATCAAAAGTCTCGACTTTATCTTGTAGGTCATGATTGGTTAGATTTAGACAAACTTTTGAGGAAAAGGATTCTGGTCCTATTAGTGCGTAACAGTTTTTAGTCAAGGTTTGGAACTTGTTTCTTATGGCGTGTAATTTATGGTTTCACTACATACGTGAGTAAGACCTTAGAACGGAAGTACATATCATTATATCAAGGGGTATTACTTTATTTGTGGGTGTGAATTTTCTTACGTATCAAATTCGTGGAGAGGTAAGAGTAAATATACCTGGATGACTTAGATGCGTGAGAATTTATAGGTTGTGGATAGTTAAGTTTTAAATTTTGATTTGCTACTCATTTAGATGCTTTTAGTTGTTGATAGGCTGACAGTCAGGATTAAGCAAATGGATGAAATGAAAAGTTTGGAAGAGATGCGTATAGAAATAGAAGTTCTTCGCAAGAAGTTGGAATTCCAGACTAAATTGGTTGAATTCTGGGAAGAACGATGCAAACAAGAGTTTGTAGAGAAGATGGAATTATGGAACAAGGAATTGGAAATGAAAAAGAAATACGAAGGAGTATTGGAGGAACTTTAGGAAAGAAAAAAAAACTCGAGGGGATGCGACCCACTATTCAAGTTTCACCTCAGTATATTTCTAGCAACCAAGTTAAGGGTAGTGAAGGAAACTCCCATAATGAAAAAAGGGAAACGTAAAGAGAGATGTGAACATGAATTTGTTGTGGAGCAGAGAGAAAAGAAGAAAAAGAAAAAGGAGAATTCTCAAGCTAATCAGGCCGTAACTTGTAGAGTAACTTGTGGATACTGTGGCAAGTTTAATCACACTGAGATTATGGGCTGAAGGAAACAAGGAAATGCTTGCTATGCGGGAGTCCTGAGCATTAAGTTTTAAGTTGCCCGAGGAACTCCTCAGCAGCTCGTTAAGTCTACTGCAAAACAGTCGAGTGTTAGAGGGAGTGGTTAATACTAATGACTGTGAGAAGAACCAAAGTATTAGAAGCTCTACGAGTGAAGATGGATTTGACTTTGCTTAAAGACAAGGATTATGATTATAACCTAGCCTATACTGAGACTTTTGAAGGTTGTAATCTTTTGTGTAAGGGATGAAATCTTTTGTTGCTTTGAACATGGATGACTTAGCATGTTTTGCTACAATCTTGTTTATTCCCTTTTCTTTTGAAATGATTTGATAAACTTATCCTAACTTGATGAAACTATTATGGTCTTTTATAGCAAATGAAAGTTTACTTTGCATTTAATCAATTTCATGACTTATTCATATATCTAAATTTTGTTACGCTTATAACCTTGTGAGAAGGCCATGTCTATAATATCGAGGCTGGAATCAAGTGGGTATTAGGAATAAATATCTTTTACCTTGCATAAATGAATCATTTGGGTATCTACAAGAGACAGTAGTACTTTCCAAGTTAGATTTAATACAGGATTACAACTAATTGAGGATTCTAGAGGAAGATATGATTAAGGCTAGTTCATTAGAAAAGTAAGCACTTTGAAATTCAATTATGCCATTGGGAGTAATGAATACACCAGTAGCATTAATGGATTTGGGTCTTTAAGTCGTATTTGGGTTAAAAATTGGCAGTAATACTCATAAATGACTTGGGGACTACAATAAGATATTATTGAATGTAAGGTTTCATTTCGTACTTCGATATTTGCATACATGTATACGGAACCAGATATGATTTTTGAAGTTATTGATTCTTGAGGGCTCTTACTATCTATTTTGAAAGATTACTAGGGTTAAGGTCCAGTAGGACAAAACTTGTGTGCAAATAAGATCTTATCGAATTTGATCTGCGAGATATTTAAAGTTCATTGCGTATACCAATTTAGAGGGCTATTACATCATTTGTTCTTGAATTGACAAATTTCTTAAGGCAATTGAATCTGTGAACCGCATGAAGGAATTGTTATCTCGCTCGTCGTGAACATATTAAGAAAACAAGACTTATGTGATATTTAATGCGGAATAAGTTTTACAATTCGTAAGAGTGGGATGCAAAAGTGACATCTGGAGTTTTTGAGTTAAGGTATGAATTTCGAGGACGAAATTCTCTTAAGGGGGAGAGAATGTGAGGACCCATAATTTTATTATTTCAAAATATTGTTAAATTTGTCATTTTAAAAATATTTCGTACTCGAGTTACCCAAAAAAAATACTAAAGTACATGAATTTCTCGAAAATAAATTTTACCGATTAGTTCTTTACGCGTATATTATTTTAATGCCCAGATTTATTCAAGATGAATTGCTTATCGTGATTTTTATTGTTATATATATATACTTGGATTATCATATTTTAGAGTTTTAGAATCGAATAAGTTGAATTTCCAAGTTCAAACGAGAAAACCCTTAAGTTTGACCTTTATACGCGCGCGTGCCGAAAAAGCCCCGACAGGCACATTAATTTGATTAATTGGAGATTTTAAGAACATGATATTAGACTACTAGTAATGTACTATTAATGTACTAGGGAAATTACCTTAGAGGTTTAGTGCACAAAAGTTGCAAACGAGCGCGAAAATTGGACACGCGAAGACCCTAAACGGACCTAGCATGAGTTGACACTTAGACTTAAGGCACCAATTCTCTCCACTTTCATTACAATACCTGATTTCATTCTCTCTCCTCTCACCACTCTCTATTGGGCCGAAGATGGGAAGAAAAAAATCTAGCCAAAATCCTCACAAACTTGCTTCAATCCACCTCCAAATTTCATCATCCATTAGAGGGCTTTGATCCTAGCTTGGAAGAGGGGGCTGTTTATCGGTTTTCTTGGAGGAATTTCGGTCAAGATTTCTGCTCTAAATCTGTCCAACTAAGTTCTTGAGGTAACTCACTCACCCACACTTCAATCTTGCAAAATTATAGCTCAAATGGAGCAAAGGTAGCATGGGTTTGCAACCTATGGTAGAATTTGGGTTGATTGGTTGAGTAATTATGTTCTTGCAATTTCATGACATGCTCGAGGGTTTGAGGATGCTTATTGGTGGCTGATGTGATGAATTAACATGTTGTGGTTGCTGATATTGTGCTATGATACATGTATATAGAATGATTGATGGAATGAAGTTGGAAGAAAGTTAGAAATTTGGAGAAGGTACTGTCTGAAATTTCTGACTTGCTGCCCGACTTTCTTGTTTGCTGCTGCCATGTAATTTCGAAAATTTTCTGGTGCAAATTGAGCTTCCAAATTGGTGTAGATATGTTGTGCTATGTGTATTGTGGTTGTCTACCAAAAATCAACCCAAATGGTTGGTTAAATTTTGAGTTACAAGTAAAGAAGCAAAACTGGAACAAGCTCCGGAATTTTCTGACCAGCAACATTTGTGTAGCTATAACGCTTTGCTCGTTGATCGAAATGGAGTACCATTTGTAGCATTTGAAAGTAGACTCTTAGAGCTTTAAAATGGTACCAAGCTCATTTTCTAGTTCGTCCCGAGCGATTCGTGGCGAGTTTTGAAATTTGGCTGCCTACTTATTACTGTTCATCCGAGACTGTCCAGAAAATCCCTTTTTGCTGCTTGATTTTGAACCACTTATGTCTGGATTTTGGAAATGATTTCTTCTACACAAATATAGCCTTATAAACCTAGTTTCTAAAGCCACCAACCGTTTTCAATTTCACTGAGAATCGAGTGAGATACGGCCTAATTAGCGAAGTGCATTAAATCTGGAAAATATCTGGAAAGGCCAACAGTCCAGGAATTTTAGCGAAACTTCAACTTTTATTTCTTGAGCTTGGAACATCGGAATCGAGTTCCATTTTTTTTATTTGAAACCTGGATTTGAACTATACATACATATCAAATTTCAAAGGCTGGTTTTGATTCTATGATTTTTAACGAAATTCCAACATTATTGGGAAAACTTGGACTGTTTTGACCTATCTTCAATGAATAGTAAACTTTCTTGGAGAAATTGACTTGTTTCTGATTTGATTCTTGGAAAGTGACCTTCTACAAATTTGTTATGCTTCGAATGAAGTTTCTGATGGTGTAAAATTTTCCATTTTTACACTTTCCGAACTTCCGGACTGATTTTTTTTCAAGAATGACTCGAAAAGTGAAAATTTCCAATTTGGACCTAAATGTTCTTTTAAGGGCCTAGATTACATTTTTACAACTCTTAGAGCATTTCAAACCTATTTTCATGGTGAACTTGAGTTCACCTATCACTTGATACCTCATTTGAAAGTCGGTTCCTTATGAACTGAAATACTTTGGAAACTTGAATTTTGGAGTCAAAATTGACTATTTCTTTTCTTTACATGAATACTGTATGACCTGGAATTTGAGATACAATGCATTATTGCATACTTTCAGGATCTCAAGAGGACTTCGGGGGAACTCCCGGCGAAGTGTCTTAGAGCTAATTTCTCAAACTTTGACTTTTGATACTTGGTGAGTATCAAGTGCATGTGAAGTGTTTAAATGAAATGATTCTTGTACTTGCTAGTTAATTAGGCTAGGACGTACTTTATCGCCCTTGTCCTCTCTTTCATTAGATTGCTTGCTTGATAAGTGATACGTGTTACATGTGAATGCAAATGAAAGTGTTTTTCGTGAGCATTGAGCGGCAGAATGTATCGTGCCCTTTTTGGGTAGGAGGTACCGCTCATCCCGTCTCAATGCTATGACCAAATCTTGTCGATTGGAGCTTTGTCTCATCGACCTAAAAGTGAATGGGGGGGACGCCCCAACCCATTGGCTAGCCTTGTAACTCGAGCCGGCAAGGGCTTGGTCGAGAAACTTGGTGAACCTTGGGAAGTGTTATAGCTTGATCCAAATAAGGGGTCTTGCTAGGTATACTTGTTAAGTGATACCACCTACATGCTTGTTTGGTTACGGATCCAAGAGGGTGTCATGGTGGCTGGAGGTAGTAAGTGGAGTTCCACATGGATAACTGTGAAAGTTGACGGAGGGTCAACTACCTGAGCTTGGATCGCGCGTGGATTAGCTCCTGAGAGCTTCCATATCCTTTTATTGTGATTAAATTCCCTAGTTGCTTAATGTTTCGCAGTTACTTGTTACTCGAGTTATTGCTTTATATTGTGTCTTTGCTAGCATGCTTGCATGTTATTCCCTTGGCCTCACTGAGCGTTAGCTCACCCAATTTGTTTTCCTTAACAAGTTTGAAAGTAGAAGTTCCGAGGCTTAATTAGTGACCTCCAAAAATAATTTTTCCCCACAGGGCTCGAGGCCAAAGAAAACGCTAGTATTGAGTTATTAGTGCCTGAAGAGAAATCTCATATATAATTTGAATTCGACTCACTTGATAAGTATTTGATGTAATTATTTGAGAACTGAGGACTTTTGTCTTATTCGGGGAATGATACCCTTACTTGAGATTTGTAATGTATCTTATCTCACTCTAAGTTTGAAAAATGTTATTTCGTTTATTCTTGAGGTTGTACCCTATGTTATTGGATGTGTGTGATGTATTTTATTTGAGAACTGTAGTGAGTTCCGGCAAGAACTGGGCAGGCGGTCCGCCGAATCCTTTGGTTCGCCTTAGGGGGAGGTGGGGCTGTCACAACCGTGACCCCCGAACTCGTCTCTCTGATTTTCGTAGGCTAGGAGTCATCTAAAAAGGTTTTACTTCACTTTTTCAAAAACTGCTTTTTGGGTGACTTGGTACACCCTAACTCAATACCAAGTGGCGACTCCTACATTTTTTTTATCAAAACCTTTTTAGATTATCATTTTGGCCAAACCGTCGCATTTAAAACTCCCATGGCCTTTTCCTTTATTTCTCACATTCACACGCTTCACATATTTTACACACTACATGATTTTCAAACGACTCTTTTTTTCGTTTTTCCAAAAATGGGGCGCGACAATGTTTTTTTAATTTTTGGAAACTCTCTTCACACTTAGAGCCCCATATAAACTTCTCACTTTTCTTAGTTAACTCGGTCATGGGTCCCGTAATCCTAGAAAAATCTTTAATAAACCTCCGATAATACCCTACTAACTGTAAGAAACTTCGAACTTCAATAGAGTTTTCCGGTTACTTCTACTTAGAAACTGCTTCAACTTTGGTCGGATCCATATTAATTCCATCCTTAGAGATTATATGACCTATGAAGGCCAATTCCTTCAACCAGAATTCACGTTTACTAAACTTAACATACAATTGATATTCCCTCAAGGTTTGCAAAACAATCCTCAAATGTTTCTCATGATCATCCAGAGTTTTAGAATATACCAATATATCGTCAATGAATACCACCACAAACTGGTCTAGAAAAAGTTTAAAGATTCAGTGCATTAAATTCATAAAGGCTGCAGGAGCATTAGTCAATCCGAATGGTATCACTGTGAACTCAAAGTGTCCGTATCTCGAGTTAAAGGCAGTCTTAGGTATATCTTTTTCCAAAATCCTCAGCTAATAATAACTCTGCCTAAAATCCAACTTTGAGAATACTACTACCCCTTGTAATTGGTCAAACAATTCATCAATGTGGGGCAAAGGGTACTTAATCTTGATGGTAACATCATTCAAGCCTCGGTAGTCTATACAAAACCTTAAATTCCCATCTTTCTTCTTAACAAACAATACCAGAGCTCTCCACAGTGAATCACTTTTTTTATAAAGCCTCGCTCTAGAAGATCCTGTAATTACAATTTCAGTTTTTTTGATTCAACTGGAGCCATTCTATAAGGCGTCTTAGAAATAGGTGCTGTTCCTGGAGTCACATCGATTTTAAAAGTTATTTCTCTTTCAGGTGGCAAAGATTCTAGTTCCTCGGGAAAAATATCCGGATACTCCTTAACTACTGGCATGTCTTCTAATCTCACCTTATCATTAGAAGTATTTATAAGAAAAGTCAAATATCCTTGAGCTCCTTTACTCAACATCTTTCTAGCTCGAATTCCTGAAATAAGAGCAGATGAGGCTAGCCTGCCCCTTACATTCAACTTTAGGGTTGCCTCTCCCAGAATACACGGTTCTATCATTTTCATCTTACAATTCAACTGAGTATGGTAACAGACTAACCAGTCCATTCCTAGGATAACATCATATTCCTTAATAGCTAAGTTCATCAAATCCGCCAACAATTTTCGCTCTCCAACCCATATCTCACAATCCTGTACATCAAGTTAGCAATTAAACTTTGATTCCCAGTAGGCATTCTAACCTCCAAGTCATAAGGTAACTTAATTGCCTTCACATCCATCCCACTCATGAACTTAAGGTTTACAAAAGAATACGTTGCACCATGGTCAATTAAAACCTTAGCTAAATGGTGGAAGATAGGGATCGTATCTTCAACTACCTCAGTGGCATCAGGAATCTATTGATGATCCAAAGTATAAAACCTAGTCGGCACCTTAGGTCGGCTCCTTCCAGCACTGGACTACTTAGATGCCGATTTCTCTGACCTTTGGGTACTATCTCCCTTTTTTGGTATATTTGGACATTTTGAGATCTGGTGCTCAGTACTATCATAGTATAAACACTTTTTCGATTTATTGCAGCACTCATTCTCCATGTGGTTCAGCTTACCACAATAGCCACAAACTACTTGAGGAGCCATGGCCTGACCACTAAAAGGTGTTCCTCTCGCTTGACCTTACCCATTGCGGCCTCCTCTTGATAGAGCCCTTCTTGGTGCTCCAATAGTCCTTACTCCTCCAGTACCTCTTTCCATCTTAGGAGGTGGGTACTCTTACTTGATTGTCCAGGAGAGTAATTAGGAGTGCTCTTTTCTTAGTATGAAAGTTCCTAACTTGCAATCTTGCATTTTCAACTTTCTGCGCTTTCTCTAAACTTTCAGTGAACGTAGAGATTTGGTGTGAGAACCCGTAAATTTTCGTATTTTCAAGGGTTTTATTTTATTTAATCGCATGTTTTTCTGTAATTTCTTTATTAGAAAATTTTCTAACGCGTTTTATAAGTAAATAGGGTTTTTAAAACATTTTTCTAGTATAATGGAGTTCATGAGATTTTTGAAGCGTATATCGGGCGTGGGACCCGCTAGTGCAGTAAATTCGGCCAACTAGGTTAAGTTTAGTATACCGAGTTTATTTTACCAGGTGTTAAGAGACAAGTAGAGGTTCCCAAATGGATTGGTGTGAGAGAGACAAAAGGATAAGTATACATTAATAAGGGTGACAAGTGTCACCTTGTGATGGAATCTTAAGTTTTGACCACTATTCATAACTTTACCATTTAATCAAAATTGGCAAAAAATCATCTTCATTCTTTCCCCTCTTGGCCGAATTACTCTAGGAAGAAAAGAAAAAAAATCTTCAACTTTCTTCATCTCAAATCTTGCTCAATCATCCAATCTAACCGATTAAACTTGAGTTTCCTCCATAAAACCCTTTAGTTTAGTGGTATTAAGGTTGGTAGTGAAGTGGTTTGGAAGGCTAAGGTACCAAGTTGCTTCTTTTCTTGGGTTTGCAAGGTAAGTGACCAAGGAACCTTTCCTTTAATCTTGTTAATGTTCAATTGATGGCTTATGAGAGTTAAATAGATGGTTTTAGGTGTTGTTTCATGCCTTGTGGTGGAAATTGGTGAATTTTCATATTTATTCATGATTTTCTGTTTTCATATGATTAATATTGTGTGGCCATGTATGATGGTCTAGTATGGGTTAGAATGAAGCTTTGGTATGATAATTGTAATGATTAGTGGAAAATTTCTGGTTTGAAGCAAAAATTTCCAGAATTAGGGTTTCTATTAGGCCTGTTCTGGCCGGTACTGTTACCCCTAGTTAGAGGCTGAATTTGCCTTAGTACAAAACATGAAAGTTTTAGAGGATGATGTTTTATAGGTGTCTGCAAAATTTCAGCTCAATCGGAGCAACGTATCTTGTGAAAACATGGAAATACCCCTGCTGCCCTGTTTCTATCCGAACATGCTAATCAGCTTCTGTAATTGGTTGTTGTGACCAGGAATACTACTGATTTGGTTGTCGATGTCTTCTTAAGACTTAAAACCTTGTATCTTAACTTTCAAATGGATTTGGAATCACTTGAATTAAAGTTGTATATGCTGAGATATGACTAAATGAATCAGGACTGCCACAGTAAACTTCGAATTGGAAAATCTGGAGTTGTTTTGGTAAATTTGACCTAGTTAGGGTGAGAACTGGACTGAGTGGTCTCCATGAAAGTTATAGCTCTTTGTCTTAGCTTCGAAACGGTGTAAATTTCACCCAATCCGATAAGTGTAGCTCCAGTTGTGTCCGTTCCGCTAAATGACGTCAAAACTGTCTTTTGGTTCTAGGGTTTATAATTGGGGCTTTTCTAGGGTTTCTTTGTTGAGCTACCATTTGGTTGTTTTGAAGGGTATTGTGGCTCTAATTAAAGGTGTTTGATAGTTTGTGATTGGGTGTTGTGGTTTGGTTGGAAAGTAAAGAAAGACAAGGGAAATGCTGTCAAAATTTTCGCGGAGCTTCTGCACAGTCTCGGGAAATTTGCTATATCTTGATGTAGGAATGTCGGAATTAAGTTCCGTTTGTTACGTTTTAAACTAGATTCATAGGGCTATAAACCGTGTAAATTTCTATAAATTTCAAACCCTGTTTCTATCTGTACAATTTCTGGTGATTTTTCAAAGTTGACTGAAATATTGTACCTGTTCTGTCTTTCACTGGATAAAGCAGCAACTTGAGGCTTGACTTTGATTGACTTGCGTTCTGAATCTTATGAAGGTGTTCTCTCAAAAGTTATAGCCCTTTGAATGCATTTTCCAACGGTATAACTTTTACTAATTTTGGACTTACAAAACTTGAGATATGAGTTTTCATATAGGGTTGCGCGAAACTGGCAAATCCTGTTTTCCTAGTATCGACTTTACTTTCATTTTCTACTTCAAATTTGGAGTTGGTCAGTCATTGTAGGTAGGGCTTTGAAGTTGTTCATGCCTTTAAGACTAATTGTTACCTTTTCACTCCAAGGTCACCTCTTTGCTTTGCATTAATGGCTCTTTTGACTAGGCATATGGCTCGTAATCGAATCTCACTTGCGAATTTCATAGTAGGTCTTGGAGTCGAGTCTTAAGTGTTTGCCTTGATTGTTCTAGGAGGTGCCGACAATTAAAGCCACACTTGGGAAGGAAACTTTTGAAGTTATCCTTATTTGAACTAGTGAGTGTACCACTCCCTTGCATTGTTGCTATTTGAGTTATCTGTACTTGAAATCTATGACATGAATGACTATGAATCCTGTTTAGTTGATTGAGACGAGGGTGTACTTTATCACACTCGTTCTCTTGCCTGTGTTGTACCAACTGAAATCTATTACTTGTACTTGTTATGAACTTAAGCCTGTTACTTGCACTTGTTATAATGTCGTTTGGAAGTGTATCCAATGACCTCCTTGTTAAACCTGAGCTCAAGCTCATGGGGAGTTAATTAAATTGAGCCATGCAAGGGCTTGGTCGACGAAATTGACAATCCGTGGGTGCCTATTTTTATGGAATCTTTGAGTATTGAGACTCTTGATTCCGGTATACTTGAGTATTACCATTCCTGTTTCTATTTGGCATTCGGACCCCCTGGTAAGGGGTATGATTGGTGAATGGGATTTGGCGATAAAGTGGTGTTCTACTGGACTGGTTTCCTTATTTGAAAGTTGACGGAGGGTCAACGTAGTCAAATCAAGTACCGCAACGGGAAATTTGGCTCCTGAGAGCCACTTGTATCCTTTTATTTAAGTTGTTTTGTTCCTCTCCTTATTTGATACACCTATGTGATTAATTGAGCATGAAGTTCCTTGGTTCTTGACTGTTATTATTTTGGTACCTCATTGAGCTTCTATCTCACCCCATTCTGTTATCCTTGTTTTCCTTACAGGAAACCACATTTTGGAGACTCTGATATTTTGAAGCATGAGTTGAGCTAGTTTTAGTATTCTTTTGTATAGCTCCTCGATGGTTGGAAAACCTTAAATGTATTTTAACTAAACAATTCCCTTTTAAATTGTAAATTTGCAACCCTGTGTATATAAAAGTGTTTAACCATGTTCCTAAGTTGATTGGGTTTGGAAATGTTCTTTTCTAAGGTTATCTAAAGTTGTTGTGCTTGTTTGGGTTTCGGATAGTGAATGTTATCTTCTCGAAGTTCTTTTGAGCAGTTGGTAAGGTTTACGCTCGTTCTGGATCCGTAGTACTGGCGTGATGCAAACTCGATTCTCCAAGGACCACTCGAGAAGAAATCGAATCGATCAGGCAGCGGAAGGATCTATTTTGATCATGTTATGGGTACAAAAGACGAATTCTAAACCAATCAAGGACAGCTCGAGATTGTTTAGAACGGTAGAATGGCGCCACAATTCAACATGGCCTTGAATTGATAAGCCGAAACTTGAACAAATGAGATTCAACTCATTTTGTATCAAAGGACGTTCCCAAAGGAACAAGAAAGAGAAAACTCTCACATTTTATTCATTATTGTCTTACTATTGAAAATATCATAACCTTGGCTATTTATAGCCTTACAAGACTCAAAAACCTAATCTAAATTGGAAACAATACAAGTTTCCTTATTTGACTAGGCTTCTAAACTTGACACAATTTTCTAAACAAATTTGGAAGCAATTAACTACTTCCTAAAACTCTAACTCAACTAGAATCGCAAATTAACTAACTCAAATGGGGTTAACTATAGTCAACATGACCTTAGCCTTTATTCCCCTTATTAAGGACTCAAAAATAACTCAAGACTAACTTTAATTAACTAACAATTATTGCTAAAATTTTAATTAAATAAATAACAAGAAATAATCATAATACAAGTTCAGATCTTCAATGATTCTTGAGCCCGATCTTCATGTTCTCATCATTCCCCTCCTCTTGAAAGACGATTTGTCCTCAAATCGAGTGATTGCGTACAAATGAGTAACTCGGAGAATGTCTTGATATATGTAATTGAAGAAGCATGTCACCAACTCAACTTGATTATGAACACGAACTATTGCACATGCTCCATTTGTCAAAGAATATCTTCACCCAATTGTACTTGGCTAGAATTTGGAAGTTCAGTTTGGTTGATTCTTGGATTCACTTTTGGAAAGCAAATTGCTATTTTGAAAAGGTCTCCTAAGTGTATTTTTGGATTTTGGCAGCTGATAATATGAACCAAATCTAACAAGAATTAGAAATCAAAAAATGTGGAAATAAGATTCCAAATTCCTCTTAGTTTCCAAATCCAACGCAAGGCTGCCTTTTTTTTTTCCTTCTTTCTTCCTTTTATTTTTAACTTGCCAATTCAAGAAAACAAGGTAGCCGCACTTCAAGATTCAAGAGGATGACTTTTAGGGTTTCTAAAGTATCAAGATTTTTTTTTAAGAACCCACTATGCAATCCAAGAACTTCAAGAAATTATCAATCCAACTACAAGAAGCAAGAACAACAAGAAACAAACACAAGGTATAGAAAAAAAAAAATTTCTGATGAACAGTACTGCTACGGTTTGATGAACAGTATTGCTACAATGCAGCGGATGAACAGTAACTGCTACAATGTGAACAGTGCCACTAAACAGTACTCCGTGAACAGTTCCAATTTTTTTTTTTTGATGACTCGACACAAGGTTACGACTTCACTTGGAAGAAATTTAATGGGAAACTTGTTTTCAAGAACGTAATCACACCAAAAAAATTTCAACCTTGATCAATCAAGGGATAGGCTAGACTCAAGCGATAAAATCAAGAAAACAAGAAAAAAAAAATTTTGTTTCTTTTTTTAAATAAAAAGATGGCTAGGGTTTTGGTAGAAAAACAAATAGAAAAAAAAGAAAAGAAAAAAAAGGATATTAACCTGAATCAAGAGCCGAAGCTCTGATACCAGATGATGCAAACTCGATTCTCCAAGGACCACTCGAGAAGAAATCGAATCGATCAGGCAGCGGAAGGATCTATCTTGATCATGTTATGGGTACAAAAGACGGATTCTAAACCAATCAAGGATAGCTCGAGATTGTTTAGAACGGTAGAATGGCGCCACAATTCAACATGGTCTTGAATTGATAAGCCGAAACTTGAACAAAGGAGATTCGACTCATTTTGTATCAAGGGACGTTCCCAAAGGAACAAGAAAGAGAAAACTCTCACATTTTATTCATTCTTGTCTTACTATTGAAAATATCATAACCTTGGCTATTTATAGCCTTACAAGACTCAAAAACCTAATCTAAATTGGAAACAATACAAGTTTCCTTATTTGACTTGGCTTCTAAACTTGACACAATTTTCTAAACAAATTTGGAAGCAATTAACTACTTCCTAAAACTCTAACTCAACTAGAATCGCAAATTAACTAACTCAAATGGGGTTAACTATAGTCAACATGATACTTTTGAGTCTTGTAAGGCTATAAATAGCCAAGGTTATGATATTTTCAATAGTAAGACAATAATGAATAAAATGTGAGAGTTTTCTCTTTCTTGTTCCTTTGGGAACGTCCCTTGATACAAAATGAGTCGAATCTCCTTTGTTCAAGTTTCAGCTTATCAATTCAAGACCAGGTTGAATTGTGGTGCCATTCTACCGTTCTAAACAATCTCGAGCTATCATTGATTGGTTTAGAATCTGTCTTTTGTACCCATAACATGATCAAGATAGATCCTTCCTCTGCCTGATCGATTCGATTTCTTCTCGAGTGGTCCTTGGAGAATCGAGTTTGCATCATGACGAGAGCTGGGCAGGCAGTCCGCCGAACCCTTTGGTTCGCCTTAGGGGGAGGTGGGGCTGTCACATTTGGACAGTTGCGAACCCCTCTTGAATCTCCATGTTAAGTCTTTGTACAAAGCATCTTATCCTTCTCCGTTCATTACCACCAATTCCAGAGCGTACTTAGAAAGTTTAATAAACCTCCCTTCATAGTCGGCCACACTAGAAGTTCCCTATCTCAATTTTATGAATTCGTCCTCCCGTTTCTCTTGGATCAGGGGTGGGAAAAACTTCTCATTAAATTGTCTCACAAAGTTTTCTCAGATCCAGGGGGTTTGTGCCATTTCCCATTTTCCCCTTATCACGTCCCACCAAGCACGTGTTACACCCTCAAATTGGAAGGCAGCGAAGTTCACTCGCCTCTCCTTAGTATAGTCTAGGGCAGTAAATATATTGGTCATTCTCTCTAACTAATTTTTCACTAACTCAGGATCAGGTCCCCCAATATACTTAGGTGGGACAAATTTTAAAAACCTCTCCAAGACTCTATCCTCCCCTCTATCCTGAACCCCGAGTTGGTTAACAGGTCCTGGACCCTGTCGCTTGGCTAACCGCTCTAAAATATCCGTCATTCGGTTAATGGCAGTAGCCACTTGGTTATCCCCTTCATTAACTTGCTCTTGACTTGGTCCAGTAGCCAATCCTTGTTCATTCCTTTGAGGTTGGGGTTACCTAACCCCACCCTCGGCCTCTACCACTTTTTCGATCATCCATGATCCTAGTTATGTCTAGATGCAAGAACGAAAATAATTATACGAGAGAATACTCAAAATAAAAGCCGACATGAAAAATATTGGGAATAACAATAAATAGCATATATTAACACTTCAAGAGTCATACAATTAGCAAGTCATTGGGTATTTACAAAAATATAACACACAGGTGCCACAGAATTACATTCAATCATGCACGTCAAAAGTAAATTCAAGTGCTTCAAAAGATAGGCCACACAGTTAAACAAAATACATTGGCCTTTGAACTAGCACCACCCCAGCTAATCCCACTTACAAAAGTCAAAAAATTCATCAATCCTAGCCTAATTCGCATCCGAACCACTAGCCTGGACCTCCTCCTCCGGATCCTCCTCGAAAGGCTCCTCCTCAGGAGTGCTCTCATGAACCGAGCTCTCGACAACATCTATCACCTCCTCTATCAACGTCGTGGTGTTAGCTAAGATCTCGACGGCCCGATCCCGAACCTCCTCGACTACCCTTGTCAGTCGAGCTCTAGTCTTCTAAAGCTTGACACTAGAGGCATCAGCTTTAGTCCACTCACTACCACCATCCCCTCGAGCTCGATGATTCTAGCACCCTGGGCATCCACCATGGCATTCAGCTCCTCAATCTCCTGAAGTAATGTCCCATTAGTAGTAGCCACCAACTGCCGGTGCTCGTCATCAATGGATAGTGCAAGGTCATTAGAATAAGCATGCCTCTCCCTACAGGGACAACAGGAAAACCTAGAAGAAAGCGAGAATCGAACATGAGCTCTACCACCAAGTGCTCGATAGTAGATAAGCCTAAGAGGCTCCATGTGGCCATTAGCAACATGACCTCTATTTCCTTTCTCTATTTCTACAAAACAACCACAAGTTCTAGATTAGAAACTTAAAATCACTAACTCACACAAATATTAGCTTAAGGTATAACTAAATTATTTAATCCCTATTCTCAAGTGTAAAGTCTCAAAAACATCTCCCAAATAGATTTATAAACCTAGACTCTGATACCACCTGTGACGCCCCTACTTCTCCCTAGGACAAACCCAAGGGTATCCGCGGAATGCCTGCCTAACTCTCGCCAGGAGTCGATACAAGTCTAATTCAAACTTATGGATAACAACCAAATAATAAAGGTTGAAGTAAAGAAAAATCACTTCCTTAAAAACTTTCAAGTCTTACATCACAAGTTCTCAAAAATACATCAACTTTTCCAAAATACAACCACTATAAGTGAACTAGTCAATTACATTCCAACATTCTAATCAGAAGTAATCAAGTCGGTTTCCTCAAAATTCTTTCCATTCCGAGCTCCTATTAAGGAAAACAAACTATTGGGGTGAGCGAACGCTCAGTAAGGCCAAGAAAAACATGCAAATACATAGTTCAAGTAACAATAACACTTGTACAAGAATTAAAGTTAGAAAGTTCAAGTAATTCACAATTAATAATAAAACACGATTAATAAGGATACAAGATCTCTCAGGAGCTAAATTTCACTTGCTTTGCCAAGGCTCGATCCAATACCTCCACATGATGACACTCCATCAACCGGGTAGGTATTAAATCCGTAGAAACTTCACTTACTTCCCCTATCCATCATTTCACCCTCTCGGATCCGTAACCAAACACATACGAAAAGGGCGATACTATACGATTATGCCGAACGAGATCTCAATAGACCAAGTTTTGTTTTATAATATTCTCATGGTTCATCAAGCTTCTTGACCAAGCGCATGCCGGCTCGAGTCGCAAGGTTAGCTAATGAGATTTGGGCATCCCCCACGAGTACATGTATAAGTCGATGAGATTCACTCCAATCGACATTGAGTCAAACACGAGTAAAATTTCACGTATGAGCAAGTTAATTAAATAACCAAGTAAAAGAGAACGAGTGTGATAAAGTACACACTCAACTCGATAAGTCATGTTCACGTATACAAGTAAGATTAATCCAGTAAACACAACAATTCATGAACTTGACACTCACCAATTCAAAAGTAATTGATCGAGTAAAGTCTTTAGTTGTCCCCTCCGAGATTCTCTTCAAGACTCACCTGAGCACCTGAAGAAATAGGGACCATACATCACTCACGTAAACTCACGACCACTTATCATTCAAGGAAGAAAGTGCATAACGTAGAACAATTCCTCAAGAGGGCTTTACTCTATTGAAATTCAAGATTCAAAAGTAAGGATTTAAGGTCATAAGGAAAACTTGTATCCTCCATGAAATTGAGTTTAAAACGGTCTATCAATATCGAAAGAAGGTGAAAAGTTCTCGAAAGTTCATTTCCTAAAGAATAAAAAATTTTCAGCTTTGCGCGACAAAATTTGGAAAATTAGATCTTGAGTTTGGTACATCCAAAAATGGAAAACTTTATACCATTGAAAAAATAAATCCAAAGTAGAAAAAGTTCCAAGAAGACACCCTTCCAAGATTCCAAACAGAAGGCATTCATTTTTCAGCTCAAATTTGCTGATTCATGAAAACAAGACAAAACCAATCTTGGTTTTCAGCAATGTTTGGAAATTCGGTAAAATTCACAGAAAGTGAATCAGCCGCTGAAATTTATAACGCAATAAGAGTTCCAAATCAAGTTTCTAACACAACAAGCAGAAATAAATTTGGAGGTTTGAGCAACAAGATATAACAGTTGAAAGTTGGCTGATTTTTGTAATCTGTTCAGAAAATTTCCAGTTTCCAGTTTTAATGCAGTTTCAAAATTAGACCATATCTAACTCTACACAATTCCAAATTCAGAATGGTTTATAGCGTTAGAAACTAGGTTCAAAATGCTACAACTCATCAGAAGGCATCATTTTGAAAATCTTTTCACAACTAGAACAAAATCGAGCCACAAGATGCAACTTTTCTGTTTCATTCGGACAACCAGGCAAAGCAGGACAGTCCACTTTGCCGACTCCCTATAGTTTGCTCAAAATGAACTAGCAAGGGATTCTTATAGCTCTGAATGTCTAGTTTTGAATGCCATAAACGACACTCAATTTTGACTTTTGTACAAAGAGTTATGTTCAGACAAAGAACCACTGTCCGGTTACCCTGCTAGCGAATTTCCAGATTTCAAACTTTTCCAAAACTCAAGTTTTATGCAACTATTCGACATAATTTTTGAAAGATACTTTTTACACACATTTTACAATATATAGCCATCAATTTAACAGCCAACCAAGCATCAAAATTTCAGATTAAAAGCAGAACAACATGAACAGAATTTCGGCTAGCTTTCCTTTCACAATTTTTCCAACTTTCTCTCCACTTTCTAATCATAATCATCTCATTCATCACATGAACAACAATAATCAAGCAATATAGCCTCAAGTTAGCTACCTAAAGGTCTCCTCAAGACATCTAGCTTAGGATTTAAAGCAAGATAAATGTTTCCTCAAGTCCACTAGCATAAACGCGATTAGGGTTTCAAACCCATGAAAACTAAGCTCTACTCTTCTTAAAATTTGAAAGATTAAAGAGGTGAAGAAGGTTACCTTCCAAGCTACTCGACCCTAAGAGTAAGTGAGTGTTTCTTCCAATTTTCACCAAGAAAACTCCACAAGCCTTCACTTTCTTCTTGCTAGAGTAGAATTTCAAGTGGTATGTGATTTGGTGGAGGATTTGCGAGTAAAATGGAAGCTAGAAGAATGGAGTTTCTTCCCGCTTTTTCCCTTGCTTGGTTCAGCCGAATGGAGGAGAGAGAGATGAGGGAGTTGAGTGTGAAGCTTGTGAGGGAAGATTGGAGGGAAAAGTAGCTCTTAAGTTTTGCCAAAAGTCAACTTTCAATAGTGTCGTAATAAGGTTTCGTACTACCACTTTCTCTCTTGTTTGATACACTTATACACTAATCCTCCAAGGTAGTTCCTCTAACACTTTAATTACTCTTACTTATGAGTCTAATACTAATTCCTCAATTCTCTAATTAATCGGACCGGCACAACTTCTGAGAAACTTTCGACGCGCGCGCGAAAAAATGAAATTTAAGAGAAATTCATGCAATACTAGAATAATTAAATAACACTAGGGCAAATAATTATAAAAATGACTAAATTAAGAAATAACACATGAGTCCTCCCATAATCACTTAGAAAATAAGGTAAATTTCGTATTGAGTAAAAAGTACCGATAATATGATTAGTTTTTTAATCAACCTAATCCACCCCCTCTTAAGTTTTTTTCGGGCCTAACACACTTTCATCAACCCCATTTACCTGCCATCTCCTCTATTGGCAAAATAAACCAAGTATAAAAATTTCTATTTATCTATTTACTAATTTTATTGAATTTAGATTTTTATTAGTTGTGTGATTTAGAAATTTATGTTTTATTTGGTAATTTCTTACTCAACAAGTCTCGTAGGTTTTTAATAGGATATTATTTAGAGTGTTTTCTCAAGAAAGTCTATGAGGACCCAAAAATTATTTTACATTTTTCTCTTATTTTTGAAATTTTAATTTATATTTTCTTTTAATTTTACTTTACTTGCATATTTTCTAGCCTTAATTTGACAGTGATTTTAAATGTTAAGTTAAGATTTTTATCATTTTCCTTTCTATATTTAGTGCATGTTAAGTTTTGTAGTGTATTAAAATAGTGTGACCGACTACTAAGATGTGTGTTTTATATTTAGTGGGTGAGAACTAGTGTGGTACTAGAGAGAATATGTCATTAAAAGTGTTAAGAGTGAATTAAAGAAACACAAGATAGATTAGTTATAAGAAACACAAGAGAGACAAAGAGATAGGAATGGAATTTGATCTTGACACTTGTCAACCATCAAGCCAAGACTTTGACCAAGAGAAGTGTTGTATTTATCTTCCAAATTAGCTCCAAAAACTCTCATTTTTCCTTACTTTGGCCGAGCTCCTCACTCCCAAACACAAGAAGAAAAAAAGATCAACTTTCTTCCTCCATTTCTTGCTTCAAATCTTCCCCAAACTCTGGTTGATTCTTGGAACCTTGTTTGAGTTTGGAAAGAAGTCTTGCTTGGAGGCAACTCTCGGAGGAAACTTGAAGTTGTTGCTTGGTTGAAATTGCTAGGAGAGGTATTGGTTTGAAACACTCTCTTTTTTTCAAGTTTCTGATAGATTTGTAGCTAGAAAGATTGGATCTTTGATGGGTTGATGATGGGTTTCTTTGAAACCTTGATTTAGATAGATGATTTGAGAAAAATTTCTGTTTTGAAAGCTTCTTGCTGGCCGAAACTTTTGAGTGCTATTAGCCCTTATTTTTCAAAACTTTTGGGAAAAATTTTACTCCACAAACTGTGTTAGAGATTAAACTTTGATTGTGAATTAGATTTGAACCAAAAATCATGAGTTTAAGTGGGAAGGTTGAGTCAAGTGTTGCTGAAAATTTTTTTGCAAGAGATTCTGAGCAGTCTTGGAAAATCTGTTATGTCTTGGTGTAGAAAAATCTGAATTGAGTCTCATTTGTTACATTTGAAACTAGACTCATAGCTCTTGAACTGTATAAAATTCATGGTTTGGTTCACTTTCTATAAATACCAGCAAAATTTTCAAGAGGGCTGAAAATCCAAAACTATCCTGTTTTTGCACTCAGTTGAGCAGTGAATTGAAGCTGAGATTTGACTAAGTTATGGGCTGAATTTTATGACGGTGTTTTCTAGAGAGTTGCAGACTTGTGAGTTTATTTTCTAATAGCATAAGATTTATGATTTTTGAACTTATGAAACTCAAGTTATGACCTTTCAAAAGCATTACAAAAACTAGGATTTTTCTTATGAAATGACAAACAAAATTTGGAAGGTTTTAGCCGAATCTTGGATTGAAATTTGTCTCGTTTCCTCTAATTTTAAAGTGAAATTTTGCTCAATATAGCTTGCTAATCAATTGCCTCGATTGTACTTTTAAAAGGAGCAACAATTTTGAATTAAAAGGGGTGAAAAGTGGAGCGTCATGCCAAGAGTTTTGTGGGAAAATTTCACTTGCTTGATGTTCAAAACTTGGAGGATTTGTTGGTGTTTTTGCCAAGAAATAAATGGTGGTTTGGTGAAGTTTTGACTTCATAAGTTTTAGTAAACTTGAACGCTCATTTATATATATCAAAACTTGGGCAAAAGATTAAGAATTAAGGAAATGAAATAGGCTTTCCCTCCCACGTGTGTTTTGTTAAACTCTTGAGCGGTTTGGCTAACTTTTGAATCGAAAACTCTTGCCACGTTTTGACTTACAAATGGAGCACTTTTGAATTTACCCTTGAGTGTTATCTTAGTGGTTAAGTGAAGAGAGTTTCTCTCTTAATTTGACAAGAAATTGAGCATGCTTGAGGGGAAATTGTTTGGCCTTGGTTGAATGATTATAGGTAATCATTGATTGTGCATGTCTCAGGTATTCAAGAGAAATTCGAGGGAAATCTCGAGGAGAACTTGTGAAAGTTTTCTCTTTTCTTGCTTACTTGACTATTGGTGAGTGTTCCTTGCATGCTCTTGCAATAAGTGACTATATGAAAATTTGTGAGTGATTCATTGAATGTTAAACGCATTTCAATGATTGCAAATAAATTTTTGATAGGCGAGTATGTACTTTATCGTACTCGATCTAAGTGAACGTGAAATGATTGAATGATCAAATTATTGAATGTTACTTGTGCATGAATATAAGCCTTTGGCTAAACTGGGCCCTTGCCCTTCATTGCCAGTCGACTCGAGACAGAAGCGGACTCGGTCGGACAGCTGGTGACCCTGGGCAGTGTTTGGTATACTCTAGTATGATCATGAAATTTGGTGGAGAACTAACCAGTGAATACAATGCAATGATTGAAATGAACACTCAAGGAGTTTTCACTATTAAATATTTTCAAATGATGGAGGAAGAAGAGAAATGGTTGGCGACTGAATGACTGAATGAATGGCTCCAAGTGAGCATGTATCCTTCCAATAATTGAATGTTTATTTTTTGAATGACTGTTTATTACTGTGCAAAGTGTTCAAACTGTTAAATGTAATACTTCCATGTTTTATCTATCTGATTGCTTACTTAGGAACCTCACTGAGATTTTAGCTCATTCCTTTAGTTTTTGTTTTCCTTACAAGAGTGGAGGCCAGAGCAATTAAGTGTGAACTAGAGTGTATAACCCTCTTGTACTTATACTTTTGGTAGATAGAATGTATTTCGACATTTGATGTTATATCATATATCTGGCTTTTTGGTTGTAAATAAGTATGAATTTTGATTGAATTGTGGAACTTAAATGTTATTTTTGGAGGATTGCATGGTTAATCTTGACAGTTAATTGAAGAGAATGAGTGAGTCCTGGCGAGAGTTGGGTAGGCTGTCCGCCAAACCCTTGGATACACCCTAGCAGGAGGTGGGGTTGTCACAGATGGTATCAGAGTCGCCTTGCGTAGTCTCTACATGGGGTGAGATTGGGCCAAGTGGTGTTATGGTCCCGATTACGTGAATGAATCTGAAGGACAAAGTACTCTTCTTGAGCATAAATTATGAATCATGAATGTTATTAGCGTAAAACCTTTATCATGATACTTGGAGAAGATAGATATGTACGTCAAGTAGGAATCTCTAATATAGGTGATTTATTCTTGGGATCGGTCGGCTCGAGTTGTGAATTATTTTATTTCGAATTTTTGTACTCGAGTACTCAAGAGTTGAAGGCATTTAGATGAGAGTCGACATCACAACTGCCCTTCAGGTAGATGTGAATGAAAAAGGTTAATGCATGGAAGATTTTAATATGTGACCTAGGAATTGAACTAATTGAGGAGAATGGATCGATGAGTGCTATAATGGACTAATCCAGTAACTGATTTGTTAGGGTTTCTATTACTGGTGGTTAGATTGTCATGCATGTTGGAGAAATTAGCACTGCAGACCTATCTCCTTATAATTTGGTCCTTGATTGACTATCCTTGCCTATGCTTCCTTAATACCTACCTCTCGATGTAAAAGTAGGGATTTAACTTTGATTCCTATCTTGCCCAGATTGAGAGTTTTGGATTAGGCATGGAAGTTTTGGAGAAAAGGGTTTGGATTCTAATCTTGTATATATTCTTTTGGCAAATGTAGGATGACCGCTCCGATTGAGAATAGAAAGGATACTATGGGGGAAAGTAGTCGTAGTATCTTTTGGGTATAGATTTGACAATGACCATGAGTAAATTGAAGGTTGCAGACTTGAGTTTTTATGAGCAAAGATTAGAATTTCGAGGACAACATGTTGTTTCTTGCTTGTTTTGCCACGTATGTATTTTGTTCGTGACATGTCAATGCTAATATGTATGGTACTTTCTTTTATCTTGTGTACTTGGATTTGATCAGGTGATATGCGCAGTATCTTCATGACTTAATGTATGAACTTGGTGTGCTATAAATATGCTAAGCATGTTTTCTTATCTATGGCTTTGAGATTTGAAAATGTGTTTATCCTGCCGCTTTAGCCGATTTATTTTGTTTATGTACAATATAGCCTATTTTGACCAAGAGAGAGAGAGAGAGAGAAAGTTATGGAGGAAAGACATAGTCGTTGACGTGGAGCTGGTCAAGGACGTGGGGCTAGGCAATCGCGGGAACCAAGGAATGAAAAAAAAATAGCGACCGAGCAAAATCGTGAACCTAAAGTTGAAGTAGGGGACCAAGTAGCGACGGTGATACAACAAATGATCAATATCTTAACGCGATTGATAGAAAGGCCAAACTTCAGTGAATCAACCTAGGAACCTTGAGATAGGAGAGGATAGGGCCTTAGAACATTTTCAAAAGTTTTCTCCACAAAAATTCTTTGGAGGGCTTGATCTAGAGACAGCTAAGTATTGGTTGAAGATGATGGCTAATATCTTTGCAGCTTTGAACTACACGAAGGAAAGAAAGACAGGTGAACTTTGTTGTATTTCAATTCGAAAGACTGGCCCAGACATGATGGAATGTTATTAGCGCAGAGTGGGAGAGAGAACAGACTGCATGGACTTTGGTAAACTTTATAAGCGAATTTAATGAGAAATACCTCCCACCTTTGGTTCAAGAGAAGAGAGAGGATGATTTTATTAGGTTACGTCAGGGAACTCTGAATGTGGCCAAATATGAAACGTAATTCACTAAACTGTCTAAATTTACTCCTAAATTGGTGATTACGAAGTGAAGGAAAGTGAGACGGTTTATACAAAAATTGAATTTGGAGATCCAAGAAACTTTAGCGACGGTTCAAGTTAATACTTTTACAGAAACTCTTGAGAAAATTCAAAAGATTGAGAATGCAAAAGCACAGGTAAAAACTTTTCAAACATGAAAAAGGAGTGCACCTAGTAGTACACATGAGGAATCTAGAGAAAAGGTAATGTCTCCCAAAGTGCAAAATGTGAACCATTTACCTTACCCACCATAGGCACTAGGAACACTAAAAGAAAGTTTTACAAGAGGGAGTCAAGTGGGAAAAGGGCAATAAGAGGAAATTCCTCGAGAAGGCCAAAAAGTGGCTTCCCGTTTGGCCTGCGGATACTGTGGGAAGACAAATCACACTGAGGATGATTGCTGGAGAAAGGGGCAAAAGTGCTTAGCTTGTGGGAGTACCAATCATCACATTAGCAACTGCCCGAAGAAGCAACAATGAGAGAATAATGCTCAACAAGGGGATAAAACTAATCCTAGACAAATTAATGAAAGAGAGAACAAACCAAGAGTGCCAACGTGGGTCTATGCCATAGACAAGTAACAAGCTCAAGAGTCATCTGAGGTGATGGAAGGTAAAAATTTCGAGGACGAAATTTTCTTAAGGGGGGGAGAGTATGAGGATCTGAAAATTATTTTTATATTTGTCTCCTATTTTTGAAAAATTAATTTATATTTCCTTTCAATTTTACTTTACTTGCATATTTTCTAGCCTTAATTTGACAGTGATTTTAAATGTTAAATTAAGATTTTTCTCATCTTCCTTTCTATATTTTAGTACACATTAAGTTTTGTAGAGTATTAAGATAGCGTAACCGACCAATGAGATGTGTGTGTTATATTTAGTGGACAAGAATGAGCGTGGTACTAGAGTGAGTATGTGATTAAAGGTGTTAAGAGTGTATTAGAGAAACACAAGATAGATTAGTTATAAGAAACACAAGAGAGACAAAGAGATAGGAATCGAATTTGATCTTGACACTTGTCAACCATCAAGCCAAGACTTTGACCAAGAGAAGTGTTGTATTTATCTTCCAAATTAGCTCCAAAAACTGTCATTTTTTCATCCTTTGGCCGAGCTCCTCACTCCCAAAAACAAGAAGAAAAAAAGCTCAACTTTCTTCCTCCATTTCTTGCTTCAAATCTTCCCCAAACTCTATTTGATTCTTGGAACCTTGATTGAGTTTGGAAAGAAGTCTTGCTTGGAGACAACTCTTGGAGGAAACTTGAAGTTGTTGCTTGGTTGAAATTGCTAGGAGAGGTATTGGCTTGAAACCCTCTCTTTTCTTCAAGTTTCTAGTAGATTTGTAGCTAGAAAGATTGGATCTTTAATGGGTTAATGATGTGTTTCTTTGAAACCTTGGTTTAGGTAGATGACTTGAGGAAAATTTCTGTTTTGAAAGCTTCTTGCTGGCTGAAACTTTTGAGTGTTATTAGCCCTTATTTTTCAAAAATTTTGGGGAAAATTTTGCTCCACAAACTGTGTTAGAGATTAAACTTTGATTGTGAATTGGATTTGAACCAAAAATCATGAGTTTAAGTGGGAAGGTTGAGCCAAGTGTTGCTGAAAATTTTTTCGCAGGAGATTCTGAGAAGTCTTGGAAAATCTGTTATGTCTTGGTGTAGAAAATTCTGAATTGAGTCTCATTTGTTGCATTTGAAACTAGACTCATAGCTCTTGAACCGTATAAAATTCATGGTTTCGTTCACTTTCTATAAATACCAGCAAAATTTTCAAGAGGACTGAAAATCCAAAACTGTCCTGTTTTTACGCTCAGTTGAGCAGTGAATTGAGGCTGAGATTTGACTAAGTTATGGGCTGAATTTTATGAAGGTGTTTTCTAGAGAGTTGTAGACTTTTGAGTCTATTTTCTAATAGTATAAGATTTATGATTTTTGAACTTATGAAACTCAAGTTATGACTTTTCAAAGAGCATTACAAAAGCTGGGATTTTTCTTATGAAATGACAAACAAAACTTCGAAGCTTTTGGCCGAATCTTGGATTAGAATTTGTCTCGTTTCCTCTAAATTTAAAGTGAAATTTTGCGCAACATAGCTTGCTAATCAATTGACCTCGAATGTTCTTTTAAAATGAGCAATAAGTTTGAATTAAAAGGGGTGAAAAATGGAGTGTCATGCCAAGAGTTTTGTGGGAAAATTTCACTTGCTTGATGTTCAAAACTTGGTGGATTTGTTGGTGTTTTTGCTAAGAAATAAATGATGGTTTGGTGAAGTTTTGACTTCATAAGTTTTAATAAACTTGAACGCTCATTTATATATATCAAAACTTGGGCAAAAGATTAAGAGTTAAGGAAGGGAAAGAGGTTTTCCTTCCCACGTGTGTTTTGTTAAAATTTTGAACGGTTTGGCTAACTTTTGAATAAAAAACTCTTGCCACGTTTTGACTTACAAATGGAGCACTTTTAAATCTGTGAGAACCCAAAATTTTCTTATTTTTATCTTATTTTACTGGCTTATTTAATTATTTATTCACCTGTTTTCTCTGAATATTTTATTTTAACCATTTTATATCCATTTACATGGAACGGTGTCTCACTTATATTTTAAAACGTCCCGTTACGAAATTTAATTTTTCGAAGGCTCATTTAGCGAGAAATAACGAGTACACATTTTTCGAGACAATATTCAATCCAAGAGTGCAATAATCTTGGAGAATTAAGAATGATCAATAGCAGACTAAGAAAAGTTAATTGAGGGATTAGAGGTGAGTGAGTTCAAATTTTCGCTTTATCGTGCGTGCGTCAATAGTTTCTCAAAAGTCGCACCGCGCGACTAATTGGAGATTTAAGAAATTAATACTAGACTACTAAGAGTGAATAATTACAGTGTTAAAGGAAGTACCTTGGAGGATTAGTGCATGAATATATAAAACCCGAGAGAAAACGGTGGTACGAAACCCTCGCGCGACAACTATTCAAAGTTGACCTTTTTGCACCTAACTTAAAGTAACTTTCCATCAATCTTCCCTCACAAGTTTCATCACTCAAACCCTTCTCTCTCTCTCTCCATAGCCGGCCAAACCTCAAGGAGGAAGAAGAGAAAGAAAACTCCTCACTTCTAGCTTTCATCTTGCTCCATTTCTTCTAGCCGGCCAAACCTCAAGGAGGAAGAAGAGAAAGAAAACTCCTCACTTCTAGCTTTCATCTTGCTCCATTTCTTCATCCCACTTCCACATCTCTTGGAAATCAACTCTAGCTTGAAGAAAGGCAACCTTTTGTGGTGTTTCTTGGAAAGTTTTTGGGTGAAAAATTCTGGTTTCTACAAGGGTTTAGGAGGTAACCATTCATCTCCTTTAATCTTTCCATTTAATCAAAGTTTAGTGGTTAGATTTCATGGGTTTACAACCCTAAGCAAGAAATAAGTTAGAGGACTTGAGGAATTTCATTTATCTTGCTTTAATCTCTAGGCTAGTGGTCTTGAGATGGATTATAGATAGCTGCCTTGAGGATTTGTTTCTTGGTTAATGTTATTTATGTGTTATATGAGAGAATTACGGTTAGAAAGTGGAGAGAAATCGAAGGAAAAATGGAAGTGCAAGCTGGCCAAATTTTCTGTCCATGTTGCTCTGTTTTAATTCAAAATTTTGGTGCTTGTTTGGCTGTGAAATTGATGGTTATATGTTGTATATTGTGTGTACAAAGTGTCTTCCAAAAATTGTTTCAATTGGTTGCTCAAAACTAGGGTTTTCGAAAATGGAAGAAATCTGGAAATGGTGATCAGGAGGGCCGAACAGTAGTTATTTACTTGAACATATCTCTTTGTATAAAAGTTGAAATCGAGTGCTGTTTGTGGAATTTGAAATTAGACATTCATAGCTTTCTAACGGTATAAAAATCACTTGCTAGTTTGAACTGAATGAACCATAGTGATTCAACAAAGTTGATTGTCTTGTTGTGACCGTCTGTCCGAGAGGAATAGAGAAGCTGCATTTTGTGGTTTGATTTTCTCTCACTTGTTAACTGATTTTGGCAATGACTCTCTCTGATGAAATGTAGCATTTTGAACCTGGTTTACAACACCATAAACCATTCTTAATTTGAACTTGTATTGAGTGAGATATGGTCTGATTTCAAAAGTGTAACAAAGCTGGAAAACTGGAAGTTTTTCCTTTCTTGCTGACCGAATGGTCAAACTTGTTTTGGGATGTTTTGTTTCAAAATTTTGATGTCAATTTCTTGTTTATAGGACCTTGGTTTCAAAAGTGGATCGAATTGGGGCTGATTTCATTGTGCAAAACGTTTGAAAAAAAAGAAAAGCAAGACGGCAGATTAGCCTTGAAACATTTTTCGAACTTCAGTCTTTTTGTTAACTGCCTTCCCACATGAGTTTTTGCATAATATTTGATAGAGAGGTAGCTCATATATGGAAGTTTAAGTGTACCAAATTTGGTGTAATTTCAAGACCATTTCGATATCCAAATGATGCTCCAAACATTGCTTGTCAAATCTGGAAATTCACTGTTCAAGCAGTGAAAATTAACCGAACTTAAACTGTTAAATCTTGGTGCTCAAAACTCCAAATTTAGTTCTGTTTGTCGTGTTTGAAACCTTGTTTAGAACCGTATTGTGTTACAAATTTCAAGGGCTGATTCACTTTCTGTGAATTATGTCAAATTTCCAAAAATTGCTGAAAATCAAGACTGGTTCAAACCTGTCTTCTTGGAACTGAAATTTTGAGCTGAAAAATGAGTGCTTTCCGTTTAAAATCTTGGAAAAGTATCTTCTAGGAAATTTTAGTACTTCTAAGCTATTTTCCGATGGTATAGAGTTTTCCATTTTGGGACGTACCAAACTCAAGATTTGATTTTCCAAAAATTGTCGCGCAAAACAGAAATTTTCCGATTTCTTAAGAAATAAGTTTTTGAGAACTCGTTACTCTTTCTTGATATCGATAAACCGTTTTAAACTCGATTTCATGGTAGAGGCAAGTCTTTCTTAGGACTTTAAATCCCCACTTTTGAACCTCGATTTTCGAGTGATTAAGGTTCTCTTTCATGACATTTTCTTAGTATTGCACAAGTGTGCATTCTTCCTTGTTAGCAAGGGGTTTGTAAGTAATAGTGAGTGATAGTCAATTGTTATTTGTTCAGGCGCTCAAGGAGATCTTCAAGAGAATCTTGAAGCGGACGCCTAAAAGCTTGTTTGAGCACTTACTCACTTTTTGACTTGGTGAGTGTCAAGTGCATGAATTGTTGTAACTATATGAATTGCTTCTTATGGATTAAATGGTTTATAACTGTTGAGTCGAGTATGTATGTTTTCACACTCGTTCTCTTTTAACTGATTGTATAACTGAATTGCTCATAACTGAATTGTATTGGTTGACTGGATGTCAATTGGAGTGAATCTCCTCGACCTACAACTGTAACTGTGGGACGCCCAAATCTCAATTGGCCGACCTTGCGACTCGAGCCAGCAAGGGCTTGGTCGAAAATCTCAGTGAACCATGAGATAATCAAAAACTTGATCTATTAAGAGATCTTGCTTGACATACTCATGGAGTAGTGCCTTTTATAAAAGAAGAGCGGGCCCGGGATAGGGGGTGTAACGGTGAATGGGAATGAAGAGTAAGTGGAGTTCTACGGACTTGATACCTACCCGGTTTTGACAGAGCGTCATCCTGTGGAGGTATTTGATCGAGCCTTGGCAAAGCAAGTGGAATCTAGCTCCTGAGAGCTCCTGTATCCTTATTAAGTGTGTGTTAATGTTATTTATGAGTTATTTGAACTTGTTTATTTCTCGTACAAATGCCATTGCTACTTGAACTATGTGTTTGGATGTTTTCTTGGCCTCACTAAGCGTCAGCACCCCATTAGCTTTGTTTTCCATAACAGGAGCTTGGAATTGAAAGAATTTTGGAGAAGCCGGTTTGATTACTTTTGATTGGTATTTTGGGTTGTATTTGATTAGCTGACTTCTAGTGATTGTACTTTTAGGGAAAGTGATGTACTTTTGAGAACTTGTATTGTAAGATTTGAATATTTATTTAAGGAAGCGACTTTTCTTACTCTGACTGTTATTCTTTGGTTGTGTATCTTTAAGCTTGAATTGAAATTGTATCGAGTCCTGGCAAAAGTTGAGCAGGCGTTCCGCGGATATCCTTGGGTTCGCCTTTGGGAGAAGTGAGGGCGTCACAGAATCTACCCTTGAGTGTTATCTTAGTGGTTAAGTGAAGAGAGTTTCTCTCTTAATTTGACAAGAAATTGAGCATGCTTGAGTGAAGGGTTGAGGAAAAATTGTTTGGCCTTGGTTAAACGATTATAGATAATCATTGATTGTGCATGCCTCAGGTATTCAAGAGGAATTCGAGGGAAACCCCTAGGAGAACTTGTGAAAGCTTTCTCTTGTCTTGCTTACTTGACTATTGGTGAGTGTTCCTTGCATGCTCGTGCAATAAGTGACTATGTGAAAATTTGTGAGTGATTGCTTGACTGTTAAATGCTTTTTAATGATTGTTAAATGAATTTTCAATAGGCAAGTGTTTACTTTATCACACTCGACCTAAGTGAACGTGAAATGATTGAATGATCAAATTATTGAATGTTACTTATGCATGAATGTAAGCCTTTGGCTGAACTGGGCCCTTGCCCTTCGTTGGCAGTCGACTCGAGATAGAAGCAGTCTTGGCCGGGCGGCTGGTGACCCTGGAATAGTGTTTGGTATACTCTAGTATGACCATGAAATCTGGTGGAGAACTGGCCAGTGAATACAATGCAATGATTGAAATGAACACTAAAGGAGTTTTCACTGTTAAATGTTTTCAAATGATAGAGGAATAAGGGAAATGGTCGGTGACTGAATGGCTCCAAGTGAGCACATATCCTTCCAATGATTGAATATTTATTTCTTGAATGATTGTTTATTACTGTGCAAAGTGTTCAAACTCGTATATGTAATACTTCCATGTTTTATCTTCCTGATTGCTTACTTAGGAACCTTACTAGATTTTTAGCTCATTCCTTTAGTTTTTGTTTTCCTTACAGGAGTGGAGGCCGAAACAATTAAGTGTGAACTAGAGTGTATAACTCTCTTGTACTTATACTTTTGGTAGATAGAATGTATTTCGACATTTGATGTTGTATCATACATTTGGCTTTTTGGTTGTAAATAAGTTTGAATTTTAGTTGAATTGTATAACTTAAATGTTATTTTTGGAGGATTGCACGGTTAATCTTGAGAGTTGATTGAAGCGAATGAGTAAATCCTGACGAGGGTTAGGCAGGCAGTCTGCCAAACCCCTGGGTACACCCTAGGGAGAGGTGGGGCTGTCACAAAGTCTTTGTAAGGTTTCATTGTGAACTGACTCTCTTCCACTATTTTGAGATATCAATAATAGTATGAATTATTTTTTTCTCTCCCATATATATATATATATATTGAGTATTTGTTTTAGCCATTCAATTTTGTAACCCCTTTTACCCATTAAATTCAATAACCCTAACACATCAATTATTATTAGAACCCTAAATTTAGAGTTCTACATTGGTATCAAGAGCCAAACAACAAGATTAGTCCAAAGTGTTTTTCGTTGTCAAAAATTTAGGGCACAAAGTTACTAAAAAGTATTCAGTTGATTGAGTTAAACCACGAAATTGGCCTTGAAGTGTGTAGTTGATGAAGAATTCTACTATAAGATTGGCTCGAAAAGTATCAAATTGTTGTGGGTGTAATGACAGAAATAGAGAAAAATCCTGTCAAATTTGTTGATTGCTACAGGTTGTCATCTATGGGGTCAAACCAGCTCAATCTTGGCTCGCTCGACCCGATAAAAATTTCGATAAGCCTAACCTTTCATCCAGTTGAGTTGAGATTGAGTCTAAATATTAGACTCAAATTAAATGTGAGTTGAGTTTGGTCCTTATTAACCTCAAATTCGATATAGGTCTAGCCCATTAATCCGTGTCTATAAATTATATATACATAATACATTTATACTTTGGTATCTACAATTATATATCCAAATAAATATATAATTACTAAATACTAATATTTTGGCATATATAATTACATATCCAAATAAATACATTGCATCACTATTGTCACATATGGGTCTTTTGATGCTCAGTAGATGAGTGGTGGTATTGGTTTTGTCATTTTAAATTATTATGATTGGGTAATACACAAACTCTCTAAGAAGGTATTTGTGATTTGTGGAATTGACAGTTCAAGCAGAAGCATTAGCTTGTCTGGAAGCATTACTCTGGGCAAGGAGGCTTTAAAAAAATGTTATGAATGTCATTATTGATGTAACAACTATGTTGTGGTCGATCAAATTAATGCAAGCAGTGTCCATGACATTAGCATTGCAACAGTTCTAGAGGATATTGAGGAGCTGAAGGAAGAATTTGAAGAGTGCAACTTCTCTTTTGTGTATAGAACAGGCAACACGTGTAGCCATACACTAGCTCAAAATGCAATTAAGCTAGTACATGACATAGAATGGAACAATAAGTTCCCGGTATGGCTGATGGATATTGCTAGGAAAGATATGAGGGCAGTTGCCCCTTTATGTAACTAACTCTTGTATTATCAAGTTTAATATATACAAGTACTAATTCCGTTTGTTGGAAAAAAACTATGTTGTCTTTCTGTTCTAAGGTTGTATTAGGTAAGATTAGTACGGATCCGGCCCTTCTTTTCCCATGAGTTAGCGGTGCAAACTCGCTGTAATGTTACTGTACGTCTATACCTTTCATTAATATTAAGGGATACTTTCAGAAACCTTCCCTAAGGATTCTGACAATTTCATTTGCCTCCCTTGAGGTTTGTAAAATTACACTTATCACCCTTGGCAAAATTGTGGGCCAAATTACTTAGATGACATGGGGAGAAATTACACATATACCCTGATATCTAATGATTGAGTAATTAGAGCGCTAATTAACTATTAGTAACTAATTAACAAAAATAATTATTAAAAATTCCTTTAACGAAGAACAGTGCTTGCAATTATAAAATAACTCAAATTGACATAATGGCACTGTTTTGTGATTGATAGAACTTGATAAGGACAAAAAATCAATTGTACACAATGTGAGAAGAAAGGTTTAGGTAGAAGAAATTACACAAGGCAAATGAAGGTTGTTCATGACGAAATTTTATTTAAAACTCTTCAAATTGTAATAGTTATAAAGTAATTTTGTGAAAATAAAGGAGAAAGGAGAGAAAAGAAAGGCAAAACTCAAAATTTTTTTTATTCAAAATCACAAAAATCATAGCAAACCTCATGTTAAGAGAGATGACTGGTTTGTTTTGCTAAATCTTGTGATTATAGTGTAGTTTTGTTGTTGTGTTGTCTATTATATTGAATGTAAATTTTTGAGTAGTGAAATGTGTGTATTAATTATTTCTAATTTTTAATTATTTTCATTCTTTCACTAATCCAATTTATATACATGTATAAGGGGTATTTATGGAATAAAAGTTTCATCTTTCTCCTTAAATTACTTTTTTAATGTTAGTTTTTCTTATTTTGACTAATTTTGTTACCAAAACCTTAACCCTACGGGAGGTTTGTGTAATTTTACAAACCCCAATGAAGGCTAGTGAAATTGTTAGAAACCTTGAAGAGGTTTGTGAAATTATCCCTAATATCAGTTTCCAGTTTGTGTTTTTTTTTTTAAAAAAAAAAAGGTTTTAATGTTATGGTCTTATGAATGTTAAATTAGCTTCAGAATTTAATAGCTATAGTAATTATATTATGGAAATTAAGGAGCAATAAGTGAGTTTGTATTTAGTCTGAATTAAACTCACAACCCAAATATTTTGTAAGTCAAGTATGAACTTCATTTTTATCAATTCGGAATTTATAACCCGAAAATGATTCTAATTATATGACTCGAGTCTAGATTTGTTAAGCCTTAATTCAGTGGCCCATTTTACAGGCCTACTAGCATGGCTAATTGCTTTGATACAAAAGAGTAAAATAAATCAATAAACACTACGAAGAATGCCCATGCAAAGCATGGGAGTTTATACCTGTGGTGTTAAATAATTTGGTAATATTGGACAATTTGTTTTTACCTTAGGCAAGGCATACAATTAATAGTAGCCAAAAAGGTCATAACATTGCATACTATTATAGTAGATAATCAGTTGAGAGATTTATAAAAGTTTACGCAACCATAATGTATGGATAATAGACATAGTTGTTGTTCAGATTGAAGGTTGATGTTGAATAGTTCTACTATTCAACGTCATACTATTCACATAGATAGATAGATAAAGTAGTAGTGCTAAGATATAAGTAGATAAATAACTGAAGTAGCAGTCTCGCAATCTTTTCTATTGAAGAGTAGGTGATATAGGGATGAGAAAGGACACGATTAAATTTCTGCTTCTCTAGGTACGGTGCTTCTTGGTTGGTGGCTGAGCGCCTTCTGCAGAGTTTTGAGTTTTAGTAATTGTGGTTGGAGTTTTTGGAGTGGAGCTTGGTTTTGTTGTTACTTCCAAAGACTTCTATTTCATGAGTTCAACTAAATTCAGTGAGAAAATAACATTGCATATGAACATAAAGACTTGTCTATTCAAATAGCAATTTCAATCTACTGACACCATCTCATGCACTTAATTATTGAAATAAAAAATTTGCATTATCTGTAATATATTTTTAAAATTGGATCAATCATTCACATATTTGTTAAAGGCTCCACATAGCTGTAATCAATGCAATAAAATTGTAATCACATTTAAACAATAGATGACATGCATCAAGTGAAAATACACAATTAACTTGTACCTTTTGGAACAAAATGCAATCTAACAAGAAAATCTGCCCACACTTCACCCACCTGCAATAGCTACGACAAAAGCTAATTCATGAATTTTATTGTGCAAACAAAGCTATACAGTTCACAAAGCCAAAAACATGTATAAAAATGAAGATACCTCTACAAATCTAACTCTAATGGTCGGAAATGGTAGCATCTAAACCCACAATTTTATATATTAATGACTGCCCTTATTGCCACTTAGTTCAGAAACTAATCTACAAATGGTGGAGAAGATGGAGGGTCCTTAGTTACAGTTGTAACGTTGAACTCAAATGATTCTTAATTCCCCACACTTTAATGAGCTCTTAAACATGCTGCAATTACTGGTTCAAATGAATCTGTTTTGTTGGAAGAACTCAATTAATGTTTCTGAGGTCTAACGATTAAACGCACAAAACTTCTTACTATTACAGTTCACAAATAGTTTTCAAATGGTTCTTCTACTTTGGCCCATTAATAAACACATTTAATTCAATTGAATGGCTTACCCCAATTCACCCCACTGCCTTTCTGTCTTACTATTGTACTAAACGGGTAGTTAAAATGGTGAAACTGTCACTAACTGACATATAAGCACCATTTGTGAATGTAATCATCATCTCACAAAGGACACTTAGGTAAACTCATACTCCAATGAGCATGGCATGCTTGTACTCTGAGGTGAATTACTTGTATGATACTTATGCAATTCCTAAATTGCCCCTTAAAATATTGGATGAAAATCACCCAATAGACAAACTATAACTCGTTTTTATATGTATATAAGAAATCATACTCCAATGAAATAGGGAAATAGAAGGATTGGTTACGCACACATCCTGACCATTGGTTCGTTGTAACAGTTTGATGGGAAAGGACAACCTATTCGTCCTGTAAATATACTTAAAAAAAAAAAAAAAAAAAAAAGGTCTTCTCTTTTTTCTTTTTTTTTCCCTTCTTCCTCTGGTTCGCTCCGCCATCTTGGTTTCCTTTCTGCCCAACACCTTCCACCATTTCTAGTTTTTTTTTTTTATGGCTAATTTGACTAGTTACTAGTCTCCAATCAAAACCTCCCTTCCTACTCTTCTTTTTCTAACTGAAACAAACAAACATGTGTACATGTGTGTGTGTGGCTGTGTGCAACCAAAAAAAAATAAAAGAAGCAAATGTACAATTCCAATTGAAGTGTAAGTATAGCTTCGAAATTATGCCATAAAGTGTAAAGTGCAAAAAAAGTCTCCATTGGAACTTGGAAGGAACAATGGAAATAATGGCAACCAAGAAAGAAGCAACTGATTGAGGCAGTAGATGGCGCGGGGTGAGGGACGAGAGAGATGTGAAAACAGAGTGGGAGTGGCTAATTTGAATCATGATTATGGGCCTTCAAGCCTTAAGGGCTTTCCAGTGGTGGTTATCGGGGATGCCACACAGGTTGATGGAGAAGAGATGAGAAGAAGAGATAGGAGGAGCATGACTTTATATATATATATATAATTAGATTACTTAAAGGACTTGTTTAACAATTAACATTATTAACATAGCAACTAGCAAGTAATGCCGATTGACGTAGAAAAATCTGCAGCTCGAAAGTCGAAAGTGGTTCACAAAAATCTTGGATATAGTCACTCCCAATTCAAATGCAATTTCCTTTCCTTGTTCACGGCATTGCCTAGCTTCCAGATTTTGAATTGGGATCACTATTAAAACATCAAGTTTAAGATACCCAGCTTCGCTCCCTTAATGTGTTTAAACTAGAGATTAACATTTTATAATCTTTTACAAGAATAATAGAAGAACTTTTGTTTCACTTTTTTGGTCTAGTTCCAATTTAGGAAGCTTAAATTTGGTGGAAAGTAGTATGTTTAATGAACTATTCAGGAGCACAAGGAAGGTAGAAATTCCATGCAATCAGAAAATATCTTGCTTTAGTCCAATAGAACTGATAATTGTTCTCACACGTTTTCTGACCTGAATGTGACAAGGGATAATTTCAAAAACCTCCCTGAGGTTTCTAATTATTTCACTAGCCTCTCTCCAGATTTTAAAAATTATGCTAAACCCTCTTGAGATTTATTATCTTGTAACATTTAGGTTCAACCAACAATTAAAAACTGATATTATGAGAGAGAAAATAATATGATTCCACTGTTGCCCCTCATCTACTAAATTATTTGATTAATCTAATACACGCCAAACATTAAAGAAAATACTAAAATTTGCTATTTATCATCAGGAATTAAATCACATATGGCATCAAAAATAGTATATCATTCTATATTTATTTTATTTAATGTAAAATTTAAATTACTCTATTCAGCTACAAATTCGTCAAACATAATCAACAACAAATAATAAAAAATAATTGTAACTAAAATATTACAAAGAGTAAATTTTAATATCATAAAATTCTCAGCAACTAACCTTAATTTGTTGATAAGAATATTTATGATGTTAAAGTTTGTTCTTGTAATATTTTGGTTGCAAATTTTTTGATTATTTGTTATTAATCATGTTTAGCAACAAGTATATAACTAAAAAGAGTAGTTTGGATCTTATATTAAGTGAAAAATATAATATAATATACTATTTTTTGATACTATATGTGATTTGATCCCTAACGATAAACAACAAATTTTTATATTTTTCTTTAATGTGTGGATTAGTATTAAATTAATTAAATAATATAATAAATGAGGGACAATAATAGAATTATATTATCTTTTCTCTCATAATATTACTTTTTACTTATCGATTGGATCTTAAACGTTACAAGATAATCAACCTCAAGAGATTAGTGTAATTTTTCTAACCTGAAAGGAGGCTAGTGAAATAATAGAGATTTCTAAAATTATCCCAGATAACAACTACCATCATAGTTTTGAAGCTGTATTTAGTTTGAGAAATGATCTTCCATTTAAGTTAAACTGAGTCCATCGGGGCGGCCCCGGGCCGGGGGATGGGGGGTTGTTACGGGCGGCAGATATCCTTAGCCACCACCGCAAACACCATTGCATGTTCTTTCGAATGTTCTTTGTTTGTGGACCTACTTCTGGAAAAATAATCAAATTCCATACGGGATACATGTCCAAAATTTCCCCTCCAAACAGCAAGCAACAGTAGAACAACCAGCAGTTCAAAACCATCAGAGGACCGAATTTCAAATCCTGTCGTTGGGATCTATCCTTTCTTTCTCAGGTTCACGTACTGTACCAATCCACCTCCTCCCTCAACCTGTGCGACATGTAATTTTTGTAAACCCTGCCATCGCCTTCTTATTCAGATGAAGTTAATCACAGGGTGCTTCAGAATCTCAGGAAATGAATCTCCCGTTCCTCTTTCGCATGGCACAGCAATGCTGTTAGTTTTATATCTCTAAACAACCAAGTGAACAACTATTGAAGCACATAATGAAACACCCCCCTCCCCCCCAAACTCCCACAAAAAAAAAAAAAAAAAATCCAAATCCTGCATATTAGAATTTTTCTACTAACTGCTTAAATCTTGGAGGAACCAGAGTTTAAGAATGACAAAGTTGCCTGCAAATGTGTGAAACATACGAAGGAATCTTGAAGCCAGATATGAAAACTTTTAATATAGGAAGAGCACTCTAAATATGCCTCAATAAATTGTGCGAAAGTAGCCCATGGCAAATCTTCATCTCCACAACAGGGGAGTCATAACAATTTGATAATACCACAAACATCTAGCTCATTCCAGGTCAATAACAACTGATGAAGAAGCAGATTGATAGCTCAGACCTTGCACCCATTTATGCAGAGGAAATTAAGGAGATCTAAGATGATAGCTAAGAGAATGTCTGTACCATCATCTGCTTAATTTTTCTGACCAAAGTCCCACCAAGATCACTTTAAGGATATTTAACCATTAGAGACAGCAACGAGCTTTTGGTACCTACAGAGAAAAGAAAGAAGCATTTAGTAAATAAAGAAAGCACATATGGAATGGGGAAAAAGCGCAAAAAAGCACATATAAAAGAGGGGTAGTGATAATACTAATAAGTCACAAGTGGCATATTAGTTTTTCCCTTTTCCATTATGTTTCCCTAAATCTTCAGGACCTTTAGAGTAACCATCATCGATTTTCGAAAGCCTCCCCTTGCTTGTTTCTCATAATCATGTTCTTATCAACCAAGATGATAGCTGCATCTCTTTGCTGTCCAATAACAAACAAATAAGTAATCTGTTTTTTGGTAATTAAACATCTAAACTTATGATAATAGTCACGATAGAGGAAGCCACAAAACTACAATGTTAGGCACCTTAATATCTGATAATTTCTGTTTGGACAAGGGAGATTGAAGCAACAACAGCGATACATGTGTGATAACTAGATAAAGGGCAAATTTGCCCACTATGCAGCTGCAAAAAAATAAATAAATAAAAAAATATGGAAATTCCATTCATATGCAAAGTAATCTATCACTAGACACACAATTATCCACAGAAAAGGAAAAAACCAGCATGTACGTCTATTAGCCTACTCAATATTGTGTCTCAAAACCTACATAGCAACTAAACTAAATCTAAAAAGCTATCAGTGGCAAAGCCACAAAACTTAAACTCCTGAATAGCAAAATTGCACCATATTTTGCTAGACTTTGATTGTAGATGCCTGGATCGAGACTGGCCACAGGGGAAGTGCGAAGCGGTAGACCAAATACCAGTGGATATCCTTTTTTAAGGTAACATTATCCGTTTGTAAAGTAACATTATTATCCAGCTCTCGCAATTGTTGACTTAGGAAATCATAGGAGAGAATACTTCTACCATACCCGAGATACACAGTATCAGAATCAAATGGGTGGAAAGCAATTGGCACCAAATATGGCGAATCAGGAAAAGAAATATCACATGCAAGTTCACTTAGGCTGATACAGTGCTCCAATAACCAAAGCCCTTCGTCATAGTCACTGAGTGTCCACATACTTATCCTCAATCCATCATTATAAGCATTAGATACTGCAAAAAATCTCAAATGGCCACGATGAACATCAAACAGTATAGTTTTTTCATCAACCCGTTTGCTCCATTCTCTGTCTATATCCCCCGGAAGTTCTATAATCCGACAAGAATGAGGACCTTTATATGGATCGTAAGCTAAAATTCCAAGCTCCCTATCCATAAAATGCAATATTTCTTTTAAAACAACAGGCATCTTCCTGAGAGGCAAAAGTTGAAGTACTTGCTGAAGAGGAATATCAATATCCCTCCATTCACCAGTTTCAGAAGAGAATATATCAAGCTTGAGGATGCTGGTTTTTCCCCTACCATCTTCAAGTCTATTACTTTGTAACTAGCGACAACACTATCTTTCACCTGGCTGATGAACCCTACACAGCAATAGGGAAAGGGACGCTGTGATGGCGGAATTTCAACATACTGCTTAGTGATGGGATTTAGAATATAATAGCGACCTAAATGCCACCCGCAATTTGAGCCACATAACAATAGCCCATTACCGTCCATGGCAATAATGTAATCAAGTATTCCGTATGCCTCAGTTCCATGTGCCTGTGCGGAAGCAGGAAGATCAGACTTAGTAAGACAGGCTAAACCAACATCATTTGAAAACAAATTCCTGAAAAACCCGTGCTCATGATGAATTTCTTCCGCATGTATACATTTATAGAGAAGAGTCCAGAGTTTTGGTTGTGCAGATGGTGATGCAATTCTTGAAACAAAAGCAAGTCCAAAGGAAGGAGCGTCAATCACGGAGCGCCATTGTTTGCAGACGCACTTGCATCTAAAGACACACTTCATTGGCAAACGGATGAGCAATTCAATCACAACCGATTCTGGAATATAAGGGAAACCTGACCTCGAAGCTAATCCAGAACCAGATTCTGGGACGACCCTTTCACCAGATACTCTACCGCTATCCATCTCCGCCGGAGGAACGAGACTACGATCCCAGATGCCGTCTACCAACTCTTAACTAGGATTAGATGCTTTTGTGGGGAAATTCAACAAACAGTTGGTGGACATCCAAACAAGCTCGTCGATTTGCAATTTCACTCAAATACAAAAGGCTGTAATTCCCACTTTTGATGATGATGGCATCCAATCCAAAAGCTTCCTATCGGTTGCAAGCCGCGGCAGGCAAGAAATTATGCAGTTGTAGTTGTTTTTCTCATTATAACCCACGATCAAAGGGTTAATTGATTAGAATATAGGTGTAAAAAAGAAAAGTCAGACACTTGCGGATCTGACAGAGTCCATATATAAAACTATGGGTACCGGACTGAAACAACCCGGCACCTGACAGAAACTTTTTTTTTTCTAAAACATGTCAGGTACCGGGCTGAGACAGCCCGGTACCTGACACATTTTTTTTTTTTAAAACGATGTCCGTGAATTGCAATTCATCCAACTGAGTCAATTGAGTGAATTGCAATTCACTTTATTTGTTAAGCTAGTTGGTAAATGCAATTCACTTTAATTAGTTTAGTGGATTAATTAGTTTAATTAATTGAGTGAAGTAATTTTAAGAGATTCGATTAAATGCATTTAATTAAGGTGATGGTTTAATTTGTTATTTATTAAATATTCATTTATTTGTTATAAATGATTTAATTATTTAATTATAATGCATTATTTGTTGTTATTTGTTATTATTTGTTGTTATTTAATTACACTTTATTTGTTGTTATTTGTTATACTATTTGTTATTATTCGTTGTTATTTAATTACACTTTAGTTGTTGTTATTTTTTATTATTTCTTATAATTATAGAATCGCAATTATTTATTTATTTGTTATAAATTATATATATTTGATTCAATTAATTAATTATTCAAATAAGCATATTAATGAGGTTCTAAAATGCTATCAACACTCGTCTCTAATAGGTATAACATGTCAAGTGATAATTGCTTGGTGATTCAAGTATATTGGGGTGGAAAAATTATAAACGAAGGAGGGTCAATTTCATATGATCTTTCTAAACCGAAACAAGTGTTGTTCCTTACAGAGATGATAGGTTATGATGATTTGGTAGACAAAATATACAATCTTTTGGGTTTAGATCGGAATCTTCTGGGTAGACAAAATATACAATCTTCATTACATGTTTGCTAAATATCAAATATTACAATATGGGAATTTAGCCTTTTATTATTTGAATGCTTATCGTTATTTTTATATTTAGCCATTTCACTGTTGTCATGCTATGCATTTTTTCTTCTTTTTTTGGTCCTTTTTTTATATATTGCACAATAAATTTAGTTTTATAAAATTATAGTGAACATTAAAAATTACATAAAAATTCTAACAAATTATTTCTCAACAATTTGAGAACTACATCTTATTACAAAATGAATGGTATATTTTGTTTGAAAAACATTGTCGTAGTTTAACATCCTATAGGAGTAATTAGTGATTTTGCACAAATCTATTTTCTTCTTTTTCTTACGTTTCAACTTTGAAATGTAAATTAATTAACTTAAATTTCAAAGTATTTAGTACTTTTAGGTCGACTCAGCTTTTTATTAAACTTTTTTTCTTGTTTTGGTTTTTTGATTTGTTTTTGTATGGGAGATTTATGAAATTATCCTCACAATACAAACTACGAAAAAAATTCAGAACTTAAATAGATGTTCTATTAGTATGCATTATGTTCAATCGGTAAAATGCAAAAATTCAATATAAGTACCAACACGAGAATGAACACAAAATCTAAAATGTTTAGGGTTTAGGGGGCCTGTTTGGCACCCTAGTTTTTTACCAAGTTTTTTAGCTACTAGTTTTTTAACAACTTTTGCTACAGGAACCCCAAAAAACTTTTCAAAGTTTTTTACCTACACACTTCAAAAATCTATACACAAAAAATTTCTCAAAAACTTTTCTTCCTCCCTCACCCAACCCACCACACCAGACACCGCCTCCACCACCTCTCCTGGAGCCGGTCACCTATTCCGGCGCCGCCGGTAACCTCGAAATTTTTTTTTGAATTTTGAGTCCCTCACTCTCAAAAATTTATTATATATATTATATATTTATATATTTATTTAAACATATTATAAATATTTTATTTTATTTAAAATATATTTTTATATATTTATATAAATATTATATAGCATATAAATTAATATTAATATAAATATGTAATTATACATTTATATAAATATTATATATTATATATTTAATATATATAATACATATTATATATATTACACATTTATGTATATATATTTATGTATATTTATATACAATTATATTATGTATTATGTATAACATAATACATTTATACATAATATTAACACACAATATTAATTATACATTTATACATAATACTAATACATTTATATTAATTATATTAATACATTTATACATAATATTATATATTTATAATATATTAATTTATATATTTTTTATAATATTCATTTATAATAATATACAATTATTACATTTGTAAATATATTTATATTATGTATTATATTTAATATAATACATTTATGTATTTTAATATAACTATATAAATATATTTATTTATAAATGTATTATAAATGCACCAATATATATAAATATTTAAACAATAAAAATTATAAATTATAAACAATAATAATTATACATTTATACATAATATTAATACATTTATACATTTATATTAATTATATTAATACAGTTATACATAATCATCATATATATTTATAAATTATAAATTATACATTTATATAATATTCATTTATAATATATACATTTATATTAATTATACATTTATACATTTATAAATATATGTATATTATGTATTATATATAATATAATACATTTATATATTTTTATATAAATATATAAATATATTTATTTATAAATATTTATAAATGTATTATAAATGCATAAATGCATATAAATATTTAAACAATAAAAAATATAAATTATAAACAATATTAATTATACATTTATACATAATATTCATACATTTATACATTTATATTAATTATATTAATACATTTATACATAATCATCATATACATTTATAAATTATAATTTATACATTTATATAATATTCATTTATAATTTATACATTTATATTAATTATACATTTATACATTTATAAATATATGTATATTACGTATTATATATAATATAATACATTTATATATTTTTATATAAATATATAAATATATTTATTTCTAAATATTTATAAATGTATTATAAATGCATAAATGTTTAAAAATATAAAAATATAAAAATTATAAATTATAAAATACTCAAAAATATGTTTTAAAAATACCTCAAAAAATAATCCAAAAAACGTCTACAGTAACATTTCAAAAACTTCTACAAAAAAGTTTTTCACCTTACAAAAACTTCTACAAAATTTTTTCAAAAACTTCTACAGTGCACTACAGTAAAGTTTTAGACAAACTCCCAAAAAACTCAGGTTCCAAACAGGCCCAGGGTTAGGGTTTTGGGTTTTGGGTTTAGGGTTCAAGGTTCAGGGTTTAGGGTTTAGGGTTTTGATCTTTAGAGTTTAGGGTTTTAGGGTTTAGGCTTTAGGCTTTAGGGATTAGGGTTTTTAGGTTTAGAGTTTAGAGTTTAGGGTTTAGTGTTTAGGGTTTAGAGTTTAGGGTTTAGGGTTTAGTGTTTAGTGTTTAGGGTTTAGGGTTTAGGGTTTTGATCTTTTGCATGATGCAACGTGTCACAAATTGCGATTGATAATTACTAATCATATCACAATTTCAGCCTTACGATATTTTCTTGAGAATAAAATGAGAAGCTATAAATGAAAGAGGAAAATTCAAAATTAAAAGAATATGAATAGTAGATAATTGTATTTCAAGTCAAGTGATTTGAATTCTACTGGGAAAGTTTCACTAAGAATTTTTTGTTACTCGGCACATTTTGTTTGGTAGACTTATTAATTTTTTTTATTTTTCAGAAAAATTCGGTCAAGTACCTGGCTGACACAGTCCGACACTTGATAGATTTAAAAAAAAAATTTCCTGTCAAGTGCGATTCTATAATTATAAGAAATAATATAACAAATAACAACAAATAAAGGGTAATTAAATAACAACGAATAATAACAAATAGTATAACAAATAACAACAAATAAAGTGTAATTAAATAACAACAAATAATGCATTATAATTAAATAATTAAATCATTTATAACAAATAAATGAATATTTAATAAATAACAAATTAAATCTAATTCATCACCTTAATTAAATGCATTTAATCGAATCTCTTAAAATTAATTCACTCAATTAATTAAACTAATTAATTCACTAAACTAATTAAAGTGAATTGCATTTATCAACTAGCTTAACAAATAAAGTAAATTCTGCAATTCGATGTGAATTGCAATTCACTCAATTGGATGTCAGGTGGAGCCCGGCACTTGACATTTTAAAAAAAAAAAAAATGTGTCAGGTGCCGGACAGCCCGGCACCTGACATGTTTTTTAAATTAAAAAAAAAGGTTTCTGTCAGGTGCTGGGCTGAGACAGTTTTATACACACACTCTATCAGATCCGTAAGTGTCTGACTTTTCTTTTTTACACTTATATTCTAATCAATTAGCCCAATCAAAGAGTTGAAACATTTATAATATATTTGTTTTTTACTTTGTCGCGTAGGGCACATTTATATATATATATATATATATATATATGTATATACGTTCGTAATTTTGGGCCTATTTTCACGTCCTAGAATATCTTCTTAAGGCTGTGTCCCAAGAAAACAAGCAACAATTAAACATAAAAATTGGGTTTTTGTTTATTTGGTTCATGGCAGAATTGTTAATGGGACGGGCTAGTCCAAACTCGGCCCAATCCACTTATTTAAATGAATTAGTAGAAATAGAGGTAGAATGTGAACATAAATGGATAAATAGAAAAGGATCAAATAGTAAATCATGTTATATTTGTGAAAGGTACCCACCTTTAGCACTTAAATTTCAATGCAATAATTGCTTAAAAGAAGCCTGTAAATTCTGTTTAGAAAAACAAAAGATTGAGCTAGAAATTATTGATAAAAGCAAAAAGAAAGTAGATCCAGTAGAACACCATTTAGAAAGAAGAATAAGAATATTAGAAAATAAAGTAGACAATTAGAAGAATTTTTTTATAAAAATAAAAATAAAGAGGTTTAGGAAAGCAAATTAGAAATAATTAGTGAAACTTCTAGATTCATAGAAATTCTAGATAAAAGAAAAGAAGGAAAAACATATAGCAACAATTTAATGGTTATAGTAAAAATAGACAATTGCGAAATAGAAGTCCTAGCTTTAATAGATACAGGATGTAATAATACAGTTTTAAAAAGCACACTTGTACCAGTAAAATATCATACAGAAGCAATTAGAATAATAGAAGTTAACAAATGGATGGTAAAGTATATAGATATACACAATTTGTCAAACATTTAGAATTTAATTTTAAAATATATACTTAGAGTTATATTAAACCCTATTACATACCCAAAGTATATATGACCAACTAGAATAGATTTAATCATAGGATTAGATTTTATTTTATATTATTATCATGGCTTAATACTTTCTAGAAATGGTATAAGTTTTCTTAGAAATAGCAATATAGAATATAATACCCCAGAAAGCGTTGAGAAACATGGTGGCAATATAGACCCCCTTCACCTTCAAAATGTTTTTAGATAGAAACTCCTAAAGCATTAATATCAGACGATTTAGAAAATTGTAAATGTAAACCGTTAGGAGCATCTAAAAATAAAACCTTTCTAGAAGAACAATTAGATAATAACCAAGAGGAAATATATTTAGAAGCCATGGAAACTAATATAGAACTAGTTTTGTACCCATTCGTTGAATGGGAATTGTTTAAAAATAATAAATTATTTAATGTAGTTCATAAAAATATTTGCATAAAATACAAACATATTGTATAATCTATTATAACCTTTCTTAAATACATTATTATGTGCACATTGTTATTCAAAAATAGTCTTATAATGTAAATTTAAACATCTAATTCAGTGATTAATAATTCAAAAATGCAAAAAAAAAAAACATTCGACGATATGATAACATTCAAAAACTTGAAAATAGACAAGATCAAATCTTGGCTGATCTTCTGTAAACAAAAGAATGGCCAACCTGTTACCAAAACATCAATTTTGGTACTTAAAATAAATGGCTTAAAGGTTAATGTGAAAAGAAAAGAAGCCGAATAAAGTATTAATAAAAGATCAGAATTCAGAATCAATCAAATCATAGGAACGCAGCAACCTTTTAAATCTGTTCACGGCTAATAGAAGCAAAACGAAAACATAAGATGTATTTTGCTCTTAAGTCAAAAACATAAAAAATATAAATAGTCTGATGTATATTGCATGACGTGAACTACTGTATGACAATAAACTTGATGCCTTGCCATTTATGTAATCAGTGACACCTTCTTGTTCTTTAAGAAGATTTCTACCAAAGTCTAAAAAAAACATTGAAAATTGTCAAAGGCAATTAAAAAATCATGTGAAAACACATAGTTTAAAAGGCCACTTTTAAATCACTAACCAAAAAGCAATATGTGTTCTACTTGAATTGAAGAGTGAATCCATAAATTGAAATAACAAATTAATTACAAAAATCTTGCCAGAAATAAAAACCAAACTGTAACTTTTGAAGACTTACTTAGAAAATTCAAATTCAATTACCTATCTATGAAGAAGGTGTAGGAAATTACAGACCACATACAGCGAGCATAAACAAGGGAATAAAAACGGTCCTTGCATTGAAGGGAATAAAAACGAAGTTCCAAATCCGGTCCTTGCATTGAAGTAAAAAAAAAAAAAAAAAACTTTCCAAAAAAATTGGTGGAAAAGTGTAAACATTTTCAGTGCTTGATAAAGTGATGAGTAATAGATCGAGAACCATATATATGAGTAAAAATATAGAGTATCTGCGATAGCGATAATCTGATAAAGATAATCTAATATTTAAATTGATATTTCAAACTTTTGAGTTGAAGATGAGACAGATAAAAGCATAATTCAAAATTATTTATACTAATCCCCAGGAAATTTAGGCTTGACGATTAGGGTTAAGGAAAAAAAAGGTGAAGGAATGGAAGAGATAATTATGGAAGGATTATCTAGAATTGTAAAGGCAAGAGAAAAAAGAGGGATGGAACAGCGTAGGTTATTAGGGGGTTAACTCATAAAGCGCGTTGCACTTACTTGCCCTGTCGTTAAGCCACGTAGGAAAGAGACAAAATAAAAGGATAAGGATGAGAATACGACTTTATTATATATATATATATGATACCTAGATCTCACAAAATATAGAACCTATTAGATACAAGAATAGATGAAACAGATAACTTAATATCTAGACTAGAAAAAGAAGAAATAATAGGACAAAATCTAGTTAAACATTCGGAAAAAGACAAGACATACTATATGTGACGCCCCCACTTCTCCCTAAGGCGAACCAAAGGGTATCCGCGGGACGCCTGCCCAGCTCTCGCCAGGACTCAAGCAATTTCCGTCCAAGCTTAATACAGTACTAGACGTTACGATTAAATATCATAAATACAATCAGTGCGTAAGCATTCAAGCTTACCAATATTCAACATCTGCCCAATCATTACATCGGAATCTCGAAATACATCAATATTCAAAATATACATCAATCACAAGTCTAGCCCCAAAGTGCAACGGAAACCCTAAAACAAGAGTACGCCAAGAGGGGTTTCTCCAACATTTCTCCAAGTCCAATCCTGTTAAGGAAAACAAATCTATAGGGTGAGCTGAACGCTCGTGAGGCCAAGAACACACATGCAAGCACTTTGTTCAAATAGCAATCCCAAATTTAATAAATAAAACCATGTCCTTTCAATAATCAATCATTCGAACAGGAAAAGTAATCAGAAACAATTCAAGGATATAGTAGCTCTCAGGAGCTAAGTTCCACTCGATCTGCCGATGTCATTCGTATACCTTCCCGCGTTGACCCTCCTGTCAACCGGGTCGGTATTTTCATTTCCGTAGATCACCACTTACTTCCCTCCGTCCACCGTACACCTCAAGGGCCCACAAGTCTATTATAAGGCGATACTCCACGAGTATGCCAAGCAAGACCTCTCATTAGGTCGAGCTTATATATATATCTCATAGCTCGCCCCAGTCCCCGACCAAGCCCATTGCCGGCTCGAGTCTAAGGTTGGCCTATGAGTTTGGGCGTCCCCCATTCATTTGAAAGTCGAGGAGGTTCACTCCAACGACACATGCATTCATGACATAACATTGCATTTCATTCATTCATTCAATACATTTCATTCATTCAATACATTTCAATCATTCATTTGAAATTAGAACGAGTGCGATAAAGTACGCACCCGCCCTTATTTTTAAAACTTCCAACAATTACCACAAATAAGCAAGTATCAAATTTCACACACTTGACACTCACCGAGCAATTCAATAAGAATTATTTTCTGGGAGTTCAAGTGTCCACTGTGAGATACTCTTGAAGGTCTCCTTGTGCGCCTGGCAATTAACAGTGGATAATCACACAATTAACCCACTTATCAAGAAGATTGTACACTAGTACAATCTAAGGATTATTTCGCAAAAGGAACCTAAATTACACGTAAATCGAGGTTCAACTTGCCTTTTATTATGTACAACATTATTTGAGTTTTTATCATGCAAATCGAGAGCAAAACGTTTAGGAATATTAAAAGAATAGTTCTTGAAAAACTCTATTTCTTTGAAATTGGAAAATTTTCAGTTTTATCATGAACCTTTGAAAAATCGTAACTCGCTCGGCATAAGTCAAGAATTGGAAAACTTTATACCATTGGAAACCTCTTAGAAAGTACCATAAGTTCCTAGAAGACACTTTTCCATGAATCGAAGTGGAAAGTGTTCAAAAATGAGCTCGAAGATGCAGGTTTGGTTTACAAGGCAGAATTAAGTTGGATTTCGGCCAACTTTGGAAATTCGGTACGATTCACACGTTGCAAATCGGCCTCTGAAATTTGCAGTTCAGTTAGTGTTACAAGTGAGGTGTATAACAAAACAAGCGGATCATGAATCGGAGTTTCGAGTACCGAGATACGGTAGCCCGAAGTTAGGGAAATTCAAGACTGGAGAAGAATTTCCAGATTTGAACCTCCAACTCTAGCAATTTAATTGGGTATCGAAACGAACTTGGATTGGTACCAAAATTGGCAGTATTTTACTCCCATATGAGAGGTACCGCTCTATCAAATTTCAGGGAAAAAAATACCTTCGGAAAGATAGTTAATTAGTCAACCAAAGTTCAGGAAAATTATAAGGCAATCTGCCTTGAGACTTTCATTACCCATTTCAAAACGTTTAATCAAGCAAACTATCCAATCATGGTTCATTTGTGAAATAAAGGCCTAAAAGCATCCATAATGCCTTTGGTAAGTGTTTGGTATCAAGAACATTAATTAACAAGTTCACTCCAAGATCTTGTTCCAAACCAGTCCAACATTAGGGTTTTTTCCAAAACAGAGCAGTCCACTTGTTTCAGTCACAACTCAGTCAATTTAACTCGAAATCGAACATGGCTTACGCCGTTGGAAAATACATTCATAGGGATAAAATATCGCAGAAGAAATCATTTCCAAATTCGGCACCCATCTGGTTCAAAATCGGGCATCAAGTTGCTGCCTGAACACTTCATTCCAGATGAACAGAGCAACAGGACAGCGAACTTAAAACATTTGGTTCGGCTTGCTCACAAAGAATCAGAACGTTCATTATATACCAAATTAAATCCAGGAATGTCTAGTTTCAAACGCCACCAACGGCACATGATTTCGACATCCGAGGACAGAGTTATAGCCGAAATACTACCACTGGTCAGAATCATACGCGAACAGTTTTCCAGATTTGCTAGTTTCTCAAAAAAAATTCATTTGCTCAATCAAACCTCAATATTTTCCAATGAAATTTTTCACACATCTAATACATCCTATAAACATCCAATTCAAGCCATTAGACCATTAAAAATTGGCCTGGAAATGGCCGAACATGGCAGGGGCAAAATCGGAAATTTTAGCTTCTTACACCCAATGAAGTTTCTACTAATTACCCACCACTAATGCATCATTATAACCACTAAACCATAACCACTAAACCAACAATATAAACACCATCAATCATCAAATCAGCAACAACAACCCAAGTGTGGGAATTCCAAGAGCCCACAATCACATTTTTACACCATACACAAGCTAACCAAATGCATGCATGAACTTAACAAGGTAAGATAGCTTCCAAACTTCAAGTTTCCAAGAGTGGATCATCACTTACTTTGGGTTGATGTTCAGCAGAATTTTCGGCCCTTTATTACCCCAGAAAAACCGTGATTTTCAGCCCTTGTTTGCAGCTCAAAATGCTCCTCAAGTATCAAGCTAGGTGTGGTGCAAGTTTGGTTGAATTTGGAGATGATTTGGGGTGGTTTTGAGTGAGATTTGTGAGCTGAAAATTTTGAAGCAAATGAGTTAGAGAGAGAAGAGAGCTGGTCGGCAATGAGGAGAGAGAAGATGGAGAGAAATCTGATTTCCTTTAGCTTCCAAGAGAAGGTGAAATAAGTGGTGGAAATTCACCCAAAAGTCAACTCTCATTAGGGGCCGTTTGGTGCGATTACGGCTCGATTTTCTCGCGCGTTTGGTTCACTAGTGCACTAAACCTCTAATGCATATATATTCATGTAAATATTCTTCACTCTTAATTGTCTCGAAATAAGGGTCTAAAGTCCCTCAAATGAAGTCGCGCGTGTGAAAACGTGTACCGTCCATTTTACCGCTATAACGCGAAACTTCCGAGAAATTCTTATAACGATTGCACTATTAACTATCACTTGAGTTTTTATTCATAAGATTACCTATTTTAGGACCATAGTACAAGTCTCCAATATTCCAAGCTTATTGTGCTACTACGCGGATAAATCTCTGAGCACTATTCACTATTTTTACTAAACGCGCTCCCGGAAATTAATTCTTGGAACGAGTCACTTTAAAAATATAACGAAGTTATATTACCATGTATTTAGGTCTAATAGATCTAGAAAATAATACTCGAAATAAATGAACAAGTAAATAATTAAATAAGCTCAAAATAGGGTTTTAATAGGAGTTTTACGAGTCCTCACATGAGTCGAGTATTAACTCCTCAAATCTCCAATAAATTTGTATCCATGCGTCTTTTGGAAAACTATCCATGCGTGAGTAGCATATGCTCACATAGAACTTATTCACCTTTAATTCTCGATTAACTTTTCTTAATCTGCTATTGTCCGTTCTTAATTTCCCCAGGATAATCATACTCTCGAATACAATATCACCTTGAAACACTCGTGTTCATTATTTCCCACTTAACAATCCTCCGAAAATTGAAGTTGTTAACGGGACATTTTAAAAGCATAATGAAGACATTATTCCATACGAATGGATTTAAAATGGTCGTAATAAATTATTTGGGAAAAACAGGTGGATAAATACTTAATTAAACCATTAATTTTCGATAAAAATAAGAAATTTTTTCGGGTCCTCACACTATAAGCTAGAAATGTTAAACCTAAACCTAAAAATTACAACATCCAAAATAGAAGGAAGTAATGATGAAATAAAAGAATTTGAAATGCATATTGGAGAATTGTTAAAATTAGGAGTAATTAGAAAGAGTACCAGTCCACATAGAAGGGCAGCTTTTATAATAAGAAAACAGTGAATCGAATCTTTTGATTCGCTCCTTGGTTCGATTTTAAAAGCATTGGCTGAGTAGGGAAATAGGTAAGAAGTTAAATTTAAAATTCTAAAAAAATCACAAAAAAATTTTAGATTTTAAAAATAACCCAAAAACTACATGGTTTCTTTCTAGTTTAATTGGTTTTATTACAACCCTACCTGTTTAGCTATTAAATTAGAATCTAGAACATTTTTAGGTGATGCTACAACCACAGAGGAACTTAACTTAAAAATTAAGTATAAGGTGCAATTTAGCTAGAAATAAATATTAGGGCCTAAATTAGCTCTAGTGAAAAGGTTTAGGGATGAAATTTAGCCATGTCCCCTTATTTATATTTGCACATTTATTGGTTACTTATTTATCGTTATGTACTATATATTTGCACATTTACTTATTTATATATTTATCATTTGCACATTTATTGGTTACTTATTTATTGGTTAGCTATATTTTTTTTTTCCTTTGTCTTGCAAGATCAACATTCAATCATCATCCAGGCTCTAATTTGGTAAATGGTAAATTGGTACTTGGATTTTAGCAAGATAATTGGTAATTCAGTAATATCCAAAATTTTAAAGGTAAGCCAAAAATCTTGAATTTCCTTTTAGAAAATTTCATCAATTACAATATGATAGACAAAAGATTTAAGTTTTAGTAGCTCTTAATTTTCCTCATCCAACATAAATAGAAGCGCCTATGCGTACAAACCATTGAAGTTTTATTTATAATTCTTCTACAATGAAGACAAGATGAGATTTTTTTAATGAGACAAGAAATAAAAAAGTCAAAAGTGTAAAAGTCTATAATTAAGTTGTATAAGTATCACATTAAAAATTTAGAAGTAAATATTCAGTAGTAGTCTAGTTAAATTAATATATATTAGTATTATAGTTAATTCATAATTTGAAAGTTCAACATGTAATCAAGGATTTGGGAATCTAATTTCAGACTCCTTTCTTAAACCTTTTTATTAAATATTGGAGATTGGATTTATTTCAAGTTTTACCTAATCCATTTGATCGACATCTGATATCCAATTTAGAATAGTTTGACCAATTTTTTGGATTTTTTCTTTCTCACTCGATGTGAAAGGTTGACAACTTTTAAATTTGTTAGCATTTAGCATTAATATAGATAACTAGGTATTTGTCCTATGTATCATTTGAGATCTATGTAAGTCTACAAAAATTATCATTGTATATATTATGTCATTAACTAATTTAAACATTTTAAATAATATATATAACTAGGTATTTGTCTTGGGACATTATTTGATGTCTATATACCGAAAAAATATATGGTTGTACATGCTCAACCATACGCTAATTCAAACATATTAAAACTTAGCAAACAACTCAAGGAAATCAGTTCTTTGCGTACAAGCCCTCAACTTCTCCTTCATTGGATTTTAAAATTGAAAGGGTGAAGTACATTGGCCGCAAAATTGGAATGATAGATGCAAAACAACAAAGCCAAGGGTCGGGGGCCTTCTAGCTTTGAAAGTGACATAAAAGATTATTGCACATAAAAAGTGATGGAGATAAGTGACAAAAATTCACTAAGGTTTATAGGAGGAGCGGAAAGGATGCATCAAATGCCCAAGTATTGAATTGGCATGCTTTTGATGGCAAGGAACCAACTTGGGAGTTGGTTTGAATCCTATTGAGTTCGTTTCCTGATTTTCACCAGCAGAGGTATTTTAGTAATTTGGTTAGTTGCAAGAATTTTATGTTTATGGTAATTTTTTGCTTAGTAATTATTTTTGGTATTTAGTATTTTAGTTGTTATGAGGAATAAGAAAGCTTAGCTTTCTACTAGAATTCTATTCTAGTTAGGAGTCCTAATTAGTTGGAGTTGGCTTTGTTCTAACACCTATAAATAACCACTTCTCCACAAAGGAAAGTTAGATTTTATCGTCAATAAAATTTTCCTGCAGACTCAATGTCTTTCTTAGAATTGTGTGATACATCCTACTTTAGGTGTAATGCCTAAAGATTCCTAGGAGTGATTTCTAGAATTACTAATCATATTTTCATATTCTTAAACATATTTTCTCATTCTATTCCAAGTTGCTATCTAAATTCGGGTGAAATTCGATATATGAGCTTTTCTACAAAGTTGTTGTGCCTACCAAGTCTTCGTGTTGCATCAGTTTTGGTATCAGAGCAAGGCTTTCCCATGATGATATGAAGTGGGTTGAATTATAGGGGTCGATACACAGACAAGGAACAGGATAACATCATTAATCTTCTTTTGGAGAGGGTTAATATGTAGAAGACAGTTTTTAATACTGAACAACAACAAATTCTTGAATCTAAAGGCAATGGTGGGTCCGGATCTGGGGTCAAAATCAATGGAAAGGAACCAGGGCATCTCGAACAGCTTGAAAACACAACCGAGAATCAATCTGGTAGGAGTGAAAATAGATTAAACCAATCTTTTGGAAGGCCACGAGCTTCTCTTCTTGACATGGCAGATGAGATTGTTCAATGAGCAAAATAAGGGAGACAAGACTCTTATGATTTGGTAGGAGACATCACAAAAAAGGTAAGAGTCGATATTCCTGATTTTGATGGAAGAATCGATCCTAAGGTTTTTTCTAATTGGCTTGCCACTTTGGAACACTATTTTGATTGGTATGATATGACTGATGAGAGAAAAGTTAAGTTTGCTATCATAAAACTTGTTGGACAAACCCAAGTGTGGTCGACAGGAGTGGAGCATGAACTTCAACTTGTTGGATAACTAGACTTGCCATGGGAAGAGATGAAACTGCGTTTGAAAAGAAAGTACATGCCTCTACATTATGAAGCTCATCTTTTTGATAATATGAATAGCTTAAGCCAAGGAGGAATGATAGTTGCTAAGTATATGAACAAGTTTGAGGAGCTAAAAATTCGCTGCGGAGGAACAGAAAGCTCAGCACAAGCTTTATCCATATTTAAGTTTGGTTTGATGCCTAAAATTTGCAAAGAATTGATGGGACGTGATATCTACACAGTTGATAACGCATTCCAAGCAGCTCTTAGATTTGAAAAGAGCCTGCGGCAACCACTAATTAAGAGGTTCATTACTCAAGCCGCCGAGGTAGTTCCTAAAAGATTTGCTGCAAATGGCAAGCCATATAAATCAGCAGCATTCAAGTAACATCCAAGCCTGCAGAGACAAAAACTAAGGCTTCCACAGTCGATGGACGAAACAAGAACAAAGATGGGTGTTTCAAGTGTGGTTTGAAGGGACACATGGCATGGGAGTGCCCTAACAAGAGAAACTTGCTCATTGATGCTGATTCCGGGGATAAGGAAAATCTAGAGGTCAAGGAAGATGAAGGTGCTGATTATGTGACTGAGATAGCATGACTTAATGTTGATGATTTGGAAGACGAAAAAAAAGACACGTCTTATCTCTCGATTGTGGGGCATGTCCTCAGTGTGCTAAAGTCACAAAAGGAAGACTGGCGAAGAACTTCATTCAAACCTTAGTTTGATGAGGACAGGAGACTAGAAAGCACATTATTGATGGTGGTAGTAGCATGAATGTGGTTTTAGAGTCTACCGTACTGTCGCGCCCCATTTTTTAAATAAAATTTAAAGTATTTTATAAAAATGAATTTATGATGAATTTTGAGAAAAATGAATTTTTAATTAGAAAATGAATAAAGAAATGAATTTTGATTAATTTTGTTTGAAAAATGAGTTTTTGATTTTTAGAAAATGAATAAAGAAAATGGGCCTAAAGGGGACTTAAAGTGCGACGATTTTGATCCAAAAATAGTAGTTTAAAAAGGGTTTTAAATAAAAATTAGGAGTCACCATTTGGTTTGGAGTTAAGGTGTACCAAGTCACCTAAAAATTAATTTTAAATAAAAAATTAGAGAAAACCCTTTTTAAACAACTCTAAATCTTCGACAATCAGAGAAAAGGGGTCGAGAGTCAAATTTGAAGAAAGGGAAGGCAAGAATAAAGTCCAAGGCACCCTTTCAACCAGCCTAGAGCTAGTTGTGTGATTTAATCAAAATTTTCTTATTTTAATCTAAGAATTTATCACATCTGGATGTCACTATATGGATGCAAAACCTAAACCTAGGAGGATATCGGGGGGTCAGAATATCTCTTTAAAACTTAATTGGTGCAAATCACATTAATTGTGATGCCCAAGTTGACTCTTTGAAGAGGTCACGAATATGCAAAAATATGAGATTCGAAGAAAAGAAAAGAAAATAATAATTATACGAATATACATGACCTAAAGGAATGCATCATAATGGTTGCGGGGACTAAAATTCGTGACTTTTAATTTTCCCTTTAATAGAGGAAATACGAGTGTGCTAAGGCCAGAGAGCCATACTCGTCTATATCCCATATTTGAGGGGTAATTTCCCTAATCTAATCAAGCAAAATATACTAACCTAGTTCTAATTCTTAAATGGTATGCAAGTCTAATGTCATGTTTTCACCACTACAACAAAAATGGCCTTTCCTGACATACATATGAGGGCACTTGATGGTTTGTGTCATTATAGCACTTCTATCATTACACTTGTTATCAAATCAATAATTTATACTCTTTTTTATTTTATTTTATTTGAAATAAGAATAATAATGTATCTTTAGACTACCTATCATGACACTTGAAAAAATGTGAGATGCACCAAAAAAAAATTAAAACACAAAATGGCGTCGTTTGATTTTGGCGGAAGATTGCTTTGCCAAAACACTTTGTGAAATTTCAAAACCTCATTTTGCCTGCTGAAATTTTGCTTCTCTTATCTCTCTCACAAACTCTCTCTCTCTCTCTCTCTCGGCAAACTATCTGTTAAAACTCTTGGCCAAAATTTTGCTTTCCCCGAAGAGTTTTTTCTATTGAATCTCTCTGCAATCAAACTACCCATGTTTTCCCATTGAAGATATGTAATTACATGATAAATTTTTGCCCTAAATTGATTTTTCTTGGTTGTCTGCCTGAATCTGAAATACCAATTTTTGCCCTCCTTCTCTCTCGGCCAATTTCCTCTCCTCTGCTCCCTATCTCTGCCGTCCAGTCGCCCCATCGAAGAGGACAAGTTCAGATTCTCTAGAAATTATTTCTTAGCAAAAGAATTAGGCAATTCCGGTAAGGAATCTGGCCACAAGCTCGCAGATATCGATGTCGTCGATGAACAGGTTATACTCTACAATTTTTCTATATGTAAATTTTAGTTGGTGGTTTCCTACAAAAAAAAAGTTAACTTTTTGGGCCTTTTCCTTACTAAATAATGTAGGATCTAAGGGAAGCCCTGGCCAATATTGAGCAAAAACATGAGAAAGAAATTGATGAATTAATCAAAAGTTACAAGAGCTTGTATCAAGAGTGGGTTTGTGAGTTAAGCTACGGCGGGATATAAATATATATGTAGTGTTTTTTAATTATTTTTGGGAACATATTGATTTAGACTGTCAATGTAGAAATGTTTGGTACTAATTTTAGATTATGCTGGATAATTAATAGGTGTGGATTTGGGCTTGAAGATTTTGCTTCGACTGCAAAAACTGAGTATTCTGTTGTTGTACTCAATAGTTATCTTCAGTCCATAAATCTCAAGCAGGGACATCAACTTCACCACCCCTATATGCTTTGTATTCTATTTCAGTGCAGGATTTTTGTTGAAGTTTAAGCTAATTTTCAGAGTTTTAAGTTGATCATTGCAGATAAAGCTGTAGAATGATTAGGCTTTACAAGTCATAGCTTGCTTTATTTGCCTACCCGTATGTAGACTTGTATAATTTACTTTAATGCTTGTAATCACTGGGAACTGATTCAGTTTGTTGAGTGCTATAAGAAGTACTGGTAGGCTTTGGCAATATAGGGGTCCATCAATAATAAGTCTTACATGATGTTTGAGAGGCTTGAGTCATAGGGATTGTTGCTTCTGATGCATCTGTGATGTTGAATTGATAATACAATTAGCACTAGTTTATCATGCTATTTGGATAGCAGTTAAAAGTTATCTTTTCATGTGAGAGAGTATATAGACAAAATGCCAAAACTTTAATTTGTCTCCTTGTCGTGGTTGCCTTTGGTGACGTTCTGACCTGATTTTGCATGAATAAAAGTCTCAGCCAGGAGATAATCCTTGAATCATATAGTTATCCTGATATCAAAGGGAAGCAAAATAGTTCTCTCTATTATGCTTCATTGAATCCCTGAAATAGCATGTTAAACTCATAAATTCCAGATTCTGCTGCCTGTGATTTCACTTTCACTCCAGTTTTCTATTCTGCATCACTGGAAAGAAAGTATAGCAGCTTATATTGAATCAACTCCTTTGACCAGTTGTCTTGCAAGATATCTTTCCCTCATTTCCTTCCATTCATCAAAGACAAGACCTTCCCCAAGAACTCTTAGACCTTTGTCCTCTGGAGGAGGCCTTTTGCATACCTCAAGCTTAGCCTCAGCCTCAGCTAGTTGACGATTCAGTTTTTCGAGTGCAGGGGTAAGATGATCAGGCTCCAGGGGAAGCGTGAGATATAAGAAGTGGGAATGGAGAGAAAATATTGAAACCCATGATGTTTAAATTTTAGTGTATCAACTTTAGCTGTTAAATCAAAACCTCCTGAACCACTACACAAGATAATCATGTATCTACTTTGAAAATTTTGTTTTGTCGTTATATAGTATCAATCTACTCTTTAATTATGTGAAAACCAAGTTATACAATGTAAAACTTTTCTCGTCTCTTTTTTTCTCTTTTTTTTTTTTAAAAAAAAATAGCCTGCAGAATCTGTTCAACTGCAACTTGATCCCTATGCTCATCAAACAGCTCTGGTACATAATCCATGTCACCTTTTATGTTCAAGCTCATGATCTTGAACTTGACCCTGCTCTTTAGACCATCCAGCTTGTCATTGGACTCTGGAGGCTCCAAAAACTTGAAAATATTTCTTAGAGATGACTTCTATTTTGAACTTAAAATAGAAGTCATGTTTTTTGGAGTATATATGCTTGCTTTTAGTGGTCAACTTTAGTGTTTTCTGATCTGTATTTAGAATGTATCACTGCTTGCAGTGTTTTCAATCACTTGCTTGACGATAGCCCATTGCCTGCTAACGAGACTTCTTCATCAGTGCTTGTTGCAACCTTTTCCAGTACACACTCACTAAATGGAAAAGGATCTACAGGAGGTGGAAAACTGAGTGGAAATGGTGAAGTAGAGAAGGGCTGCTGACGCTAATTTCCTCAGATGCTCCTGGACTTCAGGTGTTGTAACCTATATTTGGACTTTTTTTTTATGATCAGTAGGTAGGTTGCAACAATATGTACTAATTTCCTGGATTCCTTTTTAACTGCTTATACATTTTTTCTACATTTCAACCAGATCATTTTTGGAATTGTAATGCTTCAACACTTTGTTTTCTTTGATTAATTATCCACTAGTTCTTTCCTATGATTTCCACGTTTGTGACCCCAATGGCCACTGGTACCTGGCTGATAGTGGCTCTATTCCTAGGGACCTTTTACTTCTCACGGGCAAGGCTCTCAGCCATGCTACAGCTGGTCTGAGGCTTGCGGCTTCACATCGCTCTGCATTGGATAGGCATTTCGAGCAATGAGAGCTCGTGGAGCCAGAGTAATAGACATTGCTGTTATTGTAGTTGCTACTGATGATGGAATTCAACCTCAAATAGAAGAGGCCATTGCTCATGCCAAAGCAGCTGGAGTGCGAATTGTTATTGCTATAAACAAAGTGCGCTTGCATTTATTCTGAGATTTTCCACTGTGTGTTGGCTTGTATATCATTTAGTCTCATTTGCATTCTGCTTTTGATGTATGAAACATGATGACAAATCTCCTCTTGCTTATGGGAGTTGGCATTTTCAGTTCTCATAATCACAATACTGCTAAAATTTGATGTTTCTAGATTTTTGCATCATAGCATGTTATCTTATATCCATTCTGTTCTTTGGGATAATTTTAAAAGTCCTTTGGGTTTCTGATTGACGGAATGTATAGCAGGGAGCATTACCTGCAAGTTGCTTCTATCTCAAAAAAAAAAAAAAAAACTCCTGACAATTAAAAGTGTCAGCATAGAATTCGATATTCTAATGTTGTATAATACCTATCCTGACACTTTCAATTATCAAGAAAAGGGATTGTTGTTGGCAGATGGGATGTTATAATAGCATAATTTTCCTGACATGTTGAATAGTATGAGTCTATCCCCACATTGGAAGGAACAACACTCGCCCTAGGTGTGAGGATAGATAAAGTGTCAGGTTAGATTATCTATACTGACACTTTTAAATGCCGTTAAAGACCATTTTTGTTGTAGTGCACGCATAGGGTAAAGGATATACATATGGGGGAAATATGGGATAAGAGATATATATATATGGGGGAATATGGGATAAGGGATGTATATATAAGGGGAATATGGGATAAGGGATACATACATATAAGGGAAATGTCATGCAAAATGAAAAAACTCTAAAAAGTAGAAAATAAGCATGAAAATGTAGTGATTGTCATACAAAACATGATCTAACGCCTGAATGATCCCTAAGGGTCTAGCGTTGGACTAGCCCATGTCTATAAATTCTCACTAGTATTGGACTAGTGAGAAATTGGAAAAAGGGGCCACAACTAGCGTTGAACTAGTGTGGAACCGGAAAAAGTGTCACAACTAGCGTTGGACTAGTGTGGTGACGTCATGCATTTACTATAATCAAATAAATCATATAAAGCAAATAAACAAATAAATCACATAAAACACATAGCACATAAGCATGATATCTAAATGCAAGACCCTAAGAAAGCGAGTAACATGTAACACACAAGCATGCAAAACACACAAAGCAAATAAAAACGAATAAAGACCTAACTATTACACTTGGGGGCCCTAACTACAATCTAGGAGGGGAAAGAATGAAATAAAATAAAATAATAACCTAACTATTACAATTTGGCATTTAATGCCTCTCGAACAACCAAAAATTAAATTAAAATGAATATACAAAATAAAAATAAATAAAGTGAATAAAGAAATAAATGAAGTAGTAAAAAACCTTCAAAAAAGCATGCAATTTCACACATAAAATCACATAGTAGCACATTGGATCAAATAAAATCAAAATAAAGGAGTAGAGTGTACCTCCCTTGAATTGTGACATAAAGAAATAAAATGTTTCTTATTTACCCTCCAAAACAAAGAAAAATGTCAAGGCATCACTTTAATGAACATATAATCACAAGAAATAGAAATAAACACAAAGTTGAATCAACCAAAGCCTTCCAAGGAAAGTAGATTACTCATATTTAACAAATTAAGACAAACAAGGACCCAATTGAAAGGATTAAAGAAGCTTGAGGGGTCAAATTATTATTATTACACATATTAGGGGTCTCAATGAAAATAATAGAATTAAGGTTTAAGATGAACTCTATCAAAACTAAACGCTAAAATCCACAAAAAATGAATGAAAACCCATTTGCTATAGTTAAAGAATAAAATTACCCCAAATTCTACTAAAATTCAAGTCAAGACTATAAAAAAATCGTTAAACCTTCAAATTTCATCCTAAAATTCAGTAAAAATCTATCCAAAAATCACATTAAATCATATCAAAGAAGATTAACATTTTAAAGGGATAAAATTGATTGGATTTTTCAATTTTCTGGGCCATAGTAGCATTAGATGAAAATTAGGGAGTTAAAGTGCTATTTTGAAGAATTCCATGCATGAGCTTACGAAGAAGCTTTCTTCTTCATTTCTGGTTGCTGGGTTTCTGCAAGTCCAGTTCTCAAACGCCGTTTCAAATCTCAACCAACACAGTTTGAACCCAAGCAACAGGATATCCAGATATAAAACCCTTGGATTCACACACAAAACATTCAAAATAAGGAGCATGCAAAGCTGGAAACTTTCTTCTTCCCGTAGCTAAGAAAGAAAGCTTCTGCAACCTCTGAGACTTTGAGTTTTCGGCAACCTCAAGTACATGCTAAGCCATTGTCCGACACAAAAGACAGCAAAAATGAAAAGAATCAACTCCAAAAAAAATCTTTGGTTTCCTTCCTCTGTAACTTCACAGCTTATTAGTATCAGCAACCCAGGAAGATTGCAAAAGTTCTAAACAAAGCCCAAGCCTTGTCAAATTCTATACAACCATCATTAGCACAAGGTTGACTATGCAAACAAAGGAGATCTATAGTAGAGAGGGGCCAAACATGCATTTTCCAAACGTTTCAAGCAGCCCAGGCTAGGACTTCATCTTATTCACTGATTTTCTCAAACATAGTAGGCCAGCAAAAGAGAATTTCTGTATGAATCGCCATTGCTATACCATAGAACAAAGAGGAACCAAAACCTTGTTTGAAATAAACCCGTGTAAACATCATTTTCACAGCAAATCACCAAACATCGGACAGGTTCCTCGCTCTTAGGGAGATCAAACAGATTCTAGGAACAAAATGATAAAAAAAAAAAACAACAAACACTGCCATACCTAAAAAAATGCTAGTAATCAGCAAAAAGCAACAGCTTTGGGCTGCAAACATGCAAGTAAGATGCAAGGAAATAACTCTCCTAACTTTCGGCTACACTCACAGGTTAGATGCGTTAGTAAGATTGAACCTACTCCATTAACTTGTGCAATAACAAACCCAAAATCGCAGCAACCCAACAAACTCATCATACAGTGACAAAAATCACCATCAGAATCGACACAGCAAGCAACCTCATAAAAACAGTAAAGTTCTTGACCCAAACAGGAAGAGAAACAAACAAGTCACATGCTTCTCATAATCCCACATATTTATTAACAGAAATCAAGCGTAGGAAAGGAAGGGACGAAATCTTACGATGCTTTTAGTTCTGATGGCAGTGGTGATGGATGATTTCTGCAAGCGACGGCTGTTTCCAGCTTCTCCTCTGTTCCTTGCTACTGGTTCCAGCCCTTTCTCCTCCGACGCCTTTTCTTGCTTGGTTTCTTTTCCCAGAAAACACTTTTTCCAGTTTTTTCCTCCTCCGGCCCGTCACCCCCAGCTCTCTCTCTCTCTCGCTTGGCTTTTTCGTTTCTCTCTTTTTCCCTTGTTCCGCCGCCCCTCTTGATTATCCCCCCCTTGTTGCATTTTTTTTCTTTTTATAGGAAACCAAGGTCCCTAAACACTCACAGCAATGGTGTAGATGAAAGATGGGTTTCTTGGGGATCATTTGGAGCCTTTAAATCATATTCTCTAGATGCTTCCTGATGATTCGCACTGAGGTGAGCAGTCATTGTACAGGAAAATGCTTGGGGCAGAATGGATGTAGAGGCAAATTGTACCAAGCTCCAGCTCTGCGTCCTCGTTTCTGGTTTTCTTGCCGCAAACATGAAGATGGGCAGTGCGCGTGCAAACTACTGCTTAATCATTCATTTTTTTTTCAAAGTAAAAAAATGTCAATTCCTAATTGCAAATGCATTGCACAATTTTCATTTATCTTAAAGAAATTGAATCTATAAGGATTAAATACAAATTTTTTTTTTTATTTTTGTGAGAATTTTTCCTTTTTTTTAAAAAACAAATTTAATACAAAAATATCTTAAAAATAAAATGAAGAACCTAATTTATACAAATAAGCAGAAATAAACACTAACTATCATTTAATCAATTAAAATAAAATAAAATAAAATAAGAAAAATAAAAATAAAAAAATAAAGCTGAAATTAAATAAAGTTAAAATTAAATAAATAAAATTTTGGTGTCTACACGTACAGTGGTTAAAGTTGCCTATGGAGCCACATCTTGAAGCATACAAGGTTGCTTGGATCAACAATAGCTCTATTCCAGTAACGAGGCCTTGCTTGGTGTCCATTAAACATGTACCTTACAGTAATTCTATATGGTGTGATGTTATTTCAATGACTATTTCCAACATACTTCTTAGTCGACCTTGGCTATATGACCGAGATGTGGATTATAATGGGAAGTCGAACACTTATTCATTCAAGTTGAATAACTAGTAGATTGTCTTTAAACCTATGAATGTTGAAACTATGAAGAAGAAACCAACCAAACAAAAGTATTCAAAGGTTAATGAAGTAATTGAGACAAGGAAGTAACCTCTTTAGATTTTGAGCAAGAAGCAATTTGAAAGGGAAAGCAAGGAGCAAGGAGTTATCATGGTATTAGTCTTCAATGAGGTGAAAATTTCAGTAGTTGTCAGCTCTGAAGAAGTGCCTCGAGAAATTGTCAAATTGCTGTCCGATTTTTCTGATGCAGCTCCAGAAGATTTGCTGCATGGACTACCACTTATGTATGATATCCAACATGCAATAGATTTCATATCAGGCTCTCAACTCCCTAACTTGCCTGCCTATCGCATGAACCCAAGTGAGTTGCTGAACTTAAGAGACAAGTGGTTAAGCTTTTGGACAAAGGACATATTCAAGTCAGCTAAGTCCTTGTACAGTGCCGGCTTTATTGACTCCAAAGAAAGATGGAACCTGGAGAATGTGTGTAGATAGCCATGCAATCAGCGAGATAACAATCAAGTATAGGTTTCCCATACCTAGACTTGATGATATGCTTGATATGATGGTTGGTTCAACTGTCTACACTAAATTGACTTGCGAAAGGGGTACTATCATATCAGAATTCGTCCAGGGGATGAGTGGAAAATAGCCTTCAAGACAAAGGATAGTCTCTATGAGTGGCTCGTGATGTTGTTTGGCTTCCCTAATGCTCCTAACACCTTTATGAGATCATGACACAGGTATTTCGGCCCTTTATTGGCTATTTTTTGGTTGTTTATTTCGATGATATTTTAATTTACAGCAAGAACAAAGCAGAGCACATTAACCATCTTCAACAAGTAATGAGAGTTTTCATCAAGAAAAGCTCTATATCAACTTGAAGAAGTGTACTTTCATGGATCCTAATGTTGTATTTTTGGATTTTGTTGTTTCAAATGAAGAGATAGCTGCTGATCCGGAAAAGATGAAGGTAATAGTAGATTGGCCGGTTCCTTCTAATTTGAAGGATGTTCATAATTTCCATGGGCTAGCTTCGTTCTATAGACGATTTATAAGGGGATTTAGCTTTATTATGGCTCCCATCACTGATTGCATAAAGCATGGACAGTTTTAATGGACAAAAGCTACAACTAAGGCTTTTGAAGAATTGAAGAAGCGAATGACGAAAGCTTCAGTGCTTAGGCTGCTAGATTTTTCTAGGGTGTTTGAGGTCGCATGTGATGCTTCTTAAGTGGGGATTGGCGGACTTCTTAGTCAAGAAGGTCATCCTGTTGCTTATTTTAGTGAAAAGGTGAATGAGGCAAAGCATAAATATTCTACTTATGACAAGGAATTCTACGATGTTATTCAATATCTTCACCATTGGCATCATTATCTTACTTTTAAGGAATTTTTGCTATATTCTGATCATGAGGCCCTCAAATATATAAATTCTTAGAAGAAGTTGAGTCACTGGCATAGCAAATGTGTTTCTTTCCCGCAACAATACAATTTTGTTATCAAACACAAGGCAAGCGTTGAGAATAAGGTGGCTGATGCACTTAGTCGTGTGCATCTTATTCTTAATGCTATGGCTATTCAAGTGCTTTGTTTTGATTCACTAATGCAAGATTATCCTCGTTGTAGAGAGTTCAAGGTCATAAATGAGGATTTAATGGCCTGTAAACAAGTAGAATATGCTAGTTTTTCCGTCCATGATGGCTATCTTTTCAAGGGGACTTTACTTTGTGTTCCTAGTACTTACTGAGGGAGGAGTTAATTTGGGAATTACATGATGGAGGTGCTTCTGGATACTTTGGATGTGACAAGACAATTGCCATGGTGCAAGATCGCTTCTATTGGCCATATATAAGACGTGATGTTGGCAAGACTATTGCTAGATGTTGAGTTTGCCAATTGGCCAAAGGGCGAAAGAAAATCATTGGTCTTTACATACCACTACCCATTCCACATGAACCATGGCAGGATTTGAGTATGGATTTTGTCCTTGGACTACCAAGAACATTATGAGGTTATGATTCTATACTAGTAGTTGTGGATAGATTTTCAAAAATTACTCACTTTCTCCCATGTGGTAAGACTTCGGATGCTATCCATATTGCAAAGAGTTTCTTCAAAGAGGTAGTTAGACTTCATGGACTGCCAATGACTATAGTTTCAGATAGGGATATGAAGTTTATGAGTTACTTTTAACGGACTTTGAGGAAGATGCTACACACAAAACTCAAGTTTTCTTCTTCTTTCCACCCACACACGAATGGTCAGACAGAAGTTGTTAACCACAACCTTGGTGATCTACTTCGGTGTTTGGTTGGTGATCATGTTTCCACTTGGGATCAAATTCTACCAATGGCAAAATTTGCTTACAATAGTTCATTGAATCGATCAACTGGTTATAGTCTTTTTCAGGCTGTAACGAGAAATAATCCTCGCAAACCAATTGATTTGCTTCTATTACTGGCTAGCGCTCGTCCAAGTGCTGAACCTGAGGCTTTTCTAACCATATTTTGGGTATACATGATGAAGTTCGACGCCGGATTACTATTAGCAATGAGAGGTACAAAGCACATGCATATTTGAAGAAGAAATTTGCAGAATTTGAAGAAAGGGATGAAGTTATGGTTTGTATTCGGCCAGAGAGGTATCCTAAAGGTGTCTACAAGAAGCTACATTCAAGAAGTGCAAGTCCTTTCAAGGTTCTCAATAAAATCAGCTCAAATGTTTATGTTCTTGAGTTACCTGAAGATATGGGGATTAGCAATGTGTTAAATATTGAAGATTTGACTACTTATGATGGTCATTTAGATGAATTCAGCAAGTAGGACTTCTAAGGTTGCTTTTCTACCTCCTACATGCTTACGTGAAGCAATTGAAGATGTTCTTGACCACCAAATTGTGTTAACTAGAGGGGGCGACTACCAAAAGTATCTTATTCATTAGAGGGGACGACCAAGTACAGATTGTACATGGATTACCGAATCTGAATTTTAGGAGTTGGACCCAAATTTCTATGGAAGGTATCAGGCCATTAACTCAGCGGGGTTGAGTCTTCTCAAGCCGAGGAGAGATGATAGAGATAAATGACAAAATTCCACTAAGGTTTATAGGATGCGTGTGAAGGATGTGTTGAATGCCCAAACATTGATTTGGCATGCTTTTGATGATAAGGAACCAACTTGGGAGTTGGTTTGAATCCTATTGAGTTCATTTCCTGATTTTCACCGGTAGGAGTGTTTTAATAATTTAGATAAATGCAGGAATTTTATGTTTATGGTAATATTCTGTTTAGTACATAGTTATTAAACTCAGGCGGGGGGGGGGACCCGGTGAAAGGGGGGTCAACGGGTTCTGGTTCAACCAGTGAGTGAGTGGTCTAACCAGTGGGTTACTAAATATATTTAAATCTTATGTCTTATAATTTTTTATATGGTTGAAATTATAATAAACTATGCCTTAGTAAATGTTCAATTAGTCTAATTTATTATAGAATCATTAATTCTTATAAGAATCAACAAAACTTAAATTTGCCTTATGGAAATTTCATTATTTTTAACAGACTTTTGGTTTTAACTTATGGAAATAAACTAGATAATGTTATTTTATTAAAATTTGCCTTATGGAATTTGGGAAATAAATAAAATTTTATTAAAAGATTTCAAATAAATTTTGTTTTGAAGAAATAAAATAAGAATAAATGTCTAATATATAATATAAGAAGAACCAATCAACTAACAAATGGATTGCGGTTCAGTAGTGATTGTACTACATTCTTATACTTGACGTCCCAAGTTTGAACCATCAATGCAACATCTTCTAAAAAATTTTCGCATAGCAACCCGAGTTCCTCACAAAACAAACCGGTTCACCGGGTTGATTCATTGAAAAGTCAATGATTCTACTGCCCAAACGATCTAATTAGCAATCTAGTCCGGTTCTATGGTCGATTCACTGGGTTGACCGGTTGAACCGTCAGGTTGGGCCGAGTTTAATAACTATGGTTTAATAATTATTTTTGGTAATTAATATTTTAATTATTATGGGGAATAAGAAAGTTTAGTTTTTTAGTTTTCTACTAGAATTCTATTCTAATTAGTAGTCCTAATTAGGTTTGGAATTAGCTTTGTTCTAACACCTATAAATATTAACTTCTCCACGAAGGGAAGTCAAATTTTATCATTAATAAAATTTTTCTGCAAACTCAATGTCTTTCTTAGGATTATGTGATACATCCTACTTTAGGTGTGAAGCCCAAAAATTCCTAGGAGTGATTCCCAAAATTACTAATAATATTTTCATCTTCTTAAAGCATATTTTCTCATTCTATTTCAAATTGCTATTTAAATTTAGGTGCAATTCGATATTTGAGCTTTTTTACAAAATTGTTGTGCCTACCAAGTCTTCGTGTTACATCAAAAAGGCCACAGCATGGGGGTGATGCTTCGATCCATTCAATCTACAACATAATTTTCCCAAATTAGATCCATTCAATATACAACATAATTCTCCCAAATTAAAATACATTCAAATGCAAGCTCCTGTATCTATTATGCTATTTTTGGATTCAAGGATTAGATTTTGAATATGAATTTGAGACATCAATCAATTGAATTGGCAAAACAAAAAAAAAAACATTTTTGGAAATGATTAGAAATCGATTGTTATAGTAATAGAAAATATTTGAAATCAATTACCTTCAGATTTAGTCAAGAAAAAATCTTTTCTGTGTCTATTGTATTCGTGGAATAAAATATATAGAGTAAATCTTATATACAATGACAGTATATACACAATCACTATTGGATCCATGAAATATATGCAAAAATTAAATTTTAAATTCAAATTTTACATATTTGTCATTTATCAAACACTGATAGTGTATAACTATGTAATAAAGATTAATTCAAACATTATATGCTTGTTTAGAAAAGTTTAGAAAACAAAGGGCCTGTTTGGAACCTGAGTTTTTTGGGAGTTTGTCTAAAACTTTACTGTAGTGCACTGTAGAAGTTTTTGAAAAAATTTTGTACAAGTTTTTGTAAGGTGAAAAACTTTTTTGTAGAAGTTTATGAAATGTTACTGTAGATGTTTTTTGGATTATTTTTAGAGGTATTTTTAAAACATATTTTTGAGTATTTTATAATTTATAATTTATAATTTTTATATTTTTAAACATTTATGCATTTATAATACATTTATAAATATTTAGAAATAAATATATTTATATATTTATATAAAAATATATAAATGTATTATATTATATATAATACGTAATATACATATATTTATAAATATATAAATGTATAATTAATATAAATGTATAAATTATAAATGAATATTATATAAATGTATAAATTATAATTATAAATGTATATGATGATTATGTATAAATGTATTAATATAATTAATATAAATGTATAAATGTATGAATATTATGTATAAATGTATAATTAATATTGTTTATAATTTATAATTTTTATTGTTTAAATATTTATATGCATTTATGCATTTATAATACATTTATAAATATTTATAAATAAATATATTTATATAAAAATATATAAATGTATTATATTATATATAATACATAATATACATATATTTATAAATGTATAAATGTATAATTAATATAAATGTATATATTATAAATGAATATTATATAAATGTATAATTTATAATTTATAAATATATATGATGATTATGTATAACTGTATTAATATAATTAATATAAATGTATAAATGTATTAATATTATGTATAAATGTATAATTAATATTGTTTATAATTTATAATTTTTATTGTTTAAATATTTATATATATTGGTGCATTTATAATACATTTATAAATAAATATATTTATATAGTTATATAAAAATACATAAATGTATTATATTATATATAATACATAATATAAATATATTTACAAATGTAATAATTGTATATTATTATAAATGAATATTATAAAAAATATATAAATTAATATATTATAAATATATAATATTATGTATAAATGTATTAATATAATTAATATAAATGTATTAGTATTATGTATAAATGTATAATTAATATTGTGTGTTAATATTATGTATAAATGTATTATGTTATACATAATACATAATATAATTGTATATAAATATACATAAATATATATACATAAATGTGTAATATATATAATATGTATTATATATATTAAATATATAATATATAATATTTATATAAATGTATAATTACATATTTATATTAATATTAATTTATATGCTATATAATATTTATATAAATATATAAAAATATATTTTAAATAAAATAAAATATTTATAATATGTTTAAATAAATATATAAATATATAATATATATAATAAATTTTTGAGAGTGAGGGACTCAAAATTCAAAAAAAAATTTTGAGGTTACCGGCGGCGCCGGAATAGGTGACCGGCTCCAGGAGAGGTGGTGGAGGCGGTGTCTGGTGTGGTGGGTTGGGTGAGGGAGGAAGAAAAGTTTTTGAGAAATTTTTTGTGTATAGATTTTTGAAGTGTGTAGGTAAAAAACTTTGAAAAGTTTTTTGGGGTTTCTGTAGCAAAAGTTATTAAAAAACTAGTAGCTAAAAAACTTGGTAAAAAACTAGGGTGCCAAACAGGCCCAAAATTTTCTAATGAGTGGCCATTTGCCAAAACTTTTGCAAAATAGGAACAATAGAAAAAACATATATACTAATGTACAAGACAGAAGCAATGGACAATCCTGCATTGTAGTTTGTGGCACTTGAATATCTCCCTTTCAAACATAGTCCTCAAGTAGGAATTAATTGTGCTGCAAACCTAATCTATCTCTACCTTTCAAACAAAGTCCTCAAGTAGGATTTAGTTGTGCTACCACTGGAAACAACTTCTACTAGTTCTTTTGGATGAAGACATATACATCCCACTCGTTTTGCTGCCAATAATTCGATTCCAATCTCAAAATTGAACAAAAAGGGCTACGAGCAACCAAGTGAACTTAAACTCGCAATGAGTACTCCATAGCACCAACCAATGGTAAACTGTCACCCCAAATGGCATAGCAAATGTTTTCAAGAATTTCTTGACAATATAAACATAATTTTAGGGCAAATCTGATCTTCATCTCAACCAACAAACCAATAAAATCATGGTAAAAGTTCAATAAACTCAGAATCTAAATTAACTCGGATGTACCAATTCTAAAAGAACTCACACAACGCAAGAGGCTAAGGAAGCATCTACAAGGAGGATTTCAAATGACAAGTATAGAGAGTGAATTTGAAATCGAAAAGACGAGAGAATTTCAACTGTGATCTGCACTATAGTATAGCAGCTAAAAACCTCATAAAAACCCAAGCGTGAAATCCAAAAGCAAACATTCGGAACCAAAATCATCTAACTACTGCTGCTAAACAAGGAGGATAACCTGGGTTTCCCTTCGAGGATGAAGTGAACAATTTGTGACAAAGTAGTGCCAACAATCTTACACCCATTTGGCACCATATAACTTTTCACAAAAGAGATACAAAATAAAATACATCAACGTAATCCCTCAACTTATTGCTTTGAAGAAATGAAAAACTATATAGTATTCAGTTATGTTACTTTACAAGTATCATAACTTGAACTGCATTTCATTGCATGCCTTTAAATCGATTTACTGGTGCTCTTAGGGAAGAGATGTAACTCGCATCTGCTTTCTCAATTCCATCAAAAACATAACTGAAAGGTGGCATTTTTATGTATTTGCCCGAACCACGTTTAACCTTTAGTTCGTTATTTTCCCAAACAATCCTTCCACCCGCAATAGTTATCTCAACTTTTCCCTGCAGAACATCAAAAACAAAATCTTCCAAATTCAACACATACAGTAAATATCCAAATATTCAACACATACAGGGCAACCAGAATATCCAAATTTCTAATGCGTATAAACATAATAAAGCAGAATGCCCAGAAAACACAGTAAATACTCATTAATTCATTCTATTAGTTGAACTATATTAATTATAAAACTGATTATATGAAACTGAAGATTAACCACATAAAATAGCAGGTATCTTTCATTAGATTGCACTTGATTCTAGACCTAATTTGAAGGATCTACACATGCCAAATCCTCCACAAATTCAAGGTGGCAATTTTCTTTACAAATAAACAACTGAAAGCTGGGCACTGATATGTCCTTCAAAATATTGTTTTGTAATAGCAATGTCTTAAGCAGATGTCCATCGGATAGTTTTCAAACAACGGGAGTTCATAGCACTTTAAAGTCCATAATGGATGTCCCATTGATGATTGCACAACATTGTATGGATATTTTTTTTTAGTAGAATGCAATATTGTATAGATAATGAAATAACAAGCATGAAATTTTATCTGGACAATGCATCATAAACCTCAAAATCAAAGAAGAATCACATAGGACTTTGACAATCGCTATGTGATCAGCTATAGAACTCTATAAATCTAAATAAGCTCAAAGTAATTTAATCTATAGAAAGCGATGCCACATTCAATTCCTTAATTATAACAAGCAGTAATGAAAAATTACCTTCCCAATCCATCCCTCATAGACATTTGTATCTGATCTTGAATGGTGAGAATTTGAGCTTATTTGAAAACTTGAATTGGGATTTAATATGATTATGTCTGCATCCGACCCAGGAAGTATTGCTCCCTTCTTTGGATAGATATTGAATATCCTAGCACTAGAACGTAATTCATTTCAAAGGCCAAGGTACAACAACTGAGTAGCTCAGGTGAGGTTGAAGAGCCAAAAACTAGGATCTTCAAAAGTATAATAGGTACAACAAATGCTTAAAGTGAATAGTCAAAAGATAAGATTGGCGATGGTATACCATTCAGTGCTTGTTATCCGAACATAATCAGTGACAGATATTTTCCCTGAGGCCTGAAAAATAATAAACCAGGAAACAGAATTGTCCTTTTTTAGGAAAGAAGAAACTCCAAAGACTACCTATCTTGATATGGTTTCAGTTAATTTATTATTGGACACTTGTGTATATAATTTTCTATGACTGATGAGGTCCAGTACAGCTTACCACCATTGTATCCCAAACCAGATGCATTCTCTCCTCAATGCCTACATGTCAATTCCAAGTAAGACACTGCCTTTAGAAATTAGAAAATAACATCTGGACTACATTCATGATTCGTGCTATTTGTAAGCAAAGGACAAGATGGATTACCATTGACACCATTTGGGATTTTTCTGAAATCATCTATTCCAAAAGCTTTCTGTGTTGAGTTGAAGGTACAGTGGTCGGTACCAACTAGCTGCAAAATGTAAAAGCATTAACAGGTTTAGGACACAGGAATAGCATCAAGATCAGAAATAAGTTGAAGACATAATAGACTTTTACTGGATGTAGTACATTATACTTTAAGGCAGTAACATTAAGTATGTCCTCAACACATCAACTTTGAAGAAGAAGAATTCAAGCACAATTCTGGAAAAATTTGGTAAATGGGAATAGGAAGATTCATCATTAATAAGAAGAATGCAAGTTTATGGAAATTTGGGAATGGGAAGTTGAGTACTATTAATTAGTTGTAAATAAAACGATGCCATTTGGAAATTCTAAATTTACCAGTATTGTGCTTATACACTCATACGTGCACATTCGAGTGTATATTGTACACTTTAAAGAATAGAAACATGCTGAAAATATTTGAGAAAATTCGTAAAATGGGAATATTGAATCTTCCTATTTAGTGGTCTCTTGTTGTAAGAGAAAATTCTCTCTAGTTTAGAGAGGGAAAGTCCACTGTGGTGGGTGGTTTCGAAAAATTTCAAAATTCCAAAATCTCTAAACTTTTCCAATATTCCTCAAACTTTATTCATGAACTTCATCAAACCTTGAATCTCCTAAAGCTCACAAATCCCTAGACTATGTAGGAATGCTACCTTTTTAAGTTTTTTCAGACAAAATACTTTGCTTTAGCCTAGTTTTCAAAGCTTTTGTAGAGAGGTGGAGGTTTATTAACAAAATATCTTGGTGATGATCTTCTGCACAGAGCTCAGATGGTTACCTCATAAAAACAAAATCAAATGACATTGCTCTCAGTCTACATATGTTTCTTCATAGCTTTTTCTTCCTAGATCAGTAGTCTTCATAGTAGTAGAATTGTAGGAAAAGCTTTATCTTAGTTTTTTTCTTGTCAGTTCCTTTTCTCGATCTGATTGGTAATAGATTAGTAACGTCTCAATTGTCTCTGCCGACCTTGCTGCCCTCTTGCTTTAGATCTGTGGCTGTCGGATTCTGGGTACTTATTGGGCTCTTAGAGAAAACTCTCTCCTTCTGAGGGTGAGGTTTGGGAAGTCTATACAAGGGCAAGAATAGTCTGTGGAAGTTTCTGTGGAACTGCTATGGAGGATTTAAAGAACATTATCAGGAATTCTGTACTAACTAAGAAGAAGCAAGAAGGTGTAATGCTTAAACATGGATGATGTGAAAGGGTGTAGAGAGGAATGCTGCAAGAGTCTAATTGGAAGGGTCTACCGCGATAAAGTAGCAAAATGTAATGGGGGTCAGAAGCTTCACAACTACTATTTGGGTGTTTGCAAAAAATGTGAAAGTTATGGAGTTGGGAATAAACATGTTTCAGTTCACTTTTCAGGAATGAGGAAGAGCAGGAAAAAATGTTGAACAGAAGGCCGTGGATTTTTGACAGGCAACTGTTAGTCCTCCAACCATGGAGGGAAGGAGTGGAAGAAGATCAAGAGGCCTTCAAGAAAACTCTGGCTTGGTTTCAAATTTGGAATCTGCTAATTAGCTAGCTTACCAAGGAAGCAGCTAAGAAAATAGGCAGGGTTTTTTCAGCAGTAAAAGAGGTTGTCATTCCTAATTTTGGAAGTAGAGATGGTAGGCACATGAAAATCCTGGCTGAAATTGATTTTACACAACCAATTATGAGAGTTACTATGGTTAAAATGAATGGGATGTGTGACGCCCCCACTTCTCCCAAGAGCGAACTCAAGGGTATCCGCGGGATGCCTGCCCAACTCTCGTCAGGACTCAAGACAATTCAATTCAAACTTAATGATACATACCAAATAATACAAGTCTAAAATGAAGGAAAGTCACTTCCTTAATTGAATATTCAAATCTTACATCATGTTCTCAAAAGATACATCAAGTTCCAAAATACAACCGTTAAAAGTCAACTAAACATTTACAATCAAGATTCCAATCAAAAGTATAATCTAGTCGACTTTTCCAAAATTTTTCAATCCACCTGTTAAGGAAAACAAATCTACGGGGTGAGCGATTGCTCGTGAGACCAAGAAACACGCATGCAGGCACATAATTCAAGTAACAATTACAATTTAGCAAGTAAAATAGTAATATTCAGGTAATTAACAATTAGAGTGAGAAAAGTAAATAGAAACAATTCAAGGATATGGGAGCTCTCAGGAGCTAATTTCCACTTGATTTGTCAATGCCCGATCAATTACCTCCCCGCGATGACACTCCATCAATCGGGTCGATATTTAGTTCGTAGAAACTCCACTTATCCGTTCTCCGTCAACCAGACATACCCCACCAGGCCCGAACTTCTATAAAGGCACTACTATACGAGTAGGCCAAGCGTGATCTCTCCAATAGATCAAGCTTGCATACAATCGATCAAGCTCTGATACCAACTGATACGAACGTCGCCAACCTTGTGACGAAACCCGTAAAAGATTAGCTTCAGGATCGACAAGAGGACACCAAGTTTGAAGCGGATGACCTCAACCCGTTAATCACGTGGTTAACGAACCTTGGTATAATGGTAGAAGACGCCACAACCTAGTGCGATTCTAGATTGATAAGTCACGAACACCTAGAGAAATTCTAAGGTATTCAAGAAGCCTTGGAGAAACCAAGAAAACTCTCAAAATCTGATTTATTGATTGAATGCCTAAACCATTGGAAGTGTGGGCTATTTATAGCCTTACATAGAGATGAACAACTAAATGTGGAACTAGTCTAGAGTTGTGGTCTTGACTAAGACTAACAATTATAGGCTTGACCAAACCTTATGAGGTCATCCCTTAGGTAAACAACCTTATGAGGTCATCGCTTAGGTAAATGACCTTATGAGGTCATCGTTTAGGTAAATAAAGCAAGGCTATGGACCATTAAACCCTTATTACAATGACTTAACTAAAACAGCAAATGTGACTAGAGAAGGGTCACACATGGTTCTCTTTGGCGTGCACTACATGGATGACTTTCATTCCTTCATGCTCAAGCCCCTCAATGACCTTGGGGACAATTTCTTAGCCTTGTATCTCATGAACAAGTCCTTGGAGTTCCTTCCTCATCTTGTTAGCTCGTGCTCGAGTTACGGGTCCTAGGGGAACTCGAATAGTTCGCACTGGTGTCTCTTGGTTCGTATCATCCCCCTCCTCTTCAAAAGGATTTGTCCTCAAATCAGCTTCATCGTTTGCAAGAAAAGGAGATAGATCAGAGACATTGAATGTAGCGCTCACATTGTACTCACCAGGTAGGTCCAGTTTGTAAGCATTGTCATTGATGCGCTTGATGACTTGGAACGGCCCATCTCCTCGGGGAAGTAATTTATTGCGTCTTTGGACTGGGAACCTTTCCTTGGGTAGATGTAACCACACCCAGTCACCAGGTTCAAACACAACGCGTTGGCGTCCCTTGTTAACCCGTTGAGCAACTTGGTCCATCCTTCGCTCAATGTTTAGGCGTACCTGCTCGTGTAATTTCTTGACAAAATCTGCTCGTTTAGCACCATCCATGTTAATGTGCTCAGAAGAAGGTAAAGGTGATAAGTCTAGTGGTGTTAAAGGATTAAAACCATAGACTATTTCAAATGGTGAAAAATGAGTAGAACTATGCACCGTGCGATTGTATACGAACCAAGAGACACCATTGCGAACTATTCGAGTTCCCCTAGGACCCCGTAACTCGAGCACGAGCTAAGAAGATGAGGGAGGAACTCCAAGGACTTGTTCATGAGATACAAGGGCAAGAAATTGTCCCCAAGGTCATTGAGGGGCTTGAGCATGAAGGAATGAAAGTCATCCATGTAGTGCACGTCAAAGAGAACCATGTGTGACCCTTCTCTAGTCACATTTGCTGTTTTAGTTAAGTCATTGTAATAAGGGTTTAATGGTCCATAGCCTTGTTTTATTTACCTAAGCGATGACCTCATAAGATTATTTACCTAAGCGATGACCTCATAAGGTTGTTTACCTAAGGGATGACCTCATAAGGTTTGGTCAAGCCCACAACTCTTAGTCTTATGGAAATAGTCAAGCCTACAATTGTTAGTGTTAGTCAAGACCACAACTCTAGACTAGTTCCACATTTAGTTGTTCATCTCTATGTAAGGCTATAAATAGCCTACACTTCCAATGGTTTTAGGCATTCAATCAATAAATCAGATTTTGAGAGTTTTCTTGGTTTCTCCAAGGTTTCTTGAATACCTTAGAATTTCTCTAGGTGTTCGTGACTTATCAATCTAGAATCGCACTAGGTTGTGGCGTCTTCTACCATTATACCAAGGTTCGTTAACCATGTGATTAACGGGTTGAGGTCATCCGCTTCAAACGTGGTGTCCTCTTGTCGATCCTGAAGCTAATCTTTTACGGGTTTCGTCACAAGGTTGGCGACGTTCGTATCAGTTGGTAATCAGAGCTAATTAAGAGGTATCACGTTATATCCTTTTTTTTTTTTGCTTTTCGAGTCAAGTTGTCGAAAATTCTGTTTTCGTGTTCTAAGTTGCTATCCGCAATTTTCAGATTTGTTACTTCGTGTTCTTGCGTTATTTTTCCAGATTTGTTACGACATAAACTTGTGTCTAGTTGTTGTTAATTGCTGTTGTTAGCCTGGTTTGGTCCAGCCTTTTTTTTTTTTTGTGTCTTATTCTTGATTCCTTGTTTGAGTCTTGTTTCTATCCTGTTATATCCATTCAATTCCAGTCTTTTGTTCTATTTGATCATTCGAGGTTACTGTTCATCCGAAATAAATCAGTTTGTAGCAAGGGTTTTAGAGTCCTATCTAGTTATTACCTTGTGTTCTTGTTTACATACAAAAAAAAAAAATAGCTGGCTAACCTTACAAAAATTCCTGGAAATCTGTCTTGATCAAAACTTGGGTTTCTTGAAGTTCCTGATTGTTTAAAACCACAATCTTGAAGTTCTTGGAACTTTAGTTGGGATTCTTGAAGACAACCAAAATCTGTCTTGATCAAATCGTGAAATCTTGGATTGTTTGGGGAGGAAATCATCTTCAATTTCGTGTTTCTTGAATTCTGGAAATTAACATCTTGAATTCTTGAAAGAATCTTGAAGTTTCTGGGTTTTGGGAACCAAATCTTGGTAAACAACAAGGCTGCAAATTTTCAGCTGCCAAAATCCTTGTCTTCACCACAACAATCTTCTTTCTTGACTAAGAACATTTTAGCCACGAAATTTGGCTCTTCTTGGCTGATTAGAAAACAAAAACAAAGGAAGAAGAAGAATATTCAGCCTATTCAAGTCAAATTTCCCAACCTATTCAAGTCAAATTTTCCAACCTGTTCAAGTCAAATTTTCCACCCTTGTTCCCAAAAACAACCAAATCAGTTCCAATCTTGAACTTGACCTTAGAATTTATGGGAACCAGCAAATAGGAAGACTAATCCTTGTTTCCAAAGGATTAAAGAAGAAAAGTCAGCCTTGGGTTTCCAAAACAAGTCCTACCACAACACAAATTCATCTTCCATTCGGATTCCATCTTTGCAACCATTGAGGAATTTCTGTCCAATCATTAATTCTGGAAATTTTTGTGCATCATTAGGTCAGTTTTAAGTGTCATTCTGAATCCTCTAAGTGTCCATTTATCTACCAAAACATTGCCCAAAAATGCAGCAACCAGCAGCTCAAAATTCCAGTTTTGGGTAGAGTTTTGTCTAGGATCCTTAAAATTCAACTTTGAGTCATTCTTTGAGTCGTGGTCAGTCCCTTCATCCTTTATTTATTTATTTTTTTTTTCGTTCAAAGTGCTACAATCTTGTGACCCTGGTTGGTAAGTCGATCCACACTAGAAGGAGTTCTAACTTGTTCGAGGAGTTGACCGAGGAGCCTTGAAAATACCTTGGTGAGTTAATTAGAGTGTTTTAAACACTTGAGTGATACACGAGTGACGAGTGTAAACATGTGAGCTTGTGTGGCGAGGAAAAATATCTTTTGTTTCACTAATTTTTTGCAGGTTCCTCATACATCATGGCGAATACGAGGCATTTAAAAGCTAGCTTACAACATCTTCTTCTTGATCCTAAGGGAGTCAAAGAAGTAGCATTACGTGGTGTAGATGAACAATTGGATATCGTCAAATCTCAATTGCATGATTGGTTTTATACTCGTTGTGGTGTCAAAGATAAAACATGCAGCTTGGCCATTGATAAGAGTTGTGAAGTCAATCTTGCAAGCGCTATCATGGTTCACAAATTAAATCTTCCAACTATTGATCATCTTCAACCGTATAAGTTGCCGAGTGCTCATGGTGATGTTTGGGTTACTAAACACACACTTGTACCTATTCAAATTGGCAAGTATGTGGATGAGGTGTTGTGTGATGTAGTCCCAATTCAAATAACACATGTGTTGCTGGGCAAGGCGTGAATGTTGAGGCGAGAAGTTAAATATGATGGACATACTAATAAGTATTCCTTCTTATTTAATGGTCGTCGTTCTGCACTTGTACCACTTATTTATGACCAACTTTGTACTGATCTAGCATACATGAAAAGTGAGCATGAGCATTATAGTATGAAAAAAGAGCTAGATGAGAAAATTGTGACTGATGAGGTAAAATCCGAGGGAGTTGAAAAGGAGAAAGAGGTTCAAAATAATGAGAGGAAAAAGACAGCTATTGAGCATGAGAAAGAGATTGAAAAATCCAAAGTATTGACTGAGATTTTAAGTTTCAACAAAAATGAGAGTGAGGGGATTTATTGCCATTCTAACAACCTTAACATTGCTCTGTCTAGTGTTCCTTGTTTTGTGCAGGTCAAGCAAAGTGCAATCGCTTTGATCTTACAATGTTCCATCCCAAAGTCACTTGTACAATTTGCGAGTTTCCATGGAGTTTGTCTTCTAGGAGTTAGATCAATTTGGTTCCCATTCATGGAATCGGATGATTTCAACGCTGTTCACGTCTTTGGAGGATCAAACTATGTGTACCCTCAAGACATTAGAATCGACCACGTTCCACGAGTTTACACAAGGAGCGAGGTCTTCAATGGTCACTACAATACCTATGCTCATCTTGTACCTAGTCCACTTGAAGCTCCAACTTCACCAAGTCAGCTTCCATACTTTGCAAGCTTATTCAAGTTTGAGGAGTCTGATTTCATAGGATCTACATCGCATCACTTTGAGGATCCTTACCTCATGATCATAAGCGATCAAGTTGGGCATACATTGAAACTGGTTCGTGAGATTCAAAGTTCAACAAGGTTTACTTTCCAGCTTAGCAAGTGGTTTATGCATTGGATGAAACTTGTGGTAATCATAACAAAATTGACTCGACGGCATGTAACTTTTCTTATCATCATTCATGCTTCAATTTGTGGGCAAATTGCTTTCAAGAGGAGGGGAATGATACGAGTTAAGCTATGCCATTGGATAAGGTTCAAGTCCCACTAGGACTGATTACACGAGCAGGTACACCTAAATATTGAGCGAAGGATGGATCAAGTTGCTCAACGGGTTAACAAGGGACGCCAACGCGTTGTGTTTGAACCTGGTGACTGGGTGTGGTTACATCTACGCAAGGAAAGGTTCCCAGTCCAAAGGCGCAATAAATTACTTCCCCGAGGAGATAGGCCGTTCCAAGTCATCAAGCGCATCAATGACAATGCTTACAAACTGGACCTACCCGGTGAGTACAATGTGAGCGCTACATTCAATGTCTCTGATCTATCTCCTTTTCTTGCAGACGATGAAGCTGATTTGAGGACAAATCCTTTTGAAGAGGAGGGGGATGATACGAACCAAGAGACACCATTGCGAACTATTCGAATTCCCCTAGGACCCCGTAACTCGAGCACGAGCTAAGAAGATGAGGGATGAACTCCAAGGACTTGTTCATGAGATACAAGGCCAAGAAATTGTCCCCAAGGTCATTGAGGGGCTTGAGCATGAAGGAATGAAAGTCATCCATGTAGTGCACGTCAAAGAGAACCATGTGTGACCCTTCTCTAGTCACATTTGCTGTTTTAGTTAAGTCATTGTAATAAGGGTTTAATGGTCCATAGCCTTGCTTTATTTACCTAAGCGATGACCCCATAAGATTATTTACCTAAGCGATGACATCATAAGGTTGTTTACCTAAGGGATGACCTCATAAGGTTTGGTCAAGCCCACAACTCTTAGTCTTATGGAAATAGTCAAGCCTACAATTGTTAGTCTTAGTCAAGACCACAACTCTAGACTAGTTCCACATTTAGTTGTTCATCTCTATGTAAGGCTATAAATAACCTACACTTCCAATGATTTTAGGCATTCAATCAATAAATCAGATTTTGAGAGTTTTCTTGGTTTCTCCAAGGCTTCTTGAATACCTTAGAATTTCTCTAGGTGTTCGTGACTTATCAATCTAGAATCGCACTAGGTTGTGGCGTCTTCTACCATTATATCAAGGTTCGTTAACCACGTGATTAACGGGTTGAGGTCATCCGCTTCAAACGTGGTGTCCTCTTGTCGATCCTGAAGCTAATCTTTTACGGGTTTCGTCACAAGGTTGGCGACGTTCGTATCAGCACTACTATACGAGTAGGCCAAGCGTGATCTCTCCAATAGATCAAGCTTTTAGTTTTTCTCATGGCTCACCAAGCTTCCCGACCAAGCCCTTGCCGGCTCGAGTCGCAAGATCGATCGATGAGTTTGGGCATCTCCCAATTCAATTGTGTATCGAGGAGATTCACTCCAACGATATGTATACAGTTCAGTTAAAAGTCGAGAAGATTCACTCCAATGACATATGCAGCCATAGCATATAATTCAGTTCAGACAATTTAATTTCATTCCATTTAAATGAGAACGAGTGCGATAAAATACACATTCGACTCAGCAGTTATCAATTATTCAGTCCAATAGGAGCAATTCACATAATTGCAACAAAACATGCACTTGACACTCACCTAGTCAAAATAAGAGTGGTGCACAATCAAGTATTTAGGCATCTCTTGTGAGATCCTCTTGAAGGTCTCCTTGAGTGCCTGAGCAATTAATAATTGGCTATCATACACCATTGTTTAAAAATCCCTAGTTAACAAGGGAGATTGTACACTTGTACAATCTAAGAAAATATCATGACAGAGAGTCTTAATTACTCGTAAATCGAGGCTCAAAAGTGGGGTTTAATAATACAAGAAAAAATTGATTTTCATCTTTAAAATCAAGTGTAAAACGGTCAAGTAATATCAAAGGGTAATGGAGAGTTTCTAAAAACTCAATTCCCTTCAAGTTCAGAAATTCCAGATTTGAGGTGCAATTTTTGAAAGATCATATCTCACTCTCTGTAGGTCCAAAATTGAAAAACTTGGTACCGTTGGAAACTACTTCAAAAATACTAAAAATTTCTAGAAAATACTTTTCCATGATTCTAAATGGAAGACGCTCAAATTTCGGCTTAAATTTGCTGACTTATACTTCCAAGACAGATTCGGGGTTGATTTTTGGCAAATTTTGAAAATTCGGCAAAATTCACAAAATGTGAACTAACTTCTAAAATTTGAAACTTAATTAGAGTTACAATCAAAATTTAAAACACAACTAACGGAACCAAAATCGGAGTTTCGAGTATCAAGATATAGCAGTCCAAAGTTAGCTAAAAATAAGGATAGATTGCACATTTTCCAGATTTGAAAAAACGACTTTGGATCATCATTCTTATGTTTAAAGTTTAATTCCATTTCCGGATTTCCCTGGTTTACTCTAGTGCTTATACATTCTTATGGAGCCCTATTTTGGTAGTATGCAGAACTGGTTTATGACTTGTAATCGAGTCTTATTGTGCTTGTTTGAATATTTTAGGGCTTGACGGTGATTAAAGACGTTTTTTGGGCGAAAGTTTATGAAATTTCAATTGCATGCCTGATGAGTGTACTACTCACTTGTTTGTTTACAATGTAACTTTATTATATTTGAACTTGATGCCTTGAGGGCCTATTTGCCATTGAAACTGATTAAAGTGAGGGTGTACTTGATCGCCCTCACCCCTTTTGGTACTATATACGACTGTTTACTGTTTCACTGTGGTATTTAAATGATACCTGATATACTGAATTTGGTGTCATTTGGACGAGTATCCAACGGCCATTACTGTTACTACTGAGCTCAACTCCATTGATAGTCAATTGAATCGAGCCGGCGAGGGTTTGGTCGTGAAAATTGACGAGCCATGGGGACTGTTATATGGAATCTTGTAGTAGTGAGACTCTTGATTCCGGTATACTCGAGTATTACAAAATTTCTACTGTTTGGAGTTCGGGCCCGGTAGGGGTATATTGGATGGAAGGAATGGAAGTAAAGTGGAGCCTACGGTTGGTTACTCTTAAACATTGACGGAGGGTCAATGAAGTCCGATCAAGATTGCAAGCGAGGAAAGGGGCTCTTGAGAGCCGCCCGTATTGTTTTATCACCACTATTAATGTGTGCTCTTGGTTTACTTTTGATGATTTGAAATGAAAAGCTTTATACTTATATGAATTTAGTTGCTTGAGTGATAGTATCTCATTGGGCGTAAGCTCACTCTATTCCGTTTGTTTTCCTTACAGGAAATGGAATACTTTTGGAAAGGCGATGAATAGGGATTGCCGAGTTGAGCTTATGTACATATATATTTTGAATAGCTCCTTTTGGGCAAAACCCTAAACGCATTTTAATCCAACCCATTCGTTGAGTTGAGATTTGTAAACCGTACATGTATAAACTTATGGGATAGCTTTTGTATGCTATTTTGGCTTGTAAAGGTTGAATTTCCATGTATATATGTTGGATTGATATCGGGTTGGATTTCAGATCGATTCGGATTTCAAACGGCGAAGGAAAAAAATTTGGTGGGAAAAAGGGTTGAATCCGGCCAAGAATTCGGCCAGAAATTGGCCGCATTAGCGGCCGGATTGCCCTGAGAATTTTTGGAAATCCGGCTAGATTCCGGCCGGATTCTGACGTGTCACGCACTATTCATATTCGGCTCCGATTTTTATTTTTTTTATTTTGTGATTTTGACTTGTTTAAGCGCGCTTATACTTTCCGGCACGTTTTAGATCGCTTTAAACTGTCCCGTTAGTCCTGGCGAGAGTTGGGCAGGCAGTCCGCTAACCCCTTCGGTTCGCCTTAGGGGAAGGTGGGGCTGTCACAGGTGGTATCAGAGCCACTTCGCGTGGTCTCTGCGCGGAGAGAACTTGGGCCAAGTGGTGTTATGGTCCTGCTTTCGTGAATGCATTAAAAGGTATAAGTGCTCTTTTGAGCGTAAGTTATGAACCGTGCATGTCATAAGTATAAGGATCATTACCATGGGACTTGAGAAAGTTATGTATATATGTCGGGTAGGAATCTTTAATATGGATGATTTACGCTTGGGACCGGCCGACTCGAGTTGTGAATCATTTTAGATGGGATTCTTTCGCCCGGATACGAAAGAGATGAGAGCCTAGGTTAGAAAGGATTGGGCGAACTAGAAATGCGATTCCATGGAATTTCGTGTGGTTTGTTCGGGTATGGTTAAGCGTGATCAACCTTGATTCAGATATAAATGGTGTTGTTCTCGTAGATTATGGACGGAGCCCTAGAGGGAGAGAAGCTTTTCGCGAGTTCTTTTGTACTTGTGACCTAGTCTGTCTATAGTACTTTTGAAGGACCCCTTTTGTTTCATGGGATGATTTTATATGTTCTTGACTGACTGTTCTGTATAATTGCTTGATCCGGTTATTTGTTCTACGTATATGTGTTATGTGTTTACATGCTCTACAAGGTAGTTGTTTTAGTTAATTGTTCTTGTTTAATTGTTCCTGTTTAGTGCTACGAAAAGGAGGGTTATGTGCCCTTTCACATATATTTATTTTGTGACGTAGATTGACTTAGATTGATAGAAGGCACTCGTAGTGGTCGAGGCCGTGGACGCGGGGGTAGGCAACCCACGCCTGAATGGGGCACTGGGGAAACCTCATCTGGACCTAACCCTGAACCTAGGATTGATCCTAACATCGAAATAGCGGCTGCTATGCAGCAAATGACTAATTTACTAGCACAAGTGGTGCACCAACAGGGTCAAAACCCTAACCCCAACCCTGGGAACCTCGGTAATCACGTGGAGAGCGAGGATAGGGCTCTCGAGAGGTTCCAGAAGTTTGCCCCACCAAAGTTTATCGGGGGGCCCGATCCGGACGTGGCCAAAAGGTGGCTAGAGAAGATGGTGAATATCTTTGCCGCCCTACATTATACGGAGGAAAGGCAGGTGACCTTCGCCGTCTTTCAACTGGAAGGGGCGGCCCGTTCCTGGTGGAACGTTATTCGGCAAAAATGGGAACGGGAACAAACGCCCAGGACTTGGGTGAATTTTATGAGAGAATTCAACGCGAAATTTTTCCCTCCGCTAGTCCAGGAACGGAAGGAAGCTGAGTTTATCCGACTCCGCCAAGGGGCTCAATCTGTAGCAGAATATGAGAGCCAATTCACCCGCCTATCCAAATTTGCGCCCGAACTCATCATGACCGAGCAACGAAAAATACGGTGATTTGTCCAGGGCCTGAATGTAGAAATCCAGAAGGATCTCACGGTAGCCCAAATTAACGCCTTCAGCGATGCAGTGGAGAAGGCGCAACGCGTAGAGAATGCTAGGTTACAGGTGAGAAACTTCCAGGCGAAAAAGCGAGGATTTCCTGGAAATAGTTCGGGGCAGGAGGATGAGAGTACCCCTCCCAAGTTTGGGCGGGGAACGGGGGGAGAAAGGATATCGGGAGTATCACGAGAAGGCCTGTCACGAGGCGGCCAAGTGAGGAGAGACCAGAGAGGAGGCTCGGCTTAGAGTGGAATAGAGTTTTATGGCTAAAACCATGCAAAAAATGGGCTTCTGTAATAAGTGGATTAATTGGATAATTGAATGCATCACTACTGTCTCTTATAGTATTAGTATAAATGGGGAAAAAAAAGCTATATTAGGCCCACTAGAGGGATAAGGCAGGGCGATCCCTTTTGCCCTTATATTTTCTTGATATGTGCTGAAGGTTTCACTAGCCTTTTAAATCTAGCTAAGGACAGAAAACAAATTTCTGACATGAAAATTGCACACAAAGGTCCAAACCTGACACATCTTTTCTTTGCAGTTGATTCTCTAATTTTTTGTAAAGCAAGTGTACAGGAAGCAAAAGCTGTGATGCAGGTGATTAATGACTATGGAAAAGCATCTGATCAGGTGATAAATGCTGACAATCATCAATATTCTTCAGCAAAAATACATGGGAGCAGGTGAGACATCAAGTTCTACAGATCATGGGAGGAATGAAACTGGTCAAGAAGCGCCAATATTTGGGGCTGCCCATGGTGGTGGGAAGACCAAAATCTGCAGTTTTCAACTACATCAAAAAGAAGATAACAAAGAGGATGCATAATTGGAAAGAAAGCTACTTAGCCTTGCGGGCAAGGAAATTCTACTCAATTCAGTAGCCCTGACCTTGCCATCATATGCAATGAACTGCTGCAAATTACCAAAGGGGTTATGTAAAGAGATAAGCAGTGAAATGACAAAGTTCTGGTGGGGAAAGGGAGAAAAAGGAAGAAAGGTCCACTGGGTGAGTTGGGAGAAGTTATCAGAGGTCAAAGCAAAAGGTGGACTGGGATTTAGAGACCTGGAAAACTTCAATGATGCTATGCTAGCAAAACAGCTCTGGAGAATTATGTCACAACCAAACTTGCTAGTAAGCAAAACTTTGAAAGCAAGGTATTTCAAAGGTAAACCAATATGGGAAATGGAATGCAAACCATCAGATTCATGGATGTGGAGAAGCTTACTCAGCTCAAGGTAATATCTTAGCATGAGGGATGAGGAAAAGGATAGGGGATGGGAAAAATGTCAATATACGGGAGGATAAATGGCTGCCAGATGGGAGAGATGGGAAAGTGAGGACAGCAAAACCAAAAAATAGCAGGGTGGCAAAGATGAGTGAACTGATAAAATGTGGAGAATGGGATAAAAAGCTGTTGAAGGAAATAATGCACGAGAAGGCTAGAAATGAAATCCTGACAATCCCCTATTGAGGACGAGACAGGATGTACTTGGTGGGAAATGAGAAAGGATTTTATAGTGTAAAATCTGGGTACCCGTGGGCTAGGCAGCAGAAGTAGAAAAAGAAAAGAGATGACTGGGAGGAATCAAATCAGAGCAAGAACATGCAGGGGTCAAGAGTATGGAAAGAGCTACGGAAATGCTTAAGAGGGGTACTAACAGTAAATGAAGTAGCAGTGAACAAAACTGGAAAGGGAAACCCCATGTGCAACAGATGTGGAGAAGCAATGGAGACATTAGCACATCTGCTGTTCCACTGTATAAGGGCAGGACTGATTTGGAAGGTAGCACCTATACGGTGGGATGGCTTAAATGGGCTAAGAAATTCATTCTGGCACTGGTGGGCAGAACTAATGCAGGCAACAAAGAGAGAGGAAGGCAATGATCATATTGTATTAACAGTGAACCTGCTGTTACAAGTCGGGAAGGCGAGAAATGACAATCAATTTAATGAGGTGAAAAGCGATCCTTTCTCTCTGGTCAACAAAACCTTACTTAAATGGAGAGAATGCCAGGAAGCAACAAAGAATCAGGAAGATGAGGGAGATGAGAGGATCATGAATAGAAGTGAATATACCAAATGGGAACACCCTGAGAAGGGAGCATAAAGATCAATACAGATGCAGCTTTCAACAAAAGATTGATAGTCGAGGAAAATGGTGGAAATTGAATCATATTGCAAAGAGAAACTCAACAAGATAGTAGAGAAGGAGTGGAATGATAAATGGGTTAGCATGATACTTGAAGATATCTCCGGGTTGAGCTGTACGTTTGAGAAATGTTGTTTTTCTTTTGTTAAAAGAAAATTCAACTATGTAGGTCATATTCTGGCAAAGTTTGCCACTAATATTTGTAAGGAAACCACTTGGAGGAATTCTTTCCCTGTCTGGCTAATGAGTGCAGCTAGGGAAGACTCCATGAGCAGTTGCTCAAAGATTTGTACTTAAGACTTAGTTTGATATGAAATTCTGCCACTTTTGGCAAAAAAAAAAGAATCTTCCTATATATATTTTCCAAAATTTCCAAAATATTTTCTACAGTTTGGTTCCTTGGATGAATGCAAGTTAAATGTGTTACTACTGCTAAACAAAACCATCTAGCCTACTGTACGGTAATTACATCCACCACCAGACTTCTGATCACCTTCAGACTTTTCTCCCCTCTATAAGAACTTAATTACCACAACAAAAAACATGTCCTCCTCCATTGTGATGAGAGAACCACCCAACTTTCTCGAATCCCATTCTTAATACATCAGTGTCCAAATAAATAACACCTTAGATTGCTTTAAGATTATCATAAAGTTGCTTGAAACGTTATTGTTGAAGATGTGATCTGATATTATGGAAAGATTTGATATTGTAAATATTAGGAAAGATATGATTATAGTATCATGTATTAATTAGGTAGTAGATTGATTTAGATTAGCATGATTTTAGGATCTAAATTAGGTTACACTTATGTATATATATATGTATATTGTGTAGTCCAAAAATATGAAGAAGAGTATTTTCTCTCCCTTTGTCTTAGTTTTCATGGTATCAGAGCCCTACTATCAAGGTTAGGGTCTCTGTCCGTTGCCAGAAAATTCATTAGTCATCATTCGGTTCATCTGGTTCTGTATAGGACATATCTGTGCTCTATTTTTCACTCTTGTTTTAAAGAGTTCAGATCTGTCCTCTTTTGTTTTTTTTTCTGTTAATTCTAAACTCATGGCAAAAACAAAATCTGTCATTACGTCTGATGTGGCTCCTGTGATGTCTAAGATCACTGACCACAAACTCAACAATTCTAACTATCTTGATTGGAGCAAAACGGTTCATCTTTATCTGCGAAGCATTGATAAAGACAATCATTTGACTGATGATTCTCCAAAAGATGGTTCAAGACAGACATGGCTAAGGGAAGATGCTAGATTGTTCCTGCTGTTAGGAGAATATCAATATTCTTGTAGATAATAGTAGTAAGGGTATTCTTGTAAATAATTGGTTAGGTTTGTACTCCTATAAATACTAGTTGGTCACTCGTAATACAGTGACTAGATATTTTCGTCCCAAGATACCTGTTAACATGGTATCAGAGCTAAAATCCTAGGGTTAGGATTAAACATCTAGCAAAAGTACTGTTCACGCGCGCACTGTTCATCGTGGTACTGTTCACGAGCACTGTTCACGAGTACTGTTCACGCGGCACTGTTCGTCTCGAGTTTTGACCCTTTTTTTGTTTGAAGTGCTATTCACTATGGTTGAAAGTTTTGCTAATGGGATTACCACTGACCAAGTTGAATCAAGTTCTTTAGCACATGAGTCCTAGAAGACTGTTACTATATCCGAGAAAGATTATGTTAAATTCCTACATTACCAAATTACAAATCACGCATCTCTTTCCTCTGCTTCTTTAGCACAAAAAGATAACGACTCATGGATTGTTGACTCCGGGACTACTGATCATATGTCAGGTACCTCTAAAAAATTTTTTAATTTTCAAGAGTCTACTTCCTTTCCTCATGTTACCTTAGCTGATGGATCTACCACTAAAGTTAAAGGATTAGGCATTGTAGAAGTTAACTCATCTCTTCCGCTGTCTTCTATTCTTTACGTACCCACTTTGCCCTTTAATCTAATGTCTGTTAGTAAACTCACTAAATCTCTACAGTATTCAGTTACTTTTTCTCCTGATTTTGTTGTCATTCAGGATTTGAAAACAAAGAGGACGATTGGTGGAGGGCATGAGCATAATAGTCTTTATTTTCTCAACTTCAATGGTCCGATTGCATGTCCTGCTTCTGTTTCTCCTCTTGAAATTCACTGTCATTTGGATCATCCGTCTTTACAAAATTTGAAAAAGTTGGTTCCTACTTTGAGTCTGTTGTCTTTGTTAGAATGTGAGTCTTGTCAGTTAGAAAAGCATCATCGTGTTTCTTTTGCTCCTAGAGTCAATAAACGGGTTTCTGAACCCTTTATGCTAGTTCATTCTGATGTTTGGGGTCCAAGTCGAGTCGCTTTCAAGTTAAGTTTTAAATATTTTGTAATCTTTGTTGATGAGTTTTTAGGAATTACATGGTTTTATTTAATGAAAGATCGTTTAGAATTATATTCCATTTTTTGTGCATTTGTTACAAAAATAAAGAATCAATTTGGTGTGCCTGTACGTATACTTCGCAGTGATAATGCGAAAGAATATTTTTTCACTCCTTTTAATACCTTCATGACTAAGTCCGGTATTATTCATCAGTACTCTTGTCCTCACACTCCACAACAGAATGAAGTTGCTGAAAGAAAAATTGGACACTTAATCGAGGTTGCTCGGACACTTATGTTGCACATGAATGTGCCCAAACAATTTTGGAGTGATGCAGTTCTAACTGCATGTTATTTAATTAATCGCATGCCATCTAATATTCTTGGAGGCCAATTACCTCACTCCGTTCTTTTTTCTCATGAATCTGTATTTAAATTACCTCCTCGTATATTTGGGTGTGTTTTGTTCATCAGCTTGCTCCCGGAGTGGATAAATTAGATTCTCGTGCCATTAAGTATATTTTCTTAGGATACGCACGAGCGCAAAAGGAGTATAGATGTTACAGTCCAGTTTTAAATCATTTTTTCACTTATGCTGATGTTACTTTCTTTGAATCCACTCCTTATTTTATGAAGCAAGGTATGTCTTGTGAGTTAGACCAGTAATCCTCTTTTCTTTCTCCTGTTTTGCCAATCCCTTCACCTTTATTACCTGAGTTATCTAATTCATCAGATTCTACAACTCGATTATTTCATCCTAATCTTCAAATTTATTCTCGTCGTTCCATGGTTGAGAAAGCTCCTGATATGTTACACACTTCACCCATTAACTCTCAATCTTCAAATCCAGGTATGACGCCCTCCTGTGAGTCAGATCTTCCTATTGCTTTATGTAAAGGTAAGAGACATTGTATTTCTCATTCTATTTCTAATTTTGTCTCTTATTCTCGTCTCTCTCTGTCATATTTTTCTTTTGTTGCTTCCCTTGATTCGGTATCTATTTCTAAATCTATTACCCATGCTCTCAATGATCCTGGTTGGAGATTAGCTATGCAAGAAGAGACGCTTGCTTTGGAGAAAAATAATACTTGGGATCTTGTTTCTCTTCCTTCTGGTAAGCCGGTTGTTGGTTGTAAATGGGTGTACACTATAAAAGTACAACCTAATAGTTCTATTGATAGATTGAAGGCTTGCTTGGTAGCTAAAGGATTTGCTCAGGTGTATGGAATCGACTACTTCGAAACTTTTTCTCCTGTTGCAAATATTACATCTGTTCGTTTTCTTATCTCTTTGGCAGCCACTTATAATTGGCCATTGCATCAGTTGGATGTAAAAAATGCATTTTTGTATGGAGATTTGGAAGAAGAGGTATATATGAAACAACCTCCTGAATTTGTTGTTCAGGGGGAGAATCCGCGGTTGATTTGTCTTTTGAAAAAATCCTTGTATGGATTGAAACCGTCTCCGACGGCTTGGTTTGGTCGATTTAGTAGTGTTGTCATGGAGTTCGATCTGCCAAGATGTGGAGTAGATCACTTTGTATTTTATCGGCATTCTAATGCTGGTAAAATTTTATTAGTTGTTTATGTGGATGATATTGTGATTACAGGTGATGATATTGTGGGGATCCAGAAACTTAAATCCAATCTGTAGGCAAACTTTCAAACAAAGGATTTAGGTCATCTACAGTATTTTTTGGGTATTAAGGTAATTCAGTCTAAATATGAAATTTATTTATGTCAAAGGAAATATGTACTCGATATGTTGAGTGAAGTTGGAATATTAGGTTGCCGACCTGTTGATACTCCTATGGATCCCAATGTGAAATTAGTAGGAGATCAAGGTGCATTACTTGATGATCCTAGGCAATATCGAAGACTTATGGATAAATTAAATTATCTCACTGTAACGAAACCTGACATTTCGTTTACAGTGAGTGTTGTGAGTCAATTTCTTGATACCTCTCGTACTAGTCATTGGGATGCTGTTATACGAATTTTTAAGTATCTTAAGAGTGCTCCTGGAAAAGGGTTGCTGTAAGAAAATCATGGACACACAGATATTTAAAGATATAGTGATGCAGATTGGGCTGGTTCTACCTCAGATTGAAGACCGACCACAGGATATTGTGTGTTTGTTGGTGGTAATTTAGTGTCGTGGAAGAGAAAGAAGCAAATAGTTGTATCCAGATCAAGTGCAGAATCTGAATATCGAGCTATGGCTCACACTGTGTGTGAGTTGGTTTGGTTGAAGAACATGTTACTTGAAATTGGATTTGAGTATAAACAGCCTATGAATTTAGTGTGTGATAATCAAGCTGCTGTCCATATTGCGTCTAATCCAGTGTTTCATGAAAGGACAAAATACATTGAAATTGATTCACTTCATTCGAGAGAAATTGCTTGACGGAGTCATCAAGACATCTCATGTACCGTCTGTAGATCAATTGGCTGATTTGTTTGCCAAGAGTTTAGGGGACTCTAGGGTGAAATACATTTGTAACAAGTTGGGTGTTTATGATATATATGCTCCAACTTAAGGGGGAGTGTTAGGAGAATATCAATATTCTTGTAGATAATATTAGTAAGGGTATTTTTGTAAATAATTGGTTAGGTTTGTACTACTATAAATACTAGTTGGTTACTCGTAATACAGTGACTAGATGTTTTCGTCCCAAGATACCTGTTAACACCTGCAAATACGGAATTCTATTGACAGTGAGGTAATTAGCTTAATTAATCACTGTGAATTTATTAAGGAGTTAATGGAGTATTTAGAATTTTTGTATTCTGGTAAAGGGAATATTGCTCGCATATATGAGGTGTGTCAAGCCTTTTATCGTGCAGAGAAAGAAGATAAGTTTATCATGACTTATTTTATGAATTTTAAGAAAACTTATGAGGAGTTTAATCTGTTATTACTGTTTAGTTCTGATGTGAAAGTTCAGCAAACTCAATGGGAATAGATGGCAATTATGAGTTTTTTGGCTGGTCTTTCACCTGAATTTCAAGCTGTTAAATCTCAGATTCTTTCCAGTCTTGATATCTCATCCTTGCAAGATATGTTTAATAGGGTGTTTCGCACAGAGAATACCCAGTCTGTTCAGTCCAGCAGTGCTCTTGTTGGTCTTGGAAAACAGCAATACAAAGGTGGTGGTAAAGGAATTGACACTCGGGGACAGAATGCAGAAGTGGTTGTGTCACTATTGTCATAAGCTGGGTCATATGAAGCGTGACTGTAAGAAATTGCAGTACAGGAACTAGAGAACTCAATCCGCACATATTGCTTCTACCAATGATGCTATTAACCATGAAAAGTTTGTTACGATCTCTGCATATGAATTTGCTAAATTTTCTCAATATCAAGAATCATTAAAGTTTTCATCTACTCCTGTAACTGCCATCGCTGAGTCAGGTAAACCAAACACGCCTTGTGTCCTCGTCCTCCAAATGGGTAATTAATTCTGATGCCACAGATCATATGACAGGTAATTCTAGTCTATTTTCTACCTTTCAGCCACACACATCTGCACCTACAGTTACCTTAGCTGATGGGTCAAAATCTTGTGTTCTTGGATCAAGCTCAGTTAACCCCACTCCATTAATCTCATTGTCATCTGTCTTAAGTTTGCCTGAGTTGTCTTTTAATCTAATTTCTATGAGTAAACTTACTCGTGTCCTCAATTGTTCTGCCCAATTCTTTCCTGACTATTGCTTGTTTCAGGATCTTACGACGAAGCAGATTATTGGTAAAGGGCATGAATCTAGAGGTCTTTATATTCTTGACACACAGATACCAAAGTCCATAGCTTGTTCTGGAATTGTAACTCCATTTGAAGCACATTGTAGGCTAGGTCATCCTTCTCTCCTGTTGTTAAAGATACTTTGTCCACAATTTCAGAGTCTGTCTTTATTAGATTGTAAGTCTTGTCAGTTTGCCAAACATCATCGTGTTAATCTGAGTCCTAGAGTCAATAAACGAGCGGATGCTCCTTTTGCATTAGTTCATTCAGATGTCTGGGGACCTAGTCCAGTCATTTCTAAAACTGGATTCAAGTATTTTGTTACTTTTGTCGATGACCATTCTCGTATGACTTGGTTATATTTGATGAAAATCGATCAGAGTTGTTTTCTCATTTTTGTGCTTTTTGTGCTGATGTTAAGACCCAATTTAAGCGTTCTGTACAAATATTGCGAAGTGACAATGTCAAAGAATATTTATTCGCACCTTTTCAATCTTATATGGTGCAAAATGGCATTATTCATCAAATCTCTTGTGTGGATACACCATCCCAAAATGGAGTCGCAGAACGAAAGAATAGACATTTGCTCGAAACTACAAGAGCCTTATCATTTCAAATGCATGTTCCTAAACACTGTTGGGCTGATGCAGTGTCCACAGCTTGCTTTCTAATTAATCGTCTGCCTTCATCTGTTCTGAATGGTGGGACTCCTTATAACACTCTTTTTCCAAATAAACCTTTGTTTCCCATCGAACCTAAAATCTTTGAGTGTACATGTTTTGTCCGCGACTCTCGTCCCCAAGTCACTAAATTAGACCCCAAATCATTGAAATGTATTTTTCTTTGTTATTCCCGTGTCCAAAAAGGATATAAATGTTATTGTCCTAGTCTCGGCAGGTACATTGTGTCAGTTGATGTTATTTTTCTTGAAAATACACCTTTTACTCCATCATCATCTCATTCATGTCAGGAGGAGGATGATGATTTGTTAATCTATACTGTCACATCCTCAAGTTCTTCCCCTGCTAAACCTTCAATTACTCAGGTATATTCTCAACGACAAAAGTCTCCTGATGCATGCCCTGAACCAGTTCCTTCGTTACTAGATCCTGTCTCAAGTGATGATCTTCCTATTGCTATTCGCAAAGGTAAGCGTCAATGCACTTATCCTGTGTCTTCGTGTGTATCTTATAATCATTTACCCACCTCTTCTTGTTCCTTTATTACATTTATTGATTTTATCTCCCTTCCTAAAACTGTTCATGAAGCCCTATCTCATCCCGGATGACACAATACTATAATGGAGGAGATGAATGTTCTAGATGGTAATGATACTTGGAACTTAGTAAATTTACCTGCAGGAAAGAAGGCCATTGGTAGTAAGTGGATTTTTGCAGTTAAATTCAATCCTGATAGGTCGGTTGCTCGGTTAAAAGCTCGCCTTGTTACCAAAGGCTATGCCCAAATCTATGTAGATGATTATTCTGATACTTTTTCCCTTGTTGCTAAGTTAATATCTGTCAGGTTATTCATTTCTATGGCAGCCACTCATAATTGGCCTTTGCATCAACTAGATATCAAGAATGCCTTTCTTCATGAAGACCTCCAAGAGGAAGTTTATATGGAGCAACCACCAGTTTGTTGCTCAGGGGGAGTCTGGGAAGGTTTGTCATCTTCGGAAGTCCTTGTATGGACTGAAACAAAGTCCTCGTGCTTGGTTTGGAAAATTTAGTCTAGTAGTTGAAAAGTTTGGGATGCAGAAAAGCAAATCTGATCATTCTGTTTCTACAAATAGTCTGAAACTGGTATTATTTTGTTAGTAGTATATGTGGATGATATTGTTATCACTGGAAATGATGCTGCAGGTATTTCATCTCTTAAAACTTTTCTCCATAATCAATTTCAGACAAAAGATTTGGGGCTGTTAAAGTATTTTTTGAGTATTGAGGTAGCAAAGAGTAGGAAGGGAATATTCCTGTCCCAAAGGAAATATGTTCTTGACTTACTATCTGAAATGGGAAAATTGGGGGCTAAACCAGCTAGGACCTCAATGATTCGTAACTTGCAGCTCACAAAAGAAGGTGAATTGTTAGAAGATCCTGAGAGGTATAGAAGATTGGTTGGAAAGTTGAATTATCTTACAGTGACTCGTCCAGATATCGCGTATTCAGTTAGTGTTGTTAGTCAATATATGTCTAATCCTACTGTTAATCATTGGGCATCGGTAGAACAAATTTTGTGTTATTTAAAAGGAGCTCCTGGACGTGGTATTCTATATAAAAATCATGGTCATACTAGGATTGAGTGTTTTCCAGATGCTGATTGGGCAGGATCCAAGGCAGATCGAAGATCCACAACTGGATTTTGTATCTTTGTTGGAGGAAATCTGGTCTCATGGAAGAGTAAGAAGCAGAATGTTGTCTCGCGATCGAGTGCAGAGTCAGAATATAGAGCTATGGCACAATCGGTATGTGAAATCATGTGGATAAATCAACTTCTAACTGAAGTAGGTCTCAAAACCTCAATGCCTGCAAAATTGTGGTGTGATAACCAAGCGGCTCTTCATATTGCATCCAATCCCGTATTTCATGAGCGAACAAAACACATCGAAATAGATTGTCATTTTGTTTGTGAGAAAATACAGCAGGGCTTGATTTCTACAGGATTTGTAAGGACTGGAGAACAATTGGGAGATCTCTTTACGAAGGCTCTACATGGGGTTCGAGTTGATTATCTTTGTAACAAGTTGGGCATGAGCAACATCTATGCTCCAGTTTGAGGGGGAGTGCTGAAGATATGTGATCTGATATTATGAAAAAAATTTGATATTGTAAATATTAGGAAAGATATGATTATAGTATCATGTATTAATTAGGTAGTAGATTGATTTAAATTAGCATGATTTTAGGATCTAAATTAGGTTACACTTGTGTATATATATATATGTATATTGTGTAGTACAAAGATATGAACAAGAGTATTTTCTCTCCCTTTGTCTTAGTTTTCAGTTATGATATAAGTAACTTTCTCCTTCTAAGTCAAGTACTAAAAGATTGTTCAGAAATCAATTCTTTGATATTTGGACGGAAACTATCTTCAGACAAAACACATTCTACATGTTGGAAAAGAATCAAAGAGATTTTATTAATTCTGTATCTTTCCTACAATTCATTCTAATCTATATATACAATTTTCTGGTACACTAAACAAGGAAAGTCTACATCTAATTCCCTTAATTTTGGAGACAGCTTATTCACCCTGATTTCCTTCACTAATTTATCTCCTAAGATTACTCATTCAAGATTCCTACACTACATCCACCTAGATGGAGGCTTAAAGGTCGTAAAACTGTGCAACCTGCTTAAAATTCTCTTGCACTTCATGGAATACCTTACGACATGAAAATAATCTTATGTTTGTAAGATGAACCTCCATCCTCCCATATTTGAATATCTTGCCCTTTCGGCTGGTCCCAAAAGACACCTATTCTTAGACAGGAATTATAATAGCCTTAAATGGCTTGCATACACTAAGAGGTAGTAATCCTATGTCTTCTCCATTAACTTTTCAATTGCAATGAGCCAAAATGAATTGAGGCATCTATTTCACACTTATTTATTTAAGCAATTGCACCTTTGCATCCTTCTTTTAAACCTTGGATCCAGTCAAACAAACAAATTCAATAAGGGGTGGAACTTAATTTATGCCAATCATCAAGAGAAAACCTGTAGGACACCAGTTGAAAGTGCAGCCTGAAGAGCCTTTCCATGCCCTGCTGCTCGAATGGGTGGGCTCATGACAAACCTGAACATAAAAAGGAACAAAATTGTTCTCTATTTTACCCTGTTGAGGTAAGTGGCCATGAGCCTTCATAACAGACTCCATAGCCAGAGAAAGATAAAGAAAAGAAAGGAACTGATGGAGAGGGAAATGGGTTCTTGCTTCGCTGCTGTGTAGAAGTCTGGGTCCCAAAGGCCAGAATCATCAAGAACTAGACCTGAAGCCACTGGTTCACCAACAACTCGCTGACCTGCAATTGAACACAAATAAATAGATAAATAATATACAAGAATGAAATCAAAGAAAAAAAATTCCAGATCTATTCGAATATTGAACACCTATTATTATTCTCACTTGTGGATGTTATGGCTACCAGTGCACCAAATCATAGACTGCTAAAATGAACAAGACATATCGAAACAATCATAAGAAGCTCTATACCCGATTTCCTTGGGGACAAGCGAGTGTGCATAAATGGGAAAAGAGGATGCACGCTAAACCTTTGTGGCTACACTTAAAAGAGTCAGAACTGGAAGCTTGCCGTTGATTCTCCAAGGCTAATTCCACCAATAAGAATTGCCCCTTAAGGCAGACCTGACTACCAAATTTTATAGCTCAATTCTGTGGAAGGTAGCACTCAGCAGAATTAGTCGCTGAACAGATGTGAGTTGAGTACAAGCATTTTTCTCCAACCAAAGTTTGTCACTGTTAAATAGGCAAGAGCTGATTCTGAGCATCTTTTTGGTTAAGTTTCTTTTTGATTGATAGGTCAAGTATGAGACCCATTAATTCAGATCCAGAAACTAAATCTTAGAAAGAACAAACAACGTAAATCCAATAAAGGTTGAAACTGAATGACTAGATTTAATCAAGCCAGGATGGGTTTGATACACAAAATAGCCTATTAAAGCAAGCACAAGTAGGACTTCACACATCCAAGTAGCTTCAGCACAACTCACTTACAGCCCACCGTTGAGCTATCTCTTGCAGCTCTAACACAAAATTCACGCTCTTTTAGCAAACCGAACATGTAGAGAACACCAAGATGTAGAACTATACCTTTTTCTTCTTTTGGCATTTCCCCTACCCTCTCCCCGTATGTATAAAATGGTGGTCTTATGTTTTGTCATATGTTGGTGTCCACTAGTTCAACATGAATATATCTTAAGTACAGGAGATCATAGTCAAAGACAGTATGCTTTTTGGATAAAAAATAACAGAAATCAAGACAGACAGAATTTTCCTTAGCAGCCACTCATGAGTAGTTTAAAGTCTCTTGTTGATGTAAGTTACCTCTAATTCTCACCTTGTGTTTTATCCTGTGCATTGTGTGGGTGAGCACAACAGGTATACCTAGAACTGTTATACATCACAGATATGCTGATAATAACTTGTGTAAAACAATCAAAGGCAATAAGACATATTATGTGCAGCATGCAGATCCCTATATTTTTAACAATTTATCTTTTGCTAGCTGATAATTATTTGTACCAGAACTCATAATATACGACACCAAGAGTGCCTGATGTTATGATTCGAAAGATTTCTGAACATGATACAATGAATATCCTAAACACGAGCTAAATTTTCCCTTGTTCATGCAATTGAGCTGAATGAGCTGAAACTCATGTTTGCTTGAAAATTCACGAACTGAACTAAAGTACATATACATGAGCAGACACCTGACAGGTACAAGGCTATCTCAACCTTTAATATAAAAAAAAATTGCAGACATTCTCTATCTATTTTGGTCCAGCTAGTTTAAAACCATCTAGACAAGTGAAACGCATATCACCACACTCTTTCCAGATTCTGTAATTAGGCGCATTAGGTCGTGCATTTCAAAATGAAAAATTAAGACATGCAAGGCCAACTAAGTTAAAATGTTTGAGATTAAAAGAAGTGATAGAACCGTTAGATGCAATTCAATAAAAATATATCCTTGAATAAGCCGAAAAACAAGAAAAGGCCTGTTGAATATATCTAGATATGTGTGATATATTATACATCAATTATAGGGATTAGATAGCCTGATTATCCTAGTTTAATTATAGGAAGTAGATAGCTAATTATTCTAGCTTGATTTTAGGATCTAGATTATTTCAATCTTGTATATATATGTCAGTTGTACTACTCACATAAGGGTGTGTAGGAATGTCATCCCAAAAGATCTTCCTCTCTTGCTTCTTCTCTTTCATGGTATCAGAGCAAGTGAGAAAGAGAAATTCGTTTTCTAATCATCCCACCCGGTGATTTTCTTTAACCCAATATCATTATGTCTACATCCGATACATCTATAACATCTACATCTAAATCCACAACTCCTCTCATGGCCAATCCATCTATTACTGGTTGTACTATTATTACTACCGAAAAACTAAAAGGCAGTAACTACTCTACTTGGGCTGCTGACGTTGAGCTATGGTTTATGGGACAAGGATATAAAGATCATCTTACTACTAAACCTGATGATACTATGACTGATCCATCCAAGTGGGAGCGAATCGATGCTCAATTGTGTAGCATGCTTTGGCAAACCATTGATTCTTCACTAAAGCAAATTTTCCGTCCACATAAGACTTGCTTTAGTGTTTGGGAGCAGGCCAAAGCATTATACACTAATGATATAACTCGTGTTTATGCCGTTTGTTCTGATTTGATGAGTCTCATTGCACCTCGAAAACTTGATATGCCTATGAGTTCTTACTTAGGCAGAATTCAAGGGGTCCTTTCCGATTTCAATGAGTTGCTACCCCCTGCTGCAACTCAGCAGGAACAACTCTCTCAGCGAGGTACATTTTTTATGCTTTTGGCTCTCTTTGGATTACCTGCAGAATATTCTACCATTCGTGATCAGATTCTTGCTAGCCGCACAATTCCTACTTTGTCTCAAGCTTTTTCACGGCTGTTACGGCTCCCGGATGAATCAAAATCATCTTCGGAGACTATCGTTGTTGATTCATCAGCTTTGGCATCTCAATCCAGCCAAAGAGGAGGTCGTGGACGTGGCCGTGGTCGAGGTGGTTATAATGGTAACAAAAATCGACCCTACTGTGACTATTGTAAAAAGGTTGGCCACACAGAAGATCGGTGTTGGCTCCTGCATGGACGTCCTCCCCAACAAGTGACGAATATTGTTCAATCCGAACCTTGCGCAAGTTCAGAACCAACTCTCAAGCCCGAGTATGAAGATTTTGTGAAATGGTTTACAGCCAAACAGTCTTCCACACCTACTGCCTCAGTTGTACACACTAGTAATGTTAGTGCATGTGTCTCTCAATCTCCATCTCTTGGCCCATGGGTTTTAGATTCTGCTGCCACAGATCATATTTCTGGTAATCCACAACTTTTCTCTTCACTCCACAGTTCTACTTCTCTACCCAATATTACTCTTGCTGATGGCTCACAAACCCAAGCTAAAGGGATTGGCAAGGCTAATCCTCTACCTTCTGTGCCTCTCGATTCTGTTCTTTTTGTACCCAATTGTCCTTTTAGTTTAGTATCTGTTCGTCGTTTGTGTCGTTCTCTTAACTGCTTAGTTACATTTGATGAGGAATCTGTAATTTTACAGGATCGAGGTACGAGGCGGACGATTGGCACAGGGCGTGAGTCTCAGGGACTTTACCATCTGTCTTTACCAACACCAGTATCTTGTTCTGTCGTAGATGATCCTCTGCTAATCCATAGTCGTTTGGGTCATCCAAGTTTAAATAAGTTTCGAAAGATGGTGCCATCTATTACTATGTCTTCCTTAGAGTGTGCATCATGTCAGCTTGGAAAACACACTCGTAGTCATTTTCCGAAAAGGGCTAATAGTAGAGCTGAATCTCTATTTTCTTTGGTCCATACTGATATTTGGGGACCGAGTCGTGTTATTTCTACTTTAGGTTTTCAGTATTTTGTCACTTTCATTGATGATTATTCTCGTTGTACTTGGGTGTTTCTTATGAAGAATAGATCTGAAGTGTTTTCTATTTTTCAAAGTTTTGTCTCTGAAATTCAAACACAATTTGGTGTTTCCATAAAAATCTTACGTAGTGATAATGCACATGAGTATTTCTCCACCTCTTTCAAGTCCTTTATGGAGTCTAAAGGGATCATTCATCAATCATCATGTTCTCACACCTCCCAACAAAACGGGATTGCTGAAAGGAAAAATAGACATTTGGTTGAAACAGCACGTACTTTACTTCTTCATGCAAATGTTCCGTTACGTTTTTGGGGGGATGCCATTCTCACTGCATGTTATTTGATTAATCGCATGCCATCATCTGTCCTTAAGGATCAAGTTCCTTACTCTTTTGTATATCCTAATGCTCCACTATTTTCTATTTCCCCTCGTACATTTGGCTGTACATGTTTTGTACATGATTTCACTCCTGGAAAAGATAAGCTGTCTTCACGTGCTGTCAAATGTGTATTTTTGGGGTACTCTCGAACACAAAAAGGGTACAAATGTTTTTCTCCTGATCTTAGACGATACATCATCTCTGCAGATGTTACGTTCTTTGAGTCTACTCCTTTCTTTCAGCTTAACAAGTCTGAGCATTCTACAATCACGGAGGATATTCCTGTTTCTACTTATTTTGTTCCTCTTACTCATGACACTGACATTAGTCAGCCTCCTAAAGAGTCCTTACCTTCACCCGCATCACCACCATTGCTCACTTACCAGAGACGCAATGTAAGGAATTGTCCTACTACAGTTCCAGATAATGGTGTTGGAGAATCTGCTGATGTCCCTGATGCCTCACGAACTATTCCAAGTTCGTCACCTACCACGATCTTCTCTCCAGCCAGCCCACCCATTGCTGTCCGCAAAGGTATTCGTTCTACTCGCAATTAATGTCCCAACTATACTTGTCTCAATTATCAGCGCGTGTCTTCATCCTATTATGCCTTTTTGTCCTCTTTGTCGTCCATGTCTGTTCCTCAAACTATAGGTGAGGCTATGTCCCACTCTGGGTGGCGTCAGGCAATGATAGATGAAATGGCTGCTCTTCACTCCAATTCTACTTGGGAGCTGGTCCCACTCCCACCTGGTAAATCAACTGTTGGTTGTCGTTGGATTTATACTGTTAAAGTTGGTCCGGATGGTCAAATTGATCGTCTTAAAGCTCGTCTAGTAGCTAAGGGTTATACTCAAATTTTTGGTCTGGATTATACTGACACCTTTTCTCCAGTGGCCAAGATGTCTTCTGTTCGTCTCATCTTATCTCTTTCTGCTATTCATCATTGGCCTTTGCACCAATTAGACATCAAGAATGCATTCCTTCATGGTGCATTGCAGGAGGAAGTTTATATGGATCAACCACCTGGTTTTGTTATTCAGGGGAAATCTAGTGGAATGGTTTGTCGACTAAAACGTGCACTCTATGGTCTCAAACAATCTCCTCGGGCCTGGTTTGGACGCTTTCGTGATGTTGTCCAAAAATATGGCATGATCCGTAGTGAGGCTGATCATTCAGTGTTTTATTGTCATTCTCCATCAAAAGGTAGCATTTATCTTGTCGTTTATGTCGATGATATTATTATCACTGGACAGGATCATGATGGAATTGCTCAGTTAAAGAACCACCTTTTTGGCCATTTCCAGACGAAAGATTTGGGCAAGCTTCGTTATTTCTTGGGTATCGAAGTTGCCCAATCCAAAGAAGGTGTTGTTATTTGCCAACGAAAATATGCATTGGACATTTTGGAGGAGGCAGGCATGTCAAATGCTAAGCCTGTCGAAACTCCAATGGATCCCAATATTAAATTATTTCCAGGACAGGGGGAGCCACTTAAGGATCCTGGAAAGTATCGTAGGCTTGTGGGACGGTTGAACTATCTTACAGTAACACGTCCTGACATATCTTTTTCTGTCTCAGTGATCAGTCAGTTTTTAGATTCCCCGTGTGATATTCATTGGAATGCAGCTCTCCGCATTCTCAAATATATCAAAGGAGCACCTGGCCAAGGATTGTTGTATACTGATAAAGGAAACATGCAAGTAATTGGTTACACTGATGCAGATTGGGCAGGATCACCTATTGATCGTCGTTCTACCACAGGCTATTGTATTCTGGTTGGTGGCAACTTAATATCTTGGAAAAGTAAAAAACAAGATGTGGTTGCTAGATCCAGTGCTGAGGCTGAGTATCGAGCCATGGCTATGGCTACATGTGAGCTAATATGGCTTAAACAATTGCTCAATGAGTTGAATTTGGGGACTAGCCCAATGAAGTTGATTTGTGATAATCAAGCTGCACTCCACATTGCCTCCAACCCAGTCTTTCATGAGAGGACTAAGCACATTGAAGTTGATTGCCATTTTGTTAGAGAAAAATTGATCTCCAAAGTTATTGAGACGGGTTTCGTTAATTCAAGTGATCAACTTGCAGATTTTCTTACCAAGTCCTTAAGAGGTCCTCGTATAAAATATATATGTGGCAAGCTTGGTGCATATGATTTGTATGCTCCAGCTTGAGGGGGAGTGTTGAATATATCTAGATATGTGTGATATATTATACATCAATTATAGGGATTAGATAGCCTGATTATCCTAGTTTAATTATAGGAAGTAGATAGCTAATTATTCTAGCTTGATTTTAGGATCTAGATTATTTCAATCTTGTATATATATGTCAGTTGTACTACTCACATAAGGGTGTGTAGGAATGTCATCCCAAAAGATCTTCCTCTCTTGCTTCTTCTCTTTCAAGGCCATTATGAAGACTATGATATACAGTTACTTAACCGGTATGCCTATTTCCTAAACTATTTATGTGATCTACATTCTAATAAATGAAAAGAAAGAATAAAGAGAATTTCATTTTAGTAGATTGGCAGGTCAATAATCTCCTTTCTCTTTCTGTTTTTCTTGGTAAATAGGTCAATAATCTATTACATTACACATAACGATTAACAGCTAATAATATAGTTCATTGAAGGCAGAGATAAGTGAAGCAGACAAAACAGGAAATGGGTATATTTTATATCAGAAAATACAAATGAAGCATCCCACACAAACTGACACCGGAGGCACAGGAGCAAGTCATATAACAGCATCTATTTTATGGTTTTAAAAGACAAACCTGATTGCCGAGCTTTAGCTATTTCTTCCATTGCTTCGACGCTCATGACATGTACAACGTACAAAGGTGTGTTAACAAAACCAGCCAAACGGATAGCCCGAGCAGTGGCCTCTGCTTCTAGCTGCATGAAGATTTTGCTAACGGAACTGTCATGAACTATAAATCAAAAGGATCATGATAAAAAGTAAACCATTACTTCTCTTAGTTTGGGAAGACAATAATTAGAAGCAACAAATCTGGTCATCAAATTTGACATCTATTAAAAGTCAAACAAAAGAATTGTTGTGTTACTACTGTTAGAACTGCTATATATGTAACTTTATGGTGGTAATAAGAACTGGTGAAAAGGAAAAATCCAAAATTCATTAACAGGATAGGGGTGAACTTTTCAGATGGACAAAACCACAGCTTTAGGTATTTGAAGACAACTAAGAAACACATTTTAAACTTGCATGACAAGTACTGACATAAACAGTGGTTGGCCCTTGAATATCCCCAGATCTCATGGATTTAAGGAGTTCCAGTCACATTGAGATCAAATACCCATTGAAAGAATCAAATAACAGTCCGCATTTCATGATAATATGAGACAAGAAACATAAAGGCCATCTCCAAGAGATCAACATCAGGACAGCAATGTATTTTTTGTTTTAAATCAAGACAGCAATGTAGAAAGTGCTGAAGAACATCAGTGCATATGAAGTAATTCTTCAATTTTCTGTTTCATAAATTTAAAAATAAATTGGAATTGCAGTATTTATATCTCGTTAACTGGGTATAGTATTCTACAACCAGGACAGATAATGTTCAGTTTGAGATTAATATATGTTTTAGCTCTTTAGACAATACGGATTTAGCATCATGTCATATACTCTAATAAGTGTATGACAATCTGCAGCAAACTAGTTACTATCTAGAGGTTAACTTTACAGCCAGTTGATTATTTTCATCTGAAGTAGAAAAAAGAGACAAATTCAGCCATTTCATCCGTCTTTAGCAATCTACTGAATCTGATCCTTCCAAATTCCCTCATGAAAAATGCAATTTTATTCAGAAAATAGGACCAAGCTAATCAGCATACTCTCCCTCATGGTGTACTCACCACATACTGCTGAATGTAGTCCAATACAACAAAAGGAAGATTGGGATAGAGAGTAAAGTAGGACAATAAAGTTTAAATTAGATCCACGACCTAGAGGTCATGAATATAGTAATGGTCAACTATTATTAAAGAAACAAATATCTTAACTATAAATCCCCTCATCATAACACCCCCGGGTCTGTCAAATCATACTAAAACTGATTTTGAAGAATTGCTCTTCACGCTTCCTTATTCCATCCAAAAACATTTTGAATAAAAAGTCACATAGAGATTGATTTGAGGAGATGAAACAGAATGATAAATGATCAAGAACATAAATTTAGGGTAACCAAAGAGGTGTTAGAAAAGCCAGAGCCTCCTTCCTGTATTTCCAAAATTAAAGCAAATCTCAGATGAAAATGATAGTCTTAGGCTAAGAAAGTAGGCCCAAGTACAACAAAGGAACCATTTGAGTGAGTAAAGACCGCATGCAATTGTTTTATGAGCAAGAACTATGCAACTTCTCTGGAATAAGTAATAAAGACAAGGAAATAAAGGAAACACCCACATGGACAGTATCAACAAGGGACGTCTATTTGTACTCAAAAAGATTACCAAAGGGGGCCTTGAAAGTGCATGACCCTCTGGACCAGTAATACCAAGTTCAATCATTCTTTTCTGGCCTTCAAAAACAGCATCCCCGTTTTCCGCATGAACCATGGCTAAAGCACCAACAGACTTGCATTTTTTAAGTCCCTCCAACAGAAGCTCATCATTAATCATGAGAGCACCCTTGTACGCTAGGAAAAATTTGAAGGAGTTGATGCCTGCAAGGCAGGGAAAATTTGTGCAGTCAATCAAAAGGGAGGTATAACTTCTTGATAAATTACTGTATAAGCGCAACTCATGGAATTTTAACCTAGAATAGTATACAAACCTTTCTCTTTAACCATAATTTCCATTTCTCTTGCAACAGTATCATCCCATTTGGTTATTGCCATATGGAAACCATAGTCCATACAAGACTTCTTTGCTTTTTCTACATATGCTTTAAACCCTGAAGATAGACTCCCATTCACCGGGATGACAAAATCAATGTGCATGGTTGTTCCACCTGCTAGTGCAGCCGCTTGCCCGCTGAAGAAGTCATCAATTGTTTCAGTACCCATAAATTCAAATTCCAGGTGAGTGTGAGGATCAATTCCCCCTGACATTAATGGATCAAGGCAATACATCATATAAGGATCATCACAAAATAGAATATGCAAACAAAAACAATCGGCAATTTTAAATTTCCAATTTAAGATAAACAACTGCAGTTTTGGAGAAAAAAATATACAGATTATAGAAGCTACCAAAGTGACAATAAAGTGAGAAATTAAGGAAAATGAGAAGGCAGATTACTGAAATTTCTAACCAAATCTAGAAGAGCTGTAGAATTATGACTAACTATAGCAAGAAGGTTCTGCAAACTTCAAAACAACTGTGCTATAGCATTAGCTCTGGCGAGAATATACTAAGTTTGCTCATATTTGTGTTCCACAACCATCAAAAATTTCATAATAGTTTTACTATGATTTTCACAACAATCCACTTTCATTTAATGCTCTTGCTTGGTTAAGTCTGTAATGTTTATCTGGTCCCAAAGTTGTATTTTGAAATATGTCAAAACTTGTGCACTTGACCAAATGCAAGTTAGCGGGCTGTCATAGCTACTGTTTCACCAAATTAGTCAGCCAGATGCCAACCTCTCAAAATATACTTGACCTGGATATGTATGAATTAATGGAAATAACAAGCCATAACAACAAAAAAAAAAAAAAAAGAAGCAATTAACGGAAAAGAAAAAAATACTACATATTGAAAAGAAAAGAAACTTAAAACATTATCCAAGCTTCTCGATGCTCATGAGAGTAAGAGGTCTGTCCATGTGCAAGGGTCTCAGTCAAAGGGGCTGATAGTAAAGAAGAAGGCTTTCAAGGCATAGCAAACTTTTCTAGTACAAACTCATGACACCTCATAATATTCACATGATGTCATGCCATGCCTTCTTGTGCTGCATTTTTTTCAATATATGTTATGCCTTGACCTTTTTCTCCATTAGGGACAGAATTATCTTTCCTTCTAATTCATTTATTTAGATGCATCAGTAAGCCATCCATTTTATGCATTTAAGAGTGTAACACCCCAGCACAGCTCCTCACTAATCTATGCATCTCATTTAAGTTACTCAGTAAACAACTATGGCACTTAAAAAGCTGAGATAAGAAAGCTAAAATTGAAAGGTACAAGACTTTGGACCAAAGGACTATTTAATAAATCATCTGCACTTTCACAACCATCTGCACAGGCTTTACTTGTTTTGCTCTGAGAACAACTAACTTACCATATTCAAAATTCAATCAGCTATACGCTTAAATTGATATCTTTTGGATGTGCTTTTCAAATGAAAGCAACACAGAAACAAGATCAATGGAATAACATGATTCATGTGAACTATATAATAGAACACTAAAATTGTTCTCAAAACAATTTTAGTTTCTTTAAAAAAAAAAAAAAAAAAAAAAAAAACTGCACCCTGAACGAGAAGATATTACCTGGCATGACAAACTTTCCAGTGGCATCAACTATTGTAACTTCATCACTGACCTGAAGATGGGACTTCTGACGTTCAGATAGCAATTATGTGCAGTAAAATCATATACAAAAGAGGCATAATAGATTGCAAAGGCATCTGAGGTCATGTAATTTACAATCTAAATGAGAAGATACTGAGTTCTGAATGCTCAGTAAACCAAATTACAAAAGATGCAAGTAGACAATAGTGCTAAGAAGCCAAAATCTATTGACTTGCAGCCACAGACTTCATGCTACAACTAATTTCCCATTACATCTATATACATATACATATATATATATATATATACAACTAATTTTCCATTACATCTATATACATAAACATATATATATATATATATATAAATGAACAAATTCAACAACCAATGCAATGTATAACCATTGCTTCAAATTGTATATGACACACAACAAATCAAACTTCGCTCGCCATATAAGTCATGCTTTAAGATTCAAATTAACAATTTGTATGTGAACTTACTCGTTTTCATCAATTATTTCGTTCATGTTGTATGATTTGGTTTTGCAAAATAAAATCTGTCCTGCAAGCACATTTAGATTAAGAATAATTTAAGAGGCAAAAAATCCTGCCGGCCATTCAACTATTCAAATAGTATAATTTTGACCACTCAACCATTTTAAGTTTCAATTTGGCCACTTAACTCGATAAACAGGTACACTAGTAGCCATTCTGTCTAATTTGGCATGGACGGAGAAGACAAAAGATGAGGACATAATTGTCTACTCACTATATAGGGAAAATCATGAAAAGTCCCCTTAAGGTTCGTAGTGTTTTGCACTTTACCCCCTAACATTATCTTTTTAGCACTTTATCCCCTTGACTGGTAGTCAAGGCATTCAAGTAGTAATTGTGGTGATGGTTAACAGGTAAAGGACAATGGTATCCCTGGTAAAATAATGGATAGACAAAACTGCCTACGGGTTCAGGTCGGGTTTTTTTTTTTTTCTTTTTCTCCATCTCTCATATTCCAGCTGCCACTTCTATGGCTGCACAATGACCTCTAACTTAAGAATCAACATCCAAATATCAACTTCTTTTGTCTTTTCTTTAGGTTTCTCTGTTTTTGTGCTTTAAGGTCAAAGATAAACTTCTTAACTCAATAAATAGAAATGGGTGCCATTGGCTCTTGGATTTTGATCCAAAATTCATGCCCTTGGGGCTGTTATCTGTCTGTTTTGGTTACAATTATGCTTTCCTGGATGCCTCCGTGATTTTGTATAAGTTTTGTGAATCTAATTATGTTCTAAAAAGGGAGCTGGTGCATTGTCTATACCTATTTGGCTGATCAACAGCCATTTTTGGCCCAATCCAATGTTAGAATTGCATTCTATGGGAAAAATCGACTCCAACAATGTCCCTTTCATCCAAAACTACATCTGTAGTGATGAGCATGGCAGCATGCCGGATTACTGCAGCTGTCATGGCTTGATTGTCTTCCAAAACCAGCAAGGAAGATGAAGGTGCAAAATGAAAACAAGAAAGAAATTAGTGAGAGGTGCTAAAATTATGTAGTTTAGCCATGTTTGTAGTAAATCATATGATAAAAAAAAAATTCCATGTAACCAGAAAATATTTGGAAAGTGCTAAAATAATATATTGTTGACTAGTTCAAATTTTTCTTGTTGATAAAAAATCCTACATTTAGTGCTGGACGATCTTAACCCCGTTTTTATGCATGTTCTTTGAATTAATGGCAAATCACAATGGAATGACTGTACAAATGCCTATTCTGTGAGTTTGTGACCAATTTTTTCTTTTATGTAAATCACCAATCATTTCTTGGGGGTGGACTTGGCTACCCTTTTTCTTATTATTATTATTATTTTTTTGTTGAAGCTTGGTAACCAATATGAAACTCAAAATACTTGAGTTACCAAAAGTTTAATGGCTGGTAGGATTGTTTGCCTGCCCTAATTTAAAACATACTTCATATTCCTTGATTGGCATGACATTCACCCACTCATAATCAATATTACATCCTAAACATTAAAACATTGCCACCTGCTAATTTTCAAAATGACACCAGAACTTGGGCAAATAGAAATTTCGATACCAGAAACCTTACCTGAAGGCCATACTACAAAATGAATGTAAAATGCAGCAGTCCACCCCATTCTATAGCAGTAACCAACATTTTCCGATTCATATTTGTTGGTTCAGGCTAAAAGGGCTGTTAATATTTAATTTAGACATAGCACTTACAGTTGTTCTAGCTTTAACATAAATCCATCTGAAGTCCAAAATAAGACAGCAAAGAAAGGTGATTTGATCAAATTTATTAGCATATATTGTAGATGTCACAAGTTATTTCAGTACTTAGCCATGATTTGATGAGATTTTCTTGACAAGACCTTATAAGACAGGACATGATTTAAACAGCAACATAATGGGATTAACATATGGGGTAAGCCCTGTTTTAGACGATATTAGGTATGATATGCTCACTCTGTTCTACATACATCTAATGCACAATTCCATCTCTTTTGAGTATCATATAGCAGTTCACATATAGTCCATGAGATGTTACATATATTCAAATATTATAAATACTATTTTTGATATTTAGTGATTTTCTTAACGCACATACAGCAGTCTATTTTGCAAATAAATAGTGAATGACATTGTTTTAAAGAAAAATCTGATACATTTTCAAGATAATTATTTGATTATGCAAGAAATCCATAACTTAAGCTTTTCAGCCTAAAAAATTGAATAGAAGTTGCAAGAAAAAGAACCCAATTGAATGAAAAAAAGAGATGAGGGTTGACACCATTATATAGAGGTAATAACACAAGATGAAGACAAATTGACTGAGATGTGCTTGATGGTTTTAAAGCAACCCCTGTAAAAAAGACAACATGAAACATGGCACCCATGGCTAGTTTGTGCCATAATTAACTTCAGACCAGTTCTAAAATTTGTGATTCGACCATGCAACAACGAAATAGTACCTTGATGTTAGGTTTCACATCAGTAACAATCCCATTGTCTATAAAAACATCAGCGACCTGTTGATGGTGAGCATTTACAACTGTCCCTCCCTTAATCAAGATCCTTTGTGAAGTGGAGTCAGATCCTCCACATCCCACAACACTGTAATCCATCCTAGCATCACAAAACTACAATAAGGGACAAAATTATGTCAGAAACATTCATCGATACTAGGTTTATCTACATTATTTCGTCAACTAAATTTTCTGCCGCTTGCTTCTCCAACTTAGCAGAGAAGCACAAAAAATTGCCCATGGAGAATGTTTTTTAATCAGGTTTCGTGTTCTCCCATGGAATAATACCAAAAAGAGATTCGAGTCTTGGAAGTAAGATTTAAAGGACTAAGCATGTCAGGTTATCCATTGCAGTGAAATTTTGATTTGTTATTTTATAGTCGACACCAAATCTCCGTTTTACTCTCTCTGTCAATACTAAAACAGTCAATTTTGCAAATGGACATCAAATATCCCAGTTTTGAAGACAGAATGGGACCTTCTATCTTCAATGAAGATGAAAAATAGCTCAATGTTCAAATTACTGATTTGTCATGTTTTCATCATTCTAACGCAAAAATTTTACACTAATGACTCACCACACATCAGTAAATAACCCACAACTCGCACAGACATCAGTACAACAGAACGTTACACTAAATACAATTGCATCCTCTTTATTACATAGGCAACATAAACCACCCTTTTCACTAATTTTCCCTAGACAAGAAACACCCACGAAGTACGGATGAACATGTAAATCGAAGTAGTAGTATTAACTTCATCAATAATTTAAAAGTCGAATTATCAAGAAATACAAACAGCAAATTTCTCGATTCATTCAATCATATCTCATTTCAATATCTCCCACTGCATTGCAATACTACATCATATCCAGGAAGAAGAAAATTGAAGCTATAAAATATACAATAAAAGAAGTAAAGGGAAAAAGAACAAAAGGAAGAAACTTTTACAATATTTCCAAGCAACCCATTAGAGTAAACTTGATGAAAATCCTCGATAAAGAGTTGCTGAATTTAGAAAGAGGAGTATATGTAGTAGTACCTCCTGAGAAGCAGAGGCTATTGTCAGCGAAAGCAACAAGAGAATAGCGATGATTCCAGTGAATCTCTTCGTCATGGTGAGAAAACTAACAAAACCCATTTGAGTGAGTAGTTGCTGGAATCGAATCAATGGGGTTTTATATTACTGGACTGAGCAGTGGATTGATTGAATAGACTGATGAGAAATCATTGAGGATCGATTTTTCAATAATCCAACAGTTGACTATTTGGTACTTGGCGCCTATTGACTTTAGTTACTTCCCGAATCTGGAACTCGAATTTTGACCAAATAATAGATACCACAGACTCAATTTAGAAGACCCAACGCTTGTGTCTGGGCTTTTCATTTTCATGTATTCCCTCATTTTATGGCGTTAGTTTGACTCAATTTATCAGTGCTAGTATTTTGGAATCGAAAATTTGCCAAATTAGTCCCTAATATTTTTACAAAATTTTTTTTTAATCTCTAACATTTAAAATCAGCCAAAATAGTTTCTAACATATAAATTATAAACCAGTTTGATCCTAATGCTCGTATTTGCTCTTTTTACTGGTTAAAAATAGCATACCGACATAATTTTAAAGGCAAAATCGAAAACATTCGTTAATCCATAATTTTCTACCATCCTCTTTCTTTTTGATGGTTTTCGCCATTTAGCAGCATAGAAGAGAGGAGTATGATTATTCACATCCCCAAGGTAAGGCAAAATTGGGTTCTTAGTCACCATTGCTTTGGCAGCATCCATATCTGCTGCTAAGGCCGCGTGATAAAGAGCAGTTTGGCCAAGTTGGTCTGCGGCTTCAAGCTGCTCCTTAGCTAACTCCTTCACAAGCTTCTGCACAAACTTCGACCGGCCACAGCTAGCTGCCACATGAAGGGCTGTCATGCGAAGGTTGGAGATTTTTGCTGTCTTTGCATTTTGATTGGAACGAAATTGGTCACTAGCTTCTTTCCAATCTCCTTCCATTGCTGCTCTGTAGAGTTTTGGGAGCTTGGTTGTATTAGCTTTAACATTTTGCTGACTCCCTTCTCCAGCTGCTTCGCAGACAAATCCCAATGTCTCGAGATTGAAGCAAAAAGAAGAATGGAAACTGCAGTTGGAATTCAATAATAAACAAGAAGAAGAAATTATGAAGTAGTAGTATGTTGAAAACCAATCGAAGAAGCGGTAGAAGAGTTTGAGGGATGCAAAATTATGGATTAACGAATGTTTCCAATTTTGGTCTTGAAATTATGTCGATGTGCTATTTTTAGCTTGAAAAAAGAGCAAATACGAGCATTAGGATTAAACTGGCTCATAATTTATATGTTAGGAACTATTCTAACTGATTTTAAATGTTAGGGACTAAAAAACTTTTTTGTGAAAATATTAGGGACCAATTTGAAAAATTTTCCTTTTGGAATTGAAGCTTAATTGGGACCTAACCCAAATTAATAAGATATTTCATTTTCTATAAGTGATATTTTGATATGAGACTCAATTTATTTGATTTTTTCATAATAATTTTTTGTTTAATGAAGATACGAGATTGTAACTAAGCAAATCAAAAGTGTTAGATACAAACTTTTTTTTAATATTAGAAATATCTTAATTCATATTATTTGTATAAAATTGCGTCACGCCGCATTTTTAACTTGAAAATGGAAATGAAAAGAAAAATGTTGAAATGATTGAAAGGTGACTTTTTTTTGGCAATTTAAATAAGGGTTAATCTTGTATACACTAGTGGGTATGGATACATACCGCTTAATCCTAATTTGAATTTGAATTTCAAAATTTGCACATGTAGTATATAACCATATTTGCTTGGATATATAAAATCAATCTTTTAATTACAAAAAACGAAAAAAAAGGAAAAAAGAAAAACAAAGAGAAAAAGGCATGTAGTGGTGTAAGGATCGAAAACAACCTAAAAGGGGGGGTGAATTAGGTTTTCAAAAAAATCAGTTAAGATATAGGTCACTTTTCTTCAAAGCCTACCTTTTTTTTCTCAAAAACCACCCAATGGATCAGATTACAAGAAAGCACAGGTATTCGTAAGATAAAGAGGAGAACAGTTTATATAGAAAAGCTGTAAACAAAAATAGAGAAACAAACCAAGCTTCAAACTCAACTGGAGTTTGAACAGCACTTTTATATACCAGGTTACTTCAAGTTGAACAAACTGGCAACCAATATCCTGTGTACAAGGGAAGGATCACTTCCTTCTTACCCTAAACCACACTTGGTCAAGCAAGGAAGTTTTACAAACTCTCGAAAAACCCTCACAATGCTACACTATTGAAGAAGTTGTGTCACACTTGAAAAACTACAAGAAAATTGCACAAGCTAAGAATACAAATGTTCCTTTGGAGTATTCTAACACTTGAATCACTCACGATCTGATGTAGACTTGATGTGCAAAGTTGTCCTGAGGTGGTTGACTTTGTTCTTTTTATAGGAGACCAGAAAATTCTTCAATTAATGCTGTCAACGGGTAGAAGGCAACTGAAGAGTCAACTAGCCGTTGGTGCTGTCGGACGTCCGATATTCAGTTTTTATGCGTCCGAACGAGATCAATGAGTTCTGGAAGTTTTCTTGAATCTCTTAGAACGTCCGATCCCTTATCACCATGTGTCCGAGGGTAAGATGCACACTTGAAATTTCCTCTTCAATTCCTTCGGACGGCTGATGCGTCCAGAGTATTGCGTCCGAAATGCAGCAACGCTTGTCGGACGTCCGATACTCAGGTGTTGACCGTCCGATCGTGATCAGTAATCGTAGAAGCCCTGGCTTGTCTTCTTCGGACGTCCGAATCTGAGTTCTTCACACGTCCGAAGATACTCAAAGGATGTCGGACGTCCGATACTCTCCTTTTGTGCGTCCGACATTTTCCTCAGCACTTTTCATCCTTTTTTATCTTTTTTTTTGCTTTAAGTCCACAGACCTGTTTAGTGTCATTTCTGAAAAGGGTCTCTACAAAAAGTATTAGTAACATCCATTTGTTTTGTAATCATCAAAAGATATGAATTGAGATAAACAATCTCCCCCTTTTTGATGATGACAAAACATTTGGATAGAGCAAAAATATACGAACTAGGATATAACAACTCCCCCTAATGAAGTGCATGAGTATACAGGAGGAAACGCAATCTACACCATCAGTGCTAATCCAACGCAACTCCCCCTGAAACTGACTCCCCCTAACTAGTTACTCTACACCATCAGTGCTAATCCAATTCTCCCCATTTTTGTCATCACAAAAGTGAGTATCAGTTTTGATACCAGCAGTATCAGATAACATCAGTACGATCCATTAGAAACATTATCAATAACACGCAATATCAGATAATATCAGCAAAATCCATTCATGTTCAGCACAATTTGGAATCAACATAAACATTCATAACAAACACATTCATTCAGCAGATTCCATAACAAACACTTAATTATAACATCCATAAACAGTAGAAAATATCCAGTTGTACAGACCAAGTGTACAAAAAAGTTTTGCAATGCAAAAGATGAACTAGAGTCCTAGATTAAGGTGCAGTGACCTAGTAGTGCTTAGATGGTGATTTTAGATGATCCAGGCCTCCTCCTGACCAGACGAAACTGTTCAGGGTCCTCTTCTTTCTCAGTTTCTTCATCATCATCTTCATATGCTTCCTCAGTTGCTGGAGTCTTGCCTTTATCCTGGGGCTGAGAACTGGAAGCTGGTGTGGTCTCAATACTAGTAGTTGGCCCTATGGGTTCAGGTCTTGGCTCTTTTCCATGAACATTTGCATTGTTTTCAGGTATTGGAGGGACAAGAAGATTTATTTTTTCAATGAAGGAGGATTGTTGGGCAGGGATCATGGTCATCATGAGACCATTTTCAATAAGCAAGACATGCTGTTTGAGCTCTTCAAGCAAGGAGATGACTTCAAAATTGGATGTGAAGGATTTGCTGGCAAACGTTCTAGGATGAATGATGAAGGAAGAGACATAGTCTGACTGATCACGAGGAGTCCTAGGAGTGACAGGGGTTTCATGAAAGTTTTTCCTTCTAGACTCAGCCACAGTCTCCTTATAGCACCAATGGCCATAAAAAAATTTTAAGTTCTTTCGTTCAAAGTAAGCTTTTGAGAAAACTGATGAAACACTGTCTTTGGGAGATTTTCCAGAAAAAGGTATTTCAAAATGGGCAAAGATAGGGGTCAGAAATTTGCCATAAGAGAGCTTCATACGACTGTCAGTGCTAATTTTGAGCAGAAAACAAATCCAAAGTCAATGCGAATTTTTTCAACAAAGCAGTAGAAAAGATAGAGTTCCATTTTGTTTGCATCTGTTCTGTGGCCATCAGTTGGCACCAACAGATTCGAAATGATGGTGAAGATGATCAGACTCTGAGGACTGAGATCATCCAATCTTGCTTCAGTAGGAGTATTGAAGTGGGTTTGAAAATAGGTCATGAGTTTAGCATTGTAAAAATGATGGTAGGCAGAAGGAAATTCCTCATACGAAAAGAAATTTGTAATTTTTCCTTTGAAACCAGATTCATACTAGTTTTCAGAATGGAATTCACAATGTCAGGAGTTAACGTGATGTCTACAGAGTTGACCTTAGAGATGAGTTCAGTGTGTGATTTACCCTTCCTAAGGTTAGCAAAGAATTGATAAAGCATGTCAGGGTAAAAGACATTAGGAATGGTCAGAAGATGAGTCTATTTCTGGAATTCAAACAGTTTAATAACAGGTTCAAGATCAAGCTTACGAAATTCATAGGGAAGGATGAGCCTTTGGGTGATGAACCCTTTTTGAGAGACTAATTCAAATCTGTCTCTGGCTTCATCATCAATGAATTTTGGAAGAGGAGTGGGTTCTTCTACGGGCTGAGAAACAGGAGCCTTTCCAGAACGTTTCCTATTTGAGGTTTGTGTGGCAGATGCCCCAACATTTTGAGTCTCAGTCCTTGTCCTTGGAGACTTCCTGATGAAGGGTTCAGGTGTTTGTTGATTCTCAGTAATGTTTCCTTCATCCTGCTGATCAACAGAGGGATCAGCAGATTGTTTTTTCTTGGATTGGGGAGTGATCTTCCTCTTTGCAGTTCTCTTTCTTTTACCAGATGACCTTGTGACAGTTTCATCACCCTGGGTAGCCTGCTCTGGTTCCTCATTTCCACTAACAATGTTCTCTTCAGAGTTCTGCCATTCCATCTGCTCATCAGATGATTCAGCAGTTGGAGTAACCAATTTTCTTTGGGCAGTTTGCTTCACTTTATCACCACGGTCACAATCTTCTTTTTAGGTGCCACAAGAGGTGGTTCCACAATCTCAATGTCCTCATCTCTAAGCCTAAAGGACCGTCCGGCACTAGTAGATCCTCCTCTGATTCTAACCATGATGCAATGTGGATATGATTTTTGATGCAGAATGTGGTGTATAAAGGAGGAATGCAGTGTGAGCCAACTAGAATGCACTAAAATGCCGCAAGGAGAGAGCTATGTGAAGTTAGGGTTTCGTATGTAAATTGGGAGCTTTGGGGTAGTTAGGGGTTAGGAGTGATTTTTATGAGTGGTTAATGAGCAATAGAGGTGTAATGGAGTTGGTTGAGTCAATTTCTTGGAACTTGGTTTGATGAGAGAGGAATTTGAATTTCAAATATGAGAGGAAACTGAAAGGTTGCGTTCGAGACTGTGGAAGATAATGAACTGGGAAGAATGGATAACTGCCTTATAGTGCTCAATTTTTGAGTGTCGGACGTCCGAACGAAGTGAAGCGTCCGACACAACCGTCCGAACCAGGGTTTTTCTGAAACTGGATGAAGAACACTGTCAGACGTCCGTTCCAATTCATCGGACGTCCGATAAAGATTGACCAGAAACGAAACTTAGAATATTTTTTCTGAAACGCCCAGTTTTGTTCTCAGGAACACAAATTGATCCAGTGGAAGAGCTTTTGTGAGGATATCAGCGATTTGCTCTTTAGAACAAACAAACTGGACACGGATTACCCCCTTTGAGACAAGATCGCGAATGAAATGATGCTTTATATCAATGTGCTTAGTCCTAGAGTGCTGAATGAGATTTTTTGTCAGATTAATTGCACTAGTGTTGTCACAGTACATAGGTACACATTCATACACTAAACCAAAATCATTCAATGTGTTTTTCATCCATAACAATTGAGCACAACAAGCACCAGCAGCAACATATTCAGCTTCAGTAGTGGACAATGAGATAGCATTTTATTTTTTACTAAACCAAGATACCAAACAATTTCCAAGAAAGTTGCATATACCAGTAGTACTTTTCCTATCTATTTTACAACCACCGAAATCAGCATCAGAGAATCCATATAAAGGAAGTTCATGACATTTTGGATACCACAAACCAAAGTTTAAGGTTCCTTTAAGATACCTAAAAATTCTTTTTACTGCATTCAAGTGTGATTCCTTTGGACAGGATTGAAATCGAGCACATAAGCATACAGCAAACATGATGTCAGGCCTACTGGCAGTTAAATAAAGTAAACTTCCAATCATACCTCTGTACTTCTTTTTCTCAACTTTTGTACCTTCCTCATCTTTGTCAAGTTTGGTAGAGGTGCACATAGGTGTTCCAACAGGTTTTGAATCCTCCATTCCAAATCTTTTCAGCAGCTCCTTGATGTATTTTGTTTGATTTATAAATGTTCCATCTTGGGTTTGAACCACTTGGAGTCCAAGGAAGAAGTTCAGTTCTCCCATCATGCTCATTTCAATTTTTTTTTGCATGATGATGGAAAAGTCCTTGTACAAGCTCTCATTAGTAGCACCAAATATGATATCATCCACATATATTTGCACAATTAAAAGATCTCATGAGTTTTATTTTGTGAAAAGTGTAGTATCAACAATGCCCCTTTTAAAATCATTTTCAATCAAAAATCCACTCAGACGTTCATACCATGCTCTAGGAGCTTGCTTTAATCCGTATAAAGCTTTTGAGAGTTTAAAAACATGATCTGGATAAAATTCATTTTCAAAACCAGGAGGTTGGTCAACATAGACTTCTTGATCTATAAAACCATTTAAGAAAGCACTCTTAACATCCATTTGAAATAATTTAAAATTCTTGAAACATGCAAATGCTAGAAACATTCTTATGGACTCCAGCCTAGCTACAGGTGCCAAGGACTCATCAAAGTCTATTCCCTCTTCTTGAGTGTATCCCTTAGCCACCAACCTAGCCTTATTTCTAATAACCTCCCCTTTATCATTCATTTTGTTTCTAAAACCCCACTTTGTGCCAATGATAGGATGGTCTTGTGGTCTAGCAACCAGGGTCCAAACCTTGTTTCTTTCAAATTGGATTAACTCTTCTTCCATAGCTAAAATCCAGTGCTCATTATTCAATGCATCAACAACATTTTTAGGTTCAATATGTGATACTAAAGCAATATTATCTACTAGGTGTCTAGAAGAATGAGTTCTGACTTTTTTAGATGGATCACCAATTATAAACTCCCTGGGATGGTTATGAACAAATTTCCAGGTTCTTGAAAGATCATTAGGAGTAGTGGTATCTGTCATTCACTTCTCCAGCTGGACTGTCCTGAGTATCAGCATCCTTTAAATCAGTTTCTAGTGAAGCAAAGTCATGATCATTGATTGCTAACTTCTGTCGCGCCCCATTTTTTGATAAATAAATGAATGGTTTAAAAAATGTATTTTTTGTGATTGAAAAAAAATGAATTGTGATTTAAAAGAAAAGTGGGCCTAAATGGGGGTTTGAGAATGCGACGATTTGACCCAAAATTGTAGTTTAAAAAGGGTTTTTGGAATAATAAAATTGGAGTCGCCACTTGGTAATGAGTTAAGGTGTACCAAGTCACCTAAAAAATGAGTTTTTTAAAGGAAAAATAGGAAAAAGTAGTAAGAAACCCCTTTTAAACAACTCCTAGTCCACGTAAACCAACGAAAAAGGTTCGGGAGTCACATTTGACGAAGGGGAAGGCAAGGATAAAAATCCAAGGCACCCCTTCGACCTAGCCAAGGCTAGTTGCGTGATTTAATCAAAGTTTTTCTTGTTTTAACCAAAGAATTTATTACATTTGGATGCACTACATGAATGCAAAAGAAAAGAAAAAAATGCAAACCTAAATTCTAAAATGTATCTTGTAAGGTTTTTGGTCCCAACCACATGAATTGTGGCGGCCAATAAAGGAAAACCTTATAGAGGTCGATTAATGCAAATGATGGCTAAAGTACAAGTGTGCAAGTGTATAAAAAGGTGCACGTGTGAAATTGTATGAAAAATCCAAGTGTTTGTGTGCCAGTGTATGAAAAGGTGCATGTGTGAAATTGTATGAAAAATCCAAGTGTTTGTGTGCAAGTGCATGAAATATAGTGATAAGTGCATATAGGTGTAATTAAGTGCACTTTTGTGAAGTAGAAATCAAAATGAACAATAAGGAAAGGAAAAGTGATAAGGAAATGTGAATTGAAAAATGAATAAGTGATAAAATGAGAATGAATGAAACTAAAGGAATGCATCAGGTTGGGTATGGGAATGACTCCTAACATTTTCGACTTCGATTTTCCCTTTGATTAGAAAGCAAAACTAGCGTGCTAAGGCTATCGAGTAGCCACACTCGCTCGTTTCCCTTATCAAAAGGGGACTCCTCAGGCAAATGTACCCTAACTAGCATGAGATGTAAGACCTAAAGTGAGGGGAAAGGGGAATCGAGGAGCATGCAAAATGATAAAACTACAAAGAATGCATGACATGTAATGAACATGCAAACATGTACTAACGAAAGGAAATCCCTAAGGGTCTAGCATTGGACTAGCCCATTCTATGAATTCCGACTAGCGTTGGACTAGTGGAAACGTACATTCATCCATTCCATTCATCCACACTACGGAAAGCTAGTAGACATGCCAAACACTCATAAACACGTAGCACGTAGCACTTAACATGCTTGACTAGATGCAAAACCTAATAAAGCAAGTAACACGTAACACATAGGCATGCAACCAAACTAATGAACTTATTACATTCACTAACTAAAACAAAAGGGGAAGGGGAAAATGGACCAAATTGCTCGCCAAAGCCCTATCTATTACAAGCCAAGAGGTGTACACATACCCCATTAAAAGAATAACTTCATGAAAATGAAAGTAAATGACATAAATGAAAGGAATTAAGGAAAGGCTAGGAAAGCAAAGTAGGCATGCAATTCACTTAGCACGTTGAGTCACATGAGAGAAAAAAAAGATAAAAGGAATTATACCGCCACCTTGAATTGATGCTCTAAATGGAGTGAAATCACTTATTTATCCTCCAAAATAAAAGAAATGGTCAAGGTACCAATTTATTTGAAGAGATTAAAGAAAATAGGCAAACAAGAGCTCATTCGGTCATAAAGCCCCTAAAGTCATGGCTTAAGTGCAATTGACAAAGCATGGTAGTTAATTTGAAGCAAAGCAAGCAATGGAGTTTCAAAAATTAAAACTACCAAGGACTAAATTGAGGAGATTATTCAAGCACTCAAACTTAATCAAACACCTTTAGGAACTTCAAGGGTCCAAAGACGAAGAAAAGGGCAAGTAATGGCTAAAATGCAACTACTTCATGACTCGATTGCAAGAATTTAGAACATTATTGGGCCTTTGTAACGTTGCTTCGAAATCAAAAAGACCAAATTGATTAGTTTTTTCAATTACTTGGGCCATAGTGACATAAGGGGAAACTTGAAGGGTCAAAGTGCTACATTCAGAAATTGTTTTCCATGCATGCTACGTAAGAAGCAAATTTTCTGCCATGAACACAAATAAAAGAATTGCTGCAACATTGTATAACTTCATCAATCTCCTTTCTTACAACCATTTCCATGCCAACTCCTTATTCAAATTCAACTCATTCATGCCAACACAACAAGAAGGAACATGCTGGAATTACTATCTAACAAAAACAGCAAAGTTTGGAACCGCACTGGAAGAAAATAGCAAGACACAACCGTAAATTTCTGGTGCAGCAAAATGAATATGCTTTTTCCAGCAAGCACTTTGGCATGATTCAAATGTTTTTTTTTTATTTTTTGTAAACCCACAAACACAAGCTCAGCACCAAGATCTCCAACTCTTCCCTTCGCCATGAGATTAAGCATGCAAGTTGAGTATTCAGACTCAACAGACCAGCCATGAAGAAGAAAAGAAAACAAAACGTCATAAAAAGGATGTAGCAGCCTTACTCTTTGATATGGATTTTGCAACTTCCAATTCATGCAAATGAGATGCCAAATGCACAACTTAAAAGTTTTACTACTGGATATCAAACAACCAATTTACGCAAACAATCAAGGTGATCAAGCTACTGCAATTTCATCATTCAAAAGAAAAAGAAAGGCTGCGGCAACGAGCTGACAGCCTTCAAGTTCATTGCAATCGACTCCCTACGTGATGTTCAACTCAAGGAAGTCTAGACTTAAACAACAGGTAGGTCATCAAACATTCCAAAAAAAAACTATCCAACCAAGAATGCAAATGAACAGGAAATTTCTTGTAAGTAAACAAACACATCTTGCTCCATTGCTGAAACGGAAAAAAAAAAAAAAAACACCATGAGCTCCGCAACTTGACCCAACGCCTTCAAGTTCATGTGACCAGAATCAAAATTATCATTTTTAGCCAAAGACCCGCATATTCTTTAACCTTTTGTTGCTTATAGAGATCAGGCCGAACCAGAAAACATCCCACGAGGAGACAAAACAAATCCAAAGGTCATGCAAATCAGACAATAGAGAAAAAAATTTTCAACTTTTCTTTGCTGAGCTAACTTATCATGCCTATCAGCCATAGATCCCAAACCAAAATCATCTTAAATTCATAACAAAACACTACCGAGGACCCCTAAACTATTGTCCATGCATTCATCAAACACATATCAGGCATTAACAACAGGAAAAATTCAAACTTGGCATGAGTTTGTGACTAAAATACCTTCGGTGAAGACCTGTTGATAGTGATGGAGGACTGGAATGGCAGCAATGATAAATCTCTACTTCAATGGCTGCTGCAACTTTCCCTCCCTTGCAAAGCTCTCGATCTATCTCTTTCCCAGCTTTTACAACCGAAAACTCACTCTCAGGTTTCTTTCTCAGTTTCTGCTATCCATTTTCCGTTCCTGCCTCCCCGTAGCTTGTTTCTTCTTTTATTGATCCCTTGTCCGCCGCCTCTTTTTCTTTTCGTTCTGTCCGTCTGTGTCTCTGCTTAGCTCTCAAGCCCCCGGATTTCCTTCCTCTCCTTGCTCTGCTTTTCCCTCAGCTTCAGAAACTCCTTCACAAGCTTTCTCTTTTTCAGATTCCCAGCCCGTAGCCCTCTCTCTCACTCCATCTCTTTCTTACCCTTTGATGTTTTTTCTCCCCCTCTTGTTTTAGCCGTCCAGAAAAACTCCCTCCTAAAACCCTCACCGTTAGTCTTTCCTAAAACTCCATCTTTTCGCTGTTTGTTTTCCTTTTCAGACTTTGGCCGTCACCCCTCTCCCTTGCGGCTACCCCTTCTTTCTTCTTGTTTTTCCTCCGCCGTTTCTTTTGTCTATTTCTTTCCGTCCCTCCCTTCTCCAAAAAAAATCTCCCCCCTTGCGGTTGGCTTTCTCTTTTTCTTTTTATACCAGAAACCTCACAACCCTAAACACTCCCAGCCATCTTCTGTATTTGCAGCCCAAGGAGCCGTCCCAAACTTTCCTTGCAAGCTGCTACAAATGCAGCTTGCCGCGGCTATCCCCTTTTTTTTTTTTTTTTTTATAAAGTAATTTAACAAAAATGATAATAAAAACTAAGTAATAATAATAAAATAAATAAATAAAAAAAACAATAAACAAACTAAAACAACAAAATTGCCATTTTCAATCTTTTCCTTTCATTTTTCATTTTTCATCATTTTTCACTTCTTTTTTTTTATTTTTTATTTTTTCACTTTCAAGAAATCATTGAATTTAAATTACAAACGACTAAATCATATTTTTTGAATGTTTTTTTTTTTAAGAAATTCTATGTTAAAACTTAAAAATAAAAATAAAACTAGAAACTAAAATCTAAAAAACGAACAAAGCTAACACGGCAAATAAAAAGCTAAAAATAAACGGTAAATGAAATTACACCAAAATTTGGTGTCTACAGTTTGCCCCTCTTTGTCTGAGTTTTGGAAAAACTTGAGACAAAGAAGTAGACACCAAATACTTACCTGCTTTATTCGGTGGCAAACGTCACGAACGGGGACGTTTTAGAAATAAGGGCTGACCCCTTTTGACAAAACTTTTAAAATGGAATTGACTTAGACAGGAGATTTAAAGCGGGATTGATCCGAACGAAATTTAAGGACGGGACTGGCCCAAACAGGAACTTAAAGCGGGACTGACCCGAACAGGAATTTAAAACGGGACTGACCCGAACATGGATTGAAAACGGGACTGACCCGGACAGGAATGTAAATGGGATAGACCCAGACAGAAAATGTAAATGGGATAGACCCACGGGATAGACCCAGACAGAAATTTAAATGGGATAGACCCAAACAGAAAATTTAAATCGGGGAGTGCTCACTAATGGGACTGACCCACGGCTAGTGGCAGACGAAAATGGAATGCGCACTAGTGGGACTGATCCAATGGCTAGTGGCATAGAAATGAAATGCTCACTGGCGGGACTAACCTCACGCTCCAGTGGCTGTGAAAATGAAATGTTTGACAATCGGACAGTGAGATTAAACCCGAGCCTGCCATGATGAACTTGATTTGATTTTTTTTTTTTTTGATTTTTTGATTTTTTTGATTTTTTGATTTTTTGATTGATGATTTTTTTTTTCTTTTGATTTTTTTTTTTGATTTTTCCTGACTGAGAGAGACTTGTCGAAATAATTTGCCCCAGTGTGATGAATTGGTCAGTGGGATTAAACCCGAGCCTGCCTTTCATTTGGTCAGCGGGATTAGACCCGGTCCTGCCATTCCTTTGGTCAGCGGGATTATACCCGGTCCTGCCGTGATTGGCGGGATGAAACTCGGTCCCAATTTGATAAAAGCGGTCAGCGGGATAAAACCCGGTCCTGCCGAAATAAGCGGTCAGCGGGATAAAACCCGGTCCTGCCGTTCATTGGCGGGATGAAACCCGGTCCCAATTTGATAAAAGCGGTCAGCGGGATAAAACCCGGTCCTGCCGAAATAAGCGGTCAGCGGGATAAGACCCGGTCCTGCCGAAATGAGCTTGATTTGATTAATTGATTTTTCTTCTTCTTCTTTCTCTCTCTCTCTTTTTTTTCTTTCTCTGATTTTTCTGCTTGATTTTTCCTGATTTTTCCTGATTTTCTTTATTTTTGAAAAATTTCTAAAAAAAAAAAAAAAAAAAAAATTTGCCCCAATTTCAAATATTGTGTCACCGATCTTCCGATCTGTTTTAGGGTATTATTGTTTTTCTCAAAATTTTGATTCAGTCCCTTTTCTTCAGCTCAAACCATGCATATTGAATTCTTGAATGACATCTCATAGCTCCAAATTTGCCCCGGTTTCGTTATTTGAAACGAACATGGACCTGCAAAAGAAATAAACAAATAATGCCACCACCATCCGATCAATTCCTCCTTCAAGAAATGTGTAAACATGAGTACTTTGATGTTTTGCCCTTGATATTCCGAATCTCAACTTTGCTCTGCGATCTAATCAAATTCCATTGACTTCGCACGCTAATAAGGCCCTTAGTATCCAGGGATTTTCAATAAATCAGGGGGATTGCCCTCTAATGAACCCAAAGAGATAAATAAAAGTATGAAACTCATGAAAGAATATTCTATTTACACAACAACATGATAAAAACTTCTGTAACATGAAAACAATCATTTATTTTGAAAGAAAATTTATTTTAAAGCAATGAATCTATGAATTTGACAATTTATGCTTGAGAAACCAAAGTGTTCCGACTTCAAATAAAAATGCCACGTTTGACCCTTTAGATATCATCCGCCTGGAGTTCAATGTCGGCAATAGGAAAAATCGCCATGCGAGGAGGAATCCCAAATGAACCGAATCACCAGCTTTCTAAACCCAACCTCACTTTTCCTCATGAAACTCTACCTTAGCGCCCTTTCAGGTTTTCACTAAGGCTACTTCCACTTTCTTTCTTTTCATTTTTTTCTTTTTTCCTTTTTTTTCTCTTTTTTCTTTTTTTTTTTTCAAAGGTGCCCCTTTTCGAATTTCCACCTGATGAACAAATCTTGCCAATAGCCTTTATCAACTCAAAAAATGTGTTTTAAGAAATAATGGCATCAGTGCGACAACCCTTCCCTTACAAAATAAGTGAAGGCGTACTGACCTCATTTGCCATGTGACTTAGAAAATTTCCTTAAAAGAGGTGATGTCAAAGAACGGAAGCCAGGACTTTTTGGCTTTTGTAATGGGGTCTGGTGAGGTGCTTAGAAAAGTTAAGGCTTGAAAGCGGATTTTTCAAAGTGGTTTAAATGACCTGAGATCGCATTATTGCAAACCCCCCCTTTTTTAGGGTTAAACCAAATTCGCCCCAGTTATTCTCAATTTGAGGCTCTCTTTTTTTTCTTTTTTGATTGATTTTTCCTTTGGCTTTTTGCCATTCCTTTGAAATTTTTGAAAATTTGCCCCAGTTTATGTTTAACCGAGGTTCTTTCTTTTCTGTCTTTTGCTTTCTGTTGTTTTAGCACTTTTCATCTCTTGGGTCTTTTCTTTCCTTTTTCAACTCAAACTTGCCCCAGTGCGGGGTTTGCGATTCTCAGGGGTTGCCAAACGAAATATTTTATTCTGAAGGCTCAAAAGGGATAACTAAGGATAAAATGTCTCAAAGGGAAAAGAAGAGGGCCTGACTTTTATTCCGTTCTTTGCATTAACCCTTGAAAGGAAACTTTCGTTTTTCAGATGAAGAATTTCTTACACATATCCGAATTGATCGGCTGAGGGAAAATTTGCCCACTCCACTTCACGTGAGAACTAGTACTCTGCCATGCGACACCTTCTTGATGGTAAAAGAACCTTGCTCATTCACGGTGAAACCTCTCCTTTTCCTTTTCTTTTTCTTTTTTTTTTCTCATACCGACACAAATTACCTCAATGCTTTATTTCTTTGGGCCATTCTCTTTTGATAGCACTGACAATAGCAAATGGCATTCAGATGTTTCTTATCAAGTGACTATTGAAATCGTTATCCCATTTCAGCTTGAGTTTCTCTTTATACCATTTGTGTTCCTTTGAAACATTCACTGATGTCTTTTCGCTATTCCCCTCATTTTGAAATCAAACTTCGGAACAGTGATATCCAAAGAGTCAGAGGATTTTATTCTCGGCCATCTGAAAAGAATGGGTAAGTAATACAGTATATATGAAACTGTGTATTTTCAAAAGAATGACAAAACGTCATAAGGACAAAAAACACGCTATTTAATCATAAAAATTTGCATTAAAAAGACGTTGGAGTTAAAACTATTTACAAAAATGAAAATGCAACATGAACAATGCAAAATGATTTCTCCCATAATTCATAATCAATGGCAATCCCCTAGATTTACCAAAATTCCCTTCAGAAGGGAATGTAACTTGCAATCCACTTTTAGATAACTTCCAAGCGCGAAAAAGGCTTCTGGATTATTCCATTCTCCCTCACAGTGTACTTGATATATTTCTCAAAACTCTTCATCAGTGATAATAGTCTCTGCAGTATCTTTGTACGCAGGAAAAGGGTTTTTGCTAACACTTGGGCCTTGTTCTCCTCTCCCTCTCAAAATTATGTCTCCGGCCTCAATCATGTCTTGGATTTTATGTTTAAGAACCCAACAATTGGCAGTAGAATGTCCAGGAGCTCCAGAATGATAGGCACAAAAAGATTGGGGATCATAACTGGGGGGAACTCCTTTAGTATAAACTTTGGGAGGTATTGCACCAATTTTCCCCGCGGCCTCGAGCTGCTCATATAGTTGATCAAGGGGCCGACCTAGATTGGTAAAAGTTCTATATCGGGCCGGGTCTTGGGTGCCAGTGGCTTGATGATAGTTGTAGTTCGGGTTGACGGGTAAAGTGGATTTTGGATGATAAGGAGGGCGAGGTCTGGTTTGAAAGTTAGGTGGAAAAGTATGATATGGTGTAGTGGGTGTATTTGGGTAATTTGGCCGAGGTCGAGGATGGTTAATAGTGGTATGATAAGCAGGTTGAAGGTATGGTCGGTGTGGATAATGAGGTGAATAGGTGGGAGATTGCTGGAATCTAGGTCGGAAAGCAGGGCCTCGACTCGAGACAAACGAAGCTTCCTCTTCTCTCTGTTTGAACTGGGATTTCTTGTTATTGCTATCTTGACTTTGCATTGCTTCCACTTGTGACTTCAAAGCTAAAACATTAACAATTTTCCCTGCTTTTATAAACTCGTCATATTCTTCCAATTTATTGACAATCTCTGCAAAGGAACACCCAGTCATTCGAAAAATTTCCTCAAAATAGGGCGGGTCATGAGCTTTGATGAACGTGCGAATAATCTCATTTTCAGTCATGGGAGGCTCTACTTTGGCAGCCAATTTTCTCCATCTTTTTGCATACGTCTTGTGGTCCTCCGATGGCTTCCTTTTGGTTCCCTCAAGTGTGGACCTCGTTGGAGCAAGCTCGCAATTGTATTCATACTGCCTCATAAAAACGGTTGACAAATCCATCCAAGATTTCATATCCTCAGGCTTCAAATTGGAGTACCAATCCAACGCGTCACCTTCTAGACTCTCGGGAAATAGGCGCACAGGTAGATTTTCATCATCTATCGGCTTCCCTAGCTTGTTTGCAAACATCCGAAGGTGTGTTTTGGGATTGCCATTTCCATCGTACTTGCTAAATTTGGGCGCTTTGAAACCCACCGGCAATTGCATATCTGGAAACAAGCATAGTTCGCTGTAGTCTAGACCTCCTTGCTTGCTCACACCTTGGCTTTTCCTTATAAACTCCTCAAATCGATCTAATCTCTTTAGCAAGTTCTTATCCATCGGTACAGATGACTCCCCAACTTCAACTTTTCCTTGAGCGGCGGTATTGAGGATGAATGGCTCAGCGGTGGGATAATAATGAGGTCCCTGTGATTCGAATGGCATGCTCATAGTAATTGGCGGATAATTTTGGGGAATTTGGACATGAGGAGGGTTAATTTGGATGTTGGGTGCATAAATAGGTGGTGGGCCATGAGTGGGATATGTAAAGGCTTCTTCAGGTGGATTCATAGCTTGTGAAGTAACAGAGATTTGAGCATAAGGTAAAAGTATTGGTTCAGATTGGGCCAGGGGTAAGGATTCATGTTGCTGCTCACCGCTAGCCCCTCCAGTGACCAATTGATCGATTACGCGCCGTTGGGTCATCATTTCAACGCTCAGCTCATTAAATCGGCTGAAAACTTCACTCAGCTGAGCTCCCAGATTCGCCAAGTCAAACGGTGATGTGGTTGCAGGCCTATCAGATGACTCTGGATGGGTACTCATGTTTACACTATCTCTTGAAGCTCGGCTACGTGATCGAGTGATAACGGGGCTTTTTCGGGTAGCTATATTTAAATATTACCTGAAAATATGAGATGACTTGCTTTTAGATTTTAGCCCTCGCTTAGCTTTTTCCAAAAGAATAAAGAAAAAAAGAAAAAGAAAAAAGAAAAAGACAAAAGTTAGTAAATATCCAAAAAAATTCGGATGCATGTCCTATTGAGGGAGCCCTTTTTGTGCCAAGGGTAGGCCTAGAATGAAAATGCAGTCCTCCAGAGCATGCACTATACAATACCTGACGGATCCAACCAACTTATTGAGTAAAAAAATAATTTGAAAATTTTGGCCAAATGAATGAAATGTACATGATTTATTCAAAATCGGCCAAATCACCCTAAAAAAAAGGTCAAATTGGTCAAATGAATCGACGATTTATTCAAAAATCGATCGGATGACCCTAGAAAGGGTAAGTTGGTCAAAATCGACTACGTGACCCTAAAAAAAAAGTGAATTGGTCATATGAATTGAATGAAATTGATGATTTATTCAAAAATCGACCGGATAACCCTAAAAGAGGGTAAATTGATCAAATGAATTGATGATTATTCAAAACCCGACCGGACGACCCTAAAAAGGGTAAATTGGTCAAATGAAGTTGATTTATCCAAAAATCGACCGGATGACCCTAAAAAGGGTAAATTGATCAAACGAATTGATGATTTTAATGATTTATTCAAAAATGATTGAATTATCTACCTATTGGGTAGTTTTAAAAAAAAATTAATCTATGAGCCTTCTAAAATCACGATTTGGCCTCAATTTATCGTCTCAATAGTGAGGAATTATTTGTGAATTTCTTCAAATTAATGTCCTTTTACGCAAGGGAATTTTACTAATTTTGATAAAATGGCCAAAAAGTGATTTCTAGACGCTCATATTCTAATGTGCAAAAATTGCTTTATTCTCTTCAAAAGGATCGGATCCTTACCTTACCTTATGCACTACCCCTTTGGATGGTACGAAAAAGGTAAACGTGCAAATCTCTTTGGATTAAGTATCCGAGACAAGAGGTGGTTTATTCCTAAAACGGGATTCCCTATGTGGCATTCCCTTTCTATGGTTTATGCGTGATGCCATTTATTAAAGCAGTAAAATATGCAATATGACCTAAAGGACCCTTGATTTGCCAGGGTAGGCCTAAAATGACATGACATTATTATTTATGCACAAAAATATACAAAAACTTCTTAAACGTGCCATATCCTATCTACACGGGTAGGCTTCTTAAATGAAGGTCATGCCAGACCTCTTATTTGCTAGGGTTGTGAATGCAAAAACAAGAAACAAGGAAAGTTAGTTCCACATATAATCACATAACACGTTGGACAATTAAATGATAAAAAAAAATAGGAAAAGTAAATAAGGAAAAGGATGGGATCCCTCCCCTCGTGAGTGGTGTCCCTAATAGGGTAAGGCAGACTCTACCCTAGGTGAACTATATGGATGCATGAGGTTGGGGTTCACTAATGCATCTAACTCGATAAGCTCAGGTCCCCAAGCCTTCAGACTTAGGGCCAAGGGTCATCAATTCCATGGCCCTTTGTCGGTGGCTCGAGCGATTCCCCAAACACCGCTACGCACACGTCGTGTCACGGCCGCATGTTTGAGTGAATCTATAAAAATCCTCAACCTTCGACTAAAAACTAAAGGTTAGTAACCCAAAGTTTAAAGCGGAAGATTGAGTGACCCATTGGATCGTGCTACGCACACGTCGTGACACGATCACACGTCCAAGTGGGTCTCCTAATCCTAAAAGGGTGGAGTGGCGTGACAAGCCACTAAAAGAAAAATAAAGGGGGATGAATAGTAAAGCGTATGCGCGTATGATAGTGCACGTTTTGGAGGGGAGGGATCGAGAACCAATGCGTGGCTCTAAGGGTGACACACACCCCCCCCAAGTGCAATGACAAGCGCGGTATAAACAATTAAACATTCATTCAAACATCCAATCATACATACGTGAGTGAGGAAGTAGTTGGACACGCGTGAAATGCAAAATCCTAAAAAAAGGAAAAAATGCAACCCTAAAACACCCAAATGTGATATATGAAAAGGTAAAAAGAAGAAAAAGGTTGATTAAATCAAATTTGCTCGGACTCTCGAATGTCCCCAGTGGAGTCGCCAACTGTCGCGCCCCATTTTTTGATAAATAAATGAATGGTTTAAAAAATGTATTTTTTGTGATTGAAAAAAAATGAATTGTGATTTAAAAGAAAAGTGGGCCTAAATGGGGGTTTGAGAATGCGACGATTTGACCCAAAATTGTAGTTTAAAAAGGGTTTTTGGAATAATAAAATTGGAGTCGCCACTTGGTAATGAGTTAAGGTGTACCAAGTCACCTAAAAAATGAGTTTTTTAAAGGAAAAATAGGAAAAAGTAGTAAGAAACCCCTTTTAAACAACTCCTAGTCCACGTAAACCAACGAAAAAGGTTCGGGAGTCACATTTGACGAAGGGGAAGGCAAGGATAAAAATCCAAGGCACCCCTTCGACCTAGCCAAGGCTAGTTGCGTGATTTAATCAAAGTTTTTCTTGTTTTAACCAAAGAATTTATTACATTTGGATGCACTACATGAATGCAAAAGAAAAGAAAAAAATGCAAACCTAAATTCTAAAATGTATCTTGTAAGGTTTTTGGTCCCAACCACATGAATTGTGGCGGCCAATAAAGGAAAACCTTATAGAGGTCGATTAATGCAAATGATGGCTAAAGTACAAGTGTGCAAGTGTATAAAAAGGTGCACGTGTGAAATTGTATGAAAAATCCAAGTGTTTGTGTGCCAGTGTATGAAAAGGTGCATGTGTGAAATTGTATGAAAAATCCAAGTGTTTGTGTGCAAGTGCATGAAATATAGTGATAAGTGCATATAGGTGTAATTAAGTGCACTTTTGTGAAGTAGAAATCAAAATGAACAATAAGGAAAGGAAAAGTGATAAGGAAATGTGAATTGAAAAATGAATAAGTGATAAAATGAGAATGAATGAACCTAAAGGAATGCATCAGGTTGGGTATGGGAATGACTCCTAACTTTTTCGACTTCGATTTTCCCTTTGATTAGAAAGCAAAACTAGCGTGCTAAGGCTATCGAGTAGCCACACTCGCTCGTTTCCCTTATCAAAAGGGGACTCCTCAGGCAAATGTACCCTAACTAGCATGAGATGTAAGACCTAAAGTGAGGGGAAAGGGGAATCGAGGAGCATGCAAAATGATAAAACTACAAAGAATGCATGACATGTAATGAACATGCAAACATGTACTAACGAAAGGAAATCCCTAAGGGTCTAGCATTGGACTAGCCCATTCTATGAATTCCGACTAGCGTTGGACTAGTGGAAACGTACATTCATCCATTCCATTCATCCACACTACGGAAAGCTAGTAGACATGCCAAACACTCATAAACACGTAGCACGTAGCACTTAACATGCTTGACTAGATGCAAAACCTAATAAAGCAAGTAACACGTAACACATAGGCATGCAACCAAACTAATGAACTTATTACATTCACTAACTAAAACAAAAGGGGAAGGGGAAAATGGACCAAATTGCTCGCCAAAGCCCTATCTATTACAAGCCAAGAGGTGTACACATACCCCATTAAAAGAATAACTTCATGAAAATGAAAGTAAATGACATAAATGAAAGGAATTAAGGAAAGGCTAGGAAAGCAAAGTAGGCATGCAATTCACTTAGCACGTTGAGTCACATGAGAGAAAAAAAAGATAAAAGGAATTATACCGCCACCTTGAATTGATGCTCTAAATGGAGTGAAATCACTTATTTATCCTCCAAAATAAAAGAAATGGTCAAGGTACCAATTTATTTGAAGAGATTAAAGAAAATAGGCAAACAAGAGCTCATTCGGTCATAAAGCCCCTAAAGTCATGGCTTAAGTGCAATTGACAAAGCATGGTAGTTAATTTGAAGCAAAGCAAGCAATGGAGTTTCAAAAATTAAAACTACCAAGGACTAAATTGAGGAGATTATTCAAGCACTCAAACTTAATCAAACACCTTTAGGAACTTCAAGGGTCCAAAGACGAAGAAAAGGGCAAGTAATGGCTAAAATGCAACTACTTCATGACTCGATTGCAAGAATTTAGAACATTATTGGGCCTTTGTAACATTGCTTCGAAATCAAAAAGACCAAATTGATTAGTTTTTTCAATTACTTGGGCCATAGTGACATAAGGGGAAACTTGAAGGGTCAAAGTGCTACATTCAGAAATTGTTTTCCATGCATGCTACGTAAGAAGCAAATTTTCTGCCATGAACACAAATAAAAGAATTGCTGCAACATTGTATAACTTCATCAATCTCCTTTCTTACAACCATTTCCATGCCAACTCCTTATTCAAATTCAACTCATTCATGCCAACACAACAAGAAGGAACATGCTGGAATTACTATCTAACAAAAACAGCAAAGTTTGGAACCGCACTGGAAGAAAATAGCAAGACACAACCGTAAATTTCTGGTGCAGCAAAATGAATATGCATTTTCCAGCAAGCACTTTGGCATGATTCAAATGTTTTTTTTTTTATTTTTGTAAACCCACAAACACAAGCTCAGCACCAAGATCTCCAACTCTTCCCTTCGCCATGAGATTAAGCATGCAAGTTGAGTATTCAGACTCAACAGACCAGCCATGAAGAAGAAAAGAAAACAAAACGTCATAAAAAGGATGTAGCAGCCTTACTCTTTGATATGGATTTTGCAACTTCCAATTCATGCAAATGAGATGCCAAATGCACAACTTAAAAGTTTTACTACTGGATATCAAACAACCAATTTACGCAAACAATCAAGGTGATCAAGCTACTGCAATTTCATCATTCAAAAGAAAAAGAAAGGCTGCGGCAACGAGCTGACAGCCTTCAAGTTCATTGCAATCGACTCCCTACGTGATGTTCAACTCAAGGAAGTCTAGACTTAAACAACAGGTAGGTCATCAAACATTCCAAAAAAAAACTATCCAACCAAGAATGCAAATGAACAGGAAATTTCTTGTAAGTAAACAAACACATCTTGCTCCATTGCTGAAACGGAAAAAAAAAAAAAAAACACCATGAGCTCCGCAACTTGACCCAACGCCTTCAAGTTCATGTGACCAGAATCAAAATTATCATTTTTAGCCAAAGACCCGCATATTCTTTAACCTTTTGTTGCTTATAGAGATCAGGCCGAACCAGAAAACATCCCACGAGGAGACAAAACAAATCCAAAGGTCATGCAAATCAGACAATAGAGAAAAAAATTTTCAACTTTTCTTTGCTGAGCTAACTTATCATGCCTATCAGCCATAGATCCCAAACCAAAATCATCTTAAATTCATAACAAAACACTACCGAGGACCCCTAAACTATTGTCCATGCATTCATCAAACACACATCAGGCATTAACAACAGGAAAAATTCAAACTTGGCATGAGTTTGTGACTAAAATACCTTCGGTGAAGACCTGTTGATAGTGATGGAGGACTGGAATGGCAGCATTGATAAATCTCTACTTCAATGGCTGCTGCAACTTTCCCTCCCTTGCAAAGCTCTCGATCTATCTCTTTCCCAGCTTTTACAACCGAAAACTCACTCTCAGGTTTCTTTCTCAGTTTCTGCTATCCATTTTCCGTTCCTGCCTCCCCGTAGCTTGTTTCTTCTTTTATTGATCCCTTGTCCGCCGCCTCTTTTTCTTTTCGTTCTGTCCGTCTGTGTCTCTGCTTAGCTCTCAAGCCCCCGGATTTCCTTCCTCTCCTTGCTCTGCTTTTCCCTCAGCTTCAGAAACTCCTTCACAAGCTTTCTCTTTTTCAGATTCCCAGCCCGTAGCCCTCTCTCTCACTCCATCTCTTTCTTACCCTTTGATGTTTTTTCTCCCCCTCTTGTTTTAGCCGTCCAGAAAAACTCCCTCCTAAAACCCTCACCGTTAGTCTTTCCTAAAACTCCATCTTTTCGCTGTTTGTTTTCCTTTTCAGACTTTGGCCGTCACCCCTCTCCCTTGCGGCTACCCCTTCTTTCTTCTTGTTTTTCCTCCGCCGTTTCTTTTGTCTATTTCTTTCCGTCCCTCCCTTCTCCAAAAAAAATCTCCCCCCTTGCGGTTGGCTTTCTCTTTTTCTTTTTATACCAGAAACCTCACAACCCTAAACACTCCCAGCCATTTTCTGTATTTGCAGCCCAAGGAGCCGTCCCAAACTTTCCTTGCAAGCTGCTACAAATGCAGCTTGCCGCAGCTATCCCCTTTTTTTTTTTTTTTTTTTTTTTATAAAGTAATTTAACAAAAATGATAATAAAAACTAAGTAATAATAATAAAATAAATAAATAAAAAAAACAATAAACAAACTAAAACAACAAAATTGCCATTTTCAATCTTTTCCTTTCATTTTTCATTTTTCATCATTTTTCACTTCTTTTTTTTTATTTTTTATTTTTTCACTTTCAAGAAATCATTGAATTTAAATTACAAACGACTAAATCATATTTTTTGAATGTTTTTTTTTTTAAGAAATTCTATGTTAAAACTTAAAAATAAAAATAAAACTAGAAACTAAAAACTAAAAAACGAACAAAGCTAACACGGCAAATAAAAAGCTAAAAATAAACGGTAAATGAAATTACACCAAAATTTGGTGTCTACAACTTCTTTAGTTCTTCTTGAACATCTATATCATCATCTTCACCACAACTCATAGAAATGTCACCATTAGATTCATCAAACGTAATGTGTATAGCCTCCTCTATAATCAGTGTTCTACGATTATAAACTCTGAAACCTCTTTTGTTTTCACAATATCCCAAGAAAATTTCCTCATCAGATTCTTGTCAAATTTTCCAAGATGTTCCTTAATATTCAAAATGAAACATTTACAACCAAGTACTTTGAAGTAACCAACAACAGGCTTTTTGTCAAACATGAGCTCATAGGAGGTTTTGTTCAAAATTGGTTTTAGGAGAACTCTGTTCATGGTATAACAGGCTATGTTTATGGTTTCAGCCCAAAAATATTTTGATAAATTGCATTAACTAAGCATGGTTCTAGCAGCCTCTTGGAGAGTTCTATTTTTTCTTTCTACAACTCCATTTTGTTGGGGGACTCTAGCAATAGAGAATTCATGAGTAATGCCATTATGATCACAAAATTCTGGAAAACCACAGAGCTTGAATTCTGTCCCATTATCACTTCTAATCCTAACAATTTTCAAGCCAAGCAGATTTTGCACTTTAGCAAATAATGAAGTAAAATTCTTAAAGGCATCATCTTTATAAGCAAGAAATATCACCCAAGTATATCTAGAGTAATCATCAACAATCACAAAATAATATCTCTTACCACCAAGGCTTGTAGTTTGTGTAGGACCAAACAGGTCAAGGTGTAAAAGTTCAAGTGGTTTTGAAGTAGAAACACATTTCTTGGGTTTAAAAGATACCTTGACTTGTTTACCAAATTGGCAAGTATCACATATCCGGTTCTTTTCAACTCTGATTTTTGGGAGACCTCTAACAAGATCCTTTTTAGAGATTTCTTTTAGCAAATCCATGTTGAAGTGACACAGTCTTCTATGCCATAACCATGGGTCCTCATTTGCTATTTTGAGACATTTGAGATAGGAGGAATCAATTTTTTCAAGAACAACTACATAGACATCATTAACCCTTTTTCCTTTGAAAACAATGTTGAACTTTGAATCAAATATGAGACATTCAAACTTTTTGAACAATACAAACAGATTCCTATCACACAGTTGACTAACACTTAATAAATTATAACTCAGATTGTCAACGAGAAGAACATTGTGGATAGAGGTTTGACCATTCTTACCAACATCACCAATACCAACATTTTTGGCTTTGTTATTATCTCCAAACGTTACCTTTCCACTTGCTTTTTGCTTGAGTTTAATGAATTGTGATGCATCACCAGTCATATGTCTTGAACATCCACTATCAATGAACTATTTTGATTCTTTAGCAATGTTATCTTGGTTCACCTACACACAAACCCACAAGATAATACTTGGTACCCTTTACATGTTGGGTCCTTGAGAGTTAGTCTTATGTCTAACTATCCACATGCATCTCATGCCATTCCTCATGTTTTTCTTAACATAACAGTTGCTATTCATGTGACCAAATTGACAATAAAAGTTGCATACTGACATTGGATCAATCAAATGAACAAGTTTAATGAATCTGACTTGCCTTCTCCTGTGGATAGCAAACTCATTTGCATTTTGATTCAGTCTTATTTGATGAGTATTAACATAAGGTTCAGTGTCATTCTTTTGAAGACGGTTCTGTTTCATATGGTGTAACAATTGACATAAATCATCCATCATTTTTCTTAAGCTACATTGCTCACTTCTGAGTATGTCACAGAAATTTTCTTTTTGTAAAGTTCAGCAAGCACATCAGTTTCAGTCCTTTTCAAGTTCTCATTTTCATGCTTAAGACACTTGTTTTGTCGAAAAAGATTTGCATTGTCTTGTATTAGAAAGCTAATTTTCTGCTTTAGTTCCTTGTTTTTAACATAGGATTCTTTCAAGCTGTTATGCATTTTTTCTAGAAAAGAATTAACATCATCATCAGATTCACTATCACTATCTGTTTGAGAGTTGCATTGTGTTACCTCTTCATCTCCAATGGCCATGAAAGCCACTTGAGCAGATTCCTCTTCTTCTTCAACTTCGCCTTCTGAATTGCAATCATTCCAGGTAATCTGGAAATTGTTGAACTTTGGTTTTCGTTCAACCTTGTTCTCCTTCTTTTTCTTCATTGGACACTCATTTGCATAGTGTCCTGGTTGGCCACATTCGAAACACTTATCAGTCAGCTTCTTGTTGAACTCCAGTTTCCCTCTGTTTCTGAAGTCATTAGACTGATTTGGGAAGGAATTGCTGGATCCGCCTTTCCTGAATCTTCTCTTGTTGAGAAATCTTTTGAAACCTCTTGTGATGAGTGCAATATCACTGTCATCACCTTCCAAATCATTTTCATCCTGTGAAGCTGTTTCATCTTCGTGTTGTGAAGCTTTCAGAGCAATACTCTTTCTTACTTTTGTGTCTTCTTCATCCTGCATCTTAGATTTAAGTTTCAGTTCGTAAGAAGTTAGAGAGTTAATCAGAGATTCAATGGATAAAGTATTTAGATCCTTGGCTTCCTCAATGGCAGTCACTTTGCTTTCCCAGTCCTTTGATAGAGCATTCAAAATTTTTCTGTTCTTCTCACCTAGAGATTACTCCTTCTCAAGCACCTCTAAATCCTTGATCAGATCATTGAATCTATAATACATTTTGTCAATGTTTTCATGAGGCTCCATCTTAAAAGATTCATACTTAGTGACCAGAATGGATTTCTTTTGTTCTCTCACATTCTCGCTTCCCTCATGGATCTCTCTAAGTTTATCCCAAATTTCTTTTGCAGATCTGCAGCCTTTGACTCTAATAGATCATTTGAGTCTAATGTACTGTATAGAACGTTCATAGCCTTGGCATTTAGAGTGAGATGAGTTCTATCTTCAGCAGTCAGCTCACTTCTGGCCTTTTGTCTCGACCTATGAGTAGTTTCATCAATAATAATTGCGTCATATGGACCTTCACTAACAATAAACCACAACTCAATATCAATAGATTGTAAGAATATAATCATCCTTTCCTTCCAGCTCACATAGTTTGATCCATTGAACATTGGAGGTCTAGTAACAGATTGTCCCTCAAAGAACATGGCATTGTTGGTTGTCATATCTACTCCCAAGCCGATTGAGCTTAATCTCTAGGAGACCAACCTCTGATACCAATTGTAAGGATTGAAGACAACCTAAGAGGGGGGTGAATTAGGTTTTCAAAAAAACCAGCTAAGATATAGGTCACTTTTCTTCAAAGCCTACCTTTCTTTTCTCAAAAACCACCCAATGGATCAGATTACAAGAAAGCACAGGTATTCATAAGATGAAGAGGAGAACAATTTATATAGAAAAGCTGTAAACAAAAATAGAGAAACAAACCAGGCTTCAAACTCAACTAGAGTTTGAACAGCACTTTTATATACCAGGTTACTTCAAGTTGAACAAACTTGCAACCAATATCCTGTGTACAAGGGAAGGATCACTTCCTTCTTGCCCCAAACCACACTTGGTCAAGCAAGAAAGTTTTACAAACACTCGAAAAACCCTCACAATGCTACACTATTGAAGAAGCTGTGTCACACTTGAAAAACTATAAGAAAATTGCACAAGCTAAGAATACAAATGTTCCTTTGGAGTATTGAGTATTCTAACACTTGAATCACTCACGATCTGATGTAGACTTGATGTGCAAAGTTGTCCTGAGGTGGTTGACTTTGTTCTTTTTATAGGAGACTATTTTTCAATTAATGCTGTCAACGGGTAGAAGGCAATTGAAGAGTCAACTAGCCGTTGGTGCTGTCGGACGTCCGATATTCAGTTTTTATGCGTCCGAACGAGATCAATGAGTTCTGGAAGTTTTCTTGAATCTCTTAGGACGTCCGATCCCTTATCACCATGCGTCCGAGGGTAAGATGCACACTTGGAATTTCCTCTTCAATTCCTTCGGACGGCCGATGCGTCCAGAGTGTTGCATCCGAAGTACAGCAACGCTTGTCGGACGTCCGATACTCAGGTGTTGAGCGTCCGATCGTGATCAGTAATCTTAGAAGCCCTGGCTTGTCTTCTTCGGACGTCCGAGTCTGAGTTCTTCACACGTCCGAAAATACTCAAAGGATGTCGGACGTCCAATACTCTCCTTTTGTGCGTCCGACATCTTCCTCAGCACTTTTCATCCTTTTTGATCTTCTTTTTTGCTTTAAGTCCACAGACATGTTTAGTGTCATTTCTGAAAAGGGTCTCTACAAAAAGTATTAGTAACATCCATTTATTTTGTAATCATCAAAAGATATGAATTGAGATAAACAAGTGGAACTTTAAGGTATATATATACTAGTAGGGGTGGACAATGCCCATTGAGATTAATTGATCACTGCCAAGAAATGTGGAAAATTTATAAAGCAATATGAAAAGGAAATTTTTTGTTTAATGTTATCAAATAGTTCATTTTAAAAAGTAGTAAATGGAAAGAAAAGTATTTTATTGAAATATGGCTGAAAGCTAAGTAAAGATATGAAAATTTTATTTAAAAGTGAAAAATTTTAAATAAACAAAAATCATGCAAAGTTGTTTTGTTTGCTTTTTAAATATTAAACGTTTTGAATTTGACAAAAATTGTCACAGTTATTTCTACACTACATTTCCCAAAAAGTTAAATATCTATAAATCAATGAACATACGTAAGCTATGCGTTCTAAATTGTAATGATAATAGAAATTTTTTTCAATATAGCATGACTTTGCTAAACCCCAAAAAAAACAGGTACACTGGATTTTCAAAATAGTTAAACAATAAAGAAAAATGTAAAAAAAAAGGTTTAGTGGTTAAGGCAAAATATTACATGACATTTATTTATGATGCAAAAATTAGGGGCGAAAAATTAGCTGACAAACTTTCGCAGTGACACGTTCATATTTCTATTTAAATAGACAACCTTCCATTTAGATTGAAATTTATTAAGGTGTCCATTTAATTTTGCACGTTCAAATCAGCGCACAAATCAACACTCAAAATAAATATTGTTAGATATATTATTTGCAGAACATATATTGGCATAAAAAAATTTTCAATTGTTTTTGTAAATTTCAGGTGGACCAGCTGTATAACCGTTTGAAATTTAGACAATATTTTTTCTTTTATATTGCTCTTTGTGTGACAGCCCCACCTTCCCCTAAGGCGAACCAGAGGGTTCGGCGGACCGCCTGCCCAACTCTCACCGGGACTCAGTCGTTCACTTCAGTCCTTAATTAAAATCGAAATAAATCACAGGAATGAATATAACAACAATCCAAAACTTAACGCAAAACTTATGTACATTACTATCTCAAAAGGGAGTACAAACATCGAATATACAAAGGTTCTCAGTTTACCACACATCCAGCCCGTACCAAGCACTAGGGCGAGAACCATTACAAATCAGAAACTAGTCTAGGCTAGTCTAAACCGAGCTCTCGTCCTTGCTCACCTTCCCCTGTTAAGGAAAACAAACTAAAGGGGTGAGCTAAAAGCTCAGTGAGTGTTCCGTGTTTGTTATATTCTCCTTGATTTCATGACTTGTTGTTGTTGTTTGATAATGTGTTAAGTGCTTTCAAGGATTTCCAAAACGAATTTTCTAGGCGAGCGTGTACTTTATCGCGCTCGACCTAAATGAAACGTGAAATTTTAAATGATTTAATGATTAATACATTAGTTGTGCATGATGTAAGTCTTTTGGCTGAATTGGATCCTGCCTTTCGTTACCAATCGACTAGAGCTAGAAGCGGACTCGGTCGGGCGATATGGTGACCCTGGGTGTGAACGTTGGTATACTCGAGTATTACCTTGTAAGTTGGTGGAGCCTAGCCAACATCCAGGAGGGGGTGAATGAAATGAACAAACGAACGAACGAGGGGTTTTACTTACAAAATTTCATTTTCAAATGATTAGAGGAATAAGGGGAACGACAGGAGAACGAACGAACGAATAAATGGCTCCCTGTGAGCCCGTATCCTTTTAATGAATGTTATTATTGCTTTATATTGTCATGTTTCTTGCATTACTTGTTATTTATGGTTAATACATTAGCTTTATTGTTTGATTATGTGTTCGGAACCTCACTGAGCTTTTAACTCACCCCTTTAGTTTGTTTTCCTTAACAGGGGAAGGCGAGTAAGGACGAGAGCTCAGTTTAGACTAGCCTAGACTAGTTTTTGATTTTGTAATGGTTCTTGCCCTAGTGCTTGGCACGGGTTGGATGTGTGGTGAACGGAGAATCTTTGTATATTCGATGTTTGTACTCCCTTTTGAAATAGTAATGTACATAAGTTTTGCATTAAGTTTTGGATTGTTGTTATATTCATTCCTGTGATTTATTTCGATTTTAATTAAGGGCTGAAGTGAATGACTGAGTCCCGGCGAGAGTTGGGCAGGCGGTCCGCCGAACCCTCTGGTTCGTCTTAGGGGAAGGTGGGGCTGTCACACTTTGTAATTAAGATGATGTTATCAAAGATATTCGTCATGTGCATATGTAGATGGTAGAAGAAGTATACTAAGAAAAATTTGAAATTAACTAACATTTTTTGCATTAACTTCAGTTACGTTCATATTAGTGCTGCTGAGGCTAGATATCAAGAGTACAGCAGAGCAACGTAACTACTGCAGTCAACGTTGAAGTAGATAGAAACTATACTACTTATGTTGGCATTAAGACTCAAGAATCAGCTATCTTGAGCTACGAAACAAAACATCATTGTACTTAATACAGGCTGCTTATGAGTAGCCAAAGTTAGGTTGTTACAGTCAAAATAGAATTTGTCCACAAGCTTGTTGGTAGGCAGTATTTTTGCTTTCTGTCAAACGTGCTGAAGAGGTGTGACTTCTTCTTCATTGTAGCTTGTAATTATAACATGATTGGTGCCCTTGATTGTTTTTTCATGTGGACTTGATAGTTTGATGTAACAAAGTAGTATTTTGCCTTGGATAGCTTGAGTGATCTGATGCAGCAGATTCATGTCCTAGGCATAGAAAATAGTAAGTATGTTGCAGTTAAAAATATTAGTAATCAATGTGGGTTTAGATAAATATTGTACCTTATTGTCAATTTGCTATAGGTGACTGGCATTGATGCACATCAGTGCTTCAGCTGCTTCTCCCAATGTGACAGCATGTGTGACGACCCCACCGTACCCAAAGACGTACCAAAGGGCTTAGCGGATCGTCTGCCTAGTTCGCGCCAGGACTCGATACCAAATACGAAAAAATAGATTTTATGCTAAAAGAAAGTTCTATTTACACTATTACATCTTCAAAAGTTGTATAAACTATTACATTAAGGCATACACACCACTAGTACTAGAAAGTAAATCCTAGAGAAACTGCTAACTATAACCACTACAACAAATATATACATCTTACTAGTCAACTTATAACAAGTATTAGGGCAAAATTAACTATTCTATAAACCAAAAGTCTATACACCTTTCCGGGCGATCCCCGCGTCAACCCCTGCTAAGGAAAACAAATGGAATGGGGTAAGTTATATGCTTAGTGAATAATCGGGGCAAAAACGTAAAATCACATCCAAATAAACATGTAAACCAAGATATTTCACATCAATAAACAGAAATGTAACATCACAATGGTAGGATACAAGTAGCTTCAAAGCCAATTCAATTCCCTGAGCTTGACTACCTGTTGACACTTCGTCAACTAAAATACTCATAGTCCGTAGACTCCACTTACTTTCTCCATTCACCTTATCAACCCCCACTTGCCAGTCAACAGCACATAGCAGCTCGAGCAAAAAGCAAAATCACTTTGCTTTAACAAAGAACAAAATCCCAAGGTTAGCATAGAATTGATTTTGACCAAACTCCGGCCGGCTCGAATAGTCTGTCTACCCTTGGAACCGGGTTGGAACCAAGTCCTGAGATATCCAATCTTTCAACAAAGGATATCTCTCAACAAAGTACTCATCAAAATACTCAAGTCATGTAATCACCCTAACAGCATATAGCAGAAGGGGTGATACTCAACACAAGGCATGTATTCTTACATTAAATCAAGAACAGAGAATGAGTTTAGGTCGAGTGAGATAAAGTACACTCTCGTCTAAGTACCCATTTAACATATACAAACCACTTTGACAATTTATCACATAAACAAACCCAATTACTCACCCAAAATAACTAGCACGCAAATCAAGGCAATTTATACGGGTCCACCGACTTCGTCCGGGTCGTCACTCTCTATGATAAAAGATTATACTTAACTATTAGTCAAACAACCATCATAATGAAAATAAGGACTAAAACGGCCAACACGGCAAAGAAATGCATGCGCGTGCACGGAAATGAAAACAGTATGAAAATGGATTGCACTTTCAACCATAACTGGAGCTATGGTTATCGAATCAAGGTGTACTATGTGACTGTCGCGCCCCACTTTTTGAAAGTGAATGAATGTGTGTGATGATGTGAGATGTGAAGTGTGGTGTGAATGTGTGCAAAATTAAAAGTAAAAGGCCATGGGACTTTGGAAAGCGACGATTTGGCCAAATGAAATTTAAAAAGGGTTTTTTTAAATATGAAAAACGGAGTCGCCACTTGGTATAGATTTGGGGTGTACCAAGTCACCCAAAAAGTGTTTTTAAAGACAAAGTAGTAAAACCCTTTTTAAAACGACTCCTAGTCCACGTAAGCCAAAAAAAAAAAAAAAAAAAAAAAGGTTCGGGGGTCACGTTTGACAAAGGGGAAGGCAAGGATAGAATCCAAGGCACCCCTTTGACCTAGTCAAGGCTAGTTGCGCGACTTAACCTTACCTTTCCTAATTTTCTACCCAATATATGTTCGCACGTTGGATATGACTATATGAATGCAAAACGGAAGGAAAAATGCAATCCTAAATTCTACGATGTCTCTTGTGAGGCTTTTGGTCCCAAACCACATGAATTGTGGCGGCCAACAAAGGAAAACCTCATAGAGGTCGATTAATGCAAATGAGATTCAAGCGTGCAAGTGTGAAAGTGTATGAAAGATGCAAGAAATGCAAGTGCAAGTGTGCGAAATTGTATAAAGGTGCTTGTGTGAAATTGTAAAACAAATTCAAGTGTTTTCGTGTGCAAGTGTACGAAAATAGAATAATAGATATATAAGGTAAAGTGGAATTTCATTTGTGAAGTGAAAATAAGCAAGTGATAGGTAAAATGTAGTAAAAGTATGGTTTGAGAAATGTGAAGAAATGTGGTTAAGAGAGTATGTAAGTGATAAAAATGAAAGTATGACCCTAGAGGAATGCAACAAGTCGGGTACGGGGGTGGACTCCTAACTTTTCGACTTGATTTTCCCTTTGATTAGAAGGCAAAACTAGCGTGCTAAGGCTATCGAGTAGCCACACTCGCTTGTTTCCCTTATCAGAAGGGGACACTCAAGCAAAATGAACCCTATAACTAGCATGAAATGCAAAAATCCTAAAATGGAGGGAAAACGGGTTCGAGGATCATGCCAAATGATAAAACTAAGGAAAATGCGTGATATGTGGTGAACAAGCAAATGATATGCTAATGAGGGGAAATCCCTAAGGGTCTAGCGTTGGACTAGCCCATTCTATGAATTCCGACTAGCGTTGGACTAGCGGAAACGTACATTCATCCATTCCATTCATTCATGGCTATGAAAGCAAGTAGACATGCCAAAACACTCGTAAACACATAGCACATAGCATTTAGCATGCTCGACTAGATGCAAGAGCCTAGTAAAGCAATTAAACATGTAGCAACAAAAACAAGCAACCAAGGGGAAGGGGAAGTGGACCAGATGCTCTCCGAGCCCTATCTATTACAAGCCAAGAGGTGTACACATACCCCATAAAACTTAAATAAAAGTAAAAGCAAGTAAATGCACGCAAGGAGGTAAGGAAAGCGGAGTAGGCATGCATGTTCACATAACACGTAGGAGCACGTAGGGTCAAATGAAATGCAAATGAAGGATAGAGTGTACCTCCCTTGAAGCGACGCCCTAACGTAGTGAAATTACTAACTTACCCTCCAAAATAATAAAAAGGTCAAGGTACCACTTAAATTATCAAATAATCACATGAAACAAAAATTAAATATGAAAAATGAAAGTTAAACACTAAATTGAGTCAATTAAAGTATTTACATAGACAAACCAACTATGTACAAAGCGATTAATGCAAGTGGGACTTAATTAGAAGGACATGAAAATTTCTAAGAGAGAGAGTAAAATAAAATACCAAAATTGATGACTTAAGATGAGACCCATAAAAATCAAGTGCAAAAATGTGTTTAGAACACAAATCCAAGCTAAAAAATTCTATTAAAACTTATTGAACCTCAAAATGCATCCTAAAACTCACTAAACGTCTTACCCAAAATCATGTCAAAGCAAACCCAAAGCAATTAAGATTCTAGAATGACAAAAGTGATTAAATTATTCAACTAATTGGACCATAACAAGGCAAGGGGGAACTTAGGGGGTTAAAGTGCAAGTGTTTTAGGACCTAATTGTAAGAATATGGAAAGTAATTGGGCCATAATGCATTAGATGGAAACCAAGAGGTTGGAGTGCGATTTTTGAAAATCATTTTCATGCAAAAGCCATGCAATCACGTAGAAGAAACTTTCTCTGCAACAAATTTCATTTCCAGCCGTGGCTTCTTTCTTTCCACTTAATTAGTTCAAAACAATCACCATTTCAATACTTCAAACAACTAGTGCAACACAATCATTAAGCACACACCTTATTTCCCCTTAAGAACCCCTTCTTTTTAACACCAAAGCCATGCAAATCAGATTTTTTTTTTTTTTTTTTTTAAAAAAACATCTAACAACCCAAGCAACTTCAGCAGCCTGGACCATCTTCAATTAAAAACATCTAACATTCTAGATAACAAAAATGAAAGCTGAAACCGTAGATTATGAAAGAAAAAACTTCAGCAGCCCAAGCAATCCACGAAAGAAAAACACATTTCTGCAACACCTTGCCCTTTAAGCTTTCCGCAGCCAACACAAAATCCGAATACCCATTTGTTTTTCAAACTCCAATTACAAACCCAAACACACACAGCTTTAAATTAGACAGCAGCCACATCACTATCACCATCCAAACAGGCAGAAAACTTAAAAGATCTCATGCAAATTTCTGGAAAGAATATGCAAACGTTGGACAAACAAAACTGCCGCAACTTTTCCTCAAAATGCAGATTCCTATGAAAACTTTCGTGCCAAAATGATTTTAAGTTTCAGCTTTCGTGCAAAATGATTTTAAGTTTCAGCACTTCGCATGGCAGATGTAGACACCAAATTTTGAATAATTTTATGTGGCATCTATTTCATGATTTTCATTTTAGATTGCTTGCATTCGTTGTTTACTTTTAGTTTTAACTTTTAAGTTTAGAATTAGCGTAGAGTTTTTAGAGAAAAGAAAAGGAAAAAATCAAAAATATGTTGTTTTTATTCAATGCTTTCTTGAAAAGAAAAATTCAAAAAATAGGCTTTAGTTGGATTGGAAAAATGAAAAAGAGAAAGAGAAAAAGGAAAAACCACTCACAAAAATATTTTTTTTTTTAAATTCAAGTTTAATGTTTTTGTTATTATTTTGTTTCAAATAATGCTTTGAAAAAAAAAGAAGAAGAAAAAAAGGAAAATTTGTTCACAAAAAAATATGTTTATTTCTTTAAGTTCAATCTTTGGGCACTTTAGTTATTTTTATTAAGTTATTTTGGGAAAAATGAAAAATGAAACAAAAAGAGATGGAAAAATGGTCATTTTTGTTGTTTTTAGTTGTTTAGTTTTTAAATTATTTTCGTTATTATTATTGTTATTATTACCTGGTTTTTGGCAATTTATTATCATTATTATTATTTATATTTTATCATTTCTGTATTTATTAAGTTATTTAGTTCAGTTTAAAAAAAAAAAAAAAAAAAAAAAAAAAAAGAGAAACGCGACTTGCAAGCTGCGTTTTTGCAGCTTGCAAGAGAGGGCCTCGGTGAGCCCCTTGGGCTGCAATATTTGAAGAGATTGCTGAGTGTTTTAGGGTTGAACTGGGATATAAAAGCTAAAGAAGGGGTAGCCGCAAGGGGAGAGAGCTCGGTGAGGGGGAGAAAAAACAGCAAAGGAAAAAGAAAGAAAGGCTGCGGGCTTTGGAGAGAAGGGAAGAGCCGAAAATCTGGATAGAAAAGAAAACAGACGGCAAAAGATTTAGAAGGAGAGAACATAGCAACAGAATAGGGAGTTTTTTTTTTCATCAGAGTGAACGGCAAAAGAAAATCTAACAAGAAATAGAGACCGAGAGAAAGAGGGATTGGCTGCGGAAAAAGCTTGGGGAAACGGGAATAAAAACTAGAGGAAAGAAATTTGGGGCAAGTTTACGGCTGAGTGAGGAAAGAAACCAACGATAAAAAAGGGCTTCGGAGGAGTAAAAAGGGCAAGCTTTTGGGTCGAGAAGGAAAAGCTAGTTGGTGAAGGAAGCAAAGGTTTCGCAGAGATTCATTGTGCAAGGATCTGGATTTGGTTTAACTCCAAAACTGCTAAAGGTAATCTTTCCTTCTCTTCTGTTCATGGGTTATAAGATTTACATCATAAGCTGCAAAACCTCCAATGCTACAGACGTTGCCGCGTTCTTTAATTTTCTTCTTTCCTTATATTTGCTATTTTGCGCATTTGGGTAAAAAAAGGAGAGGCTCGGATTCATGTTTTTTTTTTTGTATTAAGCAACGGTTTTTCTTTGTTGCAAAGAGGGAGTAGGAGCAGGTAGAGTACATTAATCAAAGTCTTTCCCTCTGGGACAGCTCATCGCATGTTTTCTGCTTCATTTTTTTTCCCCGCACAAGATTAGAGCTTTATATTTGGTTGCTGAAGTTTTGGATTAAGAATGAAATTTGTAATCCTCTTTTGGGCCATAATTTGATGATTACTGGTAGATTGGCACTTGTTTTTGTATTCCAGCATGAACTCCAAAAGCTGTCAATCTTCATACACTCTTTGCTCCATGAAGCCGAATGAGTTTGTTCTGAAGTTTTGGTTTGGGTTTTGGGAATGGTAGTTTGAGACCTTTTTCCTATGGGTTTGGTTGATGGGATTCGTGAGAGTTCATGAGGTTTGTCGTTGTTGTTTTGTTAGATTTTATTGGCTGCGTATGCTGTCCTGAATGCTATAGCCGGAAGTCGCATTTCATTTCCAGATTTGCTCGACCCATTTGAATCCGTATATGTTAATTATTGTGTTGAAGAGTGAAAAGAAATCCTTGTTGATCTTCATACTCCATTTCAAGTTTTGTGTAGTTTGGTTGCCCCGTTTAAAGTTGTGATGTTGGGTTTGCATGTTCGGGGGAGCTGAAATGCTTGAATCATATGCGGATGCTTAATGAAAAGTGAATTCCAGGTTGCTAAGCCACTGTCACACGAACATCTTGTCCAGAATTTTTGCATGTTGCTTTTTATGTTCCTTGTTCGTTTGGATGTGCAGCCAAGTTTGCTTGGAATAACTTCAAAGTTGGTTTTCATGTCTTGATAAGTTGCTAAAAGTTGCAGAAGCAACATTAACTGGAAAATGCAGAAATTTTGAAAATATGGTCATTTGATGCTTGCTAGATTTCTGTTTCGTATGAATTTCTGGAGCTTAAACATAAAATTTTATGTTGAAAAGTTAAAAGAAAGCTTGGTTATCTTGTTACTTTGATCTATTTGTCGTTAGAAGAGACATGAGTTGCATTTGAATGAAAAGGAGATTGCATCTAGAACTTAGTCGCAGAAAATTCTGGAATGAATGTTGCAGCAGAAAATTTGCTTCGTAGGCTCCTTTTGTTTGATTGATTTCTTTTGTTGTATTGTAAAGTGAGAGTATCAGGTGGTGATGGGTTGTTGAGTGTGAACTGCGTTTGGTTTGGTCCAGAAATTTAAAGGAATTTCCGAATGCAAAATGGAAAGTGGGCAGCTGCGTAGTTCATGTTGCAGAAATAAGAATTTGTTCTTCTACATGGTCTTGCATGATTCAGATTTAACATTTGCATGATTTCTTCCCAGGTCTTTGCTTGTTTGAATGGCAAATTTATGTCTTGTTGTTTGGTTTGAAGTTTTGGATGTTAAATCAAGAAAAGTTTTGGCTAAATCTGAATCACGGTGTTGGAAATGGAAACAAAGAATGCAGCAGTCTTATTGGTCTCATTGCAGGAAGTTTTTCTACGTGATTGCATGCTTTGCATGAAGAAATAAACCTGGAAAATTGCAGATCAACTCCTTAAGCCTCCTTAATGTTACTAAGACCCAACTAATTGAATAATGTCATCAATTTGGTCCTTAGAAGTTTAAATTTTTTGCAATTTCATTGCTTGCTTTGCCTCAATTAACTACCATGCTTTGTCAATTGCACTTAAGTCACGACTTTAGGGGCTTTATGATCAAGTGAGCTCGTGTTTGCCTATTTCCTTTAATTTTCCCAAATAAATTGGTACCTTGACCATTTTTTTTATTTTGGAGGATAAATAAATGATTTCACTCCATTTAAGGCATCAACTCAAGGGAGGTAACGTCTATCTCCTTGATTTTTATTTTTCCTACGTGCTCCTACGTGTTATGTGAATATGCCTGTCTACTTCGCTTTCCTTATCTCCTTGCATGCATTTACTTACTTTTACTTTTATTTAAGCTTTTATGGGGTATGTGTACACCTCTTGGCTTGTAATAGATAGGGCGTAGCAAGTAATTTGGTCCATTTCCCCTTTCCCCTTTGTTTCAGTTAGCAAATGTAATGGTTGCATGCCTATGTGTTATATGTTAAATGCTTTATTAGGATTTTGCATCTAGTCAAGCATGCTAAGTGTTATGTGCTACGTGTTTGTAAGTGATTCGCATGTCTACTCGCTTTTTGTAGTATAGATGAATGGAATGGATGAATGTACGTCACCACACTAGTCCAACGCTAGTTGTGGCTTCTTTTATCGTTTCCACTAGTCCAACGCTAGTCGGAATTCATAGAATGGGCTAGTCCAATGCTAGACCCAATAGGTTTTTTTTTTCCTTTTTTCATTAAGTGCATGATCACCACATATCACGCATTTTTCCTTAGTTTGTCATTTGGTATGTTCCTCAAACCCCTTCCCCTTCATTTTAGGACTTGCATCTCATGCTAGTTAGGATTCATTTGCGTGAAAGTCCCCTTCTGATAAGGGAAACGAGCGAGTGTGGCTACTCGATAGCCTTAGCACGCTAGTTTTGCCTTCTAATCAAAGGGAAAATCGAAGTCGACAAGTTATGAGTCATTCCCATACCCGACCTGATGCATTCCCTTAGGTTCATTCATTCTCATTTATCACTCACTCGTTCTTTTCAATTCACATTTTCCTTTCCTTATTGTTCATTTTGATTTCTACTTCAAAAAATTGCATTTAATTACACCTATATGCACTTATCACTATATTTCATACACTTGCACACGAACACTTGGATTTTTTTAAATTTCTTTTCATACACTTCCACACTTGCACATTTGAGTCTCATTTGCATTAATCGACCTCTATGGGGTTTTTCTTTGTTGGCCGCCACAATTCATGTGGTTTGGGACCAAAAGCCTCACGAGAGACATCGTAGAATTTAGGATTGCATTTTTCTTTCCGTTTTGCATTCATATAGTCATATCCAACGTGCGAACATATATTGGGTAGAAAATTAGGAAAGGTAAGGTTAAGTCGCGCAACTAGCCTTGGCTAGGTCAAAGGGGTGCCTTGGATTCTATCCTCGCCTTCCCCTTTGTCAAACGTGACCCCCGAACCTTTTTCTTTGGCTTACGTGGACTAGGAGTCGTTTTAAAAAGGGTTTTACTACTTTGTCTTTAAAAAACACTTTTTGGGTGACTTGGTACACCCCAAATCTATACCAAGTGGCGACTCCGTTTTCATATTTAAAAAACCCTTTTTAAAATTTCATTTGGCCAAATCGTCGCTTTCCAAAGTCCCATGGCCTTTTTACTTTTCATTTTGCACACGTTCACACCACACTTCACACACACATCACTCACACAACTCGATTCAAAAAATGGGGCGCGACAGTTGGCGACTCCACTGGGGACTTCCTAAGTGGGTCCAAGCATTTTTGACTTAACCATTCGTTTCCTTTTTCTACCCTTTCTATGCATGGCATGTGGATATTAGGATTGCATTTTTCATTTTTAGGGCCTTTTGTCTTATGTACGTAATCAAACCAATCCCTCGACTCACGATTGTATGTTTGAATGAATGTTTACTTGTTATCTCGCGCTTGCATTGCATTTTGGGAGGTATGGGTCACCCTAGGGCCTCGCGTTGGGTCTTGACCCTTCCCCTCCAAACGAGCACTAGCATACGAGCATACGCTTTACTTCTTCTATCCCTTTTATTTTTCTTTAGTGGCTTGTCACGCCACTCTACCCTACTAGGATTAGGAGACCCACTTGGACATGTGATCACGACACGATGTGTGTGTAGCATGATCCAATGGGTCACTCAATCTTCCGCTTTAAGCTATGGGTTGATAGCCTTTAGCTTTTAGTCGAAGGTTGGGGATTTTGATAGATTCACTCAAACACGTAGCCGTGACACGATGTGTGCGTAGCGGTGTTTGGGGAATCGCTCGAGCCACCGACAAAGAACCTTGGGATTGATGACCCTTGGTTTCTAAGTCTGAAGGCTCGGGGGCCTATGACCTATCGAGTCTAGATGCATTAGTAAGCCAAGCCTCATGCATCCATATTAGATTGCCTAGGGTAGAGTCGACCTTACCCTAAATTAGGAAACACTATTCACGAGGGGAGGGGTCCCATCCCTTTTTCCTTATCTGTCTTTGTTGTTTTATTATCTAACTGTCCAAATGTGTTATGTGATTAAGTGTTGAACTCACGTTTCCTTGTCTCTTGTCTTTTGCATTCACAAACATTAGGGAATAAGAGGTCTGGCATGACTCTCTTTTAGAACCTACCTTTGTAGACAGGCTATTGCACGTTTAAAGATTTTGGTATATTACATTCATAGATTAATGATTGCATATCATTCTAAGCCTACCCTGGCAGATAAAGGGTTCCTTAGGTCACGTTTCGTTTCGAATTGTATATTTTCTTGCTTTGATAAAAATGGCATCATGCATCCACCCTAGAAAGGGAATGCCATTTAGGGGATCCCGCGTTAGGAATAAGCCACCTTGTGTCTCGGATACTTAATCCAGTGAGACTTGCACGTTTATATTTTGTACCATCCAAAGGCGTAGTGCACAAGGTAAGGTAGGATCCGATCATTTTCATAAAGTGATCTTTGGAATATGAGCATCTAATAATCACTTTTTGGCCATTTTATCAAAAATTGGTAAAAATCCCTTGCGTGAAGGACATTAATTTGAAGAAATTCACAAATGATTGTTGAGACGACGAATAAATTGAGGCCCAATCGTGATTTTAGAAGGCTCATAGACTAATTTTTTTGAAACCACCAATGGCCGAACAATTCAGTCGATCCGTTTTGTCGATTAATTTTGAATGAACCATCATTTTACCAATTTACCCTTTTTAGGGTCATTCGGTCTACTTTTGAATAAATCAATTTCATTTGACCAATTTACCCTTTTTAGGGTCATTTGGTCAATTTTTGAATAAATCAATTTCATTCATTTCGTTTGACCAATTTACCCTTTTCGGGTCATTTGGTCGATTTTGGAATAAATCAATTTCATTCATTTATTTTGACCAATTTACCCTTTTTAGGGTCATTCGGTCGATTTTTCTGAATAAAATCAAATTCATTAATTCATTTGACCAATTTACCCTTTTTAGGGTCATCTGGTCGATTTTTGAATAAATCATCATTTCATTTCATTTGGCCAATTCACCCATTTTTAGGGCAATCTAGTCGATTTTCTGAACAAATCACCAATTTTTCCATTCTTAGGGCGATCTTATCGATTTCGAGTAAATCATTAATTTCGTCCGATTCATTTGACTAGTTTACCCTTTTAGGGCGATCCGGTCAATTTTGAATAAATTCTCGATTTCATTTAATTCATTTGACCAAGTTCCTTTTTTTTAGGATAATCCGGTCAATTTTGAGTAAGTTTCTAAATTTCACTCAATTCATTTGACCTGTTTCCCTTTTTAGGGTGATCCGGTCGATTTTAAATAAATGGTCGATTTCATTCAATCCCGTTTGACCAATTAGGGTTTCAATGTCAATTTCAAATTGGGAAACTTAGTCGATTTTTGAGAAAACCATCCATTGCATCCAGCCATTTGATCAGTTGGGGTTTTGACCCGCGCTTTACTGAAGAAATTTTGTCAACGAATTTCAATCTCTTCGATCGGAAGTTCGTCAAGGTCGAACCCGTGCGTTTTTGCAAGTTCTTGTATCGATCAAAAGTGATCAATCCCTTCGGATGAGGTCCTCATTTTGACAAACGTCTCTTCTCATTCCAATGCGGCCAAATTTTTCAAATTATTTTTCACTCCATAAGCTGATTGGATCCATCAGGTATGGTATAGTGCCTGCTCTGGAGGATTGCATTTTCATGCTAGGCCTACCCTTGGCACAAAAAGGGTTCCCCCATAGGACATACATCCGATTTTTTTTAGATATTTACTAACTCTTGTCTTTTTCTTTTCCTTTTCTTTATTTTCTTTGGAATAACTAAGCGAGGGTTGAATCTAAAGGCAATTTTTCAAAAATTCTCAGGTAATATTTAAACATAGCTTCTCGTCGAAACCCCATCATAACGCGATCCCGTAATCAAGTCCAAAGGAATCGTGTAAACATGAGTTCACAACCAGAACAGTCAGATAGGTCTGCTACTACCGCTCAACCCGAGACTGCAAGTTTGGGGATTCAGTTGACTGAGATGCTTACCAAGTTCGGAGAGATGGCGTCTGAGATGGCCGCTCAAAGGAAGTTGGATGATGAGCTAATTAGCAGCGGAGTTCAACCCGAACCTGTACCCGCCAGACAGCCTGAACAAGAGCCATTTGTCCTACCTTCGGCCCACGCCACTGTTACTCCATCATTCCCTATTGCACCTGAAGAAACTTTCACCTATCCCACCACAAATTTGCCATACACTTACCCTCCTCATCCTTCATTTTTTCTTACTCACATGCGAGGTCCACAACCCCAAATCATTTCAAATATACCACCTGAGCCACATACCTTTTATTACCCTGCTGCTGAGCCATTCCTGCCGGACCATACTTTTCAAACCAAGCCAGAAATGGGGGAATCTTCCGCTCCCGTTGATATGAAGCTGCTTAAGCGCCTTGATCGTTTTGATGAATTTATAAGGAAGAGTCAGGGGCTGAACAAGCAAGGAGTCCTGGATTACGATGAGCTTTGCCTTTTCCCGAATGTGCAGTTGCCTGAGGGGTTCAAAACTCCGAAGTTTAACAAGTATGATGGGACGGGCAATCCCAAGACACACCTCCGACTGTTCGCCAACAAGTTGGGTAGGCCAACAGATGATGAAAATCTGCCTTTGAGGCTATTCCCAGAAAGTCTGGAGGGGGATGCACTCGACTGGTATTCCAAGCTGAAACCTGAAGAAGCAAAGACCTGGCTGGACCTGTCCAATGCGTTTGTAAAGCAGTACGAGTATAATTGCGAGTTGGCTCCAACACGAACCACGTTGGAAGGGACAAAGAGGAAGCCATCTGAAGATCACAAGACTTATGCCAAGAGGTGGAGGAAAATAGCTGCAAAAGTCGAGCCACCGATGACTGAGCACGAAATCATACGCACTTTCATTAAGGCACATGATCCTCCATATTTCGAAGAAATTTTTCGCATGACTGGATGCTCGTTCGCTGCTATTGTTAATAAACTTGAGGAGTACGATGACTTCGTGAAAGCTGGGAAGATTGTTAATGTCTCTACCCTCAAGTCACAGTTGGATGCTTTGCAAGGTCAGGGGACTAGTGGGAAGAACCCGCAATTCCAAAAGAAAGAGGGGGAAACTACCTTCACCTGGAGTCAAAACCCTGTCCCAAGACCCAGACTTCAACAATACCCTACCTACTCAAACCCTTACCCCTACTACTCAAATCCTCATCCTGTTTACCACACCAATATCACCCATCCTCGACCTCGCTCAAATTATGCCAACCCGCCTACAACTCCTTTCCAAATATTTCAACCAAGCTTTCAACAAACTCGTCCTCGACCCCCTTACCACCAAAGATTTTCCCTACCAAATAGACCCACTTACAACTATCCCCGATCCACTGAAACCTACAATCAAAGCCGTACCCGAACGTTCGCAAACCTAGGCAGGCCTTTGGACCAATTGTATGAGCAATTGAAGGCTGCCAACAAAATAGGCGTGATTCCCCCTCCAACTTACCTTCATGGCATGCCTGCTGGGTACAATCCACATGCTATTTGTGCCTATCATTCGGGAGTACCTGGTCACTCAACCGTCGATTGCAGGGCACTCAAGCACAAAGTCCAAGACATGATCGAGGCAGGGGAAATAATGCTAAGGAAAAGAGGTGAACAAGGGCCGAGCATAAGTACAAATCCTTTCCCTGAACACAAGGACACCTTCGAAGCATCCACCTCCAATGACGAAATTTGAAAATCCTGAAGGAGCTTTGCATAATTTGAATGGCTGAGTATCTTCCCTCTCGAAGGGAATTTCGGTAAATCTAGGGGTTGTTATTTACTAAGGTTCACGAAAACCATTTCTTGCATATGTGAATAGCTTAATGAAAACATCTTTTGCAACTAAGTTTTTTTCTTGTTTCCGTTTTGATTAGTTTTTCCATCAAATGCATCATTTGTTTTTTCTGTTTATTTGATTATTGTCCCGAATTTTTAATTCTTTTAGATGGCCAAAGATGGAATTATTTGACCATTTGAATATCACTGTTCTGGATTCCGATAATACCATTCATACAAAAATTTCTTCGTGAAAAATCCCTTCATTGAGAAAGTCTTCATTGAGAAATTCCTTCATTGAGAAAGCCTTCATTGAGAAATCCCTTTATTAAGAATTCGTTCATTGAGGAAGCCTTAATTGAAAAATCTCTTCATTGAGAAAATCCCTTCTTTGCCAAGTTCGAAGCTGATTGATTAAAGCAGCGTCACCGACAATTGATTTTGATGGATGAAAAGCAGCTGAACGCTATGTGCCATGGCTAATGTTATCAAAGTGCGTGGCCCGTGTTCATAACAAAAAGGTCCGCCTCCGAGCCTTTAGAAAAGGAGGATAAAGAGTTAAAGCGAGTTTTGCCAATGCAAGATGAAGTCAAAGACGAATTTGATCTAAACTGGTAAGGACATTTGTCATTCAAAAAGGCGCCACCGAGTGGAGCACTTATCCTTGAAGAGATGGATGGGCAAACATTCTCTCAACCTATCAAATCAGACATGTGTAAGAAGTCTTTATTTTTTATTATGCAAATTTCTTTTGGAAATCATGCAAGGGACGAGGTAAAAGTCAGGCCATCTTCCTTTCCAATCAAAACATTTCATCCCTAGTTATCCCTCTTGAGCCATCAGAGCAGTAATTTTCGTTTGGCAGCCCCTGAGAGTTGTAAACCCCACACTGGGGCCAAGTTATTTTGGAAAAGAGATGAGCAAAAGAAAAGAAAACCTCAGTTCAAAATAAACTGGGGCAAAATTTTTGAAAGAAAAAATTCAAAAGAATGGCAAAAGGCCAAATGACAAATCAATCAAAAAAATGAAAAGGAAGAAAGAACCCCACACTGGGGCAAATTTAGCTTTGAAGAAAAATGCAAAAAGTGAGGAAGATGCAATGGAAAAAGCAAAGAGAGAAAATTCAATCAAACTGGGACAAATTTCCCTCAATTTCATTCGAAATTGAAGATAATTTCAAATGATGTAATCTCAGGTTATTTCACCTCTCATAAGAACAAATTGCGTTCAAGCCTTAACTTTTCTTGAAACACCCCACCTGACCTCATTACAAAAGCCCAAAAGTCCTGGCTTTCGTTCTTTGCTGTATCTCTATCAAGAAAATTTGCTAATCAACTGGCAGGTGATGTCCGTAATGTTTTCGCCTAATCTCATAAGGGAAGTACATTCTACTGATGCCAGAAATCTTCAAATCATGTTTCTAAGTCGATCATGATCGAGATATTTCTTTGTTCTTTAGGTGAAAATCCGAAAGGACGCGGAAAAAAAAAAAAAAAAAGTGAGGGCAACCTTAGTGAAAACCCGAAAGGGCGCCAAGGCAGGTTTTTGGCAGCAAGCAAGCATGAAAAGGAACAGCTGATGACTTGGTTCATTTGGATTTTCTCCTTATTTTTGTCATACCTCAGCCAACATTGAATTCCAGAACAAAGATATCCAGAGAATTGAATATGACATTTGTTGGCCAAAACTGTGTCATTTTGTAAAAACATTCTTTTGCAAATACATTCTTAGGAAGCTCATTTTTCCAAATTACTTGCATTCATGGCATTTTTGTAGAATTTAAGCACAAATGGTTATGTGTGCATTCTTGTGCATATTTATTCTTTCATGACATGTGAATTTTCTTGCATTTCTTGCATACTTCATTCTTTATCATTGAATTTTGGTGAATAACAATCCCCGTGGCTTATTCAAAGCATACTTGGGTTCAGTCATCTCTTGAAAAGGGTTAAGGTTCAACAAAGTCAGTTACGCAGACTTCGCAATATGGCAAAGCACATACCTGATCAGTTTGTAAATTGGAAAAGCCTTAGGGTGAGAAATCCAACTCAATCGACTGCCGCAGCAAAAGTTGATAAAGGCCCTGAAAGACTCATGTTTACACGATTCTCAAAGGAAAACGGATCAAATGATGGTGGCAATTTCTTTGTTTTTTCTCTCTTTTGCAGAAATTGCATACACAGATGAAAGTAAGCACACCTCGCACTGGAATCGGTGTCGGAAAGAGTCCTCCGGTGAACAAAGGCAGATTGAAAATGTCGCAAGCAAATTTCATCAAAAAATGCAACAGCATGGCGATACAGAATCAACTCTGGACTCACATTGCAAAAATTCATCATACTAGGGGCAAATTAATTTCTTGGAAAGATTTTCAAAAGTCAAAAGAAAAGCAAAAAGAAATCATCAATCAGAAATCAACACAAATTTGATCAAAAGCATTTCCGGGTCAGTCCCATGATCAAAAGCATTTCCGGGTCAGCCTCATGATCAAAAGCATTTTCGGGTCAGTCCCACGATCAAAAGCTTATCCGGGTCAGTCCCACGATCAAAAGCATCTCCGGGTCAGTCCCACGATCAAAAGCATTTCCGGGTCAGTCCCATGATCAAAAGCATTTTCGGGTCAGTCCCACGATCAAAAAGCATCTCCGGGTCAGTCCCATGATCAAAAGCATTTCCGGGTCAGCCCCATGATCAAAAGCATTTCCGGGTCAGTCCCACGATCAAAAGCTTATCCGGGTCAGTCCCACGATCAAAAGCATCTCCGGGTCAGTCCCACGATCAAAAGCTTATTCGGGTCAGTCCCATGATCAAAAGCATTTTCGGGTCAGTCCCACGATCAAAAGCATTTCCGGGTCAGTCCCACGATCAAAAGCATTTCCGGGTCAGTCCCATGATCAAAAGCATTTCCGGGTCAGTCCCAAGATCAAAAGCATTTCCGGGTCAGTCCCATGATCGAAATCTCATTCGGGTCAGTCCCACGATCAAAAGCATTTTCGGGTCAGTCCCATGATCGAAAGCATTTCCGGGTCAGTCCCATGATCAAAAGCATTTTCGGGTCAGTCCCATGATCAAAATTTATTCGGGTCAGTCCCACGATCAAAAACATTTTCGGGTCAGTCCCATGATCAAAAGCATTTCCGGGTCAGTCCCATGATCAAAAGCATTTTCGGGTCAGTCCGTGATCAAAAGCATTTTCGGGTCAGTCCCACAATTCAAAGCCTGTTCGGCTCAGTTCCGCTATTCAAAGCTTATTCGGGTCGGTCCCGTGATTAAAGCTTGTTCGGGCCAGCCCCATGATTTGAATTTCCTTCCCTAGTCAATCCTAATTTTACATTTTTGTCCGGATCTATCCCAATTTTAAATTTCTGTCCGGGTCTATCCCGTGGGTCTATCCCAATTTTAAGTTTCTGTCCAGGTCTATTCCAATTTTAAATTTCTATCTCGGGTCGGTCCCGCTTTTTAAAATTTCCTGTCAGGGGTCAGTCCCCATCGTTTGAGTAATTCGGCAGCCGAATAACACAGGTAAGTATTTGGTGTCTACTTTTTTGCCTCAAGTTTTTTCAAAACTCAGACAAAGAGGGGCAAACTGTAGACACCAAATTTTGAATAATTTTATGTGGCATCTATTTCATGATTTTCATTTTAGATTGCTTGCATTCGTTGTTTACTTTTAGTTTTAACTTTTAAGTTTAGAATTAGCGTAGAGTTTTTAGAGAAAAGAAAAGGAAAAAATCAAAAATATGTTGTTTTTATTCAATGCTTTCTTGAAAAGAAAAATTCAAAAAATAGGCTTTAGTTGGATTGGAAAAATGAAAAAGAGAAAGAGAAAAAGGAAAAACCACTCACAAAAATATTTTTTTTTTAAATTCAAGTTTAATATTTTTGTTATTATTTTGTTTCAAATAATGCTTTGAAAAAAAAAGAAGAAGAAAAAAAGGAAAATTTGTTCACAAAAAAATATGTTTATTTCTTTAAGTTCAATCTTTGGGCACTTTAGTTATTTTTATTAAGTTATTTTGGGAAAAATGAAAAATGAAACAAAAAGAGATGGAAAAATGGTCATTTTTGTTGTTTTTAGTTGTTTAGTTTTTAAATTATTTTCGTTATTATTATTGTTATTATTACCTGGTTTTTGGCAATTTATTATCATTATTATTATTTATATTTTATCATTTCTGTATTTATTAAGTTATTTAGTTCAGTTTAAAAAAAAAAAAAAAAAAAAAAGAGAAACGCGACTTGCAAGCTGCGTTTTTGCAGCTTGCAAGAGAGGGCCTCGGTGAGCCCCTTGGGCTGCAATATTTGAAGAGATTGCTGAGTGTTTTAGGGTTGAACTGGGATATAAAAGCTAAAGAAGGGGTAGCCGCAAGGGGAGAGAGCTCGGTGAGGGGGAGAAAAAACAGCAAAGGAAAAAGAAAGAAAGGCTGCGGGCTTTGGAGAGAAGGGAAGAGCCGAAAATCTGGATAGAAAAGAAAACAGACGGCAAAAGATTTAGAAGGAGAGAACATAGCAACAGAATAGGGAGTTTTTTTTTTCATCAGAGTGAACGGCAAAAGAAAATCTAACAAGAAATAGAGACCGAGAGAAAGAGGGATTGGCTGCGGAAAAAGCTTGGGGAAACGGGAATAAAAACTAGAGGAAAGAAATTTGGGGCAAGTTTACGGCTGAGTGAGGAAAGAAACCAACGATAAAAAAGGGCTTCGGAGGAGTAAAAAGGGCAAGCTTTTGGGTCGAGAAGGAAAAGCTAGTTGGTGAAGGAAGCAAAGGTTTCGCAGAGATTCATTGTGCAAGGATCTGGATTTGGTTTAGCTCCAAAACTGCTAAAGGTAATCTTTCCTTCTCTTCTGTTCATGGGTTATAAGATTTACATCATAAGCTGCAAAACCTCCAATGCTACAGACGTTGCCGCGTTCTTTAATTTTCTTCTTTCCTTATATTTGCTATTTTGCGCATTTGGGTAAAAAAAGGAGAGGCTCGGATTCATGTTTTTTTTTTTGTATTAAGCAACGGTTTTTCTTTGTTGCAAAGAGGGAGTAGGAGCAGGTAGAGTACATTAATCAAAGTCTTTCCCTCTGGGACAGCTCATCGCATGTTTTCTGCTTCATTTTTTTTCCCCGCACAAGATTAGAGCTTTATATTTGGTTGCTGAAGTTTTGGATTAAGAATGAAATTTGTAATCCTCTTTTGGGCCATAATTTGATGATTACTGGTAGATTGGCACTTGTTTTTGTATTCCAGCATGAACTCCAAAAGCTGTCAATCTTCATACACTCTTTGCTCCATGAAGCCGAATGAGTTTGTTCTGAAGTTTTGGTTTGGGTTTTGGGAATGGTAGTTTGAGACCTTTTTCCTATGGGTTTGGTTGATGGGATTCGTGAGAGTTCATGAGGTTTGTCGTTGTTGTTTTGTTAGATTTTATTGGCTGCGTATGCTGTCCTGAATGCTATAGCCGGAAGTCGCATTTCATTTCCAGATTTGCTCGACCCATTTGAATCCGTATATGTTAATTATTGTGTTGAAGAGTGAAAAGAAATCCTTGTTGATCTTCATACTCCATTTCAAGTTTTGTGTAGTTTGGTTGCCCCGTTTAAAGTTGTGATGTTGGGTTTGCATGTTCGGGGGAGCTGAAATGCTTGAATCATATGCGGATGCTTAATGAAAAGTGAATTCCAGGTTGCTAAGCCACTGTCACACGAACATCTTGTCCAGAATTTTTGCATGTTGCTTTTTATGTTCCTTGTTCGTTTGGATGTGCAGCCAAGTTTGCTTGGAATAACTTCAAAGTTGGTTTTCATGTCTTGATAAGTTGCTAAAAGTTGCAGAAGCAACATTAATTGGAAAATGCAGAAATTTTGAAAATATGGTCATTTGATGCTTGCTAGATTTCTGTTTCGTATGAATTTCTGGAGCTTAAACATAAAATTTTATGTTGAAAAGTTAAAAGAAAGCTTGGTTATCTTGTTACTTTGATCTATTTGTCGTTAGAAGAGACATGAGTTGCATTTGAATGAAAAGGAGATTGCATGTAGAACTTAGTCGCAGAAAATTCTGGAATGAATGTTGCAGCAGAAAATTTGCTTCGTAGGCTCCTTTTGTTTGATTGATTTCTTTTGTTGTATTGTAAAGTGAGAGTATCAGGTGGTGATGGGTTGTTGAGTGTGAACTGCGTTTGGTTTGGTCCAGAAATTTAAAGGAATTTCCGAATGCAAAATGGAAAGTGGGCAGCTGCGTAGTTCATGTTGCAGAAATAAGAATTTGTTCTTCTACATGGTCTTGCATGATTCAGATTTAACATTTGCATGATTTCTTCCCAGGTCTTTGCTTGTTTGAATGGCAAATTTATGTCTTGTTGTTTGGTTTGAAGTTTTGGATGTTAAATCAAGAAAAGTTTTGGCTAAATCTGAATCACGGTGTTGGAAATGGAAACAAAGAATGCAGCAGTCTTATTGGTCTCATTGCAGGAAGTTTTTCTACGTGATTGCATGCTTTGCATGAAGAAATAAACCTGGAAAATTGCAGATCAACTCCTTAAGCCTCCTTAATGTTACTAAGACCCAACTAATTGAATAATGTAATCAATTTGGTCCTTAGAAGTTTAAATTTTTTGCAATTTCATTGCTTGCTTTGCCTCAATTAACTACCATGCTTTGTCAATTGCACTTAAGTCACGACTTTAGGGGCTTTATGATCAAGTGAGCTCGTGTTTGCCTATTTCCTTTAATTTTCCCAAATAAATTGGTACCTTGACCATTTTTTTTATTTTGGAGGATAAATAAATGATTTCACTCCATTTAAGGCATCAACTCAAGGGAGGTAACGTCTATCTCCTTGATTTTTATTTTTCCTACGTGCTCCTACGTGTTATGTGAATATGCCTGTCTACTTCGCTTTCCTTATCTCCTTGCATGCATTTACTTACTTTTACTTTTATTTAAGCTTTTATGGGGTATGTGTACACCTCTTGGCTTGTAATAGATAGGGCGTAGCAAGTAATTTGGTCCATTTCCCCTTTCCCCTTTGTTTCAGTTAGCAAATGTAATGGTTGCATGCCTATGTGTTATATGTTAAATGCTTTATTAGGATTTTGCATCTAGTCAAGCATGCTAAGTGTTATGTGCTACGTGTTTATAAGTGATTCGCATGTCTACTCGCTTTTTGTAGTATAGATGAATGGAATGGATGAATGTACGTCACCACACTAGTCCAACGCTAGTTGTGGCTTCTTTTATCGTTTCCACTAGTCCAACGTAGTCGGAATTCATAGAATGGGCTAGTCCAATGCTAGACCCAATAGGTTTTTTTTTTCCTTTTTTTTCATTAAGTGCATGATCACCACATATCACGCATTTTTCCTTAGTTTGTCATTTGGTATGTTCCTCAAACCCCTTCCCCTTCATTTTAGGACTTGCATCTCATGCTAGTTAGGATTCATTTGCGTGAAAGTCCCCTTCTGATAAGGGAAACGAGCGAGTGTGGCTACTCGATAGCCTTAGCACGCTAGTTTTGCCTTCTAATCAAAGGGAAAATCGAAGTCGACAAGTTAGGAGTCATTCCCATACCCGACCTGATGCATTCCCTTAGGTTCATTCATTCTCATTTATCACTCACTCGTTCTTTTCAATTCACATTTTCCTTTCCTTATTGTTCATTTTGATTTCTACTTCAAAAAATTGCATTTAATTACACCTATATGCACTTATCACTATATTTCATACACTTGCACACGAACACTTGGATTTTTTTAAATTTCTTTTCATACACTTCCACACTTGCACATTTGAGTCTCATTTGCATTAATCGACCTCTATGGGGTTTTTCTTTGTTGGCCGCCACAATTCATGTGGTTTGGGACCAAAAGCCTCACGAGAGACATCGTAGAATTTAGGATTGCATTTTTCTTTCCGTTTTGCATTCATATAGTCATATCCAACGTGCGAACATATATTGGGTAGAAAATTAGGAAAGGTAAGGTTAAGTCGCGCAACTAGCCTTGGCTAGGTCAAAGGGGTGCCTTGGATTCTATCCTCGCCTTCCCCTTTGTCAAACGTGACCCCCGAACCTTTTTCTTTGGCTTACGTGGACTAGGAGTCGTTTTAAAAAGGGTTTTACTACTTTGTCTTTAAAAAACACTTTTTGGGTGACTTGGTACACCCCAAATCTATACCAAGTGGCGACTCCGTTTTCATATTTAAAAAACCCTTTTTAGAATTTCATTTGGCCAAATCGTCGCTTTCCAAAGTCCCATGGCCTTTTTACTTTTCATTTTGCATACGTTCACACCACACTTCACACACACATCACTCACACAACTCGATTCAAAAAATGGGGCGCGACAGCAGATTCATATCAAGCTCATCATGCATACAAGGGAATGGTAAAACCAGAAAATTTTCATGCAAATTTGAGATGGCAAACTAAAAATCCAGCAACAAGAGAAATTTCAGCAGCCAAGCTATTCCTATGCAATTTTCACCCGCAAGCTGCTGCAACTTCATGAGCTCATAGTGCAACTTTCCCAGCCCAACATCAAGAATCCAAACAACGAAATGCACCATTTTCTAACACCCAAACAAGTAGCAAAATGCAGCAAAAAAAGTTGCAAAGACATATGTTCCAATCAGCCAAAGAATCGAATGAAACCTTCTCCATTTCTGGTTGCTAAACTCAAGTCAAAAGCAAACATTCATCCTTATTTCCACAGCATCCAACATCGAACAGATTTTCACTAGTAAAAACCAAAGCTAACAAACCCATCAATCAATACGCAATCTGACCCAAACGAAAATGGTATATTCAGTAAACATGCATCATGAGAAAACCATTAAATGCAGAAACGGTGGAAAACCAGACAGCAAAGGAAAGACCGCGGCAAAGATACATAAAACAGATCTTGTTCTTCGTGTAAAAACATGTTAAATCAAACCAGGGAGGGAGATATGGCTACCTAAGAAGATGATTACGGGTTCCGTTGAGAGTGGAAATGTCAGGAAGCGCTGCTGATTCCAGAAATAAAGCCGCAGACGTCGCCGCTACAGAAATTCGCGCTGATGAAGCTGTCACTTTGGCTCTTGATTTAGCGGTCTTCCTGTGATCTTTTCCCAGAGATTTGTGAACGAGATTTCCTCTATGACCTCCCAAGAGTGTGCAGAAATCAAAAGGTCCTTCAGAAAGCTTGAATCAAAACGGGAATCTGGTCCTAAAGTAGGCCAGTTCACCAGCCAGGCCGAACTTTTGCAGAAGGGATTCCTGCAATTTTCCTTCCGTCATTGCCCGAAGCTTTTTCTTCTTGTCCTGCAGCTCACGGCCTCCCCTCCTCTTCCGTTTTCTATCTGCCCAGAAAGTCACTTTCTTGGTGAAGCTCTCTCGGCGACAATGGTGGCGGCCTATTTCCAATTTTCATCCGTCTCTCACACTCCTTCTCACCCTTCCTTAGCCGACAGCCTCTCTCAGCTTTCAACCCTCCTCAGCCTTTCTACCGTAACCCCTTTCTATCTTCCCCCATTTTTCTTTTCATCAGCTCTCTCCCCTTCTCTGTTTTCTTCTCCAGCCGTCCGTCCTCTCCAGATTTTTCCGAAACCCCTCTCCTATCCTCCCTTGGTTGCGGCTGCCAATCCCTTCTATTTATATCAAGCACTCAACCCTAAAAACCTCAGCCACTTCCTCTGAAATTTGCAGCTAAGGAGCTCCCCAAAGTTCACTTGCAAGCTGCGGCAAAAACGCAGCCTTCATGCTGCGCGTTTTTTTTTTGTTTTGTTTTGTTTTGTTTTGTTTTGTTTTGTTTTATTTTTTTTTTAAACTTAATAAATACATAATATAAATAATAATAATAACAAAATGACAAAAACCATGTAATAATAATAAGAATGAAAACAAATAAATAAAAAAAAACAAACTAAATAAATAAAAACAACAAAAATGTCCATTTTTCAATTTTTCTTCATTTTTCCTTTTTTCTTTTTCTCTTTTTTCAAAATAACTTAATAAAAATAACTAAAGTGCAAAAAGGTTGAATGTAAAGAAATAAACATATTTTTGTGAACAAATTTTCTTTTTTTCCTTTCTTTTCCATTGTTTTTTCCAAGAAAACTAAAAACCTATTTTTTGAATGTTTTTGCTTTTTCTCTCCAGCAACTCTATGCTAACTTAAAATTTAAAAACTAAGACTAAAAGTAAATAAAACTAAAAAAACAAACAAGAATAAATGACAAATGAAATAGATCAACTAAAAGGGCCAAAAATGAACTAAAATAAAATACCACTAAAAATGAGAAACAAACAATAACGAACTAGGATGCAAACAATCTAAAACACACAAAATCATAAAATAGATGCCACATACAAATTATTCAAAAATTTGGTGTCTACAGTTTGCCCCTCTTTGTCTGAGTTTTGAAAAAACTTGAGACAAAGAAGTAGACACCAAATACTTACCTGTGTTATTCGGCTGCAGAAGATTCCAACGAACAGGAATTCTAATACGGGACTGACCCGAACATGAAAAATAAAACGGGACTGACCCGAGCAGGAATTTAAAACGGGACTGACCCGAACAGGAATTTTGAAATCGGGACTGACCCGAACAGGAATTTAAAACGGGACTGACCCGAACAGGAATTTTGAAATCGGGACTGACCCGAACAGGAATTTAAAATTGGGATAGACCCACGGGATAGACCCGGACAGAAATGTAAAATTGGGATAGACCCACGGGATAGACCCGGACAGAAATTTAAAATTGGGGTAGACCTACGGGACTGACCCGAAAATGCTCTTGATCGTGGGACTGACCCGAATGAGCTTTTGATCATGGGACTGACCCGAGAATGCTTTTGATCATGGGACGCACGCCAGTGGGACTGACCCACGGCTAGTGGCTGAAAACGAGATGCACACTGGCGGGACTAACTTCTGCTCCCAGTGGCTGAAAACGAGATGCACACTAGCGGGACTAACCTCTGCTCCAGTGGCGGTGGAAATGAAAATGCTCACTGGCGGGACTGACCTACGTTCCAGTAGCGATGTAAGTGAAATGCTCGCTGGCGGGACTCACCTCATGCTCCAGTGGCTGTAAAAATGAAATGCACGCTAGTGGGACTAACCCATGTTTAGCGGCAACGGAATATGAAATGCACGTTAGTGGGACTGACCCATGTTTAACGGCAATGAGAATGAAACGCGCGCTAGTGGGACTGACCCATGTTTAGCGGCGAAGAAAACAAGATGCACACTAGTGGGACTAACCCATGTTTAGTGGCAATGGAACATAAAATGCACGTTAGTGGGGACTGACCCATGTTTAACGGCAATGAGAATGAAACGCGCGCTAGTGGGACTGACCCATGTTTAGCGGCGAAGAAAACAAGATGCACACTAGTGGGACTAACCCATGTTTAGTGGCAATGGAACATAAAATGCACGTTAGTGGGGACTGACCCATGTTTAACGGCAATGAGAATGAAACGCGCGCTAGTGGGACTGACCCATGTTTAGCGGCGAAGAAAACAAGATGCACACTAGTGGGACTAACCCATGTTTAGTGGCAAAATACAAGAAATGCACGTTAGTGGGACTGACCCATGTTTAACGGCAATGAGAATGAAACGCGCGCTAGTGGGACTGACCCATGTTTAGCGGTGAAGAAAACAAAATGCACACTAGTGGGACTAACCCATGTTTAGTGGCAAAATACAAGAAATGCACGTTAGTGGGACTGACCCATGTTTAACGGCAATGAGAATGAAACGCGCGCTAGTGGGACTGACCCATGTTTAGCGGCGAAGAAAACAAAATGCACACTAGTGGGACTAACCCATGTTTAGTGGCAAAAACATAAAATGCACGTTAGTGGGGACTGACCCATGTTTAACGGCAATGAGAATGAAACGCGCGCTAGTGGGACTGACCCATGTTTAGCGGCGAAGAAAACAAGATGCACACTAGTGGGACTAACCCATGTTTAGTGGCAAAATACAAGAAATGCAAGATGGGATATTCCCGTATACTCACCTAAAAACCAACCAAATTTTTGCCCCAGTAGGAATTAGGTTTTGCCTTTGAACCAATAGTTGATTCTGCTTTGCCATGTTGTTGCACCATTTGATCAAACTGGCTTGCGACGTATTTCAGTACACCTTTACTCATTTGGAGAACACCTTTTGATACCGACTTCAGTGCGAGGTGTAATTGCTTTTATCTATGCATGGAACTTTTCTGCAAAAGAGAAAATACAAAGAAATTGTCCTCATCATTTGATCCGTTTGCCTTTGAGGATCGTGTAAACATGAGTTTTTCTCCTTTTCCTTCCATTTTCGCCAATTTTCGCTGCGGCATCTGATTGAGTTAGATTTCTCATTCCAAAACTTTTCCGAATTCTCAAACTGACCAGGCATGTGTTTTGCCATACTGTGAAGGTTGCGTGGCTGGCTTTGCTGAACCTCAACTGTTTCAAAAGGACGACTGAATCCAAGCATTCTTTTGAAATAAACCCCGGGGATTGTTATTTACCAAAATTCAAGAAGTTAAAATAAAATGAGGTATGCAATAAAAATTCACATGCTATGAAGGGATGAATATGCACGAGAATGCAAAACATAACCATCTGTGCCTACATAATGCCATAAATGCAGGCGCTTTGGAAGAAATGAGTTTCCTAAAAATGTACTTACGAAAGAATATTTAGTTTACAAAATGACACAATTTTCGGCCCACAGACGTCATGTTTAATCCCCTGGATATCTTTGTTCTGGAATTCAACACTGGCAGAAGTATTCCAAATGAAGGGAGATCCAAACGAACCAAGTCACCAGCTATTCCTCCTTGTGCTTACAAAACTCACCTTGGCGCCCCTTTGGGTTTTCACCAAGGTTGCCCCCACCCCTTTTCTTTTGTTTTGTTTTTGTTTTTGTTTTTCTCTTTTTCTTTTCTTTTTCTCCTTTTCTTTCGAGGTGCCCTTTCGGGTTTTCACCTAAGGAACAATGGAAAAAACTCAACCATAATCGACTCAGGAGTATGAACTGAAGATTGCTGACATCAGTAAAATGCGCTTCCCTGGTAAGATTAGGCGAAGGCATTATGGACATCACTTGCCAGTTGATTAGCAAATTTCCCAATAGAAATGCAGCAAGTGACGAAAGCCAGGACTTTGGGCTTTTGAAATGAAGTCAGGTGGGGTGTTTTTCAAGAAAAGTTGAGGTTTGAAAGCAAATTTTGATGAGAGGGGTGTGAAATAGCCTGAGATTGCATCATTTTGAAATTATTTCCAATTTTGAACGAAACTGAGAAAAATTTTGCCCCAGTTTGATTGGATTTTCTTCCTTTTTTTTTCATCGCATTTTCCTCACTTTTGCATTTTTCTTCAAAAACTAGATTTGCCCCAGTGTGGGGTTCTTTCTTCCTTTTCTTTTCCTTTCTCTTTTAAAATAAATTTGCCCCAGTGTGGGGTTCTTTCTTTTCCTCAGACCTCTTTCAAAGATACATTTGCCCCAGTGTGGGGTTTTTCTTTCCTTTCTGATCATTTTTCAAAATGAATTTGCCCCAGTGTGGGGTTTGCAATTCTCAGGGGTTGCCAAACGAAAATTATTGTTCTGATAGCTCAAAGGGGATGACTAGGGATGAAATATTTTGATTGGAAAGGAAGATGGCCTGACTTGTGCCTCGTCCCTTGCGCGATTTCCGAAAAGAAATTTGCATAATCAAATAAAGAACTTCTTACACATGTCCGAGTTGATAAGTTGAGGGAATGTCTGTCCTTCCCTTTCTTCCAAAATGAATGCCCCGCCAGGTAACACTTTTAAACAACGAATGGCCCTGGCCAACTTGGAGCAAATTCGCCTTTGGCTTAATCTTGCATTGGCGAAACTCACTTTAACTCTTTGCCCTCCTTCTCTAAAGGACCGGTGGCGGACATAGGTCAAGCTTTATGACATTCAGCTGTTTTTTATCAATTAGAATCAATCATTGGTAACCCTACTCTAACCAATCAGCTTCGAGCTTGGCAGGGGAGGAATTTCTATCAATGAAGGGATTTTTAAATGAAGGAATTTTGGCCTTTTCCATGAAGGTTTTTCCAAGGAATGGATTTTCAATGGAGGGATTTCAATGAAGCAAGTTTTATATGAAGGGATTTCTGAATGAAGGAATTCTTCAATGAAAGCTTTTTCAAGGAAGGAAGTTTTAATGCAGGGATTTTTCAATGAAGGGATTCTTCAATGAAAGCTTTTTCAAGGAAGGGAGTTTTAATGCAGGAATTTTTCAATGAAGGGATTTTCAATGTGCGGCTTCATCGAATTCCAGAACAGTGATATTCAGAGGGTCAAATAATTTCACCTTTGGCCATCTTAAAAGAATTTAAAAGAATCAAGACAATAATCAAATCAAACAAATTATGCACTTCATGCAACTCCAAATCAAAGTGGAAACAAGATAAACTCAATTGCAAAAGATGCTTCCATTAAACTATTCACATATGCAAGAAACAGTTTTTGTGAAATTTAGTAAATAACAACCCCTAGATTTACCAAAATTTCCTTCGAAAGGGAAAATACTCGGCCATCCAAATTGTGCAACGTGCCTTCAAGATTCTCAGATTTCGTCACTGGAGGTGGATGCCTCTAAAGTGTCCTCATGTTTGGGAAAGGGGTTTGTGCTTACACTTGGTCCTTGTCCACCCTTTCCTCTTAGCACTATTTCCCCAGCCTCGATCATGTCTTGGATCTGGTGCCTAAGTACTTTGCAATTGGCGGTTGAATGGCCAGGTGCTTCTGAATGATAAGCGCAAGTGTACTGTGGATTGTATCCGCCAGGGATGCCATGAGGGTAAGGCGGAGGGGGAATGACATCGATTTTACCAGCGGCTTTCAATTGTTCATACAATTGGTCCAGAGGCCTGCCAAGATTAGTAAAAGTGCGATGGCGATTTTGCCTTTGCGGTTCAGTGGGTTGAGGGTAGTTGTAGGTGAGTCCCTTTGGTGGAGGAAGTTGTTGATTGTAAGGGGGTCGGGGTCGTATTTGTTGAAAATTAGGTTGAGTTATTTGAAAAGGGACTACAGGTGGATTAGGGTAGCTTGGGCGAGGTCGAGGGTGGTGGATATTGGCGTGATAAACAGGATGAGAGTTTGGATAATGGGGGTAAGGGTTGGAGTAGGTAGGGTATCGTCGAAATCTGAGTTTTGGGGTAGGGTTTTGATCCCAGACAAAAGCAGTTTCCCCCTCTTGCTTTTTGAATTGTTGCTTCTTCCCATTGCTACTTTGACTTTGCAAAACTTCCACTTGAGTTTTCAGGGCAGACACATTAACAATCTTTCCAGCTTTCACGAAGTCATCATATTCTTCAAGCTTGTTGACGATAGCAGCAAATGAGCATCCAGTCATGCGAAAGATTTCCTCAAAATACGGGGGATCGTGTGCTTTAATGAAGGTGCGAATGATTTCATCTTCAGTCATTGGTGGCTCGACTTTTGCAGCTATTTTCCTCCACCTTTTGGCATATGTCTTGTGGTCCTCAGAGGGTTTTCTTTTTGTCCCTTCCAACGTGGTTCGTGTAGGAGCCAGCTCGCAATTATACTCGTATTGCCTTACAAAAGCTTTGGACAAGTCAATCCAAGTTTTCACTTCTTCGAGCTTCAGGTTGGAGTACCAATCAAGTGCATCCCCTTCCAGACTTTCAGGGAATAACCTTAAAGGCAAATTCTCGTTGTCTACAGGCTTTCCCAACTTGTTAGCAAACAGCCGGAGATGTGTTTTGGGATTACCAGTTCCATCATATTTGTTAAATTTAGGGGTTTTGAACCCCTCAGGTAACTGCACATTCGGGAAAAGGCAAAGCTCGTCGTAATCCAGAACTCCTTGCTTGTTCAACCCTTGACTTTTCTTCATAAATTCATCAAAACGATCAAGGCGCTTAAGCAGCTTTATATCAACGGGAGCAGAGGATTCCCCCATTTCTGGCTTAGCTTGAACAGTATAGACTGGTAGGAATGGCTCAGCAGCAGTGTGATAAAAGGTATGTGGCTCAGGTGGTATGTTTGAGGTGATTTGCGGTTGGGGACCTTGCATGTGAGTAGGAAAGAACGAAGAGTTAGGAGGGTAAGTGTATGGCAAATGTATGGTAGGATAGGTGAAAGTTCCTTCAGGTGGAATGATGAAGGGAGGAGTAAAAGTAGTTTGGGTCGTGGGCATGACCAATGACTCTGGCCCCGATTGACTGATGAGTACAGACTCAGGTTGAACTCCGCTACTGATAAGCTCATCGATTAATTTCTTTTGAGCGGCCATTTCTGACGCCATTTCCCCAAATTTTGTGAGTAACTCTGTCAACTGAACCCCAGGACTTGCAGCTTCCGGCTGGGTAGTTGCAACGGCCGTATCGGATGATTCTGGTTGAGTACTCATGTCTACACGATTCCTCTGGGCTTGACTACGGGATCGCGTTATGATGGGGCTTCGACGAGAAGCTATATTTAAATATTACCTGAGAATTTTGAAAGGAATTGTCTTTAGATTGAACCCTTGCTTAGATACTCCAATAAAAATAAAGAAAAGGAAAAGAAAAAGGCAAGAGTTAGTAACTATCCGAAAAATTCGGATGCATGTCCTATTGGGGAGCCCTTTTATGCCAAGGGTAGGCCTAGCATGAAAATGCGATCCTCTAGGGTAAGCACTATACCATACCTGACGGATCTGATCAACTCATTGAGTGAAAAATAATTTGAAAAATTTGGCCATTGGAGTGACGAGAGATTTGTCAAAATGAGGACAACGTCCGAATGGATGGATCACTTTTGATCGGTACAAGATTTTGCAAAAACGCACGGGTTTGACCTTGACGAACTTCCTATCAAAGAGATTGGAATTCGTTGATAAAATTTCTCAGTGAATTACGGGTCAAAACCCTAATTGATCAAGTGATTGGATGCAATGGACGGTTTTCTTCAAAAGTGACTAGATTTCCCAATTTGGAATTTGACAATGAAACCCTAATAGGGCAAATGGGTTGAATGAAATTGACCATTTATTTAAAATTGACCAAATTACCCTAAAAAGGGAAACAGGTCAAATGAATTGAATGAAATTTATCCCAAATTAATCAGATCACCCTAAAAAAGGGTAAATTGATCAAACAGATTGAACGAAACTTGATTTATTCAAAATCGGCTCGGTTGCGCTAAAAATGGGTAAATTGGTCAAAAGACCCTAAAAAAGGGTAATTTGGTCAATTGAATTGATAATTTATTCAAAAGCGACCGAATGACCCTAAAAAGGGTAAATTGGTCAATTGAATTGATAATTTATTCAAAAGCGACCGAATGACCCTAAAAGGGGTAAATTGGTCAAATGAATTGATAATTTATTCAAAAGCGACCGAATGACCCTAAAAAGGGTAAATTGGTCAAATGAATTGATAATTTATTCAAAAGCGACCGAATGACCCTAAAAGGGGTAAATTGGTCAAATGAATTGATAATTTATTCAAAAGCGACCGAATGACCCTAAAAAGGGTAAATTGGTCAAATGAATTGATAATTTATTCAAAAGCGACCGAATGACCCTAAAAAGGGTAAATTGGTCAAATGAATTGACGATTTATTCAAAAATCGACCAGGTGACCCTAAAAAGGGTAAATTGGTCAAAGGAATGGTTTATTTAAAATCGATTATGAATTGACAAAATGGATTGAATCGAATCGGCCGGCCATTGGTGGTTTCAGAAAATCAGTCTATGAGCCTTCTAAAATCACAATTTGGCCTCAATTTATTTATCGTCTCAATAGGAGGAATCATTTGTGAATTTCTTCAAATCAATGTCCTTCACGCAAGGGATTTTTACCAATTTTTGATAAAATGGCCAAAAAGTGATTATTAGATGCTCATATTCCAAAGATCACTCTATGAAAATGATCGGATCCTACCTTACCTTGTGCACTACCCCTTTGGATGGTACAAAAATGTAAACGTGCAAGTCTCACTGGATTAAGTATCCGAGACACAAGGTGGCTTATTCCTAACACGGGATTCCCTATGCGGCATTCCCTTTCTATGGTTTATGCATGATGCCAGTTTATTAAAGCTATGTAAATATGTGACAAACATGAAATGTGAGCTAAAGGACATAAATAATGCAACGGGGGGAAAAGGTCTAAACATGAAATGTATTTACTGAAAAGTAAGTGCAAAGACTGAAATTTAGACATGTGAGCTATCTAGTGGGTGAGTCACTAAAAGAGTGCCAAAGAGGCCTCTTATTGCTAAGGCACATGAATGCAAACCAAGGAAACAATGAAATGGTTAGTGCAGTTGATAGTACACATAACACATTGGGAGCAATTAAGAAGAAGAAATACAATAAAGCAAGTAAAAGGGGTGGAACCCCTTCCCTCGTGCCTAATGTGCTTAAAATAGGGTGAGGCTGACTCTAGCCTAGGAAAATGCTAATATGGATGCATGAGGCTGGGGTTCACTAATGCCTAGACTCGATAGAGCTTCGGCTCCCAAGCCTTCAGACCTAAAGGCGAAGGGTCATCACTCCCAGGGCCTTCGATCGGTGGCTCGAGTGATCCCTTAGGTAGCGCTATGGGCGCAGAGCACACCATCCGCCTACCCAAGGCAATCGGTCCTAGTCCTACAAGGCGGTGTGGGATGGCGCCCACGAAAATAAAAATAAAATGGGATAAAGCAAGTAAACATGCACGTATGAAGTGTTCCCCTATTTTGAGGGAAGGGGTTGAGAACCACGCGAGGCTCTAAAGGTGACACACACCCCCCCCAAATGCAATGCAAGCGCGAGATAACAAGTAAACATTCATTCAAACATACATTCATGAGTCGAGGGATTGGTTTGATTACGTGCATAAGACAAAAGGTCCTAAAAATGAAAAATGCAATCCTAATATCCACATGCTATGCATAGAAAGGGTAGAAAAAGGAAACGAATGGTTAAGTCAAAATGCTTGGACCCACTTAGGAAGTCCCCAGTGGAGTCGCCAACTGTCGCGCCCCACTTTTTGAAAGTGAATGAATGTGTGTGATGATGTGAGATGTGAAGTGTGGTGTGAATGTGTGCAAAATTAAAAGTAAAAGGCCATGGGACTTTGGAAAGCGACGATTTGGCCAAATGAAATTTAAAAAGGGTTTTTTTAAATATGAAAAACGGAGTCGCCACTTGGTATAGATTTGGGGTGTACCAAGTCACCCAAAAAGTGTTTTTAAAGACAAAGTAGTAAAACCCTTTTTAAAACGACTCCTAGTCCACGTAAGCCAAAAAAAAAAAAAAAAAAAAGGTTCGGGGGTCATGTTTGACAAAGGGGAAGGCAAGGATAGAATCCAAGGCACCCCTTTGACCTAGCCAAGGCTAGTTGCGCGACTTAACCTTACCTTTCCTAATTTTCTACCCAATATATGTTCGCACGTTGGATATGACTATATGAATGCAAAACGGAAGGAAAAATGCAATCCTAAATTCTACGATGTCTCTTGTGAGGCTTTTGGTCCCAAACCACATGAATTGTGGCGGCCAACAAAGGAAAACCTCATAGAGGTCGATTAATGCAAATGAGATTCAAGCGTGCAAGTGTGAAAGTGTATGAAAGATGCAAGAAATGCAAGTGCAAGTGTGCGAAATTGTATAAAGGTGCTTGTGTGAAATTGTAAAACAAATTCAAGTGTTTTCGTGTGCAAGTGTATGAAAATAGAATAATAGATATATAAGGTAAAGTGGAATTTCATTTGTGAAGTGAAAATAAGCAAGTGATAGGTAAAATGTAGTAAAAGTATGGTTTGAGAAATGTGAAGAAATGTGGTTAAGAGAGTATGTAAGTGATAAAAATGAAAGTATGACCCTAGAGGAATGCAACAAGTCGGGTACGGGGGTGGACTCCTAACTTTTCGACTTGATTTTCCCTTTGATTAGAAGGCAAAACTAGCGTGCTAAGGCTATCGAGTAGCCACACTCGCTTGTTTCCCTTATCAGAAGGGGACACTCAAGCAAAATGAACCCTATAACTAGCATGAAATGCAAAAATCCTAAAATGGAGGGAAAACGGGTTCGAGGATCATGCCAAATGATAAAACTAAGGAAAATGCGTGATATGTGGTGAACAAGCAAATGATATGCTAATGAGGGGAAATCCCTAAGGGTCTAGCGTTGGACTAGCCCATTCTATGAATTCCGACTAGCGTTGGACTAGCGGAAACGTACATTCATCCATTCCATTCATTCATGGCTATGAAAGCAAGTAGACATGCCAAAACACTCGTAAACACATAGCACATAGCATTTAGCATGCTCGACTAGATGCAAGAGCCTAGTAAAGCAATTAAACATGTAGCAACAAAAACAAGCAACCAAGGGGAAGGGGAAGTGGACCAGATGCTCTCCGAGCCCTATCTATTACAAGCCAAGAGGTGTACACATACCCCATAAAACTTAAATAAAAGTAAAAGCAAGTAAATGCACGCAAGGAGGTAAGGAAAGCGGAGTAGGCATGCATGTTCACATAACACGTAGGAGCACGTAGGGTCAAATGAAATGCAAATGAAGGATAGAGTGTACCTCCCTTGAAACGACGCCCTAACGTAGTGAAATTACTAACTTACCCTCCAAAATAATAAAAAGGTCAAGGTACCACTTAAATTATCAAATAATCACATGAAACAAAAATTAAATATGAAAAATGAAAGTTAAACACTAAATTGAGTCAATTAAAGTATTTACATAGACAAACCAACTATGTACAAAGCGATTAATGCAAGTGGGACTTAATTAGAAGGACATGAAAATTTCTAAGAGAGAGAGTAAAATAAAATACCAAAATTGATGACTTAAGATGAGACCCATAAAAATCAAGTGCAAAAATGTGTTTAGAACACAAATCCAAGCTAAAAAATTCTATTAAAACTTATTGAACCTCAAAATGCATCCTAAAACTCACTAAACGTCTTACCCAAAATCATGTCAAAGCAAACCCAAAGCAATTAAGATTCTAGAATGACAAAAGTGATTAAATTATTCAACTAATTGGACCATAACAAGGCAAGGGGGAACTTAGGGGGTTAAAGTGCAAGTGTTTTAGGACCTAATTGTAAGAATATGGAAAGTAATTGGGCCATAATGCATTAGATGGAAACCAAGAGGTTGGAGTGCGATTTTTGAAAATCATTTTCATGCAAAAGCCATGCAATCACGTAGAAGAAACTTTCTCTGCAACAAATTTCATTTCCAGCCGTGGCTTCTTTCTTTCCACTTAATTAGTTCAAAACAATCACCATTTCAATACTTCAAACAACTAGTGCAACACAATCATTAAGCACACACCTTATTTCCCCTTAAGAACCCCTTCTTTTTAACACCAAAGCCATGCAAATCAGATTTTTTTTTTTTTTTTAAAAAAAACATCTAACAACCCAAGCAACTTCAGCAGCCTGGACCATCTTCAATTAAAAACATCTAACATTCTAGATAACAAAAATGAAAGCTGAAACCGTAGATTATGAAAGAAAAAACTTCAGCAGCCCAAGCAATCCACGAAAGAAAAACACATTTCTGCAACACCTTGCCCTTTAAGCTTTCCGCAGCCAACACAAAATCCGAATACCCATTTGTTTTTCAAACTCCAATTACAAACCCAAACACACACAGCTTTAAATTAGACAGCAGCCACATCACTATCACCATCCAAACAGGCAGAAAACTTAAAAGATCTCATGCAAATTTCTGGAAAGAATATGCAAACGTTGGACAAACAAAACTGCCGCAACTTTTCCTCAAAATGCAGATTCCTATGAAAACTTTCGTGCCAAAATGATTTTAAGTTTCAGCTTTCGTGCAAAATGATTTTAAGTTTCAGCACTTCGCATGGCAGATTCATATCAAGCTCATCATGCATACAAGGGAATGGTAAAACCAGAAAATTTTCATGCAAATTTGAGATGGCAAACTAAAAATCCAGCAACAAGAGAAATTTCAGCAGCCAAGCTATTCCTATGCAATTTTCACCCGCAAGCTGCTGCAACTTCATGAGCTCATAGTGCAACTTTCCCAGCCCAACATCAAGAATCCAAACAACGAAATGCACCATTTTCTAACACCCAAACAAGTAGCAAAATGCAGCAAAAAAAGTTGCAAAGACATATGTTCCAATCAGCCAAAGAATCGAATGAAACCTTCTCCATTTCTGGTTGCTAAACTCAAGTCAAAAGCAAACATTCATCCTTATTTCCACAGCATCCAACATCGAACAGATTTTCACTAGTAAAAACCAAAGCTAACAAACCCATCAATCAATACGCAATCTGACCCAAACGAAAATGGTATATTCAGTAAACATGCATCATGAGAAAACCATTAAATGCAGAAACGGTGGAAGACCAGACAGCAAAGGAAAGACCGCGGCAAAGAAACATCAAACAGATCTTGTTCTTCGTGTAAAAACATGTTAAATCAAACCAGGGAGGGAGATATGGCTACCTAAGAAGATGATTACGGGTTCCGTTGAGAGTGGAAATGTCAGGAAGCGCTGCTGATTCCAGAAATAAAGCCGCGGACGTCGCCGCTACAGAAATTCGCGCTGATGAAGCTGTCACTTTGGCTCTTGACTTAGCGGTCTTCCTGTGATCTTTTCCCAGAGATTTGTGAACGAGATTTCCTCTATGACCTCCCAAGAGTGTGCAGAAATCAAAAGGTCCTTCAGAAAGCTTGAATCAAAACGGGAATCTGGTCCTAAAGTAGGCCAGTTCACCAGCCAGGCCGAACTTTTGCAGAAGGGATTCCTGCAATTTTCCTTCCGTCATTGCCCGAAGCTTTTTCTTCTTGTCCTGCAGCTCACGGCCTCCCCTCCTCTTCCGTTTTCTATCTGCCCAGAAAGTCACTTTCTTGGTGAAGCTCTCTCGGCGACAATGGTGGCGGCCTATTTCCAATTTTCATCCGTCTCTCACACTCCTTCTCACCCTTCCTTAGCCGACAGCCTCTCTCAGCTTTCAACCCTCCTCAGCCTTTCTACCGTAACCCCTTTCTATCTTCCCCCATTTTTCTTTTCATCAGCTCTCTCCCCTTCTCTGTTTTCTTCTCCAGCCGTCCGTCCTCTCCAGATTTTTCCGAAACCCCTCTCCTATCCTCCCTTGGTTGCGGCTGCCAATCCCTTCTATTTATATCAAGCACTCAACCCTAAAAACCTCAGCCACTTCCTCTGAAATTTGCAGCTAAGGAGCTCCCCAAAGTTCACTTGCAAGCTGCGGCAAAAACGCAGCCTTCATGCTGCGCGTTTTTTTTTGTTTTGTTTTGTTTTTTTTTTTAAACTTAATAAATACATAATATAAATAATAATAATAACAAAATGACAAAAACCATGTAATAATAATAAGAATGAAAACAAATAAATAAAAAAAAAACAAACTAAATAAATAAAAACAACAAAAATGTCCATTTTTCAATTTTTCTTCATTTTTCCTTTTTTCTTTTTCTCTTTTTTCAAAATAACTTAATAAAAATAACTAAAGTGCAAAAAGGTTGAATGTAAAGAAATAAACATATTTTTGTGAACAAATTTTCTTTTTTTCCTTTCTTTTCCATTGTTTTTTCCAAGAAAACTAAAAACCTATTTTTTGAATGTTTTTGCTTTTTCTCTCCAGCAACTCTATGCTAACTTAAAATTTAAAAACTAAGACTAAAAGTAAATAAAACTAAAAAAACAAACAAGAATAAATGACAAATGAAATAGATCAACTAAAAGGGCCAAAAATGAACTAAAATAAAATACCACTAAAAATGAGAAACAAACAATAACGAACTAGGATGCAAACAATCTAAAACACACAAAATCATAAAATAGATGCCACATACAAATTATTCAAAAATTTGGTGTCTACAGTGACGGCCCCATCTCCCCCTAAGGCGAACCAGAGGGTTCGGCGGGCCGCCTGCCCAGCTCTCGCTGGGACTCAGTCTCTCACTACAGTCCTCAAATAAATTGCAAGATATAAATCTCAAATATTACTCAAATGTTCCAACATTTACATATCAAAAGCGAAGCATCCACGCTTCCACTGCGCCACTCTGATCCATGATCCCAATTCTTATACAAGAGAAATTCCACAACAATAAAATCACAACAAGCCTTCCTTCGCCACGAGCCCTGTGGAGGGGAATAAAATAGTTTTGGGGTGAGCTAGAAGCTCAGCGAGTAACCAGTGAAATCAGAAATCAAATATATTTCACAATAATGCATTTCGATCATTTCGATGATGTCATGATTCAGCGATCAAATGTACGTTTATTGCTCTCATGAACCGGTGAAATCATTGCACTTGAACACCCAACGCTCAAATAGATCATTTAACATTAACATTAACATTAACATTCAGAGGGAGCCCCTTTTTGAGCTCCAGATGAACATGAACATAAACACACGGAGGAGACGTTGGTGTTCAGCACAAGACTCTCCAAGTACTCATTTCAAGCCAAAACATGTCATGAACTCACATGCAAGCACGCATGATATGCATTCGAGTAAATAATGCAAGAAACATTTCACAAGTACTTTGGAAATAGTTTAGGGTCACTCACCTCCATGGCTCAGAAATCATCCATCATATAACATTGCCTTGCTCAAATCCAAGTCTTAGATCACAAACTCAATGCAAACAAGTCCCTTCAAAGTTCGGACAGCACTTCCCCTGAATTTGCTAACTTTTCCAGCCATCATGGCTTCATTATTTCCTCAGCCAGTCCCAAAGGTACACACACAACAACAAGTTCATCCAATAGCCATTCAGCAAGCTCCAAGTAGTACTAGTACAAGTCAAGCTAGGGAAAAGTCCGGAAATGAAAGTTAAGCTCAAAACCAGAAAAATAGTTTTGACGTCATTTTGCGATAATGGTACCAAAGGCGCTACGATTGTCGGATGAAGGTGCAAGACCCACCATTTTGAAGCTAAGAGATAGGGCTTCAATATTTCAGAAGGTCACTCAACTCAGTTTCGAGTTTAACCAGGTAAAAAATGCAAGATACTACATCAGAATCACAAAAATAGATTCACAGAACGCATTCTAGCGGAAACATCATAAATCAGGCTATCCAAGTCCAAATCCAGAAATTTCAAAACCAGCTGAAAGCTAAGAAATAGGGATAAATTTCATCAGAAGACCTCAACAACCAATTCAGAAGAATTCTTGACCAAAACAACCAATTACAGAAGCAATTCCCAAATTCGGGTAAAACCAGGGCAGCAAGGGTAATTCCATTTTTTCTCAAGCTATGCTACTCCGATTGACCTGAATGTTTGCAGGCACATCTAAAATATCATTCCATACAACTTTCATGAAGACCACTCAGTCCAGTTCTCACCCTAACGAGGTCAAATTTCCAAAACAACTCCAGATTTTCCAGTTCGAAATTCACTGCAGAAATCAACTAGCAGTCCTGCTTTCTTCACTCATATCTCAGCACACACAACTCCAATTCAGGTAATTCCAAAGCCATTAGAAAGATAAGATACAAGGCTATAATTCTTAAGAAGACATCAACAGCCAAAGCAGTAGTATTCCTGGTCAAAACAACCAATTACAGAAGCTGATTAGCATGTTCGGATAGAAACATGGTAGTAGGGTATTTCGGTCTTTTCATAGGCTACGTTTCTCTGATTGGACTGAAATTTACAGGCAACTATAAAACGTCATTATCTACAACTTTCATGTTTTGTGCTAAGGCTAATTCGGCCTCTAACATACTCAAACAGAAACGGGCAGAACTGAACCATAAGAAATCTCAATTCTGGAATTATCTCAACAACCATAGAAATCACCAAATCTTCCACACAAACCCACAAAAGTGATATATAAACCATCATTAACCCTTATTAGCATCTTACAACATCAAAATCAACATTTCTACTCAATTTCTATAAGTTTTTACAAGGGTTCAAGGCTGCTTTACCTTCCAAAGGTAGGTTCACAAGGTTGCACTTCAAGAACCAAGTTCCTTAGCTTTCTTTTGCTCTAACTCCCAAGTTTGTTGGATGGGTTGCACAAAACCAGAATTTTTCTTGTTCTTTCTCTTATTTTCTCTTGGTTTTTCTCCCCTCTTTTCTCCCTAGAGCTGGCTGAAATTCTCCTTGTTGTTTTGGCCTTTGGTCTTGCTAAGAAGATTAATACTAAGTCACTTGGTCAAAGTCCAACACCTTTTTGTTTAGCCAATCACAATTAAGCTTAGGAACTTCATGGAACCTTTAGGAAGTCTAGCAATTTGTGCTTAATCAAAAGTCACACTATGGCTCCAACTTCTTTTAATCTTTACAATTAACTCCAATGAGTTATCAAAAATATACCGCATTTACCGCACTAGCGGGTCCCACGTCCATAATACATTTCAAACTTAACGTGGACTAACTTGTATCAAGGAAACGATTTGAAAACTATACTTCCTTATAAAAATGTATAAGAAATGAATATATTGAAGAAAGGTACAAAATTATAGACAAGGAAACAAAATAACGTCTAGAAAATATATAAAAATTTTTGGATTCTCATACTCCTTCTTTCGGGGCGTCACAAACTCCCCTTCTTAAAAGAATGTCATCCTCGACATTCCATTTTATACCAATCAAGTCAAGACATCCCGCAAGAATCTCTAATATTTCAAACCAAACCCACAGTCTGGCATCCTAAACTTCAAGCCTAGGATACACTACAGGAATCTGAAGCCTAAGCTCTGATACCAACTGTGACAGCCCCACCTCCCCCTAAGGCGAACCAGAGGGTTCGGCGGGCCGCCTGCCCAGCTCTCGCCAGGACTCAGTCGCTCACTACAGTTCTCAAATAAATTACGAGAGAAATCTCAAATATACATTAAATTCTCCAAGAATTACATATCAAAAGCGAAGCGGAAACTAATCACTTGCACTATCAACTAAAACCTCAAGAGGGCAAAGCAATACAAGTACAATCGCAGATTCAACTGAACAGGACTTCAACGGAACAAGAAATGATTCCAAATCCAACTGTACAAAATATAAACCATCCAGTCACGTGAATAAGTACTACAAGTCCTTCCTTCGCCTTGAGCCCTGTGGAGGGGAATAAAATAGTTTTGGGGTGAGCTAAAAGCTCAGCGAGTAACCAGTAAAATCAGTAATCAAATCGGTTTCACAATAGTTCATTTCAATGATGTCATAAATCAAACGATAAGTCAAGAAACAATTACAACATTTACAAGAAACCATACATGAAAAGGATACGTTCGTTCGTTCTCCTGTCATTCCCCTTTCCTTCATTCATTTGAAAATGCATTTTTCATTTATCAATAAAACCCTCGTTCGTTCGTTCGTTCATTCAACCTTTCCTGGACATTGACCAGGCTCCACCAACCTACAAGGTAATACTCGAGTATACCGAAACGTTCACCCAAGTCCCTAATCGCCCGACCGAGTCCGCTTCTGGCTCAAGACGACCGGTAACAAGGGGCAGTGGCCAGTTCAGCCAAAAGGCTTACATTCATGCGCAAATAACATTTCAATCGTTCAATCATTGAAAATTTCACAATCATTTAGGCCGAGTGTGATAAAGTACACACTCGCTTTGAAAACTCGTTTTGGAAATCATTGAAAACACTTAACACGTTATCAAATAATTATACAAGTCATGAAGTCAAGAAAATACAACCAACAAGGAACTAATGCAATCGAGTAAATAATGCAAGAAAACAGTTCATAAGTAGCTTTGGAAATAGTTTGGGGTCACTCACACTTCCTGTATAGGTGAGTGTTCCTTGTTTGTTATGTTTCATGATTATATGGCTGGTATGAATGATTGATAACATGTTAAATGCTTTCAATGATTGTTAAAACGAGTTTTCGGGCTGTCACAGTTGGTATCAGAGCCTGCTTCGCGTGGTCTCTGCGCGGAGTGAGCCTGGACTGAGTGGTGAATGGGTATGAAAGATTAAGTGCTCGTTCGAGCATAAGCTATGAGTTGTGAACGTTATAGGCCTTAAATTTTCTTGTGGAATCTGAGGACCATGGATAGGTACGTCTGGGAGGAATTCCGACTGTAGATGGTTTACTCTTGGGACTGGCCAGCTCGAGATGTGAATTGTCTTATTTCGGATTCTCGTGCCCGAGTACTCTAGCGTTGAGGCGATGCTCAGTATTTGAGATTCACAATTTGGGAAATGAACAGGCTTTGTCTGGCTAGAATGATTTCAAGAGGCCAATGGACATCTTGTTGGATAGAAAGTGACGTGAGAGACCGGACGGGGTTAACAGGGTGTGGGACAACGTATCCCTTTTCTTTTGATGCACCCATATATGGCTACTACATGACGTTAGCCTGTGAATTCGTGTATATGATTATCTGTCAAACTTGATATGTATTTGTAACATGTATTTGTGTATTTGATTATTTGCCTCCTTGATATGGCGTGTTATGTGCATATATGTTTACTTGTGTATTTGGTATGCTAGAATTAGTGCTTAGTCAATTTACGGTGATTATTCACTATAATTACCTTTTGGGGAAAAAAAAAGAAAAGAGAGAGGGAACCGAACTAGTGGGCCAGCAAACGCTTATGCATTAGGCACCCAAACAGTTCCGGACTCGTCTGAGGCAAATGAAGGTAAAAATTTCGAGGACGAAATTTCTGTAAGAGGGAGAGAGTGTGAGTGACCCCAAACTATTTCCAAAGCTACTTATGAACTGTTTTCTTGCATTATTTACTCGATTGCATATTATTTACTCGATTGCATTAGTTCCTTGTTGGTTGTATTTTCTTGACTTCATGACTTGTATAATTATTTGATAACGTGTTAAGTGTTTTCAATGATTTCCAAAACGAGTTTTCAAAGCGAGTGTGTACTTTATCACACTCAACCTAAATGATTGTGAAATTTTCAATGATTGAACGATTGAAATGTTATTTGCGCATGAATGTAAGCTTTTTGGCTGAACTGTCCACTGCCCCTTATTACCGGTCGTCTTGAGCTAGAAGCGGACTCGGTCGGGCGATTAGGGACTTGGATGAACGTTTCGGTATATTCGAGTATTACCTTGTAGGTTGGTGGAGGTTGGTGGAGCCTGGTCAATGTCCAGGAAAGGTTGAATGAACGAACGAACGAACGAGGGTTTTATTGATAAATGAAAAATGCATTTTCAAATGAATGAAGGAAAGGGGAATGACAGGAGAACGAACGAAGGAACGAATGAACGAACGAACGTATCCTTTTCATGTATGGTTTCTTGTAAATGTTGTAATTGTTTCTTGACTTATCGTTTGATTTATGACATCATTGAACTGAACTATTGTGAAACCGATTTGATTACTGATTTTACTGGTTACTCGCTAAGCTTTTAGCTCACCCCAAAACTATTTTATTCCCCTCCACAGGGCTCAAGGCGAAGGAAGGACTTGTAGTACTTATTCACGTGACTGGATGGTTTATATTTTGTACAGTTGGATTTGGAATCATTTCTTGTTCCGTTGAAGTCCTGTTCAGTTGAATCTGCGATTGTACTTGTATTGCTTTGCCCTCTTGAGGTTTTAGTTGATAGTGCAAGTGATTAGTTTCCGCTTCGCTTTTGATATGTAATTCTTGGAGAATTTAATGTATATTTGAGATTTCTCTCGTAATTTATTTGAGAACTGTAGTGAGCGACTGAGTCCTGGCGAGAGTTGGGCAGGCGGCCCGTCGAACCCTCTGGTTCGCCTTAGGGGGAGGTGGGGCTGTCACATACTAGGTAGCGTTTCGAAGCTAAGACAAAGGGTTATAACTTTCATGAAAACAAGTCAACCCAGTTCACAGTTGATCCAGGTCGAATTTGCATATTACAGAACCAGAATTTCATTGTCATTCTGTTTATCAGCATTGGATTCAAATGGCAATAACTCAGGTTAAAAAATTCCAATTGAGACGTTTTCAGATGCGTTGGAAATCTAAAACATAGAACTAAAATTTTTGTGTTTTGACCAAAGGCTGATTTGATACGGATCAATGTGAAAAATGAAGCCAAAATGTGAAATCTCAAAACTGCCTGCGAATTAGGGCATTTGGCAGTCAGGGATAATTTTGTCATTTCATATGCTACAGTACTTTTATTGAGTTAAAATTTTACAAGCAGCTATATAACTCCATTCTCTACAACTTTTATGTTTTGACCTAGACCTGATTCAACCTCTAACATAGACAAACATACAGGTTAGTAACAGGACAGATTGGTCTCAAATTTCTGGAATTTGATGATTCAATGCTTGAAATTCACATTTATGTCTTGAATCAATATCCCAAGTCTCTATCCAAGCTCATCAACATCATATACTAGATAAAAACAATAATCACAATTGAAAATATCAAACCCTAGTTAGACATTCCAACATATCATTCACAATTAACTAATCAACCATCATAAGCCAAGAATATGAGTTCTATCCAACTTAAACAAGATTAAGGAAGAGAAAAAGGATAGGCAGCCATAATACCTCACCAAGGATGCTTGCAAGAGAAAACCACAACCTTTTCTTACAAAACTTTACTACACAAAGCTTTCTAAGTTCCCAAGTGAGAGTTTAATCGGTTTAGATTTTGGATTCAACTCAAACTAAGCCAACAATCAAGATTGGAATTGAAATGTTTCTTCCCTCTTTTCTCTCTCTAAATCTCAGCCACCATGGAGGAAATGAAGAAGGAATGAAGCTCCAAGAAAGATAAGAAGCTAGGACTTGGTTTGGGTCAAAGTTGGTTAGATGACTTCCAAGTGTCACCTTAGGATGGAATCTCAAATTTTTCTTCTTTTCCTTTGTTTTTCTTGGTCAAATATTTTGGCCCTCTCAAGGCTGATGAAGAGCTGATATTTATGAAATAATAACAAGGGGATTAAGGTAATAAGGTAGTGGTCAAGTGGTGTACTCACTCGGTAACAAACAGTACATGTCGGTTTAGCCTGTTTTTCCTTATTTCGCACGTACTAGGGTTTTAACTTATGATCCACTCACTTATTATTATCACTTCTACTCACACACTTTCTCTTATATAAAACTCATTCTTAACCATCGAATTTAGTACCTATACCTCACCAAGTGATCACACGGCCAAAATACGCAAAAATCCTAAGGTACGCGAACTAGGAACCTAAAGGAAAAACCCTTGATTCTATGATTGATTGCAGCTATAGAGGGAGTGAATGCATAGTAAAGCATGCATTGTCATACATAAACTCAATTAAACAACAACCTTTTAGTCACAAGTAAAACTAGGGTTTTGATTAAAATTTAAGGTTTCTAGTTTTTTTGTAAAATAAAACAAGGTTTTAAAACAAAACAAAATAAATAAACCTTAATATCCTCTTTGAAAACAATATTCTAAAATTCGGTGTATCATAGCGTGTATCTTAGCAGTTGAGTCAGTTATGATGAGGGAGATGCAGGCTCTATATGATGAAGTTGTTTTCTTAGTTATTAAAGTGATAAATATTTTGTGTTTATATGATGTATTTGTTACGTGCCTGGGAATAGGGCTAATTTCCATATCACATGATTGGCATTTCATTCTGTTAGGATCCAAACGCAGAATAAACGACTATTGAGATATCAAGTGTATAACAATTTAATGAGGAACAAGTCACAAGCATGAAAGATAAACAACACACAATATTTAACGTGGTTCGACTCCACCATTGAGTCTACGTCTACGGAGAGAAACCTGTTCTTTATTATGAGAGGAAAACCCTATACAAGAATACAACTTGAACCCAAACCCAACCCTTGTATGCCATCTCACATCTCTTAAGACCTCTCTCTCACACCCCATGTATAAGGCTACATGATGCCCCTTATGTCTCCTTGTGTGTCACTTGTGTAGTATGCCAACCCACCTATTTATAGAAAACATTACTGCCAAAAAATCAAATAACAATTGGAAACCAATACTATTTCCTAAACTCATATAGAGTAGAAAATAGTATCTAATTCTAGCTAAATAGGGCTTTACTTGACTACTACTTCAAGTAACTAAATCCAATTAAGAAACTAGTTACTTCCTACACAAAATAAGAATCTTGACTAAAAGAAATGAAGCCAATTTCCTAACAAATTTCCACCTTGGCGAATATTTATTTTAGCAAACACAACAAACCATCCAAAAACTCCATTTGCTTTTCCCACCAAGTACCTTGGTGCCTAACTACACACCCGAATCAATACAGTCCTGACACTAAATTGATTCAATCGTCAAATGAACATATGTAGTTACCCCGAGTCCAACCTCCAGTTGACTCGTGAGAAGGTGCCTCAATTCACCATTTCCTTTTGCAGGATTCCTTCTCACCACCACTTGCAATCCAGGATTCCCTTCTGTGAGCTCTAACCCTAACCATTGAGGCAACCAAGTGGTAAAATCACCATACTTCTTCCCATTTTCAGGACTGTCTCGCCAGGTGTGATTTTCAAGAATCCACCTAAAACGAAAAACTCGTAACTGTCAGAGTCTTCTGGCGCATGGAAATTAGATTTTTTTGTTTCTTTGGGACATGTACCGTACCACCCAAAGAACATAACCAAAATCTAAAATCCACCGAGATGAAATATCAACCGTTGGAGGTGTGAGAAAGTCTCCACCGATTCACGTCCAAAATCAACATTGGACTCCACCTTTTCCTTGACTCTTAAATTAGCTGCCTAGATTTACCGTCAAACATCTCCATACTTTTCGACTTTTTATCCTTCACCATCAATGCTTTTTGCCAAGCCATTAAAACAAGAATACCACCCATTAAATTGTTCAATTGGTGACAACTACCAATCCACTTGATCTCAATAGTTAACCAGGATCCAACCTTGAACAACCAAGCTCTTGATCCAACCATTCATTTTATTAGGATCCAAGTGCTTGAGAGCAACCCAATCTCGCAACCAGGCTCTGATACCACTTGTTAGGATCCAAACGCGGAATAAACGACTGTTGAGGTATCAAGTGCATAACAATTTAATGAGGAACAAATCACAAGCATGAAAGATAAACGACACACAATATTTAACGTCGTTCGACTCCACCATTGAGCCTACGTCTACGGAGAGAAACTTGTTCTTTATTATGAGAGGAAAATCCTATACAAGAATACAACTTGAACCCAAACCCAACCCTTATATACCATCTTTTATCTCTCAAGAACCCTCTCTCACACCCCATGTATAAGGCTACATGATGCCCCTTATGTCTCCTTGTGTGTCACTTGTGTAGTATGCCAACCCACCTATTAATAGAGAACATTACTGCCAAAAAACCAAATAACAATTGGAAACCAATATTATTTCCTAAACTCATATAGAGTAGAAAATAGTATCTAATTCTAGTTAAATAGGGCTTTACTTAACTACTACTTCAAGTAACTAAATCCAATTAGGAAACTAGTTACTTCCCACACCAAATAGGAATCTTGACTAAAAGAAATTAATCCAATTTCCTAACACATTCCCCATGTGTTTGTGAAATCATTAGGGTGAAGACATAGAGGGCAGGCTTAATACCAAAATGGTCCTTCTATGCAGTTAATTTGAGCTTTACCTTTAATCCAGACTATTGGTTTCTACTGTTATTTGTATAAGAAATGTTTAGGTGATTGTGGTGGAACAATTGTAAATGTGAAATGGACAGTTCGGATTCTTAAAGGTTTTATATTCTTGTTGGATGAAGGATTGTCTGGATCTGTGTGATTTCACTGCTCTGCACCGGAGGAAGAATAGCTTTTGGATTTGCAAAGGTTCTTTCTTGAATGAGCAAGGCTAAATATGGCAAATTGTTGTGGAACCTGAGATCGTGTGGGTATAAGTAGCAGGATTTATAGTGCGAATTTGTTAATAAAATATAATACTAAGGCCTTATGGTTACCAGTGATTGAATTTCCATTGATTCTTGAACATCAGGTGCTACCATTATGATAGATGTTGGTTGTGTTGCCAATGACATATCTAGGGAAAGTATACAAGAAATGGAGAATCTTATTTGTTAAATTAAACAATGTATAGTAAAGCTTGGAAATTAATAGAACTTATAGTTTTTTGTGGTCACTTTAAGCCTTAATGCTAGGATAACAGGGGGCTTTTCTCTTGCTATGATAGAAGCACCTTCATTAGTTTGGAAATCGCTGTAAAGTGTCATGACTAGTGGCCTTTTTCTGAAAAAGAGAAAATTTTGTGGTTAGTAGATGATTATTATAGTTTAAGTAAACTATAAATGTTTTTATAGTGAATGATGTACTCTTGGTTGATGATGATATAATTGTTGGCTGGAATTGTTTGTCTGTGATGTGAGAACCCGTAAAAACCCTAATCATTTTCCTAGGGTTTTAGTTCTCTTAATTGCATGTTTTCTGCATTTTCTGACTTAGAAATATTTTCTTGGTGGATTTTATGAGCAATTATAGTTTTTAGATAATTTTTCTAATATTGGAGAGTTTTTAGAAAATTAAGAATATATATTGGACGTGGGACCCACTAGTGCGAAAAGTTCAGAAAAATTCGGCCAATAAGGTTAAGTTTCAGATACTGTGTAAAATTTATCGGGTGTTAAGAGATAAGTAGAGAGTGAGAGGAAACAAAAGGATTGACATGCATTAATGGAGTGCCAAATGTCACTTGTTGGTTGGTTGGACTTGTAGACAACTATTCATACTTTTTGACTATTTTTGACTAAGTGTTAAATATCTCCAAAAATCACTAAAAATTCACCATTTCTTCTCCTTGGTGGCCGGCCCTCTCAAGCTCAAGAAAGGAAGAAACCTCTTCAATTTCTTGATTTCTTCTTGCTTCAATCCAACAACTCAACCATTTACACTTGTTTTTACTCCATAAAATCCTCCTAGTTGGTGTTAGTAAGTGGCTTAGTGAAGTTTGTTTGAAGAGCTAAGGTGTCCAACATCTCTACCTCTCTTGGTTACTAGGTGAGTGGTGTGTGAATGCCCTCTTACACTTAATGAAGCTTAAGTTATGTTTAGTAGTGGCTAAAGTGATGATATATGTGATTTATTTCTTGGTTTGAAGTGATTTGGTGAAGTTTTTATTTTATTGGTGAATTTTCTGGTTTAATATGATCTTGATGTTGTGGACTTGTATGATGATTGGCAATGGCCTGGAATGACTCTAGTAGGTGTGAATTAGTGATAATTGCAACCAATTTTGGGTTTGGATTGAAAAATGAAAAGTTAGGGTTCATAAACCCCTAATTCTGTCCGGTTTTGGATCATAGGGTTAGAGGCCGAATTGGACTTTGCTCAAAACATGAAAGTTGTAGGTATTGATGAGTTTGAAGTTCCTGCAAAATTTCAGGTCATTTGGATTACTGTAGAGTGAGATATGTCGATTTTACTGTTGCTGTTCTGGGTTGATCAGAATGCGAAAACTGCACTTGTAATTGGCCATTTTGACTGGAATTGGTTTGGATTTTGTTGTTGGTGTCTTCTGATGAAATGTAGCTGGATGTCTTAGCTATCATATGCCTTTGGAATCAATGCATTTGGACTTGTGTAGACTGAAATAGACTAATTACAGCATAGTGCGATTTGGGAACCTGCAATTGCGGTTCTGGTTTGGTAATCTGCATTTTTGACCTAGTTGTGCTAGGATTTGGACTGAGTGGCCTTCTACATTGTTGTAGCCCTGTCTTTTATCTTCGAGATGGTGGGTCTTACACCCTCATCCGATAAGCGTAGCGCATTTTGTCCCATTACCGCAAAAGTATGACGAAAACTGTTTTTTTGTTAAGGCCTAAGCTAATGCCATTTCTTAATTTCTGGTTACCTATGATGCTTATTTATGCATATGAAACCCTATTAGGGTTATAATTGGTATGGCTATATGACTCGTTATCGAGTCTCATTGCATTTGTTTGCATGTTCTAGGAAGTGACGTTGGTGCACGACGTTCGTTTAACGGCGGTGCATGAAGTATCACTTACGTGATTGGTGAGTATACTACTCACTTAAATGTTTTAATGTGGCTTTGCTATATGTGGTTGTGTTGCCTTGAAGGCTTATTTGGATATTGTAATTGATTAAGGTGAGGGTGTACTTGACCGCCCTCACCCCTTTTGATAGTATCACTGATTGTCTACTGTTTCACTGTCTTACTGAACTTGATATATGAGTTATTCCATTCCATTTCATGAAAACTGATTTGGTGTTGTTTGGACGAATGTCCAACGACCTTACTGTATCACTGAGCTCAACTCCGTTGGGTAGTCAACTGGATCGAGCAAGCGAGGGCTTGGTCGTGATAATTGACATGCCACGGGGACTGTACTGGGGAATCTTGTAGTAATGAGACTCTTGATTCCGGTAAACTCGAGTATTACCAAAATGACTGAATGGAGTGCGGGCCCGGTTGGGGAATGTTGGGTGGAAGGAATGGAAGTAAAGAGTTGTCTACGGTTGGTTATTCTTTAACATTGACGGAGGGTCAATGAGGTTGGATCAAGAAATAAGCGTGGAAATGGGCTCTTGAGAGCCGTCCGTATCCTTTCACTGATTTGATTTACTTCTTATTTGCATACTCGAGCTGAATGGTTATACTTATGTGATCTTAGTTGCTATGGTGGTTGTATTCTCACTGGGCATTTAGCTCACCCCGTTTCTTTTGTTTTCCTTACAGGAATATGACTCTTTTGGAATGAATTTTGTTAAATGGTTGCCGAATGAACTAGATGAATGCCTCTTTTGTATTGTATATAAAATGGGACCCTAAATGTATCATTAGGGCCGTTTTCACTTTTGTTTTGGCGACCCACATATGTAGTGACTTTTGTATCACTTTTAAATGCCATTGTGGCTTGTAAATGGTTAATGTTATGTTGTATATGTATTCCGATGTTTGGTTGGATTTCGGACGGGTCGGTTACTATTCATGGCCGACTCTGGACTTCATTTCTTTTATTCTGGGTTATTTTGCCTTTTGCCTTGTTTGCGCGCATTATAAGTTTCAGAACGTGATAGATCGCTTTATACTGCACCGTTAGTCCTGGCGAGAGTTGGGCAGGCAGTCCGCTAACCTCTTTGGTTCGCCTTAGGGGAAGGTGGGGCTGTCACAGGTGGTATCAGAGCCTAGGTTTGAATTAGCCTGGGTGTAATAGAAGTGCTTGACTTGAGGATTCTATTGCTTATACCTATTAAGTGTATTCATGTTATTTCTTCCTTTGCTATAGGATGGATGCGAGTGGTAACCCTAGTGCTAGTCCTTCGGGAGTGAGACCTCCCAGAGCACTCCCCGTGATCCCATATCAGATCAGGCAGAAGGGGGCCGTGGTGCGTTGGAGCCCGGCCAACCGCCTTCGACGGTGTGAGTGCCGTGATACTTATGCTTACCCGAACGCCTTAGTTTTGGCTGTGGCAAAGGAGCGTGAAGAGCTTGCTAAGGATAACGCTAAGTTGGAAGCTGGGGTTGCTAAGCTGGAAGCTGAGGTGACTCAGGTTAAGGCAACCAACGAGAAGCAGGCTGCACGCATCAAGGAGCTAGAGTATGACGTGCACGAGGTCGAGGACAGAGTTGATGATCTATGCGACCAACTGAGGGATGCACGCGAGCGCGAGGTTAAGCGAGCTCGCAAAGTCAGGGGTCGTGCTGAGGCGATCCTTAATCTGTGCGACGACGGGCTCGAGGGGTCTAGCGATGAGGCCTCGTGTGCTGGGGCCGAGGCTGGGGAGGAGTCTACCCCGTCGCCTGGATCCTAGACCCCGGCGACTGACTAGGCCTTGATCTTTAGGCACCTTTTGGATAGTTGGTAGTTTTGGTATGTACATAGGGATAGGGATAGAGCCTTAGCTAACCGTTTTGGATATGGGTTGGCTACGTGTAAATTTCTTTTGATAGGCCATCCTTAGGGTGGATCGTTTGTGTTTGTACGTGCTTTGGCCGTACTTGACTTGACTGATTGTATATATGTGTTTGGCTTGTATATATGTGTGTTTGTGTTCATGTTTGGACTGTATAAATACGTGTTAATGTGCAAAGTTTAAGTGTTACTTATATGCCTTGTTACTACTTTGGTTTAGTATTCTTGCCTAGACCGAGTAAAACTCATGGAAGGTACACGGAGTGGTCGGGGACGTGGGCGCGGAACTAGACAACCTACACCGGTTAGGGAAATGGGGGAAACCTTTACTGGACCTAATCCTGGACCGCAAATAGACCCGAATGTACAAATAGCTGCCGCTATGCAGCAAATGACAAACCTACTAGCACAAGTAGTACAACAACAGGGCCAGAACCCAAACCCTAACCCCGGAAACCCTGGCCATCATATCGAGAGCGAAGATAGAGCTCTAGAACGTTTTCAGAAGTTTTTCCCGCCAAAGTTTTTTGGGGGACCCGACCCTGATGTTGCTGAGAAATGGCTTGAGAAGATGGTTGATATATTTGCCGCTTTACATTACCCAGACGAACGGCAGGTGACTTTTCCCGTGTTTCAACTTGAGGGGGCTGCCCGTTCCTGGTGGAACGTAATTAGACAGAAATGGGAGCGAGAGCAGACACCTAGAACTTGAGTGAACTTCATCCGGGAATTTAATGCAAAGTTTTTCCCTCCTCTAGTCCAGGAGAGGAAGGATGACGAGTTTATCCGGCTCCGGCAAGGGGCTCAGACTGTGGCGGAATATGAGAGTCAGTTCACCCGCCTGTCCAAATTCGCGCCTGAGCTAATCATGACTGAGCAAAGGCGAATTAGGCGTTTTATTCAGGGCTTGAACGTTGAGATCCAGAAAGACCTCGCGGCGGCTCAAATCATTACATTTAGCGAGGCAATGGAAAAAGCCCAACGAGTTGAAAGTGCACGGCTGCAGGTCCGAAACTTCCAGGCTAAGAAGCGTGGCTTTCCTGGGAGTACGTCTGGACAAGGTGAGAAGAGCACTCCCTCTAAATTTGGACGCGGAATGGGTGGTGGTCGACAGTCTGGTTCGGGCAGAGGGACTCCATACAGGGGTGGTCAAGTTGGGCGAGGACAAAGGGGAAATGCTCAGAGTGGCTCGGCTTCGGCACCTCGTGGTCCCTGTGGCAAAGCAAACCACTCCGAAGATAATTGCTGGAGGAAACAGGGCAAATGTCTGCGATGTGGAAGCGCAGACCACCAATTGGCTACATGCCCGGTCCTGAAACAAGACGGAAAGGGGAGCCAACCATCGTCAAGGACCAATACTGGACCAGCCAAGGGAGACGGATCCAAACCTAAAGTTCCAGCTAGGGTGTATTCCTTAGAGCCCCATCAGGTCCCAGAGTCTTCTGAGGTTGTAGAAGGTACGATCCCTATTTTCCACCGTTTTGCCAAAGTTTTAATTGATCCTGGTGCCACTCATTCGTTTGTTAACCCTGATTTCATGTGTGGCATCGATATAAAACCTGCTAGTTTACCATATGACCTAGAAGTTAGTACACCTACGGGAAATCAACGTTTGGTGACTAGTATGGTTTATAGGGATTGCGAGGTATGGGTAGGTGAAAGGAGATTTATAGGAGACCTAATTAGCTTGTCCATTAAGGGGTACGATGTGATTCTGGGTATGGACTGGCTAGCCAAATATAACGCCCAACTGGATTGTAAAACGAAAATAGTAGAATTTCGCATTCCCGGCGAGGCAACCTTAAGGTTGGATGTGAGGGGTAAGTTAGCTTCGTCTGCTCTAATTTCGGGCATTCGAGCTAGGAAACTGATAAGTAGAGGGGCGCAAGGATTTTTGGCCTTTTTGATTAATACCCCTACGGATAAGTTAAAAGTGGAAGACGTGGCCATAGTGAGGGAATTTCCGGATGTATTTCCTCAGGAGTTAGTATCCTTACCTCCGGAAAGGGAGATAGAATTCCGAATAGATCTTTTACCTGGAACCTCACCTATCTCAAAAACCCCTTACCGAATGGCGCCTGCAGAACTTAAGGAACTTAAGTTGCAATTACAAGATCTTTTGGAGCGGGGATTCATTCACGAGAGTAGGTCTCCTTGGGGGGCTCCTGTCCTATTTGTGAAGGAAAAGGACGGAACCTTGAGGATGTGCATTGACTATCGGGGTCTGAACAATGTTACAATCAAGAATAAATATCCACTGCCCCACATCGACGAGTTGTTTGACCAGCTGCAAGGAGCAGTGGTCTTCTCCAAGTTGGACCTCCGACAAGGATACTATCAGTTGTTGATTAGGAAGGAGGATATTCCGAAAACTGCCTTCAACTCGAGATACGGGCATTACGAGTTCGCTGTTATGCCCTTTGGACTGACCAATGCTCCCGCCGCCTTCATGGACCTAATGCATAGGGTTTTTAAACCCTATCTAGACCGATTTGTTGTTGTGTTTATCGATGACATTTTGGTCTACTCTAAGACACGCGAGGAGCATGAGGAGCATTTGAGAGTGGTGTTACAGACATTGAGGGAGCATCAGCTGTACGCCAAGTTTAGTAAATGCGAGTTCTGGTTGGAGAAAGTAGCATTCCTAGGGCACGTGATCTCCCACGAAGGTATTTCGGTGGACCCGGCGAAGGTAAAGGCCGTGACAAATTAGAAGAGACCAGAAAACCCCACGGAAATTCGCAGCTTTCTAGGGCTAGCTGGGTACTACCGAAGGTTCATTAAAGATTTTTCCAAACTAGCAGGACCTCTAACTGACCTGACGAAAAAGCATGGCCAGTTTATCTGGAACGGCCGATGCGAAACAAGTTTTCAGGAATTAAAAAGAAGATTGACCATGGCTCCGGTACTGGTCTTGCCAAATGGAGTGGACGGGTTTGCGGTTTATGCGGACGCGTCGCGAGAAGGCCTGGGGTGCGTTTTGATGCAGAACCGGAATGTGATTTCGTTTGCCTCTAGAAAATTGAAGCTTCACGAGCAGAACTATCCGACTCACGATCTGGAGCTAGCTGCAGTCGTCTTTGCTCTGAAAAAGTGGAGGCATTACCTATATGGGGTGACCTTTGAAGTGTACTCGGATCACAAAAGTTTTAGGTACCTCTTCTCCCAGAAAGAATTGAACATGAGACAACGGCGATGGATGGAATTTCTGGAGGACTACGACTGTACAATCAACTACCATCCGGGAAAGGCGAATGTAGTAGCTGATGCTTTGAGTCGTAAAGTGCAAGTAGCGGGGTTAATGATTAAGGAGTGGGATTTATTAGAATTCGTGTGCGAGTGGAGACCCTGTCTTGGGAGTCATAAGGTGATATTTGGCAATGTTAGGCTAACCTCTACTCTATTGGAACGTATTAAAGAGGCGCAAGGCGAAGATTTGATGGTACGGAAGTGGAGAGAGAAAGTGGAAAAGGGAGAAACTTCGGACTTCAATTTGAGTCCTGAAGGCATTTTGAAATATCGAAACTGAATCATGGTACCGAAGGAAGAGTCAATGAAAATGGAGATTCTGGAGGAAGCCCATCGGTCCAAGTATACAATCCATCCGAGCAGCAGCAAGATGTATCAAGACCTAAAAGGGACTTATTGGTGGGACAATATGAAGAAGGAAATTGCTCAGTACGTGCAGAAATGTCTCGTTTGCCAACAAGTGAAAGCGGAGCATAAAAAACCGTCGGGTCTGTTACAACCCTTGGAGATACCCGAGTGGAAATGGGAAAACATCACAATGGACTTCGTTTCAGGTTTACCGAGGACGCAAAGAGGACATGATGCCGTTTGGGTGATCGTTGATCGATTAACCAAATCGGCCCATTTCTTGCCGGTGAACATGAAGTATTCAATGGACAAGTTGGCCCGACTGTACATGGATGAGATAGTACGACTACACGGTGTTCCTGTGAGCATCGTCTCCAATCGGGATCCACGGTTTGTATCCCGGTTTTGGCAGAAGTTTCAAGAAATTCTGGGGACTAAACTCAATTTGAGCACAACCTATCATCCTCAGACGGATGGCCAGTCGGAACGGACTATTCAAACCCTCGAGGACATGCTACGAACGTGCATCCTAGACTTTGGAGGCAACTGGGGTCAGCACATGACCTTGGTAGAGTTTGCGTACAATAATAGCTTCCATTCGTCGATTCAAATGGCTCCGTACGAAGCTCTCTACGGACGCAAGTGCCGGTTGCCGATATACTGGGACGAAGTTGGTGAAAAGAAAGCTCTAGACCCGGCAACTATTCCATGGATGGAAGAGGCTCAGGAGAAGGTCAAGGTGATACGGCAACGAATCCAAGCAGCTCAAAGTCGACAAAAGAGCTACGCGGATAACCGAAGAAAGGACTTGGAGTTCGAAGTTGGAGACCACGTATTTCTCAAGATCACACCCTTACGAAGTCTTACAGCGGGTAAAGGAAAGAAGCTTCAACCGCGGTACGTCGGACCCTACAAGATTCTTCAGAGGGTTGGAGCGGTCGCGTATCGATTGGAACTACCGTCCAGTCTCTCTCGAATCCACGATGTGTTTCACGTCTCGATGCTAAAGAAGTACCATCCTGACCCATCCCATGTATTGCAACCGGAGGATATCGAAGTAGATGAATCACTGGCCTATGAAGAGAAACCGGTCCAGGTACTTGATCGGAAGGTCAAAGAGCTTCGCAACAAGAAGATTCCATTAGTAAAGGTGCTGTGGAGAAACCACGGAATTGAGGAAGCTACTTGGGAAGTGGAAGAGGAAATGCAAAAAAAGTACCCAAACCTTTTCGGGAATTAAGGTGAGAAATTTCGAGAACGAAATTCTTTTAAGGGGGAGAGAGTGTGAGAACCCGTAAAAACCCTAATCATTTTCCTAGGGTTTTAGTTCTCTTAATTGCATGTTTTCTGCATTTTCTGGCTTAGAAATATTTTCTTGGTGGATTTTATGAGCAATTATAGTTTTTAGATAATTTTTCTAATATTGGAGAGTTTTTAGAAAATTAAGAATATATATTGGACGTGGGACCCACTAGTGCGAAAAGTTCAGAAAAATTCGGCCAATAAGGTTAAGTTTCAGATACTGTGTAAAATTTATCGGGTGTTAAGAGATAAGTAGAGAGTGAGAAGTGATTGATGTGAGAGGAAACAAAAGGATTGACATGCATTAATGGAGTGCCAAATGTCACTTGTTGGTTGGTTGGACTTGTAGACAACTATTCATACTTTTTGACTATTTTTGACTAAGTGTTAAATATCTCCAAAAATCACTAAAAATTCACCATTTCTTCTCCTTGGTGGCCGGCCCTCTCAAGCTCAAGAAAGGAAGAAACCTCTTCAATTTCTTGATTTCTTCTTGCTTCAATCCAACAACTCAACCATTTACACTTGTTTTTACTCCATAAAATCCTCCTAGTTGGTGTTAGTAAGTGGCTTAGTGAAGTTTGTTTGAAGAGCTAAGGTGTCCAACATCTCTACCTCTCTTGGTTACTAGGTGAGTGGTGTGTGAATGCCCTCTTACACTTAATGAAGCTTAAGTTATGTTTAGTAGTGGCTAAAGTGATGATATATGTGATTTATTTCTTGGTTTGAAGTGATTTGGTGAAGTTTTTATTTTATTGGTGAATTTTCTGGTTTAATATGATCTTGATGTTGTGGACTTGTATGATGATTGGCAATGGCCTGGAATGACTCTAGTAGGTGTGAATTAGTGATAATTGCAACCAATTTTGGGTTTGGATTGAAAAATGAAAAGTTAGGGTTCATAAACCCCTAATTCTGTCCGGTTTTGGATCATAGGGTTAGAGGCCGAATTGGACTTTGCTCAAAACATGAAAGTTGTAGGTATTGATGAGTTTGAAGTTCCTGCAAAATTTCAGGTCATTTGGATTAGTGTAGAGTGAGATATGTCGATTTTACTATTGCTGTTCTGGGTTGATCAGAATGCGAAAACTGCACTTGTAATTGGCCATTTTGACTGGAATTGGTTTGGATTTTGTTGTTGGTGTCTTCTGATGAAATGTAGCTGGATGTCTTAGCTATCATATGCCTTTGGAATCAATGCATTTGGACTTGTGTAGACTGAAATAGACTAATTACAGCATAGTGCGATTTGGGAACCTGCAATTGCGGTTCTGGTTTGGTAATCTGCATTTTTGACCTAGTTGTGCTAGGATTTGGACTGAGTGGCCTTCTACATTGTTGTAGCCCTGTCTTTTATCTTCGAGATGGTGGGTCTTACACCCTCATCCGATAAGCGTAGCGCATTTTGTCCCATTACCGCAAAAGTATGACGAAAACTGTTTTTTTGTTAAGGCCTAAGCTAATGCCATTTCTTAATTTCTGGTTACCTATGATGCTTATTTATGCATATGAAACCCTATTAGGGTTATAATTGGTATGGCTATATGACTCGTTATCGAGTCTCATTGCATTTGTTTGCATGTTCTAGGAAGTGACGTTGGTGCACGACGTTCGTTTAACGGCGGTGCATGAAGTATCACTTACGTGATTGGTGAGTATACTACTCACTTAAATGTTTTAATGTGGCTTTGCTATATGTGGTTGTGTTGCCTTGAAGGCTTATTTGGATATTGTAATTGATTAAGGTGAGGGTGTACTTGACCGCCCTCACCCCTTTTGATAGTATCACTGATTGTCTACTGTTTCACTGTCTTACTGAACTTGATATATGAGTTATTCCATTCCATTTCATGAAAACTGATTTGGTGTTGTTTGGACGAATGTCCAACGACCTTACTGTATCACTGAGCTCAACTCCGTTGGGTAGTCAATTGGATCGAGCCGGCGAGGGCTTGGTCGTGATAATTGACATGCCACGGGGACTGTACTGGGGAATCTTGTAGTAATGAGACTCTTGATTCCGGTAAACTCGAGTATTACCAAAATGACTGAATGGAGTGCGGGCCCGGTTGGGGAATGTTGGGTGGAAGGAATGGAAGTAAAGAGTTGTCTACGGTTGGTTATTCTTTAACATTGACGGAGGGTCAATGAGGTTGGATCAAGAAATAAGCGTGGAAATGGGCTCTTGAGAGGCGTTCGTATCCTTTCACTGATCTGATTTACTTCTTATTTGCATACTCGAACTGAATGGTTATGCTTATGTGATCTTAGTTGCTATGGTGGTTGTATTCTCACTGGGCATTTAGCTAACCCCGTTTCTTTTGTTTTCCTTACAGGAATATGACTCTTTTGGAATGAATTTTGTTAAATGGTTGCCGAATGAACTAGATGAATGCCTCTTTTGTATTGTATATAAAATGGGACCCTAAATGTATCATTAGGGCCGTTTTCACTTTTGTTTTGGCGACCCACATATGTAGTGACTTTTGTATCACTTTTAAATGCCATTGTGGCTTGTAAATGGTTAATGTTATGTTGTATATGTATTCCGATGTTTCGTTGGGTTTCGGACGGGTCGGTTACTATTCATGGCCGACTCTGGACTTCATTTCTTTTATTCTGGGTTATTTTGCCTTTTGCCTTGTTTGCGCGCATTATAAGTTTCAGAACGTGATAGATCGCTTTATACTGCACCGTTAGTCCTGACGAGAGCTGGGTAGGCAGTCCGCTAACCTCTTTGGTTCGCCTTAGGGGAAGGTGGGGCTGTCACATGTGAACTCGAACCTCTCTTGGGGATAAAGCATGAATCACTATGCCAAATATATCTAACGTATTTTTTTTGTTAATTGTGTAACGTGAATATAAACAATAGTACTAAACAGAAAAGATGGATGAAATATTAGAATACTTATATAGATCTATCAATATGTGCGTGGACATGCAGGTTGGAGATGCTATCCAAATGCAAATACGGTGGAATGGTTGGAGTTTCCAGTTCATTGATTGGTTGAATGAGAGTTGTAGCTATCAAGATCCAGTAGAATGGATATTGTTGTGTTGAGGATGGTTGTTGATTCAGCCGAACTGTTGCATTGGATATATAGTATTTTCTGAATGGAATCAGTAAGCCATTAACAAGTGGAATGTCATTGTCAAATATGATTGCCTGAACTGTGATTTCCTGAAGAATTTGAAGCTGATTAGGTATTTCTAACAAAGTTGAATCTCTATGTAAATGATGTAAAGTTTAAACATATCTAATTGTGAATTTGAGAGCAAGAATTGCCGGTATCCTCTGGCTGTTGGAAATCTATTGGTGGTGCGAACAGGGGTTGCTTCAATTACTTGTATGATGGTAGTCCAATTGGCAGAATAAGGTTTGATTTCAGTTAAATTGCAAGTTGTCACGACCATTGTTTCCTGCTAAGATATTAGCATGAATGTAAAAGAAGAAAAAATTAGTTGTATGTAAAACTATCCAGGAAGAAAAAAAGAATTTGTAGTTTTTATAAGTTGTAAGTTATAAAATTGCAGAAGAAGAATGAAAACAAAAAGAGATGTGTAGCTTCAAAGTGAATGCAGACCTGAGTGTTTTTTTCTGGGATATTTATGAGTAAGTGACGATTTGTAGATAGAAAAGTCTTGGGTATATGTAAAGAGAAACGTAGATAGCAGGAAGTTAGTGCATTAGGTAAAAACTGATTGAGTGGTATGCAATACTAAGCTTGTAAGTCACATAAAAAGATATAGCAGATAGCTTGTTAGTGATATGATTATGTGGCTAAATTCACTGTAGTATAAGTTATGTTATCTGATGTATGTCAGAGTCAGTGAATGGTAGTTTGCTTGTAATGATTCTTAAGAAGTGTAATTGTCCTTGAAAGATCTTTTGTTCAAATTTTTTGCGTAAGTTGACGTGTATGTAGTAAGATTAAGCAGAGTTGAATAATGACTTGTGTGATGTTTTTCAATTTGATCAGATAAATGAGTTTGCTTTTTGGATAAGTTTGCAGAATCTACAGGTTTGTCAGAAAATATTTATCTATCACGTTTATCTATGTAGTTAAAATGTTCAGTTAATGTAATTTATGCAGTTTATAGTAAAGATTATGCTTAATGCGGCAGTATTTGGATAGTTAATGAAATATACAATTGTAAGGTAGGCTTGAACTTTTGTAAGTTCAGATAGATTCACATTGCCATTGCATAATGTTTTTTTTTCCAAAGGATACAAAAGATATATTATGATCCGTTAAGTTGGTCAACCAACGATACTGGATCATAATATGTCAACAAAAGAAAGAGTTTAGGCAACGTAAGAAAAATAGAGGCTAACAAAAGATTGTTTCTAGTTTAGACATGGTGATTAGTCCAATTCAATGATGTTCTTTAGCTTCTTTGATGGACTTGGTTCTGCATTTTTCTTTGAAGAGTTGCTTTCTAGTAGCAAAGTAGAACCATGCACGTCAGGACAGGTTAGTAGGAGTTCTGGTGATGTTTCCGGTCCTGAGGGAGTTAAAGTGGCTATGGTTTCTTACTCAAAGGATAGACCCTTTTTGTTGAAGTCTTTAGGGTCAACATGTCATGTACAGCAGAAACGGGCGCAATTGTGACGCCCCCACTCCTCCCAAGGGTGAACCCGAGGGTATCGGCGGGACGCCTGCCTAGCTCGCGCCAAGATTCGATACTCTAAAACTAGAAAATAGATTCACGCCAAAACAAAGTTCTGTTTAAATGATTACATCTTCAAAAGTTGCATAAACTAGTACATCAAGTCATACATACCACGAGTACCAGAAAGTAAACCCTAGAAAAGCTGATAACTACAACCACAACGACAACTATATACATCTTGCTAGTCAACTTATAACAAGTACAAATTCAACTCATCTATAATCAAAACACTAAACACCTTCCCGAGGGATCCCCGCGTCGGCCCCCTGCTAAAGAAAACAAATAGAATGTGGTAAGCTATATGCTTAGTGAGTAATCAAGGGGAAAAATGTAAACTCACATAATTAAACAAGTAAATCAGGATATTTCACATCAACAACCAAAAAGTAACATCACAATGGTAGGATACAGGTGGCTCCAAAGACAGTTCAATTCCTCGAGCTTGAACGCCTGTTGACATTTCGTCAACCAAAGTACTCATGGTCATAGACTCCACTTAACTTTCCCCGTTCACCTTATCAACCCCCGCTGGCCAGTCAACAGCACACAGCAGCTCGAGGAAAAGAAAAAAACTTAGCTTTTGTCAAAGCTTTAACAAGGAACTAAATCCCAAGTTTAGCATGGAACCATCTTCGACCAAACCCCAGTTGGCTCGAATAGTTCGTCTACCTTTGGAATCGGGCTGGAACCAAGCCCTGAGATATCCGATCTCTCAATAAATGGTATCTCTTAACAAAGTACACAACAAAGTATTTACCCCAAACAGCACATAACAAATGGGGTTCAATTCAAGTCATGTAATCACTTCCATCAGCACACAGCAAAAGGGTGATACTCAAGTCATGTAATCACCCTCATCAGCACACAGCAAAAGGGTGATACTCAACATAAGGCATGTATTCTCACATAGGAAATCAAAACAAAGGATGGGCTCAGGTCGAGTGAGATAAAGTACACCCTCGCCTAAGTACCCATTTAACATATGCAAAGCAATTTAACAATTCCACATCAATAACAACCCAATTACTCACTTGATAAAGCTTGGCACGAAAACGATACAATTCACTGAGTTTGACCGTCACCGTCAAAAGCCTCACAATCTGTATTGAAAGATTATATACACACATAAGTGAAATGGCCATACAATAGCAGTTTATAACTTAAACGATTGAATACGGTTGAAAACGGTCAAAAATAATAAAAAACGGCAAAAAATGACGTTAAGGCCAAAAGAATGTCGAAATTGGCCAAAACGGCCGGAATGGTAACAAAATAACAATAGTAGACCTAAACGGTCCAAAACGGCAAAAACGGTTGAGAAATGCACGTGCGCGTACGTGAAAATGAAAATAGTACAAAACGGGTTAAATGATTTTGCCTATAACTTGAGCTGTGGTTATCGGATCGAAATGAGCTGTGGTTATCGGATCAAAATGTACTAGATGGTGTCTCGAACCTTAGACAAAAGGTTACAACTTCCATGAAGATACCTCAACCCATTGTTCAGTGTATCCAAGTTAAATTTGCAAGATACAGAACTAGAACTCCAAAGGCTAGTTTATCTTTCTCGTGAAAATTTGGCGGCATGCTCCTTGTGTTTACCCATTTTCCAGCCATTTATGGCTTCAATATTTTTCCTCAAACAGTCCCAAAGTCACATATAAAATAACCTCATTTCAATAGCCATTCAATAGGCTCAAAGTCATACAAATACCAAATTAAACTAGGTACATGTCCGGAAATGAAATGTAAGGCATAAATCAAAAGACAGATTTGCCGTCACTTAGCGTATCGGACACAACCGAAGCTACGCTTATCAGAGTAGGGTGAAATTTATACCATTTCGAAGCTAAGACAGAATTCTACAACTTTGATGAAGACTATACAGTCCAATTCATAGCGTATCTAGGTCAAAAGTCCGGATTACAGAACCAAAATCTCACAGTCAGGCTAGTTAACCGCATTATCCGTAAACGATAATAACTCAGGCTACTGAAGTCCGATTGGGGTGTTTTCAGTTGCATTGGAAATATAGAACATAGGGTTAAAACTTTCATGTTTTGACTAAAAGCTAGTTCAGTACGCATCAAGGTAAACAAACACAACCAACTTAGTGTACTGTCAAAACTGTCCACTGAATTTACTCCTATGGCAGTCAGGGTATTTTCATCTTTTCACAGGATATGTTAGTCCGATTGAGCTGAAATTTTGTAGGAAACCAGAAAATACCATTCTATACAACTTTCATGTTTTGTACTAAGCCTAATTCGGCCTCTAACATAATGAATTGGAACCAGGCAGAACAGGGGAGGTGCAAAACCGAAAATCTGGAATTTATGCCTACAAGTGCTAATCTTCATAATTCTAGCTTAAAACACTACCTCACTTCCTTATCTACACTTATTCCCATCATACTCCATCTAAACAAGAAGAAATATGGGTGATCAACACAAACCCTAACTCACCAATTCTCCCAAAATCACCACAACTACTTCCATAGCTACCAATTTGATCAAATCATGAGTTATATAACAACTTAAACAAAAGTAAAAGAGCCAAAGATAAGGGACAGCCAAAATACCTCAAGAACAAGCTTTCAAAGGATATCCTCCACCTCTCTTAGAAATTTTTGGTTCCTTAAGCTTCCCAAGCTCTCAAACTATTGATTAGTCGGTTTAGTTTTTCCAGTTTTCACTCAAATGGTTCAAACTGAAGATAGATTGAAGTTGTTTCTCTTGCTCTCTATCTCTCTCTTAAGCTCGGCCAAACCAGGGGAAAATGGTGAATAAATGGAGCCAATGTGAAGATATGAAGCAAAGAAAATTGGCTTGGTCAAGGAACCATAGGTGGCCGACACTTGTCACCACCAAAACCAACTAAAATTTTGTTTTCTTTTCCTTGCATTTTGGGTCAATAATTTCAGCTATAAGGCTGAGGATGAGGGAGATATTTTGCAAAAATATCAAGGGTATGTGGTGGTAGGAAAGTGGTGGGTTCAATCGGTAGTGACCAATACTCGTCAGTTTGAGCCGATTTTTCTTAAATCGCGTATACTAGGGTTTTTACCTTCTAATCACTAACTTATTATTATCACTTCTAATCATATAATATTTTCTCATCCAAAAGTCACTCTTACCTACCAAATTTGATCCTCACTCCGTACCGAATAGTCACACTACGGAAAAACGTGAAAATCCAAATTCGCTCTAACTTGAAAACGAATAACGAAAACCCTTATTTCTATATTCATTTACACTTATTGTGGAGTGATTGGGTAGTAGGCCATAATAAATGAATAATTTCCAAATAAAAGGGCATATTTAAGAATAACGTGAGGGGTTTTACAATTCCATAAATTGAATTTAGGGTTTCGGTTGAAATATGAAAAATTTGAGAAAACAGTCAGTCACAAGTGAAACTAGGGTTTTGATTAGACTTTTAGGATTTCTATTCTTTTAAAACAAAATAAGGTTTTAAATCAAACCTAAAGAAATAACTTTAATATCTTCTTTGAAACAAAATAATGTTTTAAAATAAAAAATAAACTAAAGAAACCGTAATATCCTCTTTGAGACTAAACAAAAGATGATTCTAAAAGGTGGGGTTTCACAGCAATAATTTCTTCAAGCACTAATTTGGTTGTTGGAGAAAACATCTGTTCCTCTGGTTTGTGCTGTTGCTTTAGGATTGATGGTACAAGAAGGCTGGTCCAGATTTCTGAAAGGTTGTCATTGTTCATGCCTGGCAATATCTGAAGCAATTCTTGCACGGTGTAGGCTTTGACAATAGTGTTCTTTTTTTGTGGTTGGCCATGATATTGTACATCATAGGAGCGAACAAAGCACACAATTGTATGCTTGTTAATAGATTTTGCAAGTTCCAAATCTAAAGACACTCTTTGTATAATTTGTTCAGCATAGTAATTGTATCAGATTCTTTATATTTGATTGACAGCATGTTACAATATTTACACCATGGCATCAAAAGAAAGTATATTATTAAACATGTTGTAACTTGCTAGTCAGCATGGTAGAAAATTTACAGCATACCAGTAATAGTAAAAGATTATTCAATATACTGTAACTTGTTAGTCAGTATGGTAGAAAATTTACAGCATACTAGTAAATTGATTCATGATAACGATAAAGATGAAGTTCAAATTTTTAATTCTATTTGCTTGGTTTGTCTTAAAGGAAAAATAGCTGTTACAGAGGAAAAATTGGTCATGTAGTCTATGTAGGTTGACAATTTAAGTTTTTCTAAACTTACGCTTTGATATGCATCCTGAAGCTGAATAGTAGTATAAGGAATCAGCTTTTCAGCATCAGAAGTATAGACAGTGCAGTTGATGCTTCCAATCTGGTCAATCAGCTTAATTCCAATATGGCATCTGAAGTATTATGAAGTTAGTTTAGTACCAAAGCTGAAAAATGTAATATGTAACATAATCTACTATTTTCTAATTTTTATTGATATTGTGTCACCTTAGTTCAACATGAGTGGATTCATTGCATGATGGGCAGGTTATAATCCATTCTGTTTGAGCATTAACATTCTTGTGACAATTCAAGCAAGCTGTGAACTAACACTTTGGTTGTCCAGGAATGTAACTTGTAGTAGCTCGGATCCAAGCAATTGTTTTGCTGTAGAAAAATATTCAGTGTTATAAATTTTGAAGGATTTTAGCAAAATTAGCAGCATCAGTTTATTAAACGTCAGTATACTGATCATTATAACTGATAAATGTGTATCTGCATGTGTGTGAATGGAACTTATAGTATCAAATGAAGCCAGTACAATACATATCTCTTAATGTCTTCATCCTTTGGAGGAGGAAGCAAGATGGAAGGATCTTTGTATGTTTTTGCCTCAAGTAGCTGTTTCAGTTCTTGTTTGTGATCAAGATACCTAAACAGAAGAAAGTTAGATATAGATAGCTATATGCCAATAGTTAAGGGTTTAAATAAACAGATTTTATTCACCATTGATTAAGCTGCATTTGTGGATTAGAGGAGGATTGTAAAGGAAACAAGATGATAATCGAGAGGTTAAGGAAAGAGCTGAAAAAAGAAGCACAGAGTTAAAAGATAATATATGTATGACAATAATTGCTAAACTTTAATTATCTATGTAAAATGTATGCTTACAGTTAAAGGTTGTCACTTTAACCCTCATTGCTATGATTAGTGGTGCCGAACCAATGTTGTTCACAATTTTTGTGCCATCATTTTTTTCAAACTCATTCTAAAGAGTAAGTAGCATCAGCTTTTTTCTTCAAAAAAAAGGAAAATAAGTTACAGCAGAGCATTTACGAATTTTCTAAAGTTATATTCAAGCTCATAATAATAGTAGTTTACTGTTCATTGACAATCACAAAATCTCTTGTTGTGTTGTTGCTCTGCTGTTTCTGAGGAAAAGTATGTATAACAACTGCCTTCACATCTGTGTTAAGAAATAGAAATAATGAGTTCACAATAGTTTTGTTCAACATAGAAACAGTGTTGCTATAACTAATAAGGTAGGTATGAAATCTGAATTTGTATTGGTAACTTACTTTGTAGATTTTCTGTGTCAGCATTTTTATGCAGATCATTAAACTGAGTGAGTTCAAATGGACATGGTAGTGCTGGTGGAACTGGTTCTTCATAAGGCTCAATCAAAGTATCATTGTTAATAGCCCATGAAAATAGATAATCATCAATTCTGAAGTTGACAGAAGTATCCATTAGTGAATCATTTGAAATATAATATCTCCTAAATGGCAAAAACATGTGGTAGAATTGCCTAATGCAAGTATCATAAAGGACAGTAGATACTCTTGTTCCCTATTTATTGATATATAAGAGACATTGTTATCTAGCAATTAAGCTGACCAAAAACAGGTAGATATTATAAAGTATGCTATACTTGAGAGTCAATCAACAAGAATCGACGAAACTTTTTTGTACGGTGCAGTACGTGCTACATGTACATTTCCTCTTTCAACAACTTGAACAAGCACAGTCCATGGTCCAGTTTGTGATGACCCCACCCCCCTAGGGCGTACCCTAGGGTTTAGCGAGTCGCCTGCCCAGCTCTCGCCAGGATTCACTCACTCATAACTCAAGAAAACTAACATACATCCATAGAAAATAAATAACACATCCACTTTAACTTCATATAAACATTGATGCTCAAATCCAGATACAAAGCTTCTACATACCAAAATACTTCAAAGTATTTACAATTCGAGTACAATCAAGCCTAGTCGAGTACTAGCATGAGTACAAATTCAAAATTCAAAACAACTAGACTACGCTAGTCTATACACGTCTCACGTCTCGCTCGTACCCCCTGTAAGGAAAACAAATAACGTGGAATGAGCTAAAAATCCAGTGAGATTCCAAATAGCAAGTTGACCATTATTTAAATGTGCAAGTATCACGTAGCAACGTAATGAGTATGAAAAGTTCATAAAAGTGAGCAATAACGCTTCAAGTAGCAAATCTCAAAATGAGCAAGTGTAAAGTTTTCTTTTAAAACGAAATAATAACACGATAAGTATGAATCATTCCAAGGTATAAAGATACGGATGGCTCTCAGGAGCCAAATTCCCATTTCATCACCAGAGCTTGATCAAGTAATAGTTGACACTCCGTCAACTTTCAAGTAAGTAACCAATCCAGTAGAGTACCACTTAAACTACTCTCCGTCCACCATCCAAACCCCCTACTAGGCCCAAAATCCTCAATAAACACTGGTGGTAATACTCGAGTATACCGATTAGTCGAGGAGATATCACTCCACTCGACAAAACAAAAGACTCAGGGTTCGTTACCCAATCGACCAAGCCCTGGTTGGCTCGACTCGAGTAACTCGCCACAGGGTTTCTGAAATTCCAGGAAGTGCACACCATATATTCAAATATATGAAATCCATTGCAACAATAAACAAGTATATCTCATATTAGGGCAAGTGCGATAAAGTACACTCTTGCCTGATCAAACAAATGACATATCATTAAATCACATTGGTCAAGTATTGAAAACAAGTGTCCAGTTCAATCAGGTAGTTGAAAGCACTCACCAAAGGTCTAGTGCCTATCAAAAGTCACGTTCAGGTCCAACTCCTTGGTTGGAGTCCAAATCTGAAATAAAATATCATTTACGAATGTAAAACTCTCTAGAGTTCGAAACATAGGAGTTTCGTTTCAAAAAAACCAAGTAAATGTAACTCGTTTAAGTAGTATTCAAGATACTTGTCAAATTTGAAAAATTCATGCTCGCTTTTCAAACTGTGAGACTTGGTAACAATTATACTTGGAAATACCATTTGAGTCAAAAGAACGAGGAAAACGTATTTCTATTAGTCGTTGTTTCCATTTTCCCAAGGGTACAAGATCGGCCAAGTTCTAACTTATATACCTTGATAAAAGAAGACGCAAATATCCTAGATGGTTCAAGTGGTATTCGTTCTCAAATCCTTACGCAAGTCGCGAGTATATCTACCTAACCCTCGAGCGCAAATTTGGGCAGCATGCCCTTTGTATTTACCTATTCATTCTTTTCCTCAACCAGTCCCAATGTCACACACAAAATAATCTCATTTCACTAGCCGTTCAATAGGCTCAAAGTCATACAAGGACAAAATAAAGCTAGGAAAATGTCCGGAAATGAAGTTTAAGTCATAAAACAAAAGACAGATTTGATGTCGCTTAGTGTATCGGACACAACCAAAGCTACGCTTATCGAATTGGTGTGAAATTTATACTGTTTTGAAGCTAAGATAAAGGGCTACAATTTTGATGAAGACCACTCAGTCCAGCTCATAGTGTATCCAGGTCAAAATTTTCAAGGGTTAAATACCAAAAACCCCCCTGTGGTTTGCCTAATGTTCCCTTTACCTCCCTATGGTTTGGAAACCTACAATTTGACTCCCTGTCGTTTCAACTAAAGTGTATTTTACGGAATTTCTGTTAGATTTTCACTTTAGGTGAAACGACAGGGAGTTAAATTGTATATTTTCAAACCATAGGGAGGTAAAGTGTACATTTGACAAACCACAGGGGGGTTTTTGGTACTTAACCCAAAACCCTTATAGAGGGGCAATTTTGTCATTTTCCTTTCAGACGTTAGTTTAGATGTTTTCCGTTAGACTTTTACTTTAGTTGAAACGACAGGGAGTCAAATTGTAGGTTTCCAAACCATAGGGAGGAAAAGTGAACATTAGGCAAACCATAGGGGGGTTTTTGGTATTTAACCCTTAAAATTACAGAACCAGAATCTCACAATCAGGCAAGTTATCCGCACTATACGTAAATGACAATAACTCAGGCTACTGAAGTCCGATTGAGGCATTTTTAGAGCCGTTGGAAAGCTAAGACATAGCACTACAACTTCTGTGTTTTGGCCAAATACTAATTCAGTATAGATCAGGGTGAAAAAAATGTGGTCAGATTGGTGAAATGTCAAAACTGGCCACAAAGCTCTACCTATGACAATCAGGGGTATTTTTGTCTTTTTACATGATACAGTTCTCGGATTGAGCTGGAATTTTACTGAAAGGTATAAAATATCATTCTATACAACTTTCATGTTTTGTACTAAACCTAATTCAGCCTTCCTAATGGTCAAACAGAACCGGTCAGAACAGGGTATCTTCAAAACCGAAAACTGGAATTCATGCAGTCCAATGCTAATTTTCTTATTTTTGGCTTGATTCACTACTTCAACTTCCTATACAAGATGATAACCATCATATACCATCCAAACAACAAAAATTATAAGCGAACCATTCAAACCCTAACTCAAAATTCATCACCACAATCATCCAAAATCACTTGAAGTAGGCATCACAAGCAAGATTACAAGTTACTACTCAACTTAAGCAAGACTAAGGGAAATAAATGTGATGGACAGCCAATATACCTCAATAAAATGGCTTGAAGAGTTATCCTTCACCTTTTCTTGTGATTTTTAGCTCTTTAAGCTTCCCAAGCGCTCAATTTGCAAGTTAATCGGTTTAGTTTTCTTGTTTTCTGACTAAAACAAGCAAAACCCAAGATGGATTTAGAGCTTTCTTTCTCTTGTTTTCCTCACAAAGCTCACAGCTACAAACTGGAAAAATGAAGAAGAATGAAGCTCCAAGTTGGTTTTATGGTTTAGTCATGGTTTGGATCAAAGGTCCTTGGATGGATGCCACTTGTCCACACAAGATCACATCTCACTTTTTTTTCTTTTCCTTGGGTTTTTGGGTCAAATATTTCGGCCCCCTTGATCAGCTTTAGAGCTGATATTTTGGCTCTAATAACAATGAGATTAACTTGCTAAAAATATTGGTCAAATGGTATGTTCAATCGGTAGTGAACGACACCCGTCGGTTCAAGCCGTTTTTCTTTAAATCGCGTATACTAGTGTTTTGTCTTATAATTCACTAACTTATTATTATTACTTATAATCACACATTTAATATCATCTAAAACTCACTTTTAATCACCAAATTGGATACACACTCCATACCGGATAGTCACTATGAGGATTCACAAAATTCATTTATTTTAAAAAATCCTATTTCGAGCTTATTTAATCATGTAATTGTCCATTTATTCCGAATATCATTTTCTAGCCCTATTGAACTTAATTACATGGAAGTATAGCTTCAAAATATTTTTAAAGTGACTCGTTTCAAAAAAAATTAATTTCCGAAAGCGCGTTTAGTGAAATTAGTGAAAATAGTATTTGGAAATTTTAACCGTTGGAGAGTACAATATGTTTCAAACATTGGAGACTTGTACTATGGACCTAAATTAGGTATTTTAAAGTTTAAGTAATCAGGTGATAGTTAGTAGTACTATCGTTATAAGAATTTCTTGGAAGTTTCGATTTATCGCACTTAAATTGGAAATTCGCATTTTTGCGCGCGCGATTAATTGGGAGACTATAGATCTTCATTTTATATCTTTAAGAGTGGATAATAATAGTATGAATATAAGTATATTGGAGGTTTAGTGCACTAGTGAAATGAACGCGAGAGGAATCGAGCACAAAATGCGCGCGTACGCGCACTATTGAAGAGTTGACTTTTGCACCAATTCTAACCACACAAATAAAGCTTCCTTAGGAAGCCAAATTAGATCAAAACACTCTCTCTCTTCCTCACAAAGTGGCCGGCCATCAGCTGCAAAAAAAAAATAACCTAAGGAGTTCCTCATTGTTCATCTTTAAATCTTGCACAAATCATCTCCAATTCCTTCCAAATTTCACACACACTTAGCTTAATACTTGGAGATCATCTTAAGCTACAAAAAGGAGGAGCTTTTCACGGTTTTCTTGAGCTAAGAGAGGGCCATAATTCTGCCTTTGTTCACCAACACAAGTAAGTGACGATCAACCCTCAAATTCTTGGCCTATGGAAGTTGATTTACACTTATGAGCTTAAATATTCATGTGGGTGGCTTGTTATTGTTGGAAAATTTTGAATGTGGGCTCTATGAACTCCCACTCTTGGATTGATGGCTGATGTGATGCTTGATGATGGATTTAATGTTGGTTTAGTGCTCAAATTGGTAGATTAATGGTGCATAGCTAGTATAAACTTCAAGGAGTGCATGGATGTAAAGTTTCCAATTCTGCCCCTATTATGATCGTACCATATATTGTATAGATGGTGTATAAAGTTTCATAAAAAAATATTGAGTTTTGGTTGGTCAACTGGATTAACCTCGCAAAGCTAGCAAACCTGGAAAAATTTCCCTGTAATGCTCAGACAGCCTTCTTGTTTCGTCCATAACTCTGTGCTCCGACGTCGAAATCAAGTGCTGTCAGTGGCATTTGAAACTAAACATTCCCAGATTTCCAACAGTATAAAATGTAACCCCTAATTCCACTCGACTATCCCATACCAACTGTTTAAAGATGACTGTCCTGTTTCTTTGTTTTCCCGGAACGAAGTTTAGAAGCTGTAACTTGAGGCTCGAATTTGAGCTAGTTGTGTGCTGAATTTCAAAACAATTTCTTCTGTGAAATTATATTTTTATGAATTTATTTTCCAACGCCACCAACCATGCTCAATTCTGAGTTCAATTGAGTGATTTGTGATCAAAATACTAAACCTGCCCTGTTCTTGAAAACCCTAAATTTTGGGCAGAATTGATGCTAGACTTGGTATGGACTTGCCAATTGAATTTCTTGGAGTTAAAACACTTACGAAATGTACCATGAATGTTCCTTAGGCTTTTCCTACCCAAATGAACCATGTTTGAAGGATTTTCCTTGGCCAAATGTTTGGAATGGAAAACAAAAAGCTCAAGGCAGTTTTGCCTTAGGATTTTTCGAAACTTTGGTTGTTTGGTTGACTGCCTTCCCGAAGGTATTTTTCCATGAAATTTGATAGAGGGATACCCTTTATATAGGAGTATTATATTACCAAACTTGGTGCCCATCCGAGTCCATTTCAGTGCTCGACTAAATTACCAAAGTTCATGACTCGAGTTTGGAAAACCCTTGTTTCACAAGTGAATTTTGGTAACTTTGAGTTGCCATATCTTAGTGCTCAAAACTCCATTTCTTGTCCCACTTGCTTTGTTATAAACTTGGATTGCAACTCTAATAGAGTTCCAAATTTCAAAAGCTAGTTCCAATCAAGTGAATTTTGCCGAATTTTCAAAATTGGCCAAACACCAACTTAAATCTGCCTTATGAACCAAAACTGTGACTTTGAGCTCATTTTTGAATGTTTTCCATTTGGAATCTTAGAAAAGTGTATTCCAGGAACTTTTAGTACTTTGGAAGAGGTTTCCAACGGTACCAAGTTTTCCAATTTTTGACATGTGGAATGTGAGATACGATTTTTCAAAATATCATATCAAAACTGAAATTTTTCGAATTTCAAGAAAATGGAGTTTTTCAAGTATTCCTTATTCCTTCGATAGTACTTGAACATTTATGCTTGATTTCCAAGATAAAAAAAATCGATTGCTCTTGTACTTTAAGAAACTCCACTTGAATCTCGATTTGCGAGTAATTGAGGTTCATTTTCATGAAATTTTCCTAGATTGTACTAGTGCACAATCTTCCTTGATAATTGGGATGTATGAATGATAATTCACTATTATTTGCTCAGGCGCACACGAGGACCTTCAAGAGGATCCCACGGTGGAAGCTTGAACCTCCAAGTGACACTTTTGCTATTGACTCACAGTGAGTGTCAAGTGTGTGTATTATGTGATATATCTGCAAAGTGATAAGTGTTATATAAATTGAGATTTTGAAACCTTTGAGTCGAGTGTGTACTTCATCACACTCGTCCTCATTTAAACGAAGTGAACTTGAGTTCGTGAAGTAAAGTGCTTACTTGCTTAAGTAACTTGTTAAGTGAATATATGTGAAGTATGTAAGTGATTATTTATGCTGTGATTGCATAAGTCGTTGGAGTGAAACTCCTCGATACAAACGTGTAAAAGTGGGGGATGTCCAAACTTTCTTATTGGCTAGCCTTGGACTCGAGCCAGCATGGGCTTGGTCGAACTCCTCAGTGATCCATGAGATTTCATAAGCTCGACCTATTGAGAGGTCTTGCTTGGCATACTCGCTGAAGTATCACCTCATAAATGTATTGCGGGCCCGGTGTGGTATGTAAGGTTGAGAAGGGGAAGTGTAAGTGATGTTTCTATGGATTAAACCTACCCGGTTAATGGAGTGTCAATGCGTGGAGGTTCGTGATCGTGTAAGTGGAAAATAGCTCCTGAGAGCTCCCATATCTTTGAGTTGTTTTTGTTTACTTTTCAGTAAAGTGCTCTTTATTGAATGGTTATTGTTTTAAATTGATTAATTTGGGAGTGTTACTTGAACTACGTGCTTGCATGTGTGTTCTTGGCCTCACGAGCGTTTTACTCACCCTATAGATTTGTTTTCCTTAACAGGAGTGGACATGGGTTGAGATATGGAAGAACCTTTTTTGTGATATTTTGTAATTGGGCCCCAGTGTTAGTGGCCAAGTATTGTGGCTACGAAAAATTTTGGTATTTGGGATGTATTTTGGAAACCCATCATAAGGATTGAATAATGGTTATGTGTTGTTAAGTTTGAAAACTTCCGCACTATTTGCAATTACTTTATCTAGTTGTAATTTAGTTTTGTATTAAGCTTGAATGGGATTTTACGTGATTCCTAGCGAGAGCTGGGTAGGCATCCCGTGGATACCCTTTGGTTCGCCTTAGGGAGAAGTGGGGGCGTCACAGTTGGTATCAGAGCGCTAGGTTAGAGATCTATATGGGAGACATATTAGATACTCTACCCTTAAGACCTGAGACCGGATAATGAAGTTATACCTTAAGAGGTATTTGGGGCATACTAGTGATTGGGCTAGGCATGCATAAATGACATCTGAACTAGATAGTGATTTAATTTCTAACTCGAAAGGTGTGATTATTTTGCAGGGATGGAAAACGAAAATGGGATTCCCGCAGCTGACGGGAATGGCCATGCGAATAGTCATGTAGTGCCCCCTATGTGATACCCCAACTTTTAGGATTATCTTTTGTTTAGTCTCAAAGAGGATATTACGGTTTCTTTAGTTGATTTTATTTTAAAACATTATTTTGTTTCAAAAGAAGATACTAAAGTTATTTCTTTGGGTTGGATTTAAAACCTTGTTTGTTTTAACAGACTAGAAACCCTAAAAGTCCAATAAAAACCCTAGTTTCACTTGTGACTGGCCGTTTCCTCAAATTTTTTATATTTCAACTGAAACCCTAAATTCAATTTATGGAATTGTAAAATCTCTCATGTTTTTCTTAAAAATACCCTTGTATTTGGAAATTACTAATTTAGAATAGCCTTACTACTCAATCACCCCACGATAGGTGCAAATGAACCTAGGAGGTAGGGTTTCACTTTTCGTTTCCAAGTTAAGAGCAAATTAGGGTTTTCGCGTTTTTCCATAGTATGATTATTCGATACGGAGTGAGAATCAAATTTGGTAGGAAAAAGTGACATTTGGATGAGGAAATATCATATGACTAGAAGTGATAATAATAAGTTAGTGATTATAAGTTAAAAACCCTAGTATACGCGATTTAAGAGAAAACGTGTCACACCGACGGGTATCGATCACTACAGATTGAACCCACCACTTGACCACCACTTTTTTACTACCACATATCCTTGATATTTTTGTAAAATATCCCCCCCTCATCCTCAGCCATGTGACTGAAATATGTGGCCCAAAATGCAAGGAAAAGAAAGAGAAATTTGGATGGCTTTGGTGGTGACAAGTGTCACTCACCTATAGTTTCTTGCCAAACCTTTTGTCTTGTCTTCTTATATTCCATTTCAGCTCATTTTCCTTCATTTCCTTCTGTTTTGGTCGAGCTCAAGAGAGAGAGAAAGAGAGAGCAAGAGTTTCATCATTTCATCTTGATTTGCATCATCCAAGTGAGGAAACAAAAATTCTAAACCGATTAAGTTGTTATCTAGCTCAAGTGCTACCTACCGGTGTAATTTTCTTGAGGAACAAAGACCTTGAACCCTTGTTTCTAGTTGCCTTGGAAAGGTATACATGCTAGAACCTTGATTCTCCGATTAAATTCGTGATTTGTTGCTAAATATGTCACATATGGTTGAATTATTGATGTATGTGGTGAAATAGAGGCTTGGATCATGATTTTCCATTTTATTGAAATTTTTACAGCTTTCCTATGATTCTTCTAATGCTTAAAATTTGGGGCTTTGATGTTTAAAGTTTAATATGGGAAGTTAAGATGGTGAAGCTGTGACAGCCCCACTTTCCCCTTAGGCGAACCAGAGGGTTCAGCAGATCGCCTGCCCAACTCTCGCCGGGACTCAATCGTTCACTCACACAAATCAGAAATAGAACCACAAGAAAGAGCAAAACGAGGATCTAAAACTTACAACAAAACTTATATACATTGCTATCTCAGAAAGAAGTACAACCGTTGAGAATACAAAAGTTCTCAAGTCACCATACAACCACTAGGGCGAGAACCAAAATAAAACCAAAACTAGACCCAGCCAGTCGATACAGAGCTCTCGCCCCTGCTCGCCTTCCCCTGCTAAGGAAAACAAAACTAAACGGGTGAGCTAAAAGCTCAGTGAGGTTCCGAACACATAGGCAACGAGGAGTTCAATGCATTCATTACATGTTACCAATAATTCAAAATACAAATACAAAAGAAAGCGATAAACACATTCATTAAAAGGATACGTGCTCACAAGGAGCCATTCGTTCATTCTTTCGTTCATTCATTCTCCTTTCGTTCCCTTATACCTTCAATCATTTGAAAATGCATTTTAGATAAGTAAAACCCGCATTCATTCATTCGTTCATTCATTCATTCATTCACCAGGCTCCACCAACCTCCACCAACCTACAAGGTAATACTCGAGTATACCAAACGTTCACCCAGGTCCCAAATCGCCCGACCGAGTCCGCTTCTGGCTCAAGACGACCGGTGACAAGGGGCAGTGGCCAGTTCAGCCAAAAGGCTTACATTCATGCACAAATAACATTTCAATCGTTCAATCATTGAAAACTTTACAATCATTTAGGCCGAGTGCGATAAAGTACACACTTGCCTAGAAAACTCGTTTTAACAATCATTGAAAGCATTTAACATGTTATCAATCATTCATACCAGCCATATAATCATGAAACATAACAAACAAGGAGCACTCACCTATACACGCAAAATAACGTCCACTTCTCAATCACCAATGAAACCTAAAATTAAACAAAGAACACATTACAATCCATCTAGCATGATTTGGATGAAATCAAGGATTATAAAGTATCAATAGAGCATTTGGATCTGTGGACGGGAATTACTAGGGTTCATAAACCAACCGTGAAACCAAACTCAAAAGGTTATGAAATTTCCGGCAGAAAACACTTTAACCAACGACAAATCGAAATCCAATAAGGTAAGCTAAGAAGTATTGTTTCCAGAATCGTTTATGTAGCTCAAAATCAATAGACTATATGCCTTGATGAAAATCATGAAAAGGTGGCAAAACTATCTCACTTTCACTCTTAAAACTTCACTTAAAAGTTATTCACTTGTGGCCGAGAGAACCCTAGGTCAACCTCTATATTTTGGTAAACAGTAAGTAAACGTTTGGAATTTCAACCCAAAGAGGTATTAGGTTTTAGAATGGTAAAATGATCATTTTATTTGCCAAGCGGAAATATACAGGTTCAAATAGAAATTTAGCCCTCGGCCACCTTTTGAAAGAGCCGGTAACATTTTCAGTAAATACGTCCAATTCGTCACAAAATACATTCGCAAAATCACTTTAACTTGCTCCCATTACAAGAAGATAAACGGACGGCATATCCCTTGTGTTTACCTATTTTCCAGCCATTAATGGCTTCATTATTTTTCTCAAATCAGTCCCAACATCTCATATAGAATAATCTCATTTCCAAAAGCCGTTCACTAGGCTTAAAGTCATATAAATACAAAAATCAAGCTAGAAACATTTTCGGATAAAAACAGTTTTTGACATCATTTTGCGGTTTTGGCACCATTGGCGCTACGATTATCGGATGGAGGTGCAAGACACACCGTTTCGAAGCTAACCGATAGGGCTACAATGTTGAAGAAGGCCACTCAGTCCAGTTTGTAGTGAAACTAGGTCGAAATTGACATATATGAAACCAGAATCTCACAAACAGGTTGGCTAACCGCACCATTGTTAAACAGCAATAACTCAGGCTACCGAAGTCCGATTGATGTGTATCTTATGGTGTTTCGAAGCTAAAACACAACCCTACATTTCTTATAAAGACCTCCAAGGCCAAAGCATGCATTTGCATGATCAAAAATGGAAAACTACACAAAAACAGAATTCTGGGCGCGAAACAGGTTTCATGGACAGTCAAGGGTATTTCGGTCATTTCACATGCTACAGTGGTCGGATCAAGCTGAAATTTTTCATGAAGCTAGTTTATACTATTGGATACAACTTTCATGTTTTGGCCAAAATCTAATTCAGTAGGGAGCATGGTGAAAAGTCACGGTCAGATTGGGTGAAAAGACAACCCTGTTCGCTGAACTCCTACCTAGAACAGTCTGGGTATTTCCGTCTTATCTCAGGCTACCGAGCTTGGATTGGGCTGAAAATTTACAGGCTACTATAAAACATTATTATATACAACTTTCATGTTTTGTGTGAAGTCTAATTCTGTAACAACCCCACTTTCCCCTAAGGCGAACCAAAGGGGTTAGCGGACTGCCTGCCCAGCTCTCGCCAGGACTACGGATCAGATTAGAGCTATCTATAGCGATCCGGAACTTACAAACGAGCGTAAACGAGTCAAATGGTAAAATAACCCAAAAAAAAAATGAAATCCGGAGTCGGCCATGAATAGTAACCGACCCGTCAGAATCCAACCGAAATAGCTAACAAACATTCACATCTGAACTTTAGCGGTTACAATCCAAAAGGACATACAAAAGTTTTCAAAAGTTGATACATATACACGGTTTGCCAAATCAGAAGAGAAAACGCCCCAAAAGTACACTTAGGGTTTTGATACATGAGCTATACAAAAGATATGTTCAACTAGCTCAATTTGGCAGCCATTTGTCAAAACCAGACCAAAAGGGTTTATTTTCTTGTAAGGAAAACAAAAGGAACAGAAAGGGGTGAGCTTGCGCTCAATGAGATACCAAACAGATAGCATTAAAATCATGGCATTTCACATTTAACAAATCAGGTACATATGTCAGAGGTAAAGCAAAAGAACCAATGATTCAAATCAGAAGGATACGGGTGGCTCTCATGAGCCAAATTTCCCAGCGCAGTACTTGATCCAAACCGGTTGACTCTCCGTCAACGTATATAGAACCAACGCGTCCGTAGAACCCTCTTTACACCGAACTCCGTCCACCAAACACCCCTTTACCGGGCCCGCTCACCGTAACCGAACAGAAATGGTAATACTCGAGTATACCCGGAATCAAGGGTCTCAATACCCAAAATCCCCGAACAGACTACCGTGGTTCGTTATCTAATCGTCCAGGCCCTTGCCGGCCCGACTCGAATAACTTAGCCACAGGATTGAGCTCATAGGTCATAGAAATCCGAACAGATGCAGACACAGATAACAGATTCAAATTTTCCATAGTAGATTGGCATATGAACAGACTAGAGAACGAGTGTGATAAAGTACACCCTCGTCTCGAACAAATAAACAGATTGCAGAGCAGAAATCAAGTTAAACAGCAATGGAGGGGAGTGGTACACTCACAGGCTCAACTTCAAAAGTTTCACTTCAGATTGGCCTTAATCGCCAAGAAACCCTAAAATAAACAAAATAAACCAATTGAAGGTTTTACTTCCAGAATCGAGTAAATACAATGCACATGAGGCTCGACTACTAGTCGTATGCCTCGCCAAAATAATTACTAATGCAAGGGTACAAAACATGATTTTTCTTGGAAACGAAAAGGTAACATGAAGACTTAGGCGCAAACAACCCAAAAACCTTTCATTTCCACCAAAAGGCAAATTCAACTTAAAGGAACCAAACGGCCTAGAAAATCGGGCAGCACCTCCCCTATAATTCTTACTTTTCCAGCCATTAAGGCTTCATTATTTCCTCAAATCAGTCCCAACATTTCACACAACAGTCATCTCATTTCCCAAAAGCCGCTCACTAGGCTCAAAGTAGTACAAGTACAAAAGTTAGCTAGAAAATGACCGGAATGAGAGCGAGCCCTAAACATGTAAACAAGTACATGGAGACTCGATAACGAGTCATAAATCCATACCAATTTTAATCCTAATAGGGTTTCATATGCATAAATAAGCATCATAGGCAACCAGAAATTAAGAAATGGCATTAGCTTAGGCCTTAACAAAAAAAACAGTTTTCGTCATACTTTTGCGGTAATGACACAAAATGCGCTACGCTTATCGGATGAGGGTGTAAGACCCACCATCTCGAAGCTAAAAGTCAGGGCTACAACAATGTAGAAGGCCACTCAGTCCAAATCCTAGCACAACTAGGTCAAAAATGCAGAATACCACAACCTGAACCGTAATTGCAGGTTTACAAATCACACAAAACTGTAATTAGTCTATTTCAGTCTACACAAGTCCAAATGCATTGATTCCAAAGGCATATGAAAGATAAGACATCAAGCTACATTTCATCAGAAGACACCATCATCAAAATCTAAAGCAATTCCAGTCAAAATAGACAATTACTATCGCAGTTCGCACATTCTGTTCACCCAGAACAGCAACAGTAAAAACGGCATAACTCACTCTACACTACTCCAAATGCCCTGAAATTTTGCAGGCACTTCAAACTCATCAATATATACAACTTTCATGTTTTGAGCAAAGTCCAATTCGGCCTCTATCTATGACCTAAAATTTCGGACAGAATGTTCAACCAAGAACCCTAATTTTCCAGAAATTCTTCCAAATTCAAAATTGATTGCAATTTCCTATCATATGCACCTACTAGAGCCAAAGCCCCTTATTACCAACCATCAAAAACAACCACACCATCAAGACCATATGAAACCAGAAAATTCCTCAAAAAATAAAAAACTCAACCAAATCACTTCAAACCAAGAAATAATCCACAATTTCTAGCACAATAGCCACCATTAGGCATAAAATAAGCATCATTAGATATAGGAGGGTGTTCATAGACCACTTACCAAGTAAACAAGAGAGAGGAAGATGTTGGACACCTTAAGTCTTCAAACAAACTTCACTAAACTACTTACTAGCACCCAAGGGAGGAATTTTATGGAGTGAAATCAAGATCAAATGGTTGGATGATCACATTCAAGCAAAATGGAAGCAAGAATCTTGAAGAATTTTCCTTTCTTCTTAGCTCAAGAAAGTCGGCCACAAGAAGGTAAGAAATGGTAAGTTTTTTTCAATTTTTGTGAGATATTTACTCAAATAGTCAAAAGGTCAAAAAATGAATAGTAACTCTTAAGTTACTTCCAATCCCATGGTGACACTTGGCACCTTAGTAAATGCAATTCAATCCTTTGGTCACCTCTCACATCAATCACCTCACACTCCTTTACTTATCCATTAACACCCGATAAATTTTTCACAGTATTCGGAACTTAACCTAATTGGCCGAATTTTTCCGAACTTTTTGCACTAGTGGGTCCCACGTCCTTTCTATATCCGTAATTTTTTTCAAAACTACCCAATGCTAGGAAAATCATCTAAAAACTATAATTACTCATAAAATCCACCAAGAAAAATATTCTAAGCCAGAAAATGCAAAAATTATGCAATTAAGGGGTAATAAACCCTAGGAAAAAAATATTAGGGTTTTACGGGTTCTCACAAATTCGGCCTCTAACATGGAGCACTAAAATCGGACAGAATAGGGCTACAATTTTCCAGAAATCTAGAATTCATGCATTCAAGTGCTAATCTTCCCCAAAACAACATCTAAAAGAACTAAAAACCACTAATAAGCAATTAATTGAAGTGAAGAGGAAGTTTGTAAGCAAGGTACCTTGACACCTCAAGAAAGATGATAACTTAGGGTTTTTCTTTCACAAATATCTCCACTAGAAGCTTTAATCCTCCTTAATAAGTAACTTTGATGGAGTAATCTACACTTTTAATGGTTGGAAATCAAGATTGGAGCAAGGGATTGAAGTACAAGATGAAGAATTTCCTCTCTTTTCTCTCCTCAAAATTTCAGCCAACAAGGTGAAAAATGAAGAAACATTTGGTCAAAATGGATGTTTAGTAAAGTTAAGAAAAGTTAGTCAAAGTCCCCATCCAATGGTTTCATGACACTTGTCCCTCTCATTAATGTCATGCCTAACTTTTTTTGTCTTTCTCACACGTATCCACTTGGTACCTCTAAATATCTCATAACACCCGGTAAATTAAACCCAGTATCTAAAACTTAACCTAACTGGCCGAATTTTTCGCACTAGCGGGTCCCTATACGCTCTTAATTTCTCAAAAACGAACCGATACTAGAAAAATCATTTAAAAACTATATTTACTCATAAAATTGATCTAGAAAAATGTTCTAAGAAAGAAAATGCAGAAAACGTGCAATTAAGAAAAGTACGGGTCCTCACAGAAGCAAGCCAAAAATAAAGAAATTTGCATTTGATTTCAAGAATTTCCAGATTTCAGGAACTTGAAAATTCAGTTCTGCCCGGCACTATTACTCATAGTTAGAGGCCGAATTAGCCTTATGTTAAAACATGAAAGTTGTATATAATGGTGGTTTATAGGTGCCTACAAAATTTCAGCTCAATCGGAGCAACGTAGCCTGTGAAAGGACCAAAATACCCTCACTATTTTAGGATGTTTCCAGTGTTCGTTTTGGTCAGTTCATCTAGTTTATCATGTTTATTCACAAGGATCCGTGCTGATTTAGCCATTTACCAAAACATGAAAGCTTGAGTACCCTGTCTTAGCTTTTCAACTCCACTAAGAACGTCTTAAACGGACCTTGGTAGCCTGAGATATGACCATTCTAGTGCAGTGCAGTTAATTAGCCGTATAGTGGGAAGTTGGCTCTGTAATTTGGGAATTTGACCAGGTTACGCTGGAAATTGGATTAAGTGATCTGCATGAACATTTTAGCCCAATGTCTTAGGTTCGAAACGGTATAAGTTGTACACCAATCCGATAAGCGTAGTATCGGTTGTGTCATTTCCGCAAAAACCCGTCAAATCTGTTTTTGTTTAATATCATTTCCTCACTTGTTACTAGTATGATTGTTGTCCTTATGTTATCTTGAGCCTATTGGATGGCTATTGAAGTTAGATTGTTGTGTGTCTACTTTTGGGTTTGAATGAGAAAAATACTGAAGCCATAAATGACTGTAAAATAGGAAAAATACAAAGGGCATGCTGCCCAAATTTACGCTCGAGGACTAGAGGAATACACTTGCAACTTGAGTAAGGGTTAAGAATGAATATCACTTGAACCCTCTTTTGTAACTTTGGTTATCGATGGTTATACGTTAGAATCTAGCCGAATTTGTACCCTTAGGAAAAGCGGTAATAACCACTATAAACCCATTTTCCTTGCACTTTCGACTCAAAAGTTATTTCCAAGTATACATGTTACAAAATTTTTCAGTTTGAAAAGCGAGCAACCATTTTGTGACTATTCTTCAAGTGAATTTCAATTTGTTGATTCTTATTGAACGAAACGTCTAAGTTTCGAATCTTAGTTATATTTCAAAATTCTCAAACTGAGTTTTATCGCAGATTTGGACTCCGAACCCGGAGTACAACTTGAAAGTGACCAATAACGGCACTATATCTTTTGGTGAGTGCTTTCAAATATCGAATTGCACTTAATACTTGTATTTGATACGTGACCAATGTGATTTCATGTTATATACGTGAAATATTAGGGCAAGAGTGTACTTTATCGCACTTGCCCTAATCAAATTTGATATTGTTCCATGATTTCACTTGAAATGCTATACTTGCATACAAATTTCACCTTGTCTGGAATTCCAGAAACCCTGTGGCTAGTTAATCGAGTCGAGCCGGCAAGGGCCTGGTCGATTAGATAACAAACCCTGGGTAACTAGTAATGTCGAGTGGAGTGTATCTCCTCGGCAAAACGGTATACTCGAGTATTACCACTTTCATTCATGTTTGGCGTTTGGGCCCGGTAAGGGGGTTGATCGGTGAACGGAGATTGGCGTTAAGTGGTGCTCTACTAGATTGGTTACTTATTTGAAGGTTGACGGAGTGTCAACTATTACCTGATCAAGCCCTGATGATGCGATGGAAATTTGGCTCTTGAGAGCCATTCGTATCCTTATACTTTGGAGTGATTACTATTTATTCAATTATCGTTTCTTCTGAAAACTTTTACACTCGCTCACTTTGAAATTTGCTACTTGAAGTATTATTGTTCACTCTTATGAACTTTTGATGCCATTAACTTGCTACGTTGATATTCGTACTTTTACAATGGTTAATTTGTTATTTGGAACCTCACTGGGCTTTTATGTGACAGCCCTACCTTCCCCTAAGGCGAACCAAAGAGGTTAGCGGACTGCCTGCCCAGCTCTCGCCAGGACTAACGGTGCAGTATAAAGCGATCTATCACGTTTGAAACTTATAACGCGCGCAACAAGGCAAAAGGGCAAAATATCCCAAAATAAAAGAAACGAACTCCAGAGTCGGCCATGAATAGTAACCGACCCGTCCGAAATCCAACCAAGCATCGAAATACATATACAACATAACATTAGCCATTTACAAGCCACAACGGCAAGCCAAAACCATTCACTAAGGAAGTACACATTCGATTTGCCTATCAAAAGGAAATGAACCCGTTATACATTAGGGTTTCACTTCAAGAGCAATACAAAAGACATTTACATGCTCAATTCGGCAATTGACTATCCAATCCATTCTCAAAAGTAATTATCACCCTGTAAGGAAAACAAATAACACGGAATGAGCTAAAGCCCAGTGGTATACCACCCAATACGCAATCAAAGTCATATAAGAATGAACTTTCATTTAAAGTGCACAAATGAGCAATGAAGCAAAACGGTAAAAGGATACGGTCGGCTCTCAAGAGCCCATTTCCACGCTTGCAATCTTGATCCAACCTCATTGACTCTCCGTCAATGTTAAAAGTACCAAACCGTAGACCACCCTTTACTTCCAATCCTTTCACCTAACATACCCCAACCGGGCCCGCACTTCATTTCAGTAGTTTTTGGTAATACTCGAGTTTACCGGAACCAAGGGTCTCATTACCACAAGGTTCCCCAGTACAGTCCCCGTGGCAATTCAATCTTCACGACCAAGCCCTCGCCGGCTCGATCCAATTGACTACCAAACGGGGTTGAGCTCAGTAATACAGTAAGGCCGTTGGACATCGTCCAAACGACACCAATTCAGTTTCCATGAAATGGAATTCACCAACCAATATATCAAGTTCAGTAATGCAATAAAACGGTAACCAATCAGTGACAATATCAAAAGAGGTGAGGGCGGTCAAGTACACCCTCACCTTAATCAATTTCCATATCCAAGTAAGCCATCAAGGCATCACATAACATTTAACAAAGCCACATAGTAACAATTTAGTGAGTGGTATACTCACCAAGTGAGAAAGTGGTGTTTCATACACCGTGGTCACCAAGACGTCGTGAGCTACCGTCACGCCCTAGAATCACGCAACAAATGCAATGAGACTCGATAACGAGTCATATAGCAATGCTAAACACAACCCCAATAGGGTTTCATATGCATAAATGTGCATAATAGCAAACCAGAAATTAGAAAATGGCCTTAGTCTTGGCCCCCAAATAGAAAACTGTTTTACACTTATTATGCGGTAATGGCGTCAATTTCACTACGGTTATCGGATGGGGGTGTAAGACCCACCGTTTCGAAGCTATGAAACAGGGCTACAACAATGTAGAAGGTCACTCAATACAGTTCCTAGTTTAACTAGGTCGAAAATGCCAAATACTATACCAGAATTACCAAAACAGGTTTGCAAATCACACAAAACTGTAATTACTATAACTTAGTCTATACAAGTCCAAATGCCAAAATTCCAAAGGAATATGTTAGCTAAGACATCCTGATACATTTCATCAGAAGACACCAACTTCAAAATCCAAACCAAAACCAGTCAAAAAGGCTAATTACTATCGCAGTTTTCGCATTCTGTCCAAAGCAGAACAGCTACAGTAATTTCGTCATAACTCATTCTACATTAATCCAAATGACCTGAAATTTTTCAGGCATCTCAATCACATCAATACCTACAACTTTCATGTTTTGAGAAAAGTCAATTTCGGCCTCTAACCCTATGATCCAAAACCGGACAGAATTGGGGATTTAAGAACCCTAGCTTTTCAATTTTCACACCAAATCCAAAATTGGTTGCATTTATCCACATTTCACATCCACTAGAGCCATTATAGTCCATTGCCAATCATCACAAACAACCACACCATCATAATCCAATTAAACCAGAAAAATCATCATAAAATGGAAAACTTCACCAAATCAATTCAAACCAAGATAAAAACCAGAAATTTCAGCACTCTTATCACTAATAAGCACAACATAAGCATCATTAGGTGTAGTAGGATGTTTCAAGCTTCACTTACCAAAAACCAAGAGAGAGGAAGATGTTGTGCACCTTAGTCCTTCAAACAAAGTTCACCAAATAACTTACTAGCACTAGAAGGAAGAATTTTATGGAGTGAAAACTAAGTTAAGCAAGTGGTTTAGTTGATTTGAGCTAGAAGTTTGCTAGAATGTTGAAGAGTTTTGTCTTTCTTCTTGCTTAGAGAGGGCCGGCCATAAGGAGGAGAAAAATGGTGAATTTTGTGCAATTTTTGGATATTTAACCTTTGGTCAAAAAAGTCAAAATTGTGAATAGTAATTCTTAAAAGGCATCCAATAAGAAGGTGACGCTTGTCACCTTCATAAATGCATTCTTATCTTTCTTTTCTCTCTCCCATCAATCACTTCACACACACTACTTATCTCTTAACACCCGATAAATTTTAAACAGTATCCGAAACTTAACCTTATCGGCCGAATTTTTCCGAACTTTTCGCACTAGTGGGTCCCACGTCCACTATTTACTCTTAATTTTCTAAAATTTCTCCAATGCTAGAAAAATCATCTTAAAACTATAAATGCTCATAAAATCCACTAAGAAAATATTTCTAAGCCAGAAAATGCAGAAAACATGCAATTAAGGGGAAATAAACCCTAGGAAAATAATTAGGGTTTTACGGGTTCTCACATTTTAGCTCATTCCACGCCATTTGTTTTCCTTACAGGGGGTACGAACGAGGCATGAGACATGTACAGACTAGCGTAGTCTAGTTGTTTTGAGTTTTGCTTTTGTACTCATGCTAGTACCCGACTAAGGTTGATTGTACTGGAACTGTAAAAACTTTGAAGTTTTTTTTGGTATGTAGAAACTTTGTATCTGGATTTGAGCATCAATGTATATATTAAGTTGAAGTGGATATGTTATTTATTTTCTATGGATGCACGTTATCTTACTTGAGCTATGAATGAGTGCGTGACCGAGTCCTGGCGAGAGCTGGGCAGGCGGTCTGCCGAACCCTTTGGTTTGTCTTAGGGGAAGGTGGGGCCGTCACACCCTAGGCCTATCTTCTATCGAGCTCTAGGTGGAGGAGCTCGAGTAGGCTATTCACCATCTGACAGATATCCCCGATGTTCGTGTAGGTTGACCTTCGCCTACCCGAACCATCTCGTGCTTGCTTTGGATGATGAGTCTCGTCAGTTAGTGGATCTTAATCGGAATTTACAGGCAGAGGTGGACGAGTTTAGACAGATGGTTAGCGCTCAGGGTAAGAGGATTGTGGAGCTCGAGGAGGTCCTAGAGGGCGAGGTGGCCACATCTACAGTAGTTCGTGAGAAGCTCCAGAGTACTAGGGCTCGACTTACTAGGTTGAGAGAGGAGATCCGTACTCAGGCTTCCGACATCTTGACTGATGCTACTAGGTTAGTGGATGAGGCGATGGAGGTAGTCTAGAGCCCTGAGGAGGAGGATCCTGAGGAGGAGATTCCCCCGGATAGTCCTACTGCGGACTAGGATCCTCGTGGCTGACCTTTTGACTTTTGACTGATACAGTTAGGATTAGTTAGGGTGATGCGAGTGCTGAGGTCATTGTATTTTGCATGTCTGTGTGGCCTATTTTTGAGGCACTTGTTTTACTTTAGTCTTTTGTGACTAAAAGTACTTTTGTGGCACTTGTGTGCTATATTTTGTGAATTTCCCCTGACTTGCTAATTGTATGAAACTTGACATGCTAATGAATATAAATTATTGTTATTTCTAGTATTCGTTTGATTGGCTCTTGTTTCAAGTATCTCCCCGTTTAATTGATTTATTTCTTGCACTAGGCACATCTAGTATTATGGAAGGACTAAGACGTGGTCGAGGTCGTGGGCGTGGGACTAGACAAGCCCAATCTCATGGGAATGACCAGGGTTCGGCAACTGGACCGACCCGAGGGCAGGAAAATATTGAGGATAATCAAGTGGCTACTGCCATTAATAGGATGACTGATATCCTAGAACGACTAGCCAAGAGACAAGGTCCTGGACCGCTTAACCAACTTGGGGGTCAGGATAGAGGAGAGGACAGAGCTCTGGAGAGATTCTTAAAGTTTAACCCACCTAAGTTTATCGGTGAACCCGATCCTGAGGTAGCGGAGAATTGGTTAGAAAGGATGACCAACATATTCGCTACTCTAGACTATTCTGAGGATAGGTGAGTGAATTTTGCTGCCTTTCAATTTGAGAGAGTAGCCCGTGCTTAGTGGGATCTGATAAAATGAAAATGGGAAAGAACTCAAATCCCTTGGACTTGGGATAATTTCACGAGGGAGTTTACTGAAAAATTTCTTCCACCTAAGAAAAAAGGGAGGATGAGTTTATCAAGCTGAAACAGGGAACTCTTAGTGTAGTGGAGTATGAAGGAAAATTCACTAAACTATTAAAATACGCTCCCGAATTGGTGACCAATGAGCGGAAAAGGATAAGGCGGTTTATACAGGGGTTGAATGTGAAAATTCAGGAGGGTTTGGCTGCTGCCCAAATCCCTTCATTTACTGAGATTATAGAGAAAGCGCAAAGGGCTGAAAGTGCAAGAATGCAAATGAGGGACTTTCATAATAGAAAAAGGAATTTTTCTGCCCGTAATTCTGGACAGACTGGTAAGGGTGCTCAACCTTCCAAAATGGGAAGAGGGATGGGAGAAGTGAGAAATACCGGAGCTTCTAGGGGAGATTTACCCAGAGGAGGTCGTAGTGGGCCAACTCAAACTAGAGGAGCGCCTTCTATTGGCTCGGCCGACTCCTCAAGTTTCTCGTGGGTACTGTGGTAAATTTAACCACTCTGAGAGTGATTGCTGGAGGAAGTTAGGGAAATGTCTCTATTGCGGGAGTACTGATCACCAACTCGCAAGTTGTCCAAAGGCACCAAAGTTGGGAAGTAATTCTCAGAAGCCAGAGACGTCAACTTCTAAGCAGACTAGTGCTTGAGGGAGCCGACCAAAGGTACCGGCTAAGGTTTATGCACTGGAGCACCAGCAAATACCTGATGGAACTGAGGTGGTTGAAGGTACAATTCCTGTTTTTCACCATCTAGCTAAGATTTTAATTGATCCGAGTGCTACTTATTCTTTTGTAAACCCTAATTTCATGAGTGGGGTAGACTTGAAGCCAATTAAGTTACCCTATGACCTGGAAGTTAAAACGCCTACTGGGGACCAAAGTTCAATTACCAATTTGATGTATAGGGACTGTGAGATCTAGGTTGGAGAACGCAAATTGTTGGCCGATCTGATAGGATTATCAATTAAGGGATATGATGTAATCTTAGGCATGGATTGGTTAGCCCGTTACAATGCTCAGATGAACTGTAAAACAAAAATTGTGGAATTGCACATCTCGGAAGAGGCGACCCTAAAATTGGATGCGAGGGGTAGATTAGTTTCATCTACACTTATCTCGGGGATTCGAACTAGAAAAATGTTAAGTAAGGGAGTTCAGGGATATCTGGCTTTCCTTATCAACACTCCTAGTGATAAGGTGAATCTGGAGGACATGTCAGTGGTAAAAGACTTTCCAGATATTTTCCTCGATGAATTGGAGTCTTTACCTCCGGAACGGGAAATAACTTTTAAGATTGATGTAACTCTGGGTGTATCCCCTATTTCTAAGACGCCATATCGAATGGCCCCAGTCGAATTGAAGGAGTTGAAATTACAACTGCATGACTTGTTGGAACGGGGTTTCATACAGGAAAGTGATTCTCCGTGGAGAGCCCCAGTTTTGTTTGTTAAGAAGAAAGATGGGAGCTTAAGGCTATGTATAGATTATCGAGTTAAATGATGCTACAATTAAGAATAAGTATCCATTGCCCCACATCGATGAGTTGTTTGACCAATTGCAAGGGACTGTAGTATTCTCGAAGTTAGACTTGAGACAGGGTTACTATCAATTGAGGATTTTGGAGAAGAATATACCCAAGACTACTTTTAACTCGAGGTATGGGCACTTTGAGTTCGCAGTAATGCCTTTTGGGTTAACGAATGCACCTGCCGCTTTCATGGATTTGATGCATAGGATTTTTAAGCCTTATTTGGATCAATTTGTAGTAGTGTTCATTGATGATATTTTGGTGTATTCTAAGAATGTGAAGGATCATGAGAAACATTTGAGAATTGTTTTGCAAACTTTGAGGAAACATCACTTGTTTGCCAAGTTTAGTAAGTGTGAATTTTGGTTAAAAGAAGTGACTTTCTTGGGACACATAATTTCCAAGAATGGGATTAAAGTGGATCCAGCCAAAGTTGAAGCTATTTCGAAGTGGAAAAGACCGAAAAATCCTACTAAGGTCCGAAGTTTAATTGGATTAGCAGAATATTACCGGAGATTCTGTGACGCCCCCACTTCTCCCTAAGGCGCACCAAAGGGTATCCGCGGAACGCCTGCCTAGCTCTCGCTAGGACTCAAGCAATAACGTTCAACCTTAAAGCGATACTAGATACCAAAATCAAATTAATACGAATACATATAGTGCGGAAACGTTCATGCTTAACAATATCCATCCATTACCCAACCTGTCAGCATATGGCTCTGATGCCAACTGTGACAGTTCTCATGGTTACATCACAAGGTACCTATCAGCTTGCCACCCGCACGTCGTGCATTCATAATACAACTTAAATTTCAAAATATACATCACAGATATCCGAATGATACATTAAACTTCCAAAGTACAATCATAAAGGGGTCAAGCCAAAATACACCTGAAACCCTAAAACACAACATATCCAAAAGGAGATTTCTCCGCGTTAACTCCATTTCCAGTCCTGTTAAGGAAAACAAATCTACAGGGTGAGCAAAACGCTCGTGAGGCCAAGGACACACATGCAAGCACATTGTTCAAATAGCAATCTTAACTTTATTAAATAAAACCGTGATATTTCAATAAAGTACCATTTGAGCAGGAAAAATAATCAGAAACAATTCAAGGATATAGTAGCTCTCAGGAGCTAAGTTCCACTCGCTCTGCCGATGTCATTCGTATACCTTCCCGCATTGACCCTCCTGTCAACCGGGTCGATATTTCCATTTCCGTAGATCACCACTTACTTCCCTCCGTCCACCGTACACCCCAAGGGCCCACAAGTCTGTTATAAGGCGATACTTTACGAGTATGCCAAGCAGGACCTCTTATTAGGTCGAGCTTATAATCTCATGGCTCGCCCAAGTTCCCGACCAAGCCCATTGCCGGCTCGAGTTCAAGGTCGGCCTATGAGTTTGGGCGTCCCCCATTCATTTGGAAGTCGAGGAGGTTCACTCCAACGACATATGTAACCATTACATAGCATTGCATTTCATTCATTCATTCAATACATTTCATTTATTCATTTGAAATCAGAACGGATGCGATAAAGTACACACCCGCCCTTATTTTTAAAATCTCTAATAATTACCACAATTAAGCAAGTATCAAAGATTCACACACTTGACACTCACCGAGCTAATCAATAAAGATTATTCGCTGGAGTTCAAGTGTCCACGGTGAGATCCTCTTGAAGGTCTCTTTGTGTGCCTGGCAGTTAATGGTGGATAATTACTCAAGTATCTCAATTATCAAGTAAGATTGTACATTAGTACGATCTAAGGAATATTTCACAAAAATGAACCTCAATTACTCGTAAATCGAGGTTCAACTTGCGTTTTATGAAGTATAATATTAGTTGAGTTTTTATCATGAAAATCGTGGGCAAAACGTTTAGATAATATCAAAAGTGTAAAGAGTTCTTGAAAAACTCTATTTCTTTGAAATTGGAAAATTTTCAGCTTTATCATGAATCTTTGAAAAATCGTAACTCACTCGGTACAAGTCGAAAATTGGAAAACATTATACCGTTGGAAACCTCTTAGAAAGTACTATAAGTTCCTAGAAGACACTTTTCCATGAATCGAAGTGGAAAGTGCTCAAAAATGGGCTTGAAGGTGCAGACTTGGTTTCAAGGCAGCATTAAGTTGGATTTCGGCCAACTTTGAAAATTCGGCACGATTTACACGTTGCAAACCGGCCTCTGAAATTTGTAACCCAATTAGAGTTGCAAGTGAGGTGTATAGAAAAGCAAGCGGATCAAGAATCGGAGTTTTGAGTACCGAGATACGGTAGCTCAAAGTTGGGGAAAATTCAAGACTGGAGAAGAATTTTCCAGATTTGAACCTCCAACTCTAGAAATTTAATTAGGTATCGAAATGAACTTGGATTGACACCAAAATTGGCAGTATTTCAATACTATATGGAAGGTATCTCCCTGTAAAAATTCAGGGAAAAATACCCTCGGGAAGGTAGTTAACTAATCATCCAAAGTTTCGGAAAATTCCTAAGGCAATCTGCCTTTTGACTTTCATTTCCCAAATTAAAATCGTTTAACCAAGAAAACTATCCAACCATGGTTCATTTGTGAAATAAAGGTCTAAGATACAACCATGATACCTTTGGTAATGGTTTAGCATCAAAATTTCAATTAATAAGATCACTCACGGTTTTTGTCCAAAACCAGTCCAAATGTTACGTTTTTTTCCAAAACAGGGCAGTCTTCTTATTTTGGTCACAACGCATTCAATTTAACTCGGAATGGAGTGTGGTTTATGGCGTTGGAAAATACATTCATAGGACTAAAAGTTCACAGAAGAAATCATTCCAAAATTTGGCAAGCAACCAGCTCGAAATTGAGCCTCAAGTTGCTGCCTCTACAAACCATTCCAGCAGATCCGAGAGACAGGACAGTGATCTTAAAACGTTTGGTTCAGCTCACTCACAAAGAATCAGAACGTTCATTTTATCTCAAATTAAAGCCTGGGATGTCTAGTTTCAAACGCCACTGACGGCACATGATTTCGACATCCGAGGACAGAGTTATAGCCAAAACACCACCGCTGGTCTGAGCCATACGTGAACAGTTTCCAGATTTGCTAGTTTCCCCAAAAAAATTCATTTGCCCAACCAAACCTTATTATTTTTCAATGAAATTTTTCACACATCTAATATAACATATAAACATCAGGTTCATGCCAATAATTCACCAAAAATTGGCCTTATAGTGGCCGAACAAAACAGGGGTATTTTTGGAAATTTTTGCTTCTTGCACCCAATAAAGTTTCTATCAATTACGCACCACTAATCCATCATTTTAACCACTAAACCAACAATATAACCACCATCAATCATCAAATCAGCAACAACCCAAGTGTGGGAATCCATAGAGCCCACTTTTCAATTTTTCCAACAATATCAAGATACCCATACACATGCAATAGCTTAAGGATGCATTTCTACCATCATAAACCAAGCTTAAGGTGTAGGATGAGGTTATACCTCCTTGTTGCTCCAAACCAGAAATTTCGGTCCTCAAGATGCTCCAAGAAACCGTGAAAATCTCCTCCTTTTGCTAGCTAGATGAACTCTCCAAGCAACAAGCTAAGTGTAGTTCAAATTTGGTGTGAATCTATGAAGGTTTTGTGCAAGAATTGAAGATGAAAATGGCAACTTTGTGTTGTGTTTTTGCTGCAGAGAATTCGGCCAAGAGAGAGACTAAGAGAGAGAGTGTTTGGTCCAAATTTAGCTTCTTAAGGAAGACACAAGGTGTGGTGCAAAATCCTCCCCAAAGTCAACTCTCACTAGGGTGCGTTTGGTGCGATTACGGCTCGATTTCTCTCGCATTTGTTTCACTAGTGCACTAAACCTCTAATGCACTTATATTCATGTAAATATTATTCACTCTTAATTGTCCCGAAATAAGGGTCTAAAGTCCCTCAAACAAAATCGCGTGTGTGAAAACGCGTACCGTCAATTTTAACGTTATAACGCGAAACTGCCGAGAAATTCTTATAACGATTGCACTACTAACTATCACTTGAGTATTTATTCATAATATTACCTATTTTAGGACTGTAGTACAAGTTTCCAATATTCCAAGTTCACTGTGCTCCTACGCGGTTAAAATCTCCAAGCACTATTCACTATTTTTACTAAACGCGCTATAGGAAATTAATTTTTGAAACGAATCATTTTAAAAATATAACGAAGTTATATTACCATGTATTTAGGTCTAATAAGACTAGAAAATATTTCTCGTGGCAAAAATCCAATTAAATAATTTATTAAGCCATAAATTAGGTTTAAATAAAATAATAGTTTTTACGAGTCCTCACATGAGTCGAGTATTAACTCCTCAAATCTCCAATAAATTTGTATCCATGCGTCTTTTGGAAAACTATCCACGCGTGAGTAGTATATGCTCACTTAGAACTTATTCACCTTTAATTCTCGATTAACTTTTCTTAATCTGCTATTGTCCGTTCTTAATTTCCCCAGGATAATCATGCTCTCGAATATAATATCACCTCGAAACACTCGTGTTCACTATCTCGCACTTAAACAATCCTTCCGAAAATTGAAGTTGTTAACGGGACATTTTAAAAACACAATGAAGACATTATTCCATACGAATGGATTTAAAATGGTCGTAATAAATTATTTGGGGAAAACAGGTGGATAAATACTTAATGAAACCATTAATATTCGAAAAAAAATAAGAAATTTTTCGGGTCTTCACAGATTCATCCAGAATTTTTCTAAAATTGCTGGACCTATGACTGAATTGACCAAGAAAAATAGGAAGTTTATATGGAGTCCTAAGTGTGAAGATAGTTTTCAGGAATTGAAAAGACGGTTGACAAGAGCGCCTATGTTAGATTTACCAAACGGAAAGGATAGTTTTGTGGTATACACAGATGCATCTAGGGAAGGATTGGGATGTGTTTTAATGTAAAATGACAAAATGATAGCATATGCCTCTAGGAAATTGAAACCGCATGAAGGGAATTACCCGACTCATGTCTTGGAGTTAGCGGCTGTGGTCTTTGCTTTGAAGAAATGGAGACATTATCTGTACGGAGTGATATTTGAGATTTTTACAGACCACAAAAGTCTTAAGTACTTATTTTCTCAAAAGGAGCTGAATTTGAGGCAACGTAGATAGATGGAATTTATGGAAGACTATGACCGCACGATCAAGTACCATCCAGGAAAGGCCAATGTAGTGGCCGATGCTTTGAGTCGTCAAGTGTAAATGGCTGGATTGATGATCAAGAAATTACAATTGTTGGAAGAAGTTAGTTATTGGAATTCTCGACTGGGACCAAGGAAAGTAATTTTGGGAAATATAGTAGTGCATTCCACTTTATTGGAACACATCCAGGAATCTCAAGGAAAGGACACTGAAGTGCAAAAATGGGTGGAAAAAGTTAAAAAGGGGGACAAGACGGATTTTAATTTGGGGTCAAATGGGATATTGAGATTTCGGAATCGGATAGTAGTGCCAAAGGATGAAGGACTTAAGAAGAAAATTTTGGAAGAGGCACATTAATCGAAGTTTATGATACATCCTGGAGGGAATAAAATGTATCAGGACTTGAAGAGTCTTTATTGGTGGGAAAGCATGAAGAAGGAAATTGCCCAATTTGTCCAGACATGCTTAGTTTGTCAACAAGTTAAGCCTGAACATCAGAAACCATCGGGACTTTTGCAACTCCTAGAGATACCTGAATGGAAATGGGAAAACATTACTATGGATTTTGTATCGGGTTTACCTAGGACACAAAGAGGCCATGATGCTATTTGGATAATAGTGGATAGACTGACCAAATCGGCTCATTTTCTGTCGATTAATATGAAGTACCCGTTAGAGAAGTTGGCCATGTTGTATTTGGATGAGATTATCAGACTGCACGGAATTCCCGTGAGTATCGTGTCCGACAGAGACCTGAGATTTGTTTCGAGATTCTGGCAGAAAATGCAAGAAATGTTGGGAACTAAGTTGAACTTTAGTACCACTTATCATTCTCAAACCGATGGACAATCTAAAAGGACAATTCAAACTCTTGAGGACATGCTAAGGACCTGTGTTCTAGATTTTGGTGATAGTTGGAGTAAGTTCTTGACTCTGGTAGAGTTTGCTTATAACAATAGTTTTCACTCTTCTATTCAAATGACTCCGTATGAGGCGCTTTATGGTCGGAAGTGTAGGTCCCCGATTTGTTGGAATGAAGTGGGCGAACGGAAAATCTTAGACCCGACCACAGTGCCCTGGATCGAGAAAGCAAATGAGAAGGTAAAATTGGTACGTCAAAGGATTCAAACAGCGCAGAGTCGTCAGAAGAGCTATGCAGATAATCGGAGAAAGAATTTGAAATTTTCCATTGGAGATTTAGTGTTTCTTAAAATCAAACCGCTGAAACCGAGCTTGATGTCTGGGAAAGGAAAGAAGTTACAATCGAGGTTTGTAGGACCTTACAAGATTATTCAACGCGTGGGAAGTGTAGCATATAAGTTGGAATTGCCGTCGAGTTTATCTCGAGTTCATAATGTGTTCCACGTGTCCATACTTAAGAAGTACCATCCAGACCCCTCTCACGTTTTACGACCAGAGAGTGTTGAGATTGATGAAACCTTGACTTATGAGGAGAAACCGGTAAAACTTCTGAATAGAAAGGTAAAGGAATTGAGGAACAAGCAGATACCGCTAGTAAAAGTTTTTTGGAGGAACCACGGAGTAGAGGAAGCAACCTGGGAAGTTGAAGAGACGATCAGAGAGAAGTATCCAAACTTATTCGCCAATCAAGGTAAATTTCGAGAACAAAATTTTCTTAAGGGGAGAGGATGTGAGGATTCACAAAATTCATTTATTTTAAAAAACCCTATTTCGAGCTTATTTAATCATGTAATTATCCATTTATTCCGAATATTATATTCTAGCCTTATTGAACTTAATTACATGGAAGTATAGCTTCAAAATATTTTTAAAGTGACTCATTTCAAAAAAATTAATTTCCAAAAGCGCGTTAAGTGAAATTAGTGAAACTTGTATTTGAAAATTTTAACTGTTGGAGAGTACAATAAGTTTCGAACATTGAATTAGGTATTTTAAAGTTTAAGTAATCAGGTGATAGTTAGTAGTACTATCGTTATAAGAATTTCTTGGAAGTTTCGCTTTATCGTGCATAAATTGGAAATTCGCATTTTTGCGCGCATGATTAATTGGGAGGCTATAGACCTTCATTTTATATCTTTAAGAGTGGATAATAATAGTATGAATATAAGTATATTGGAGGTTTAGTGTACTAGTGAAATAAACGCGAGAGAAATCGAGCACAAAACGCGCGCACGCGCACTATTGAAGATTTGACTTTTGCACCAATTCTAGCCACACAAATGAAGCTTCCTTAGGAAGTCAAATTAGCTCAAAACACTCTCTCTCTTCCTCACAAAGTGGCCGGCCATCAGCTACAAAAAAAATAACCCAAGGAGTTCCTCATTTTTCATCTCTAAATCTTGCACAAATCATCTCCAATTCCTTCCAAATTTCACACACACTTAGCTTAATACTTAGAGATCATCTTAAGTTACAAAAAGGGAGAGCTTTACACAATTTTCTTGAGCTAAGAGAGGGCCAAAATTCTGCCCTTGTTCACCAACACAAGTAAGTGACGATCAACCCTCAAATTCTTGACCTATGGAAGTTGATTTACACTTATGAGCTTAGATATTCATGTGGGTGGCTTGTTATTGTTAGAAAATTTTGAATGTGGGCTCTATGAACTCCCACTCTTGGATTGATGGCTGATGTGATGCTTGATGATGGATTTAATGTTGGTTTAGTGCTCAAACTGCTAGATTAATGGTGCATAGCTAGTATAAACTTCAAGGAGTGCATGGATGTAAAGTTTCCAATTCTGCCCCTGTTATGATCGTGCCTCTTTTTGTGGAATCTTGAGGTTTTAATGGCTTGTATATGATGTTTATATGTTGTATAGATGGTGTATAAAGTTTCATCGAAAAATATTGAGGTTTGGTTGGTCAAATGGATTAACCTCGCAAAGCTAGCAAACCTGGAAAAATTTCCCCGTAATGCTCAGACAGCCTTCTTGTTTCAACCATAACTCTGTGCTCCAACGTCGAAATCAAGTGCTGTTAGTGGCATTTGAAACTAGACATTCCCAGATTTCCAACAGTATAAAATGCAACCCCTAATTCCACCTGAGTATCCCGTACCAACCATTTAAAATGACTGTCATGTTTCTTTGTTTTCCCGGAACGAAGTTCAGAAGCTGCAATTGGAAGCTCAAATTTGAGCTAGTTGTGTGCTGAATTTCTTCTGTGAAATTATAGTTTTATGAATGTATTTTCCAAGGCCACCAACTATGCTCAATTCTGAGTTGAATTGAGTGATTTGTGATCAAAATACGAAACCTGCCCTGTTCTTGAAAACCCTAAATTTTGGGCAGAATTGATGCTGGACTTGGTGTGGACTTGCCAATTGAATTTCTTGGAGTTAAAACACTTACCAAATGTACCATGAATGTTTCTTAGGCTTTTCCTACACAAATGAACCATGTTTGATGGATTTTCCTTGGCCAAATGTTTGGAATGGAAAACAAAAAACTCAAGGCAGTTTTGCCTTAGGATTTTTTGAAACTTTGGTTGTTTGGTTGACTACCTTCCCGAAGGTATTTTTCCACGAACTTTGATAGAGGGATACCCTTTATATAGGAGTATTATATTACTGAACTTGGTGCCCATCCGAGTCCATTTCGCTGCTCGACTAAATTACCAAAGTTCATGACTCGAGTTTGGAAAACCCTTGTTTCATAAGGGAATTTTGGTAACATTGAGTTGCCATATCTTAGTGCTCAAAACTCTATTTCTCATCCCGCTTGTTTTGTTGTAAACTTGGGTTGCAACTCTAATAGAGTTCCAAATTTCAAAAGCTGGTTCCAATCAAGTGAATTTTGCCGAATTTTCAAAATTGGCCAAAAACCAACTTAAATCTGCCTTATGAACAAAAACTGCGACTTTGAGCGCATTTTTGAATATTTTCCATTTGGAATCTTAGAAAAGTGTATTGCAGGAACTTTTAGTACTTTAGAAGAGGTTTCCAACGGTACCAAGTTTTCCAATTTTCGAAGTGTGGAATGTGAGATACGATTTTTCAAAATATCGTATCAAAATTGAAATTTTCCGAATTTCAAGAAAATGGAGTTTTTCAAGTATTCTTTATTCCTTCGATAGTACTTGAACGTTTATGCTTGATTTCCAAGATAAAAAAACTCGATTGCTCTTGTACTTTAAGAAACTCCACTTGAACCTCGATTTACGAGTAATTGAGGTTTATTTTCATGAAATTTCCCTAGATTATACTAGTGCACAATCTTCCTTGATAATTGGGATGTGTGAATGATAATTCACTGTTATTTGCTCAGGTGCACACGAGAACCTTCAAGAAGATCCCACGGTGGAAGCTTGAACCTCCAAGTGACACTTTTGCTATTGACTCACAGTGAGTGTCAAGTGTGTGTATTATGTGATATATCTGCAAAGTGATAAGTGTTATATAAATTGAGATTTTGAAACCTTTGAGTCGAGTGTGTACTTTATCGCACTCGTCCTCATTTAAACGAAGTGAACTTGAGTTCGTGAAGTGAAGTGCTTACTTGTTTAAGTAACTTGTTAAGTGAATATATGTGAAGTATTTAAGTGATTATTTATGCTGTGATTGCATAAGTCGTTGGAGTGAAACTCCTCGATACAAAAGTGTAAAAGTGGGGGATGTCCAAACTTTCTTATTGGCTAGCCTTGGACTCGAGACAGCATGGGATTGGTCGAATTCCTCAGTGAATCATGAGATGTCAAGGTTTAGGTGTGACCTACGGGGGCAAGTTGCAAGTTGGTGATCGGCACTACCACACCATAAATATTTTTGTGCCTTTCGCCAACAGTCATTCTCAGTATGATTGGTCTTCCCACAGTACCCACAAGATACTCGAGGGGCTGAGGTCTGACCTCCTTGTGTGGCACCTCTTGCTTGTCCCTTTCCACTCGAGGCTCCGCTTGGAGTAATTTTCTTAGGTGTCCCCAAAATTTGCCTACCATCATCCCCTCGACTCATCTTAGAGGGTGGCATATCTAGATCACCTTGTTCCTACCCTTGACTTCCACTAGGCACACCTCTCCTTTTTGCATGAAAAGCCCTCACTTGTGCTCTGGCAATTTTTATTCTCTGGGTTTTCTCCAAAACCTCCGTAAAAGTATTAATTTGTGCCGCCGCCAAAGCCTCCTGTAATTCCACATTTAGTCCCTAGACAAACCTTCTCACCCTCCTTTGCTCCGTAGATATCAATTCGGGAGCAAACTTAGATAGTTTCGTGAATTGAGTCTCATATTCAGATACACTCGGAGTTCCTTGACGAAGCTTAATAAAATTGTCCTCCCTCTTCTCCTGGACAATAGGTGGGATGTATTTTTCGTTAAATTCCCGCACAAAATTTGTGACACCCCAACTTTTAAGATGCTATTGTTTTACGGTTTCTTTAGTTCATTTTATTTACAATCATTATTTTGTTTCAATGAAGATATTAAAGTTATTTCGTTGGGTTTGATCTAAAACCTTATTTTGTTTTAAAAGACTAGAAACCCTAAAATTTTAATCAAAAACCCTAGTTTACCTGTGACTATGTTTAAATCCCTCATATTTGACTCAAAACCCTAATTTTATTCTATGGAATTGTAAAATTCATCACATTTTTCTTAAAATTCCTTTTATTTGGAAATTATTCATTTATTATGGCCCTACTACTCAAGCACCCCACAATAAGTGCAAATGAACCTAGAAAGTAGGGTTTCACTTTTCGTTTTCAAGATTGGAGCAAATTAAGGTTTTTGCGATTTTTCGCCTGATGATTTTTTGGTATGGAGCGAGGATCAAATTTGGTGCTTAAGAGTGATTTTTTAAGTGAGAAATAATATGTGATTAGAAGCAATGATATAAAGTTAGTGAATAGGAAGTAAAAACCCTAGTACATGTGATTTAAGGAAAAACGGTGTGAACCGACGTGTACCGTGCACTACTGATTGAAAGCACCACTTGATCACCACTTTCTTACCATACAAGCTTATCACTAATTGAGCAAAATATCTTCCCCCTCATGGCTATCTCTTGACCGAAATTTGTGGCTAAAATGCAAGGAAAGAAAGAGAAAATTTGTGTGGTTGTGGTTGAGCCAAGTGTTGGCCAACATGTGATCTAAATTAATCCTAATCTTCTTGCTTTCTTATCTTCCAAATCTAGCTCATTCTTCCTCATTTTCTTCTTCTTCTGGCCGAGACAAGAGAGAGAGAAAAGGGAGAGAAAGAAACAACCATTTTCTTCTTGATTTGCACCATCCAAGTGAGAAACAAAAATTCTAAACCGAATAAGTTGTTATCTAGCTCAAGTGCTACCTACCGGTGTAATTTTCTTGAGGAACAAAGACCTTGAACACTTGTTTCTAGTTGCCTTGGAAAGGTATACATGCTAGAACCTTGATTCTCCGATTAAATTCGTGATTTGTTGCTAAATATGTCACATATGGTTGAATTATTGATGTATGTGGTGAAATAGAGGCTTGGATCGTGATTTTCCATTTTATTTGAATTTTTACAGCTTTCCTATGATTCTTCTAATGCTTAAAATATGGGGCTTTGATGTTTAAAGTTTAATATGGGAAGTTAAGATGGTGAAGCAAGCCAAAAATAAAGGAATTAGCATTTGATTTCAAGAATTTCCAGATTTCAGGAACTTGAAAATTCAGTTCTGCCCGGTTTTAGTACTCATAGTTAGAAGCCGAATTAGGCAATACCCTCACTGTTCTAGGTTACATTCCAGATTTTCGCGTGGACAGTTTAGTCTATTTGGTTGTGTTTATTCACTATAATCCGTTCGTATTTAGCCTTTTACCAAAACATGAAAGTTTTAGTACTCTGTCTTAGAGTTTCAACGCCACCAAGAACACCTTAAACGGACCTTGGTAGCCTGAGATATGACCATTCTAGTACAGTACAATTAATTAGCCGTATAGTTGGAAGTTGTCTCTGTAATTTGGGAATTTGACCAGGTTACACTGGAAATTGGACTAAGTGATCTTCATGAAAATTGTAGGTCTTTGTCTTAGCTTCGAAATGGTATAAGTTTCATTTCAATCCGATAAACGTAGCCTCGGATGTGCCCGTTCCGCAAAAACCCGTCAAAACTGTTTTTGTAAACGTTGTTTCCGCACTTGATATTAGCTTAATTGTTGTTCTCGTATTGTTTTGGAGCCTATGGAATGGCTATTGAAATGGAATTGTTTTATGGATAACTTTGGGTTGGATTGAGTAAAATATTGAAGCCATAAATGGCTGGAAAATGGGTAAACATAAGGGGCATGCCGCCGAATTTTCACGAGAAAGATAAACTAGTCTTCGGAGTCCTAGTTTTATATTTTGCAAATTTAACTTGGATACACTGAAAAATGGATTGAGTTATCTTCATGGAAGTTGTAACCTTTTGTCTAAGGTTCGAGACACTATCTAGTACATTTTGATCCGATGACCCTAGCTCCCGTTATGGACAAGATCGTGTAACCGTTTTGATTATTTTGACCGTTTTCAACTGTATTCGATCGTTTCAGTTATAAATTGTTGTTGTATGGCCGTTTCACTCATGTGTGTATATAATCTACCCATACAGATCTTGAGGATTTTGACGGTGACGGTCAAGCTCAGTGAATTGTATCATTTTCCGTGCCAAGTTGTATCAAGTGAGTACTTGGGTGGTTATTGATGTGAAATTGTTAAAGTGCTTTGTACATGTTAAATGGGTACGTAGGCGAGGGTGTACTTTATCTCACTCGACCTAAGCCCATCCTTTGTTTTGATTTCCTATGTGAGAATTCATGCTTTATGTTGAGTATCACCCTCTTGCTGTGTGCTGAGGAGGGGAATTACATGACTTGAATATCACCCTTTTGCTGTGTGCTGATAGGGGTGATCTCGTGACTTGAATTAAACCCCATTTGCTGTGTGCTGTTTAGGGTAAGTATCTTGTTGTGAACTTGTTGAGAGATTCCATCTATTGAGAGATCGGATATCTCAGGGCTTGGTTCCAGCCCGGTTCCAAGGGTTAGATGAACTATTCGAGCCAGCCGGGGCTTGGTCGAAGATAGTTCCATGCTAAACTTGGGATTTAGTTTCTTGTTATGGCTTTGACGAAAGCTAAGTTACTTTGTTTCTCTCGAGCTGCTGTGTGCTGTTGACTGGCCAGCGAGGGGGTTGATAAGGTGAACGGGGAACGTTTAAGTGGAGTCTACGGACCATGAGTACTTGGTTGACGGAGTGTCAACAGGCGTTCAAGTTCGGGGAATTGAACTGGCTTTGGAGCCACCCGTATCCTACACTCGTGATGTTACTTTTTTGTTATTGATGTGAAATATCCTGATTTACTTGTTTAATTATGTGAGTTTTATTTTTCCCCTGATTGCTCACTAAGCATATAGCTTACCCCATTCCATTTGTTTTCCTTAGCAGGGGGGCCAACGCGGGGATCGCTCGGGCAGGTGTTAGACCTTTGAGCTATAGAATAGTTAAACTTGTACTTGTATAAGTTGACGAGTAAGATGTATATAGTTATCGTGGTGGTTGTTGTTAACACCTTTTCTAGGGATTACTTTCTGGTACTCGTGGTATGTATGACTTGATGAACTAGTTTATGCAACTTTTGAAGCTGTAATAGAGTTAATAGAGCTTTCTTTTGGCGTGGAATCTATTTTTCCATTTTAAGTATTGAGTCCCGGCGAGAGCTGGGCAGGCGACCCGCCGAACCCTGGGAAACGCCCTAGGGGGAGGTGGGGCCGTCACAGGTGGTATCAGAGCTTAGGCTTCAGATCTCTGTAGTGTATCCTAGGCTAAAGTTTAGGATGCCAGACTGTGGAATTCGATTTGATTCAAAAGTTAAGCGATTGAGGGATAAAAGCTAGAGCCTGCTTCGATTGGTCTCTGCGCGGAGTAAGATTGGGCCAAGTGGTGTTATGGTCCTAATTTCGTGAATGGGTATTAAGGATCAAGGATTTTTTTTAAGCTTAAGTTACGAATCATGAAACGTTCTAGGTTTGAACCCTTATCATGGTACTTTAGGGACAATGGTTAGGTATGCCAGGTAGGAATCTCTAATATGGATGATTTACTCTTGGGACCGGCCGGCTCGAGTTGTGAATTGTCTTATTGTGAATTCTTGTACTTGGGTACCATATAGTGTGCTCTTACGTACATGTATTGGACCTAATTTGATATTACGCATGAGTAATGTGACCTATATTTGGACTTGAATTCGGTGACTGTTTGAGAATGTGAATTGCTGGGTATAGGCTAGCCGAGTGAGTTCTTATTCGTACCTGTGCTCCTTGAACTTGAAGTAATTGACTCTATTTTTGAAATTATATGTTTGAACCCTGCTTCGACCTTGTTTTTGAACTTATTTGTACTCGTGTGGTTGTAGACCGGCTACTATTCCTCTGTAGCGGTTGAACTAAAACTCTCTGGTGAGGCATTGCCTGTTGTGTTTCCAAACACCGACAGGGATGAATTTCTTGAATTAAGACTCACTGGTGAAGTATAGCCGTTGTGCTAGCTTGTTGTGTTTCCAAGCACCGCCAGGGGTAAAATTTTTGACTTGAGACTTGCATTTTGAGAACATGAACAGGCTTTGTCTGGCTAGAGTGAGTACAAGAAATTAACGGGCACCTTGGGATGTGGAGTAAGAAATCGGACGGGGGAAAGCGGAGTAAGAAATCGGACGGGGTGATTTTCACTGGGTGTGGGACGACAGGTCGCGTTTCTTTCATTTTGCCCTTGCATTGTTTCTACATGTCATTTACTTATGGTATGTTAATGCCTACATATATAGTATTTACTGCACTTCACTTTGTCTAACCTGAAATGCCCCTTGGTGTATATGGTGCATTATATTGTGTATATTTTGCGTGACTTGTATATATATACGTACACACTTTGATTTTTTTTTTATTATTTCGTGCATTTTATAACTCTTCAACACTTTGATCTTGAACCATATTTTGTCCCAATTATAGAAATTATAAAACCATCAAATGGGGACTCGTGGTGGGGGTAGATGACAAGGACAAGGAACCGAAGGGGTAACTAATGAAAATGTGAATACGCAAGTCGAAACCCAGGTAGCTATAGCCATACAGCGAATGGCTGATTTACTAGAACGAATGGTCAACCAATAGGGTCAAGGCCAAGTACAGCATCCTGGCAATCATGAAGGAGAGGACCGTGCCTTAGAACGGTTCCAAAAATTTCTACCGCCAAAACTCTTGGGGGGACCTAGCCCTGATATAGCGGAGAGTTGGTTGGAGCGAATGTTAGACATTTTTGCTGCGTTAGGATACTCAGAGGAACGGCAGATAGCTTTCGCCGTTTTTCAATTTGAGGGAGCGGCTCGTGCCTGGTGGAATGTGATTCGAGCCAAATGGTATAGAGAGCAAACCCCATGGACATGGGTGAATTTTACTCGTGAGTTTAATGAGAAGTACTTACCGCCACTTGTTCAGGAAAGGCGAGAGGATGAGTTCATACGCCTACGTCAAGAGACTATGAGTGTGGCGGAGTATGAGACACAGTTTACCAAACTCTCTCGTTTTGCTCCAGAATTAGTACTGACAGACCAAAGGAGAATTCGTCGGTTTGTTCAGGGTTTGAACGTGGAAATTCAAGAGGCATTGGCAGCTGCTCAATTGGAGACTTATAGTCAAGCGATTGAAAAGGCACAAAGAATTGAAAGTACTAAGAGTCAAGTAAAGGCCTTTCATGATAAGAAAAGAAGGCACCCAGATACAAGTAGTTATATTGAGGGACAGAGCGCGGGGAGCGAGCCACCACTTAAGAAGAGTCGAGGAATAGGTGGACCACGATCCACTGGGATCCCAAATCAAGGAAATGTTGAGAAAAATCAGGTAGGAAGAGAGACCCAAAGGGGAACCTCACAAGGAGGTCCGACGTCAGGATCTACAATGACATGCGGATTTTGTGGAGCTGCTAATCACATAGAAATAACTGTTGGAAGAAAGGACAAGTACGGAAATGCTATCGATGTGGTAGTGCTGAGCATCTGATTGCTCAGTGCCCTCACCTACCAAAAGAAGGAAATTTGCCAAGGGTAGAAGGGAACACGTCTAAGAAGACTAACGCCACGGGTAATCGACCGAAAGTGCCGGCAAGGACCTATGCAATAGGAAGCCAAGAGGTGACAGACCCATTAACAATCACCGAAGGTACCTTCCCTATTTTCCATCGTATTGAGGTATTCGAGTATTCCAACCCTTTAGTTCGTTGATTGGAATTTCGAGGACGAAATTCTTTTAAGGAGGGGAGATTGTGACACCCCAACTTTTAAGATGCTATTGTTTTACGGTTTCTTTAGTTCATTTTATTTTAAAATGTGAGAACCCGTTTTGCCCTAATATTTTTCCTAGGGTTTATTTCCCCCTTAATTGCATGTTTTCTGCATTTTCGGGCCTAGGAATATTTTTCTGGTAGATTTTATGAGTAATTATAGTTTTTAGATGATTTTTCTAGTATTGGTGAGTTTTTAGAAAATTAAGAATATATTTTGGACGTGGGACCCACTAGTGCGAAAAGTACGGAAAAATTCGGCCAATAAGGTTAAGTTTCGGATACTGGTGGAAATTTATCGGGTGTTAAGAGATAAGTAGAGGGTGACATGGCATTGATGTGAGGGGGACCAAGTGATAGGAAGGCATTAAATGAAGTGCCAAGTGGCACTATGTGATTGGTCCACTTGTTGGACATTTTTTACTTTTCTTATCATGGATTAAATATCTCAAAAATTGACTAAAAATTCATTCTTTCTTACCTCTTGTTGGCCGATTCTCTCTCTTGGACAAGGAAGAAAAACTTCTGCAATTTACAAGCTTCAAACTATCTCAATCTTCCATTCCAACCAATTAAACTTAGATTTGCTCCATAAAATCACTCCATTAGGTGCTAGTAAGTGACTTGGTGAAGTTTTTGGAGAAGCTAAGGTGTTCCACCACTATCTTTCTCTTGTTTACTAGGTAAGTGGTACTTGAACTTCCTCCTACACTTAACGATGTTTAATTTGTGCCTAATGGGAGCTAAAGTGATGGATTATGTGATTTATTTCTTGGTTTGTGATGAATTGGTGAAGTAGAGGGTGACATGGCATTGATGTGAGGGGAACCAAGTGATAGGAAGGCATTAAATGAAGTGCCAAGTGGCACTATGTGATTGGTCCACTTGTTGGACATTTTTTACTTTTCTTATCATGGATTAAATATCTCAAAAATTGACTAAAAATTCATTCTTTCTTACCTCTTGTTGGCCGATTCTCTCTCTTGGACAAGGAAGAAAAACTTCTGCAATTTACAAGCTTCAAACTATCTCAATCTTCCATTCCAACCAATTAAACTTAGATTTGCTCCATAAAATCACTCCATTAGGTGCTAGTAAGTGACTTGGTGAAGTTTTTGGAGAAGCTAAGGTGTTCCACCACTATCTTTCTCTTGTTTACTAGGTAAGTGGTACTTGAACTTCCTCCTACACTTAACGATGTTTAATTTGTGCCTAATGGGAGCTAAAGTGATGGATTATGTGATTTATTTCTTGGTTTGTGATGAATTGGTGAAGTTTTTATTTTTTTGAGGAATTTTCTGGTTTAATATGATCATGGTGTTGTGGTTGTTTATGATGGTTGATAATGAGGGGTAATGACTATGGTAGGTGTGAATGATAGATAATTGCAACCAATTTTGGATTTGGAAGGAAAAGTGAAAGTTAGGGTTCTATCATCCCCAATTTCTGTCCGGTTTTATATCATGTGGTTAGAGGCCGAATTAGACTTTACTCAAAACATGAAAGTTGTAGGTATTGATGTATTTGAGGTGCCTGTAAAATTTCAGGTCATTTGGATGAGTGTAGAGTGAGTTATGCCGTTTTTACTGTAGCTGTTCTGCTTTGATCAGAATGCGAAAACTGCGATAGTAATTGGCCCTTTTGACTGGAATTGGTTTGGATTTTGAAGTTGGTGTCTTCTGATGAAATGTAGTTGAATGTCTTAGCTAACATATGCCTTTGGAATTTCGGCATTTGGACTTGTATGGACTGAGATATACCGATTACAGTTTTCTGTGTTTTGCAAACCTGTTTTGGGAATTCTGGGTTAGTATTTGGCATATTTGACCTAGTTGTGTTAGGAACTGGATTGAGTGGCCTTCTACATTGTTGTAGCTCTGTTTCATAGCTTCGAAACGGTGCATCTTGCACCCCCATCCGATAACCGTAGTGAAAGTGGTGTCATTACCGCATTATGAGGTCAAATACATTTTTTTTTGTTAAGGCCTAAGTTAAAGCCATTTCTTAATTTCTGGTTACCTATGATACTTATTTATGCATATAAAACCCTAGTAGGGTTATAATTGGTATGGCTATATGACTCGTTATCGAGTCTCTTTTAGGGCTTGCTTTCATTTCGGTTGTTTCCTAGCTAACTTTTGTACTTGTACTGCTTTGAGCCTAGTGAACGGCTTTTGGGAAATGAGGTGACTCTTGTGTGAAATGTTGGGACTGATTTGAGGATATAGTGAAGCCTTAATGGCTGGGAAAAGTAAGAAATTTAGGGGAAGTGCTGCCCGATTTTCTAGGCCGTTTGGTTCCTTTAAGTTGGATTTGCCTTTTGGTGGAAATGAAAGGCTTTTGGGTTGTTTGCGCCTAAGTCTTCATGCTACCTTTTCGTTTCCAAGGGAATCATGTTTTTGCATTCTTGCATTAGTATTTATTTGGCAAGGCGTACGACGTGTAGTCGAGCCTCACATGTGCATTCTGTTTACTCGATTCTGGAAGTAAAACCTTCAATTGGTTTATTTTGATTATTTTAGGGTTTCTTGGCGATTAAGGCCAATCTGAAGTGAAACTTTTTGAAGTTGAATCGGTGAGTGTACCACTCCCCTCCATTGCTGTTTAACTTGATTTCTGCTCTGCAATCTGTTTATTTGTTCGAGACGGGGGTGTACTTTATCACACTCGTTCTCTAGTCTGTTCATATGCCAATTTACTATGCAAAATTTGAATCTGTTATCTGTGTCTGCATCTGTTCGGATTTCTATGACCTATGAGCTCAATCCTGTGGCTAAGTTATTCGAGTCGGGCCGGCAAGGGCCTGGACGATTAGATAACGAACCACGGTAGTCTGTTCGGGGATTTTTGGGTATTGAGACCCTTGATTCCGGTATACTCGAGTATTACCATTTTTGTTCGGTTACGGTGAGCGGGCCCGGTAAAGGGGTGTTTGGTGGACGGAATTCGGTGTAAAGAGGGGTCTACGGACGTTTTGGTTCTATATACGTTGACGGAGAGTCAACCGGTTTGGATCAAGTACTGCGCTGGGAAATTTGGCTCCTGAGAGCCACCCGTATCCTTCTGATTTGAATCATTGGTTCTTTTGCTTTACATCTGACATGTGTATCTGATTTGTTAAATGTGAAATGCCATGATTTTAATGCTATCTGTTTGGTACCTCATTGAGCGCAAGCTCACCCCTTTCCGTTCCTTTTGTTTTCCTTACAGGAGATTAAACCCTTTTGGTCTGCATTTGACAATCGGTTGCCGACTTGAGCTAGTTGAACATATCTTTTGTATAGCTCATGTATTAAAACCCTAAGTGTACTTTTGGGGCGTTTCTCTTTTGATTTGGCAAACCGTGTATATGTATTATCTTTTGAAAGCTTTTGTATGTCATTTTGATTTGTAAACGCTAAAGTTCAGATGTAAATGTTTGTTAGCTATTTCGGTTGGGTTCTGACGGGTCGGTTACTATTCATGGCCGACTCCGGATTTCATTTTTTTTGTTTTGGGTTATTTTACCATCTTGACTTGTTTACGCTCGTTTGTAAGTTCCGGATCGCTATTAATAGCTCTACTCTGATCCGTAGTCCTGGCGAGAGCTGGGCAGGCAGTCCGCTAACCCCTTTGGTTCGCCTTAGGGGAAAGTGGGGCTGTTACAAGTGGTATCAGAGCCACGTCGCGTGGTCTCTGCGCGGAGTGAGACTGGGCCAAGTGGTGTTGTGGTCCTAATTTCATGAATATGTCTAAGTGCTCGTTTGAGCATAAGTTATGAACCGGGCATGTGATAAGTGTACGAATCATTACCATGGGACTCGAGGAAGCTAGGTATGTATGTCGGGTAGGAATCCTTAATAAAGATGGTTTGCTCTTGGGACCGGCCGGCTCGAGTTGTGAATTATCTTAGATGGGATTCTTGTGCCCGGATACAAAAGATATGAGAGCCTAGGTTAGAAAGGATTTGGTGAACTAGAAAGGCCATTCCTCGGTGGATCGTCTATGTTTGTACCTGACTTAACTGGTTGTATGTATGTGTGTGGCTTAATTTTGACCGGCTTGTATATACATGTTTTGATCTTGTTTGGAATGTATAAATGTGTGTTATCATAAAAGTTTTGAGTGTTACTTACATGCATCGTGCTTATTTTGGTTTAGTATTATTGCCTAGACCAAGTAAAACTCATGGAAGGTACACGGAGTGGACGGGGCCGTGGGCGTGGAAATAGGCAACCTACGCCTGAAAGGGGTACTGGGGAAACCTCATTTGGACCAAACCCTGAACTTAGGGTTGACCCCAATGTCCAAATAGCTGCTGCCATGCAGCAAATGACTGCTTTGCTAGCCCAAGTGGTGCACCAACAAGGTCAAAACCCTAACCCTAACCCTGGGAATCCTGGTCATCACATGGAGGGCGAGGATAGAGCCCTTGAGAGATTTCAGAAGTTCTCCCCACCCAAATTTCTTGGAGGCCCTGATCCTGACATAGCTGAGAAGTGGCTGGAGAAGATGATCGATATTTTCGCTGCCTTACACTATACCGAGGAGAGACAGGTGACATTTGCTGTCTTTCAATTAGAGGGAGCCGCCCGTTCCTGGTGGAATGTCATTCGAATGAAATGGGAAAGAGAACAAACTCCGAGGACGTGGGCGAACTTTATGAGAGAATTTAATGCCAAGTTTTTCCCTCCTCTCATTCAAGAAAAGAAGGAAGATGAATTTATTCGGCTTCGCCAGGGAACACAAACCGTAGCCGAGTATGAGAGTCAATTCACTCGGTTGTCTAAGTTTGCGCCTGAACTGATCATAACCGAACAAAGACGGATAAGGCGTTTTATTCAGGGGCTAAATGTTGAGATTCAAAAGGATTTGGCTGTAGCTCAACTTAGTACCTTTAGTGACGCTGTGGAGAAAGCTCAACGGGTTGAAGATGCGAGGCTACAAGTTAGAAACTTCCAAACCAAGAAAAGGGGCTTTCCTGGGAGCAGCTCGGAACAGGAAGATAAGAGCACACCCCCTAAGAGTGGAAAAGGGAACGGGGGAGTACGACAACCGGGGGTGGCCAGTGGTGTCTCATCGGGAGGATCGGGCACTGCTACTCGAGGTCCTTGTGGATACTGCGGAGGGCCAAAGCACACGGAGGCAAATTGTTGGAAGAAAGAAGGAAAATGCCTGCGCTGTGGTAGCGCCGAACATCGAATTGCTAACTGTCCAGCACGACTGCGCGAAGGGAGAGGGACTCCGCCACCGACCAAGACTAACTCTCAGCAACCAGCTAAGACCAACCCTGGACAGTCGAAAGGAGAAGGGATTGGAGCGAAAGTACCGGCTCGAGTATATTCCCTGGAGCATCATCAGGTCCCTGACTCGTCTGAGGACGTAGAAGGTACGATCCGTTGGGTACCTTAGATTTGATGGATTCCGCTGATAAGGAATTTCGAGGACGAAATTCTTTTAAGAGGGAGAGAGTGTGAGAACCCGTTTTGCCCTAATATTTTTCCTAGGGTTTATTTCCCCCTTAATTGCATGTTTTCTGCATTTTCGGGCCTAGGAATATTTTTCTGGTAGATTTTATGAGTAATTATAGTTTTTAGATGATTTTTCTAGTATTGGTGAGTTTTTAGAAAATTAAGAATATATTTTGGACGTGGGACCCACTAGTGCGAAAAGTACGGAAAAATTCGGCCAATAAGGTTAAGTTTCGGATACTGGTGGAAATTTATCGGGTGTTAAGAGATAAGTAGAGGGTGACATGGCATTGATGTGAGGGGAACCAAGTGATAGGAAGGCATTAAATGAAGTGCCAAGTGGCACTATGTGATTGGTCCACTTGTTGGACATTTTTGACTTTTCTTATCATGGATTAAATATCTCAAAAATTGACTAAAAATTCATTCTTTCTTACCTCTTGTTGGCCGATTCTCTCTCTTGGACAAGGAAGAAAAACTTCTGCAATTTACAAGCTTCAAACTATCTCAATCTTCCATTCCAACCAATTAAACTTAGATTTGCTCCATAAAATCACTCCATTAGGTGCTAGTAAGTGACTTGGTGAAGTTTTTGGAGAAGCTAAGGTGTTCCACCACTATCTTTCTCTTGTTTACTAGGTAAGTGGTACTTGAACTTCCTCCTACACTTAACGATGTTTAATTTGTGCCTAATGGGAGCTAAAGTGATGGATTATGTGATTTATTTCTTGGTTTGTGATGAATTGGTGAAGTTTTTATTTTTTTGAGGAATTTTCTGGTTTAATATGATCATGGTGTTGTGATTGTTTATGATGGTTGATAATGAGGGGTAATGACTATGGTAGGTGTGAATGATAGATAATTGCAACCAATTTTGGATTTGGAAGGAAAAGTGAAAGTTAGGGTTCTATCATCCCCAATTTCTGTCCGGTTTTATATCATGTGGTTAGAGGCCGAATTAGACTTTACTCAAAACATGAAAGTTGTAGGTATTGATGTGTTTGAGGTGCCTGTAAAATTTCAGGTCATTTGGATGAGTGTAGAGTGAGTTATGCCGTTTTTACTGTAGCTGTTCTGCTTTGATCAGAATGCGAAAACTGCGATAGTAATTGGCCCTTTTGACTGGAATTGGTTTGGATTTTGAAGTTGGTGTCTTCTGATGAAATGTAGCTGAATGTCTTAGCTAACATATGCCTTTGGAATTTCGGCATTTGGACTTGTATGGACTGAGATATACCGATTACAGATTTCTGTGTTTTGCAAACCTGTTTTGGGAATTCTGGGTTAGTATTTGGCATATTTGACCTAGTTGTGTTAGGAACTGGATTGAGTGGCCTTCTACATTGTTGTAGCTCTGTTTCATAGCTTCGAAACGGTGCATCTTGCACCCCCATCCGATAACCGTAGTGAAAGTGGTGTCATTATCGCATTATGAGGTCAAATACATTTTTTTTTGTTAAGGCCTAAGTTAAAGCCATTTCTTAATTTCTGGTTACCTATGATACTTATTTATGCATATAAAACCCTAGTAGGGTTATAATTGGTATGGCTATATGACTCGTTATCGAGTCTCTTTTAGGGCTTGCTTTCATTTCGGTTGTTTCCTAGCTAACTTTTGTACTTGTACTGCTTTGAGCCTAGTGAACGGCTTTTGGGAAATGAGGTGACTCTTGTGTGAAATGTTGGGACTGATTTGAGGATATAGTGAAGCCTTAATGGCTGGGAAAAGTAAGAAATTTAGGGGAAGTGCTGCCCGATTTTCTAGGCCGTTTGGTTCCTTTAAGTTGGATTTGCCTTTTGGTGGAAATGAAAGGCTTTTGGGTTGTTTGCGCCTAAGTCTTCATGCTACCTTTTCGTTTCCAAGGGAATCATGTTTTTGCATTCTTGCATTAGTATTTATTTGGCAAGGCGTACGACGTGTAGTCGAGCCTCACATGTGCATTCTGTTTACTCGATTCTGGAAGTAAAACCTTCAATTGGTTTATTTTGATTATTTTAGGGTTTCTTGGCGATTAAGGCCAATCTGAAGTGAAACTTTTTGAAGTTGAATCGGTGAGTGTACCACTCCCCTCCATTGCTGTTTAACTTGATTTCTGCTCTGCAATCTGTTTATTTGTTCGAGACGGGGGTGTACTTTATCACACTCGTTCTCTAGTCTGTTCATATGCCAATTTACTATGCAAAATTTGAATCTGTTATCTGTGTCTGCATCTGTTCGGATTTCTATGACCTATGAGCTCAATCCTGTGGCTAAGTTATTCGAGTCGGGCCGGCAAGGGCCTGGACGATTAGATAACGAACCACGGTAGTCTGTTCGGGGATTTTTGGGTATTGAGACCCTTGATTCCGGTATACTCGAGTATTACCATTTTTGTTCGGTTACGGTGAGCGGGCCCGGTAAAGGGGTGTTTGGTGGACGGAATTCGGTGTAAAGAGGGGTCTACGGATGTTTTGGTTCTATATACGTTGACGGAGAGTCAACCGGTTTGGATCAAGTACTGCGCTGGGAAATTTGGCTCCTGAGAGCCACCCGTATCCTTCTGATTTGAATCATTGGTTCTTTTGCTTTACATCTGACATGTGTATCTGATTTGTTAAATGTGAAATGCCATGATTTTAATGCTATCTGTTTGGTACCTCATTGAGCGCAAGCTCACCCCTTTCCGTTCCTTTTGTTTTCCTTACAGGAGATTAAACCCTTTTGGTCTGCATTTGACAATCGGTTGCCGACTTGAGCTAGTTGAACATATCTTTTGTATAGCTCATGTATTAAAACCCTAAGTGTACTTTTGGGGCGTTTCTCTTTTGATTTGGCAAACCGTGTATATGTATTATCTTTTGAAAGCTTTTGTATGTCATTTTGATTTGTAAACGCTAAAGTTCAGATGTAAATGTTTGTTAGCTATTTCGGTTGGGTTCTGACGGGTCGGTTACTATTCATGGCCGACTCCGGATTTCATTTTTTTTGTTTTGGGTTATTTTACCATCTTGACTTGTTTACGCTCGTTTGTAAGTTCCGGATCGCTATTAATAGCTCTACTCTGATCCATAGTCCTGGCGAGAGCTGGGCAGGCAGTCCACTAACCCCTTTGGTTCGCCTTAGGGGAAAGTGGGGCTGTTACATAAAACATTATTTTGTTTCAAGGAAGATATTAAAGTTATTTCTTTGGGTTTGATCTAAAACCTTATTTTGTTTTAAAAGACTAGAAACCCTAAAATTTTAATCAAAAACCCTAGTTTACCTGTGACTATGTTTAAATCCCTCATATTTGACTCAAAACCCTAATTTTATTCTATGGAATTGTAAAATTCATCACATTTTTCTTAAAATTCCTTTTATTTCGAAATTATTCATTTATTATGGCCCTACTACTCAAGCACCCCACAATAAGTGCAAATGAACCTAGAAAGTAGGGTTTCACTTTTCGTTTTCAAGATTGGAGCAAATTAGGGTTTCTGCGATTTTTCGCCTGATGATTTTTTGGTATGGAGCGAGGATCAAATTTGGTGCTTAAGAGTGATTTTTTAAGTGAGAAATAATATGTGATTAGAAGCAATGATATAAAGTTAGTGAATAGGAAGTAAAAACCCTAGTACATGTGATTTAAGGAAAAACGGTGTGAACCGACGTGTACCGTGCACTACTGATTGAACGCACCACTTGATCACCACTTTCTTACCATACAAGCTTATCACTAATTGAGCAAAATATCTTCCCCCTCATGGCTATCTCTTGACCGAAATTTGTGGCTAAAATGCAAGGAAAGAAAGAGAAAATTTGTGTGGTTGTGGTTGAGCCAAGTGTTGGCCAACATGTGGTCTAAATTAATCCTAATCTTCTTGCTTTCTTATCTTCCAAATCTAGCTCATTCTTCCTCATTTTCTTCTTCTTCTGGCCGAGACAAGAGAGAGAGAAAAGGGAGAGCAAGAAACAACTATTTTCTTCTTGATTTGCACCATCCAAGTGAGAAACAAAAATTCTAAACCGAATAAGTTGTTATCTAGCTTAAGTGCTACCTACCGGTGTAATTTTCTTGAGGAACAAAGACCTTGAACACTTGTTTCTAGTTGCCTTGGAAAGGTATACATGCTAGAACCTTGATTCTCCGATTAAATTCGTGATTTGTTGCTAAATATGTCACATATGGTTGAATTATTGATGTATGTGGCTTGGATCGTGATTTTCCATTTTATTTGAATATTTACAGCTTTCCTATGATTCTTCTAATGCTTAAAATTTGGGGCTTTGATGTTTAAAGTTTAATATGGGAAGTTAAGATGGTGAAGCAAGCCAAAAATAAAGGAATTAGCATTTGATTTCAAGAATTTCCAGATTTCAGGAACTTGAAAATTCAGTTCTGCCCGGTTTTAGTACTCATAGTTAGAAGCCGAATTAGGCAATACCCTCACTGTTCTAGGTTACATTCCAGATTTCCGCGTGGACAGTTTAGTCTATTTGGTTGTGTTTATTCACTATAATCCGTTCGTATTTAGCCTTTTACCAAAACATGAAAGTTTTAGTACTCTGTCTTAGAGTTTCAACGCCACCAAGAACACCTTAAACGGACCTTGGTAGCCTGAGATATGACCATTCTAGTACAGTACAATTAATTAGCCGTATAGTTGGAAGTTGTCTCTGTAATTTGGGAATTTGACCAGGTTACACTGGAAATTGGACTAAGTGATCTTCATGAAAATTGTAGGTCTTTGTCTTAGCTTCGAAATGGTATAAGTTTCATTTCAATCCGATAAGCGTAGCCTCGGATGTGCCCGTTCCGCAAAAACCCGTCAAAACTGTTTTTGTAAACGTTGTTTCCGCACTTGATATTAGCTTAATTGTTGTTCTCGTATTGTTTTGGAGCCTATGGAATGGCTATTGAAATGGAATTGTGTTATGGATAACTTTGGGTTGGATTGAGTAAAATATTGAAGCCATAAATGGCTGGAAATTGAGTAAACACAAGGGGCATGCCGCCGAATTTTCACGAGAAAGATAAACTAGTCTTCGGAGTCCTAGTTTTATATTTTGCAAATTTAACTTGGATACACTGAAAAATGGATTGAGTTATCTTCATGGAAGTTGTAACCTTTTGTCTAAGGTTCGAGACACTATCTAGTACATTTTGATCTGATGACCCTAGCTCCCGTTATGGACAAGATCGTGTAACCGTTTTGATTATTTTGACCGTTTTCAACTGTATTCGATCGTTTCAGTTATAAATTGTTGTTGTATGGCCGTTTCACTCATGTGTGTATATAATCTACCCATACAGATCTTGAGGATTTTGACGGTGACGGTCAAGCTCAGTGAATTGTATCATTTTCCGTGCCAAGTTGTATCAAGTGAGTAATTGGGTGGTTATTGATGTGAAATTGTTAAAGTGCTTTGTACATGTTAAATGGGTACGTAGGCGAGGGTGTACTTTATCTCACTCGACCTAAGCCCATCCTTTGTTTTGATTTCCTATGTGAGAATTCATGCTTTATGTTGAGTATCACCCTCTTGCTGTGTGCTGAGGAGGGGAATTACATGACTTGAATATCACCCTTTTGCTGTGTGCTGATAGGGGTGATCTCGTGACTTGAATTAAACCCCATTTGCTGTGTGCTGTTTAGGGTAAGTATCTTGTTGTGAACTTGTTGAGAGATTCCATCTATTGAGAGATCGGATATCTCAGGGCTTGGTTCCAGCCCGGTTCCAAGGGTTAGATGAACTATTCGAGCCAGCTGGGGCTTGGTCGAAGATAGTTCCATGCTAAACTTGGGATTTAGTTTCTTGTTATGGCTTTGACGAAAGCTAAGTTACTTTGTTTCTCTCGAGCTGCTGTGTGCTGTTGACTGGCCAGCGAGGGGGTTGATAAGGTGAACGGGGAACGTTTAAGTGGAGTCTACGGACCATGAGTACTTGGTTGACGGAGTGTCAACAGGCGTTCAAGTTCGGGGAATTGAACTGGCTTTGGAGCCACCCGTATCCTACACTCGTGATGTTACTTTTTTGTTATTGATGTGAAATATCCTGATTTACTTGTTTAATTATGTGAGTTTTATTTTTCCCCTGATTGCTCACTAAGCATATAGCTTACCCCATTCCATTTGTTTTCCTTAGCAGGGGGGCCAACGCGGGGATCGCTCGGGCAGGTGTTAGACCTTTGAGCTATAGAATAGTTAAACTTGTACTTGTATAAGTTGACGAGTAAGATGTATATAGTTATCGTGGTGGTTGTTGTTAACACCTTTTCTAGGGATTACTTTCTGGTACTCGTGGTATGTATGACTTGATGAACTAGTTTATGCAACTTTTGAAGCTGTAATAGAGTTAATAGAGCTTTCTTTTGGCGTGGAATCTATTTTTCCATTTTAAGTATTGAGTCCCGGCGAGAGCTGGGCAGGCGACCCGCCGAACCCTGGGAAACGCCCTAGGGGGAGGTGGGGCCGTCACAGGTGGTATCAGAGCTTAGGCTTCAGATCTCTGTAGTGTATCCTAGGCTAAAGTTTAGGATGCCAGACTGTGGAATTCGATTTGATTCAAAAGTTAAGCGATTGAGGGATAAAAGCTAGAGCCTGCTTCGATTGGTCTCTGCGCGGAGTAAGATTGGGCCAAGTGGTGTTATGGTCCTAATTTCGTGAATGGGTATTAAGGATCAAGGATTTTTTTTAAGCTTAAGTTACGAATCATGAAACGTTCTAGGTTTGAACCCTTATCATGGTACTTTAGGGACAATGGTTAGGTATGCCAGGTAGGAATCTCTAATATGGATGATTTACTCTTGGGACCGGCCGGCTCGAGTTGTGAATTGTCTTATTGTGAATTCTTGTACTTGGGTACCATATAGTGTGCTCTGACGTACATGTATTGGACCTAATTTGATATTACGCATGAGTAATGTGACCTATATTTGGACTTGAATTCGGTGACTGTTTGAGAATGTGAATTGCTGGGTATAGGCTAGCCGAGTGAGTTCTTATTCGTACCTGTGCTCCTTGAACTTGAAGTAATTGACTCTATTTTTGAAATTATATGTTTGAACCCTGCTTCGACCTTGTTTTTGAACTTATTTGTACTCGTGTGGTTGTAGACCGGCTACTATTCCTCTGTAGCGGTTGAACTAAAACTCTCTGGTGAGGCATTGCCTGTTGTGTTTCCAAACACCGCCAGGGATGAATTTCTTGAATTAAGACTCACTGGTGAAGTATAGCAGTTGTGCTAGCTTGTTGTGTTTCCAAGCACCGCCAGGGGTAAAATTTTTGACTTGAGACTTGCATTTTGAGAACATGAACAGGCTTTGTCTGGCTAGAGTGAGTACAAGAAATTAACGGGCACCTTGGGATGTGGAGTAAGAAATCGGACGGGGGAAAGCGGAGTAAGAAATCGGACGGGGTGATTTTCACTGGGTGTGGGACGACAGGTCGCGTTTCTTTCATTTTGCCCTTGCATTGTTTCTACATGTCATTTACTTATGGTATGTTAATGCCTACATATATAGTATTTACTGCACTTCACTTTGTCTAACCTGAAATGCCCCTTGGTGTATATTGTGCATTATATTGTGTATATTTTGCGTGACTTGTATATATATACGTACACACTTTGATTTTTTTTTATTATTTCGTGCATTTTATAACTCTTCAACACTTTGATCTTGAACCATATTTTGTCCCAATTATAGAAATTATAAAACCATCAAATGGGGACTCGTGGTGGGGGTAGATGACAAGGACAAGGAACTGAAGGGGTAACTAATGAAAATGTGAATACGCAAGTCGAAACCCAGGTAGCTATAGCCATACAGCGAATGGCTGATTTACTAGAACGAATGGTCAACCAATAGGGTCAAGGCCAAGTACAGCATCCTGGCAATCATGAAGGAGAGGACCGTGCCTTAGAACGGTTCCAAAAATTTCTACCGCCAAAATTCTTGGAGGGACCTAGCCCTGATATAGCGGAGAGTTGGTTGGAGCGAATGTTAGACATTTTTGCTGCGTTAGGATACTCAGAGGAACGGCAGATAGCTTTCGCCGTTTTTCAATTTGAGGGAGCGGCTCGTGCCTGGTGGAATGTGATTCGAGCCAAATGGGATAGAAAGCAAACCCCATGGACATGGGTGAATTTTACTCGTGAGTTTAATGAGAAGTACTTACCGCCACTTGTTCAGGAAAGGCGAGAGGATGAGTTCATACGCCTACGTCAAGGGACTATGAGTGTGGCGGAGTATGAGACACAGTTTACCAAACTCTCTCGTTTTGCTCCAGAATTAGTACTGACAGACCAAAGGAGAATTCGTCGGTTTGTTCAGGGTTTGAACGTGGAAATTCAAGAGGCATTGGCAGCTGCTCAATTGGAGACTTATAGTCAAGCGATTGAAAAGGCACAAAGAATTGAAAGTACTAAGAGTCAAGTAAAGGCCTTTCATGATAAGAAAAGAAGGCACCCAGATACAAGTAGTTATATTGAGGGACAGAGCGCGGGGAGCGAGCCACCACTTAAGAAGAGTCGAGGAATAGGTGGACCACGATCCACTGGGATCCCAAATCAAGGAAATGTTGAGAAAAATCAGGTAGGAAGAGAGACCCAAAGGGGAACCTCACAAGGAGGTCCGACGTCAGGATCTAGAATGACATGCGGATTTTGTGGAGCTGCTAATCACATAGAAATAATTGTTGGAAGAAAGGACAAGTACGGAAATGCTATCGATGTGGTAGTGCTGAGCATCTGATTGCTCAGTGCCCTCACCTACCAAAAGAAGGAAATTTGCCAAGGGTAGAAGGGAACACGTCTAAGAAGACTAACGCCACGGGTAATCGACCGAAAGTGCCGGCAAGGACCTATGCAATAGGAAGCCAAGAGGTGACAGACCCATTAACAATCACCGAAGGTACCTTCCCTATTTTCCATCGTATTGAGGTATTCGAGTATTCCAACCCTTTAGTTCGTTGATTGGAATTTCGAGGACGAAATTCTTTTAAGGAGGGGAGATTGTGACACCCCAACTTTTAAGATGCTATTGTTTTACGGTTTCTTTAGTTCATTTTATTTTAAAACATTATTTTGTTTCAAGGAAGATATTAAAGTTATTTCTTTGGGTTTGATCTAAAACCTTATTTTGTTTTAAAAGACTAGAAACCCTAAAATTTTAATCAAAAACCCTAGTTTACCTGTGACTATGTTTAAATCCCTCATATTTGACTCAAAACCCTAATTTTATTCTATGGAATTGTAAAATTCATCACATTTTTCTTAAAATTCCTTTTATTTGGAAATTATTCATTTATTATGGCCATACTACTCAAGCACCCCACAATAAGTGCAAATGAACCTAGAAAGTAGGGTTTCACTTTTCGTTTTCAAGATTGGAGCAAATTAGGGTTTCTGCGATTTTTCGCCTGATGATTTTTTGGTATGGAGCGAGGATCAAATTTGGTGCTTAAGAGTGATTTTTTAAGTGAGAAATAATATGTGATTAGAAGCAATGATATAAAGTTAGAGAATAGGAAGTAAAAACCCTAGTACATGTGATTTAAGGAAAAACGGTGTGAACCGACTTGTACCGTGCACTACTGATTGAACGCACCACTTGATCACCACTTTCTTACCATACAAGCTTATCACTAATTGAGCAAAATATCTTCCCCCTCATGGCTATCTCTTGACCGAAATTTGTGGCTAAAATGCAAGGAAAGAAAGAGAAAATTTGTGTGGTTGTGGTTGAGCCAAGTGTTGGCCAACATGTGGTCTAAATTAATCCTAATCTTCTTGCTTTCTTATCTTCCAAATCTAGCTCATTCTTCCTCATTTTCTTCTTCTTCTGGCCGAGACAAGAGAGAGAGAAAAGGGAGAGCAAGAAACAACTATTTTCTTCTTGATTTGCACCATGCAAGTGAGAAACAAAAATTCTAAACCGAATAAGTTGTTATCTAGCTTAAGTGCTACCTACCAGTGTAATTTTCTTGAGGAACAAAGACCTTGAACACTTGTTTCTAGTTGCCTTGGAAAGGTATACATGCTAGAACCTTGATTCTCCGATTAAATTCGTGATTTGTTGCTAAATATGTCACATATGGTTGAATTATTGATGTATGTGGCTTGGATCGTGATTTTCCATTTTATTTGAATATTTACAGCTTTCCTATGATTCTTCTAATGCTTAAAATTTGGGGCTTTGATGTTTAAAGTTTAATATGGGAAGTTAAGATGGTGAAGCAAGCCAAAAATAAAGGAATTAGCATTTGATTTCAAGAATTTCCAGATTTCAGGAACTTGAAAATTCAGTTCTGCCCGGTTTTAGTACTCATAGTTAGAAGCCGAATTAGGCAATACCCTCACTGTTCTAGGTTACATTCCAGATTTCCGCGTGGACAGTTTAGTCTATTTGGTTGTGTTTATTCACTATAATCCGTTCGTATTTAGCCTTTTACCAAAACATGAAAGTTTTAGTACTCTGTCTTAGAGTTTCAACGCCACCAAGAACACCTTAAACGGACCTTGGTAGCCTGAGATATGACCATTCTAGTACAGTACAATTAATTAGCCGTATAGTTGGAAGTTGTCTCTGTAATTTGGGAATTTGACCAGGTTACACTGGAAATTGGACTAAGTGATCTTCATGAAAATTGTAGGTCTTTGTCTTAGCTTCGAAATGGTATAAGTTTCATTTCAATCCGATAAACGTAGCCTCGGATGTGCCCGTTCCGCAAAAACCCGTCAAAACTGTTTTTGTAAACGTTGTTTCCGCACTTGATATTAGCTTAATTGTTGTTCTCGTATTGTTTTGGAGCCTATGGAATGGCTATTGAAATGGAATTGTGTTATGGATAACTTTGGGTTGGATTGAGTAAAATATTGAAGCCATAAATGGCTGGAAAATGGGTAAACACAAGGGGCATGCCGCCGAATTTTCACGAGAAAGATAAACTAGTCTTCGGAGTCCTAGTTTTATATTTTGCAAATTTAACTTGGATACACTGAAAAATGGATTGAGTTATCTTCATGGAAGTTGTAACCTTTTGTCTAAGGTTCGAGACACTATCTAGTACATTTTGATCCGATGACCCTAGCTCCCGTTATGGACAAGATCGTGTAACCGTTTTGATTATTTTGACCGTTTTCAACTGTATTCGATCGTTTCAGTTATAAATTGTTGTTGTATGGCCGTTTCACTCATGTGTGTATATAATCTACCCATACAGATCTTGAGGATTTTGACGGTGACGGTCAAGCTCAGTGAATTGTATCATTTTCCGTGCCAAGTTGTATCAAGTGAGTAATTGGGTGGTTATTGATGTGAAATTGTTAAAGTGCTTTGTACATGTTAAATGGGTACGTAGGCGAGGGTGTACTTTATCTCACTCGACCTAAGCCCATCCTTTGTTTTGATTTCCTATGTGAGAATTCATGCTTTATGTTGAGTATCACCCTCTTGCTGTGTGCTGAGGAGGGGAATTACATGACTTGAATATCACCCTTTTGCTGTGTGCTGATAGGGGTGATCTCGTGACTTGAATTAAACCCCATTTGCTGTGTGCTGTTTAGGGTAAGTATCTTGTTGTGAACTTGTTGAGAGATTCCATCTATTGAGAGATCGGATATCTCAGGGCTTGGTTCCAGCCCGGTTCCAAGGGTTAGATGAACTATTCGAGCCAGCTGGGGCTTGGTCGAAGATAGTTCCATGCTAAACTTGGGATTTAGTTTCTTGTTATGGCTTTGACGAAAGCTAAGTTACTTTGTTTCTCTCGAGCTGCTGTGTGCTGTTGATTGGCCAGCGGGGGGGGTTGATAAGGTGAACGGGGAATGTTTAAGTGGAGCTACGGACCATGAGTACTTGGTTGACGGAGTGTCAACAGGCGTTCAAGTTCGGGGAATTGAACTGGCTTTGGAGCCACCCGTATCCTACACTTGTGATGTTACTTTTCTGTTATTGATGTGAAATATCCTGATTTACTTGTTTAATTATGTGAGTTTTATTTTTCCCCTGATTGCTCACTAAGCATATAGCTTACCCCATTCCATTTGTTTTCCTTAGCAGGGGGGCCAACGCGGGGATCGCTCGGGCAGGTGTTAGACCTTTGAGCTATAGAATAGTTAAACTTGTACTTGTATAAGTTGACGAGTAAGATGTATATAGTTATCGTGGTGGTTGTTGTTAACACCTTTTCTAGGGATTACTTTCTGGTACTCGTGGTATGTATGACTTGATGAACTAGTTTATGCAACTTTTGAAGCTGTAATAGAGTTAATAGAGCTTTCTTTTGGCGTGGAATCTATTTTCCCATTTTAAGTATTGAGTCCCGGCGAGAGCTGGGTAGGCGACCTGCCGAACCCTGGGAAACGCCCTAGGGGGGGTGGGGCCGTCACAAAATTCAACCAGGTCCGTGCGGTTCCCTCTCTTTCCATTTTAGCCAGAATCACGTTCCACCAGGCCCTAGCTTGTCCTTCAAACTGAAATACAGCGAAATGCACAAGCCTATGCTCCGTATAGTTTAAGGCAGCACAAATATTGATCATCGACTCTAACCACCTCTCAGCTGCCTCAGGGTCCGACTCTCCCAAAAACTTAGGAGGGAAAAACTTCTGAAATCTCTCTAGAGCCCTATCTTGTCTCATTTCAGGATCCCTGGGTTGATTAACAGGGGCTTGACCCTGCTGCTCTACCAGTCGAGCAAGTATATTGGTTATTTGCTGAATTGCCATTGCTACCTGGTCCTCCCTTCAGCTCGAGGTCCAAGTTGTGGTTCAACCGTTTCACCTCTCTCTTCTTTTAGTTCCCGTACTGGTTCTTGTGCCTGTCAAGCCCCATGGCCATGGGTAGAACTGCGTCCTGGGATAGTTCCACGTCCTTGACTCCGTCTACCCTTCATACCTCTTTTCCTATATAAGTATAAATATAAGCAAAATAACGTAGCTATAAAGGCCGATAAAAGCGTTTTCAAATCATAAAACGAGAACTAATAAAACACATTGAAAATAACATACTTTCTTTATGTACATATCATAGCAATTCACACATCCTATGGGACATTAACCCTAGGTATTTCTCAAGCACTACACTTAATCAAGACTTGAAGAAGTACAACCAAGTAAGTACGCGTAAAGAATAAGGGTTCCCAATCTTACTAATATCTTCAATATATCCTAAGTCCAGACTATTCGCATTCCCCGTGTCTTGGCTTTGGCCATTCAAACTTACTCTCATATTACTTGGGATATCGACTTATTATAAAGATATCACTCTTTGGTATTCGGGTACAAGAATCCAAAAATATGATCATTCCCCACTTGAGTTAGCTACGCTCAAGAGGGAATCAACCACTTTTGAGATTCCAACCCAACATATAGATCTAAGGTCCCCAACAATAGACATTTGTTTCACACTTAACAAGCTAATCCCCATAGTCCGAGAACCCTCTCCTGGCACGAGCTCGATAGGAGCTCTGATAGCATCTGATACGGCCCCACCTCCCCTTAGGGCGTACCCTAGGGTTTAGCGAGTTGCCTGCCCAACTCTCGTCAGGACTCACTCACTCATAGCTCAAGAAAACTAACGTACATCCATAGAAAATAAATAACACATCCACTTCAACTTCATATAAACATTGATGCTCAAATCCAGATACAAAGCTTCTACATACCAAAATACTTCAAAGTGTTTACAATTCGAGTACAATTAACCCTAGTCGGGTACTAGCATGAGTACAAATTCAAAATTCAAAACAACTAGACTACGCTAGTCTATACATGTCTCACGCCTCGCTCGTACCCCCTGTAAGGAAAACAAATAACGTGGAATGAGTTAAAAATCCAGTGAGGTTCTAAATAACAAGTTGACCATTATTTAAATGTGCAAGTATCACGTAGCAATGTAATGAGCATGAAAAGTTCATAAAAGTGAGCAATAACACTTCAAGTAGCAAATCTCAAAATGAGCGAGTATAAAGTTTTCTTTTAAAACGAAACAATAACACGATAAGTATGAATCATTCCAAAGTATAAAGATATGGATGGCTCTCAGGAGCCAAATTCCCATTTCATCACCTGAGCTTGATCAAGTAATAGTTGACACTCCGTCAATTTTCAAATAAGTAACCAATCCAGTAGAGCACCACTTAAACTACTCTCCGTACATCATCCAAACCCCCTACTGGGCCTAAAATCCTCAATAAACACTGGTGGTAATACTCGAGTATACCGATTAGTCGAGGAGATATCACTCCACTTGACAAAACAAAAGATCCAGGGTTCGTTACCCAATCGACCAAGCCCTTGCCGGCTCGACTCGAGTAACTCGCCACAGGGTTTCTAGAATTCCAGGAAGTGCGCGCACCATATACTCAAATATATCAAATCCATTGCAACAATAAACAAGTATATCCCATATTAGGGCAAGTGCGATAAAGTACACTCTTGCCTGATCAAACAAATGACATATCATTAAATCACATTGGTCAAGTATTGAAAACAAGTGTCCAGTTCAATCAGGTATTTGAAAGCACTCACCAAAGGTCTAGTGCCTCTCAAAGTCACGTTCAAGTCCAACTTCTTGGTTGCAGTCCAAATCTGCGATAAAATATCATTTACGAATGTAAAACTCTCTAGAGTTCGAAACATAGGAATTTCGTTTCAAGAAAACCAAGTAAATGTAACTCGTTTAAGTAGTATTCAAGATACTTATCAATTTTGAAAAATTCATGCTCGCTTTTCAAACTTTGAGACTTGGTAACAATTATACCTGCAAATACCATTTGAGTCAAAAGAACAAGGAAAACGTATTTCTATTAGTCGTTGTTTCCATTTTCCCAAGGTACAAGGTCGGCCAAGTTCTAACTTATATACCTTGATATAAGAAGACGCAACTATCCTAGATAGTTCAAGTGGTATTCCTTCTCAAATCCTTACACAAATCGCGAGTATATCTACCTAGCCCTCGAGCGCAAATTTGGGCAGTACGCCCTTTGTATTTACCTATTTTTCCACCATTTATGGCTTCATTCTTTTCCTCAATCAGTCCCAAAGTCACACACAAAATAATCTCATTTCACTAGGCTCAAAGTCAGACAAGGACAAAATAAAGCTAGGAAAATGTCCGGAAATGAAGTTTAAGTCATAAAACAAAAGACAGATTTGACGTCGCTTAGCGTATCGGACACAACCAAAGCTACACTTATCGAATTGGTGTGAAATTTATACCGTTTCGAAGCTAAGATAAAGGGATACAACTTTGATGATGACCACTCAGTCCAGTTCATAGTGTATCCAAGTCAAAATTTCCAATTACAGAACCAGAATCTCACAATCAGGCTAGTTAACCGCACTATGCATAAACGACAATAACTCAGAATACCGAAGTCCGATTGAGGCCTTTTTCAGAGCCGTTGGAAAACTAAGACATAGCACTAAAACTTCTGTGTTTTGGCCAAATGCTAATTCAATACAGATCAGGGTGAAAAAAGTGTGGTCAGATTGGTGAAATGTCAAAACTGGCTACAAAGTTCTACCTATGGCAGTCAGGGGTATTTTTATCTTTTCACATGCTACAGTGCTCAGATTGAGCTAAACTTTTACTGTCAGCTATAAAATATCATTCTATACAACTTTCATGTTTTGTACTAAGCCTAATTCAGCCTCCCTAATGGTCAAATAGAACCGGTCAGAATAGGGTATCTTCAAAACTGAAAACTGAAATTCATGCAGTCCAATGCTAATTTTCTTATTTCTGGCTTGATTCACTACCTCAACTTCCTATACAAGATGATAACCATCATATGCCATCCAAACAACAAAAATTATAAGTTAACCATTCAAACCCTAACTCAAAATTCATCACCACAATCATCCAAAATCACTTGAAGTAGGCATCACAAGCAAGATTACAAGTTACTACTCAACTTAAGCAAGAATAAGGGAAATAAATGTGATGGACAGCCAATATACCTCAATAAAAGGGCTTGAAGAGTTATCCTTCACCTTTCCTTGTGATTTTTAGCTCTTTAGCTTCCCAAGCTCTCAATTTGCAAGTTAATCGGTTTAGTTTTCTTGTTTTCTCACCAAATCAAGCAAAACCCAAGATGGATTTAGAGCTTTCTTTCTCTTGATTTCCTCTCAAAGCTCACGGCTACAAACTGGAAAAATGAAGAAGAATGAAGCTCCAAGATGGTTTTATGGTTTAGTCATGGTTTGGGTCAAAGGTCCTTGGATGGATGCCACTTGTCCACACAAGATCACATCTCACTTTTTTTTTATTTTCCTTGGGTTTTTGGGTCAAATATTTCGGCCCCCTTGATCAGCTTTAGAGCTGATATTTTGGCTCTAATAACAATGAGATTAACTTGCTAAAAATGTTGGTCAAATGGTATGTTCAATTGGTAGTGAACGGCACTCGTCGGTTCAAGCCGTTTTTCCTTAAATCGCGTATACTAGTGTTTTATCTTATAATTCACTAACTTATTATTATTACTTATAATCACACACTTAATATCATCTAAAACTCACTTTTAATCACCAAATTGGATACACACTCCGTACCGGATAGTCACCTACGGATAGGCGTAAAAACCCTAATTTTTGGTAACTTGAAAACGAAAGGAAAAACCCTTAATTCTGTGTTCATTTGCACTTATTGCGGGGTGATTGGGTAGTAGGGCCATTATAAAGTAATAATTTCCAAATAAAAGGGAATTTTTAAGAAAAATATAAGGAATTTTGCAAGTCCTCACACAGTTTGTTTATTGACATTAAGTATGTCAAACAAACGTCTGCTCATCTTGTCCTGAAATAATAACAACAAAACAAAGTCAGGGTACATATGAATCTTGATATGACATTTATAGATTTCATCACAGAAAAAAGGCAGCAAGTAAAGTTGGATATTTACTTTTAGATAGATAACAAGATTGGTCAAATATTTCTCTATAAACTATATTTTTTGTGCAATCAATATCATTTGAGCTAAAATACTCTGGTTTAATCAAAACTCGAGCAGCATTTGATGTTCTTGCATGGGACAAAGCAACATATAATTGTCCGTGGGAGAACACAGGTTCCTTCAAATACAGACCAACAAAATCAAGTGTTTGTCCTTGAGATTTGTTGATAGTCATAGCAAAACATAAACGAACAGGAAACTGAGTCCTTTTGTAAGGAACAAGGTATTGCTCATCATTTGTAGGTTGCAAAGGAATCCTATGTATGAAGACTTTTTTGCTAGTAAAGTGACCAACTGCTATCTGTGCATGAATGACATTTTTAGTCAAAGACTTGCAGATTAGTCTTGTTCCATTGCATAGCCCTTCAGTTGGATCAAGATTTCGTAACAAAATTATTGGTTCATGTGGCCTAAGCACAAGCCTGTGAGGAGGTAAACCACTTGGACTTAATGTGTTAAGGAAATTAACATACTCAGCCTGATGATTTGGGTCAACTGTTTGATCAAAACTGATATATTCAATGCTTTCTCCTGGAAACTTTTCTATCATCAGATCATTGATTTCATCAACAAAGTAGTTTTTTGTTGTCAGTATTGCTCTGTTCAAAGACAAAGTTGCATTTTCTGATATACTGTTAATATCAGGATAGACAGCATCTATTAGTCTTTCAAGTGAATCAACCTCATTGGTGTACTTGATCAAAATTGAAGATGGTATAACAACTGAATCACCGCTGTCTGCCTGTTCTAAACCATCTCCTATTTTCAATAGAATTTGTGTAAACAATGGATCTAATTTTGCTCTCATGTTTTTAGTTAATTGTAACTTTTGCAGGCAGGGCCACAAGAGAGAATTAATCAAGCAAGCATTAACTGTTTCAGCCTTAGTTCCACTATGAACAATCAGTAATGTTTGCCTAAAATCTCCTCCAAAAACCACTACCTTTCCTCCAAAAATTTCATTTGAGTTCATGATGTTTTTAAGCAGATCATCCAATGCTTCAATAGCTGCTCGTTTACACATTGGAGCCTCATCCCAAATGATCAACTTTGATTCTCTGATCAAAGTTGTTAGAGAGCTTTGCTTACTGATGCGACAAGTTCCTCCATTAGAAATATCTATTGGGATTTTGAATCGTAAGTGAGCTGTTCTTCCTCCAGGAAGGATTGAAGCAGCTATGCCAGATGTTGCGGTAGTAAGTACAATATGACCTTTTGACCTTATATCAGCGAGTAATGCACGATATAAAAAAGTTTTTCCGGTACTCCCTGGACCATCAATGAAGAAAGCACCACTTTTGTTGTTGTAAACTTTTTCACAAATGACATTAAATGGTTCTTTTTGCTTTTGATTCAACGGAATACAAGCATCCAAATTAGCTACTGCAACAATTATGTTTCTTTCCACATTTAACTCTCTTGTCTGACTTTCCATATCATCCATTGAGAAATCATAGGGGTACAAGTTGAATGAAGAAATGGTTTTCCCCATAGATTGTAAGAAGCCATTTATTTGATCAAGTACCTTTGTCCTAACTTGGCTTGCTATTAAGGTTTTGCATCTAAGAAAATCTTCAGACATAACATCTTCAAATTTAGTCCACAATGCTGGCGGATCATTGGGGCATGAATAAACCAGCAGGGTTGCAAACAATCTTCTCATTTCATATGGCATATGAAAGTGAGAAGCTTCTTGCAAACAAAATTCCTAGCTATTATCATGTTCCAGTAATCCTCTCAACAGCACTGCTTCATGGAAAGTCTGCACTTGAACTCCACCAAAAGTTTTGAGATCTGCAAATGATGTTGGACATCTGACTTTTGTCAACAACAGTCTCAGATAATATCTTTCACCTTCACTAGGAAGTGCAGCAACTATTCTACCTATAGAATCTCTCTGCTCACGAATTTTCCATATTCTTTTGCTTGGTTTCCAAACAAAATGTTCTGGAAATTGCACATAGGTGCAATTCAAATCCTAAGCTACCTTATTTATTCTGTTCATGCAAAAGAATTCAGTTAACATTGTTCTTCTCAAGTGAGTATTATTCAGAACATTACGCAAGTCAGTGTTCTTCTTGAAGCTCATCGGTTGTTGGTTTTCCAGATGCAACTGTAAGTGGATAACAGCTGGCTTTATCTCGCTAGTTGGAAATCTATAAATTCTCCAAGTAGCCTCTGGAGGAGATATCCATCTTGTTGACACGTACTGTTTGATTTCATCAATCTCCCAATGTGCACTATCAACAATAACTCGAAAGGTGGTTCTGTCATGTCCCTTACAAATGTACTTGTATATATATTTGACTGCCTTTACTGTCGAGCATTTCTCAATGTTGATGTGGCAGTCAATTTTTGCAAGTAGATATGCGTTATGTGAGAACCCGTAAAACCCTAATTATTTTCCTAGGGTTTATTACCCCTTAATTGCATATATTTTTGCATTTTCGGGTTTAGAAATATTTTCTGGTAGATTTTATGCGTAATTATAGTTTTAAGATGATTTTTCTAGTATTGGAGAGTTTTTAGAAAATTAAGAGTAAATAGTGGACGTGGGACCCACTAGTGCGAAAAGTTCGGAAAAATTCGGCCAACTAGATTAAGTTTTGGATACTGAAATTATTTTATCGGGTGTTAAGAGATAATTAGAGGAAGCTATTTGGATTGATGTGAGAGGGAACAAAGTGATAGACTTGCATTAAATTGGGTGACAAGTGTCACCATTTGATTGGGTTACCTTTAAGACTACTATTCCATGTCTTACCATTGACCAAATAAATCACAAAATTAACCAAAAATTGCACCATTTTCTCCTCTCAAGTGCCGGCCCTCTCTCTCAAAGGAAGAAAGAAAACCTCTTCAAGTTTTGGCTTCAATCTTGCTTCAATCATCAAAACCAACCATCCAACCTTGATTTTTCTCCATAAAACACCTTCAAGTAGTGGTGGTGAGTTGTTGTGTGAAGTTATTTGGAAGGTTAAGGTGACCCATAGCTCTTTCTCTCTTGTTTTAAAGGTAAGTTGTGAAGAACCACCCTCCTTCTTTAATTGATTCTCAAATCATGCTTAGTGGAAGTAGAAGATGCAAGTTTATGGATTAATTCTTGATTTGTGGTTGAATTGATGACTTTTTATTATTTTTGGGGAATTTTCTGTTTTAATTCAAGCATGATGGTGTGGCTCTCTATGATGTATGGAAATGATCTATAATGACTTAAGGAGGTGGGAAAAGTGATTAATTGCAACCAATTTCTGTTTTGGAAGAAAATTGGAAAATCTAGGGTTCTTAAGGGTACATTCTGTCCGAATTTGTAGGTACTAGATAGAGGCCGAATTGGCCTTAGCTCAAAACATGAAAGTTGTAGGGAATGACATTTTAAAGGTGTCTACAAAATTTCAGGTCATTTGGATTAGTGTAGAGTGAGATATGACGACATTACTGTAGCTGTTCTGCTTTGATCAGAATGCGAAAACTGCGATAGTAATTGGCCATTTTGACTGGAATTGGTTTGGATTTTAGAGTTGGTGTCTTCTAATGAAATGTAGCTGGATGTCTTAGCTAACTTATGCCTTTGGAATTTCGGCATTTGGACTTGTATGGACTGAGTTATAGTAATTACAGTTTTGTGTGATTTGCAAACCTGTTTTGGGAATTCTGGTATAGTATTTTGCATATTTGACCTAGTTGTGTTAGGAACTGGATTGAGTGACCTTCTACATTGTTGTAGCTCTGTTTCTTGGATTCGAAATGGTGGGTCTTACACCCCCATCCGATAATTGTAGTGAGAGTTGTGCCATTACCGCAAAATGACGTCAAAACTGTATTTTTCCGGGCCAATGCTAGTTACATTTCCGAAATTTCTGGTTTCCTCTATTGTTTGTAAATGTTTATGGAACCTTATTGGGGTCATGTTTGGCCTTGGTTTATGACTCGTTATCGAGTCTCATTGTATTTGTTTGCATGTTTTTAGGGCGTGACGGTGGTGCACAACGTTCTTTTGACTAAAGTGTTTGAAACCACATTGTGCTAGCTTGGTGAGTGTACTACTCACTTATGTGCTATTACATGGCTTTGATCTTTGTACTTGAGATGTTGAATGTTGATTGATCCAAGTGAGAGTGTACTTTATCACTTTCACTTATTGTTTCGCATGTTATTGGAAAGTTATATGAAATGTTATATGAAATGTTATATGAAATGAAATACATGACTTCAAATATTATCCATGAGTTCAACCCCATTGGTTATTGATTGAATCGAGCCGACGAGGGCTTGGTCGTGCCAATTAATGTGCCTTGGGGCAACATCATAGGGAATCTTGTAGTATGAGAGACTCTTGATTCCGGTTTACTTGAGTAATACCACAATGCAAGTGTTTGGATTTCGGGCCCGGTTGAGGAATGTTAGGAGGAAGGGAATGGAAGTTAAGAGGAGTCTACGGTTGGTTACCTTTCAGACATTGACGGAGAGTCAATGAAACCTGATCAAGAATTCAAACGAGGAAAAGGGCTCTTGAGAGCCACCCGTATCCTTTTATCCTCATTATTAATGTGTGGCTTTATTTATTTTGGTAAATTGGACTATTAAGCTTGATGTATCCATGAACTTGGTTGCTTGAGTTGTATTCTCACTGGGCAATTAGCTCACCCCGTTCCTTTTGTTTTCCTTACAGGAATATGACTCTTTTGGAATGAATTTTGATAAATGGTTGCCGAATGAACTAGATGAATGACTCTTTTGTATTGTATATAAAATGGGACCCTAAATGTATCATTAGGGCCGTTTTCACTTTTGTTTTGGCAAACCATATATGTAGTGACTTTTGTATCACTTTTAAACGTCATTTTGGTTTGTAAAGGCTAAATGTTATGTGGTATATGTAATTCGATGTTTGGTTGGGTTCGGACGAGTCGGTTACTATTCATGGCCGACTCCAGATTTCATTTTCTTTTATTTTGGGTTATTTTGCCCTTTTGCCTTATTGGCGCGCGTTATAAGTTCTGGAACGTGAAAGATCGCTCTATACTGCACCGTTAGTCCTGGCGAGAGCTGGGCAGGCAGTCCGCTAACCTCTTTGGTTCGCCTTAAGGGAAAGTGGGGCTGTCACACGTTATAAGGGACAACCCTGCGATTATTGAGCCATACATTCCTTACTTGGACTTTAATGCCATTATCTCTTCGTCTATACTTTGGATATGCATCAACTGTTTGAATGGTTGTATCACAGAACTCTTTTGGATAAGAGTTTTTACAGACTCCATTTTTTCCATGCAGACATTCTGTGGATTTGCTGAACCACAAGGACCATGAAACATATTTTTAACTACCATTTTATATAGATGGGGAAATTTCTGCTTGTCAAGTATCTCAGCACAAACTATCTTGTCATATTCATTTGCAGTATACAACTTGTACTTGGATTTGAGAATCAAAAGGAAATGTGCATGAGGCATACCTCACTTTTGATACTCAATTACATATGTATAAGCAGCAATCTCACCAAAAATGTGCTTCTTAAAAAGTCCATCTTTCAACTTTTCTAACTTAACATGAAAGACTCTTGAAATTAAATCTAGCCGATTCTGTGTTTCATCTGTGGGAATCAAATGCTCCTTTACTTATGGCCAATTAGGATTGCAAGTCATTGTCAAAAACAGATCAGGTTTTCCAAATTTTTGCACCAAAGTCATCGCATCCATGTATCTGCGACGCATATTTCTAGGACCTCCTATGAAACTTGGCAGCAATATAAGTCGCTGGCCAATATTTGACCCTTGAGTTTCTCCAGCAGCCACTGCATCCATTATGCCATTCAAAAATTCTCTCTTGATTTCTTCCTGCTGTGACCTGAAAAAGTCAAGCATTTGTTTCTCAATCTTCACATAGCCATCATTGACATACTGCTGGATCTAAAGTTTGTACACATAATATTCCCTCAATGAAACAAAAGCTGGATTCTCTTCCAATCTATGCATTGTTGTAAGACGACACCGTATAATTGTTTAGAATGACTAAATATTCTGTACTTATAATAATACATGAACTAACTTTTAGTTTTGACTGACCAATTTCTTCATTGTAGAGCAGTTCATCAGCACTTAATGCACCTGCAAGTGCGATCATTTCAACCGATTCTTTTTCCCTTTTTTCTTTTGTGTTTATTCCTTTCAATCCTTTCTTTGGAATTCTTTGATGCCAACCAAGCTCTCTAAATGGAAATGTTAAAGGGTACTATAATGGATCATAGCAGCCATAATAATACTCAATGTTATGTGGAGAGCGACCATGAGTGTACACTTGTATATTATGGCGGCTATTCTTACCATTTTCTTCTCTTTCTACCCATAATGTTGCAACCTTTGATTCAGTTGGTTTGTTATATACTCTCTAATCTAAACCAGGAAGAGTATGCAACACTATTTTGTAGCTGTCTAAGTTAGGAGTGTAACATAGATTCCTAAAGAATTGAGCATATGGATTATGCTAAAGAACAGTGATTAATTTCTTTATCACACTTTCAGATAATCTAGGACAAGCACCAAGATGATTAGATACTTCTTTTCTAATATCATGAAAGTAAAGCTGCATGTTTGTCCCCGAACCATTACTTGGTATTAAATCATTTAAAATATGATACATCTATCCTTGAATCCTAAATGTATAGACTCCATTGTTTTGTCTACACAGATCCCTATCACACTTAACACCAAAAGATGTGAATCCAAATTGATTGTTGTAAGTCCTAATGAGCTCCCTGAATGCTTTTGCTTCCTCTGAAGATGAAGTTAGTAATTCTCTCAAAATATCAGGAAGTCTGTTCTGTGCCAGTATAATATCACCATTAGAGCAGCAAAAGTTTGTTGTTTCTGAGAAAAACTTTTTAGCACCACAATGTTGACAATCTTTCTACTTTAGCAAAATGTCAGGAGTATTGGCTATTAAATCCAACAACTCTCTTCCTTTCCTAGCTCTCCTTCCCAACAGAAACAAAATATAATATCTGAAGTAACTAATAATTTAAATGCCTATCAATAGTACGAATGTAAACCAGCAAGAAAGGTCAAAGCTAACCTGGACGTTTTCTTTTATTTTGTCCAGGAATTCTTTGATTAGCTGATTCTTCAACAGGTTGACTATTGATTACTACAACTCAAATGCAGAAGTTCAGATATTGCTACCATGAGAATGCATGGAAACTGAAGCACAATTTTGCTGAGAATATAAGATACTACCTAAATGTCTATCTAGAAGGATAGAAGTATTGCTACTCGAAGCAACTGTTTGCATTATATGTGTATCTCTTCTGAAATTTGGAGTAGAGCCTGAATGAGAAGATTGTTTATGTCCAAGAGTGTACTCTCTGGTAATTGTACCAATCAACAAAGCAGATTGTTTATGATTTTGTGATGAAGAACAGCTCAAGCTCAGCGCAATGAACTCAGTTGTTCTGCTCTACAAACAGAACTACTGTTCATCATGTCTGTAACAGCATACTGATGATTGCTAAGATAGCTAACATTAGTTGTTTTTACTGAATAACCACATGATTGTGGTTCAATAACTTTACACGTTTGATCCATTAATTGTGGAATCGAAGAATCCAAAGCAGATGATATTGTCTGATGATAAATTTAGATATAACAGCTTTATATTGAAAGTTCAAGCAATAAAAGCTTACGTGAAGATGAGCAATGAAAGTATATAACAGACAAAACATACAAAAATCATTGAATATGATTAATAAAGCTTCGGTACTGCAACATAGTGGCTAGCAACTTTACTGCAGTTTAATGATCTACACTATTAGATTATGGTTCACTAATATCATATGTTAGTGAGATAAGTAGTGATTTACACAATGAGTCAAATACTAAAGAGACAAAAGGAAAGTTGCATAACAAGCATAATAGATGGCAGGAAGAAGAAACTAAGCCGCATGATAATATCGTAAAAGCTATAAAAGATAAGCGTTAAACAGTCATGCAAAAAGAAACAAATTACATGTCAGGAAATTTAATCTAGATAAAAACTCACCAAGCAATAAGTAAAGAACCAACTGAATGCTTCTTTCATTTTGTTTCGTCGGAATGAGCACCAATCACAACACAATGAGACGAAAGAAAGATAAGCAGGCCTTGTAAACCTCAGCCTTGTTTGTCAAACATAGTGACGCTGTTTACCATAAAAAAGTAGATATAAAGGGTAAGTAAACTACTTCATAGATGTTCATTCAAATCTAATGGTCAATAGATGATAAAAGTACAAAACACAGACAATCAAATGGCTGAAATTTTGACAAAAGACAACCTAATTTTAAAGTTAGTAGCCAACAACTATTTGTAGCAAGTTGATAGATGGAGTAAAACAATCATGTACTTTTAACCACTCTCAGCTACCTTGCATTTGACCAAAAGTAACTTAGTAAAACGTTTCACCAAAAAGTTAAATATTTATAAATGGATGAACATGTGTAAGTTATTCATTTTGAATTGCAATGATAATAATTTTTTTTTCAGTATAGCATGAGTTTGCTAAAACCCAAAAAAATAGGTACACTGGATTTTCAAAATAATTAAACAACCTTCCATTTACATTCAAATTTATTAAGGTCTTGATTTAATGTTTACATGCACAAACTAGCCCACAAATCAACACTCAAAATAAATATTGTTAAATCTATTACTTGGAAAAAATATATTAGCATAAAATAGTTCTCGATCAATTTTGTAAATTTTAGCTGAAAAAGATAAATATTCATTATAAATTACAATGACAGTAGATTAATTTTTTAATACAAGATCACCTTCCTCGATCCATATGCTCAATGGAACAAAGTTAGTATTGCAACTGAATAAACTTCCTACAATGAAAGAAGCAAGCTGAATCGAAGAAAAATAATGTAAACTTCAACTCTGAAGCTGCCACGTGGCAGCTTGGGAAAAAGCTACAGTAACATGCAAACTGGAACTTATATTATAGTTAGATATATACATACATACACACACACACATACCTTTTTCTCTTTCCTGTATGGCTGTTTGATATAGTGAGCTTTCCACACTTGCTCTCAATGTCTATGTGCTATTTGACTAGTTATTTTTTCTCTAAATTTCCTTTGTCTTTATTCTTTTTTTTTCTATCAACTTTGGATAATCTTTACACCAATATCTTTAATTTAAAATTTATTAATATCCTTATCACATGTGTTATCATGTTGAATTCTTGATATGATTCTTGTAACAAAATTCTATCTCACTCTTGATACGTCATTTTTAATCGATCCTATTTAAGGATGGCAATGGGGGCGAGTGCCCGCAGGGTGTTATTGGGGTGGGGGCGGGGGGAATTTTTACCTTCCGTTTAGAAACGGGGAGCGGCCACCCGTTTGAAAAAAAGATATATATATATATATATGTACATAATTATGTACATATAATATTTAATTTAATTAGTTATAATTTTATAATAATGATATTATTAGTTTTATGTATCATTTAATGTAGATTAGTATATGTAATATAATTGATATTATCAATTATACTACTAATTATACATGTCAATTAATAAAAATTATTAATTATTTATACTAAATTTATTAATACATTTACATTAAATTCCTAACTACACTTAATACAATAACACTTTTTTCTAAAAAAAACACAATAATAATCTAGTGATTGTACTTATATCAAAAGTGAAAACTTGATTATTTTAGTTATATTTGTTTTATCATATTAGATTGTATTCAAATAACTTTTGTTTTATTATTTTTATGAGGTTTAATTGTGAAGTTACAATGAATAATAATTTGGTGATGTGTTGATATTTTAGTACTTGATTATTTGCTAAAATTTAATTATAATGAAATTATATAACAAAATTTTTAACCCCACGGGTACCCCTGTGGGGGAAGCGGGGCGGAGCAGGGGCGGGGCGGGGGAAGCCAGGGATGGGGAAGAGGTCCCCCGCCCCATTGCCACCCCTAACCCTATTAAAATCTTTTTCAAATTAAATTTTGAAAAGAACATTAGCCTTATCACCTAAGTTGTATATATTATAGGCTCATCAAAGTTTCGTTTGAGAAGCGATGCGTTGGGTGGTATAGGGAGGTACTGTAAGTGAGAGACCTCAAATTCGAGACCTCCTAGTTATCCAACCCGAGTTCGAGCCTTCTCACTTACCAAAAAAAAAAATTCATTTATAGTTCTTTGCGTAACTTTTACTATAAATTCTTAACAATTGTATTTATTTTACCACATATGACTTTATTAATTTCTTAGGTGTTGTTTTTTTATCTTTAATTTAAAATTTATTATTATTTTATCACAAGTGTTGTCATGTTGAATTCTCGATATGCTTCTTTTAACAAATTTCTATCTAACTCTTGATGGCTCATTTTTAATCGACTAAGATTCTCGATATTGGAATCTTTTTCAAATTAAATTTAAAAAAGAATATTACTCTTATCATCTAAGTTGTATATATTACAAGTTCATCAAAGTTTCATTTTGGGGAGCAATGGGTTAGGTGGTATGAGGAAAGAGTGTAAGTGAGAGATCTCGGATTTGAAACCTCTTACTTACCCAACCCGGGTTCGAGACCTCTTATTTATAAAAACAAAAGTTTCATTTATAGTTCTCTGCATAACTTTTACTATAACTTCTTAGCAATTGTATTTTTTTTTACCATAAATGACTTTATTAATTTCTTAAGTGTTGTTTTCTTATCAAATTATTAGGGGTTTCCCGTAAGCACTTTTTTCAAGATTAATTATGATTTTTTTGTAAGTTTTTTTCCTTTTTTTGTGTTTTTATTCCAAAGTACATAATCTTCGAAGGAGTACTAAAGAAGTAGTTCATACACAATTTTAGACTCTTCATGCTTGGATGATTCATGGAGTTTGAGAAGGCATATTTTAAAAATATATATATATTTTAGTGTAGGTGTGAAGTTTCGAACTCAAGACTTTTTATTTACACTTCCTTTCCCAATACTATCCAACATCATCCTTTTTTTCTCTGAAAAGGCATACTTAAATTACTAGATGGTAGTAAACAACAAGTTCTCTATTTCTCAACCCTAAAGAAATAGCCAAAACGAGTTCATTATCTACAACATGGTTGGGTGCATGGTGCACAAACCCCAAACTGAAACCAGCAAATCCAAAACCAATCGTATTCAAGTACTGTAGTTTTAAGTAATTATATTTGGGAGTAAAAAGAAATTTTCATTCCACCTGGAGACGGTTTAAAATTAGGAGTTTGTAGTAATTTCGTGGTACAGAGAAATTATATAAAGCTTTTTATACATAGAAAATTATGCTTTGATATGGTTTAAAATTGTTTGGCTTACATAAATAAATTATATATCTTTTTAGACAACATTTTTTCAAATTTTCCATGGTGACGCTATTTTTTATGGCTTTTTTGTTTAGGATTTAGTTAAATTATTTTTGCCTTTTAGTTATCACAAAGCCAGCTTGAAGAAGTAAAATAGTTACAAATAAATATTGTTTATTCCTACATCCTACATCAAGGGAATTGATCATGAAATTCTTAGCAAACGAGTCCAAAGGATCTTTAAAACCATAAATGTCATGTTATCATGCAGTAGATTGTCAATTGTCATCACTAGATTAGAGTAAAACACTAGAACAACTTCATGATCTAAGTCTTTGTTTTTATTTCCTCATTAAACTATTTACTTTTAGTTTCATTGAATCTTACATGACTATCCATCTTTTTGTTGAGTGATGATTGGTATCAAACTATAAGGTAAAGATGTAAAAGTTATGTTTATGGAAAGAAAATATAAAAATGGCATGTTTTATTTTATGACATCGCTTCCAACTAGAGATAATGGCCTATGCAAATGCACAAGATTGAATTTAGTTCAATAGATTATGAACCCAATAATAGTCTAGGAAAGAGCTTTTCAAAAGTAGAAATCGAAATTGGTGCAAGATTGTAGGTGTTTCTATTAGTATTTCATAAGAAGCATAGACTGTTGTTAGTGACAACAACAAGAGAATAGGGATGATGGCAATGAAACTATTCATAATGGTGAGAAGATTAACAAAACGAGTTGCTGGAAACAAATCAACGATGGTTTATATAACTAGATTTAGTAGTGGATTACTTGAGTATAGATTGATGAGGAATCATTGATGATAAAGTTTTCAATGCCCTCAAGAACAAATCAATTGACTATTTGGCATGGCCACCAATTGAATTTGGTAACTTTTCGCATCTTACCATAATTTCCACTTTTATAATTTCACTTGTTATTCTTGATCCTTTTCAAAAATTAATTTTTGTGACTAAAGTGGAACTCCATGTATAATTGAAGGATATAAATTAGAATTAACTTTCTACAATTGACTTTAGTCTTTCTACTACTGACACCCGCCTAGCCAAATGGGGTAGTGGTCTAAACTTTAAATACTATTGTTGATGTGGGCTTTTGGGCTGTGAGAACCCGTATTTTTCATTTTCTAGGTTTTATTATTTTTCATGGCTTGTTTTCTGCATTTTCGTGCTTAGGAAAAATGTATAGATATTTTTAATGAGCAGATATAGTTTTTAGATGATTTTTCTAGTATCGAATAGTTTTTGAGAAATTAAGAGCGTATACCGAACGTGGGACCCACTAGTGCGAAAAGTTCGGAAAAATTCGACCAACTAGGTTAAAAATTTTGGATACTGGAAGTAATTTACCGGGTGTGAAGAGATAATTAGAGGATGCTAAGTGGATTGGTATCAGAGAGACAAGTTAGGTAAGCATTTAATAAAAGGTGACAAGTGTCACCATTTGAGTGGGTTTACCTTAAGACCACTATTCATGGTCTTACCAATTGACTAAATAAAAAAAAAAAAACTACCAAAATTTCTCCATTTTCTCTTCTCTTGTGGCCGGCTGTCTCTCTCAAAAAGAAAGAAAGAAACTCTTCAAGTTTTGCTTCCATTTAGCTCAAATCCATCCAACCAACCATTGAAACTTGAAATTTCTCCATAAAACCTCTTCAATTAGTGTTAGTGAGTTGATTTGTGGGGTTATTTGGAAAGCTAAGAGGACCTATTGCTCCCTCTCTCTTGTTTCTAAGGTGAGTTGTGAAGAACCACTTTCCTTCCTCTAATGATGCTTAATTTGTGATTAGTGGTAGTATAAGGTGCAATATTATGGATTACATCTTGATTTGTGGTTGAATTAGTGAAGTTTTCTATTTATTGGTGATTTTTCTGTTTTAATATGAACATAATTGTGTGGCTATCTATGATGATTGTAAATGGTATGTAATGACTCTAAGAGGTGGAAAAAGTGATTAATTGCAACCAATTTCTGTTTGGAAGAAAAATTGACAAGTTAGGGTTTTTGTGAAGAACATTCTGCCCGGTTTTGTAGCTCCTAGTTATAGACTGAATTGGCCTTAGTTTAAGACATGAAAGTTGTATGGAATGACATTTTAGAGGTGCCTGCAAAATTTCAGGTCAATCGGAGTAGTGTAGAATGAGAAAAGTCAAAATTACCCTTGCTGTCCTGGTTTTATCCGAATGTAAGAATTGCGCCTGTAATTGGTTGTTTTGGCTGGAATTTCTTTGGAATTGGTTGTTGAGGTCTTCTGATGAAATGTATACCTGTTTCTAAGCTTTCGGATGGCTTTTGAATTTCTGGATTTGGACTTAAGTAGGCTGAGTTATGCTGTTTGCAGCAGAATGTGGTTTTGTGAATCTGTTTTTCCGGTTCTGGTATAGTATCTTGCATTTTTGACCTTGTTACACTCAAAACTGGACAAAGTTTCCTTCTGGAACATTGTAGCCCTATCTCTTAGCTTCGAAACGGTGGGTCTTGTACCTTCATCCGGTAATCATAGTGCCTTTGGTGCTATTACCGTAAAAAGAGGTCAAAAAATATTTTTTTCAGGGCCAAAGCTAATTGCATTTCCGAATTTTCTGGTTTCCTCTAATGTGTGTGTATGCTTATGGAACCCTATTGGGGTCATATTTGGCATTGGATTATGACTCCTTATCGAGTCTCATTGTACCTGTTTGCATGTTTTAGGGCGTGACGGTGGTTCACGACGTTCTTGTGACGGAAGTGCATGAAACCGCATTTGCAAGTTTGGTGAGTGTACTACTCACTTGTGTGTTAATATATGGCTTTGATACTTGAACTTGGTGCTTTGAATGTTAATTGCTTGAAGTGAAAGTGTACTTTATCACTCTCACTTATTGTTTATTATGTTATTGGAATGTTATGTGAAATGCTATATGAAATGAAAGTACATGGCTTGGTGTCGTTTGGACGAGCATCCAACGACTACAATTGTTATCCTTGATCTCAACCCCATGGGTCATTGATTGAATCGAACCGGCGAGGGCTTGGTCGAGCCAATTAATGTGCCTTGGGGAAGTGTTATATGGAATCTTGTAGTATGAGTGACTCTCGATTCCGGTTTACTCGAGTAATACCACAATGCAAGTGTTTGGAGTTCGGGCCCGGTAGGGAAATGTTAGGTAGAAGGAATGGAAGTAAAGTGGAGTCTACGGTTGGTTACTTTTGAACATTGACGGAGAGTCAATGACGTCCGATCAAGAAATGCAAACGAGGGAAAAGGGCTCTTGAGAGCCATCCGTATCCTTTTATCACCACCATTAATGTGTGCCTTTGTTTACTTTTGGTGAATTGAAATGAAAAGCTTTATGTTTACATGAACTTGGTCGCTTAAGTGATAGTATCTCATTGGGCAATTAGCTCACACCGTTCCTTTTGTTTTCCTTACAGGAATATGACTCTTTTTGGAATGAATCTTGATAGATGGTTGCTGAATGAACTAGATGAATATCTCTTTTGTATTGTATATGAAGTGGGACCCTAAATGTATCTTTAGGGTCGTTTTCACTTTAATTTGGCAAACCAAACATGTAGTAACTTTTGGATTACTTTTGTATGTCATTGTGGCTTGTAATTGCAAAATGTCAAGTGTATATGTGTTTTTAATGTTTGGTTGGGTTCTGACGGGTCGGTTACTATTCATGGCCGACTCCGGATTTCATTTTTTTTTATTTTGGGTTATTTTGCCATTTTGACTTGGTTACGCGCGTTTGTAAGTTCCGGAACGCAATAGATCGCTCGAAACTGCACCGTTAGTTAGGGGTGGCAATTCCTGACACGACCCGAAAACACGACACGAACCTAACACGAAATTAATGGGTTTGGGTTGAGGTTTCGAGAGTTCGGGTCAAAATCGGGTCGAACTCGATGAACCCGAAAAGAAAACAGGTCAATTTCGGGTCAACCCGTGGTGACCTGATATGACCCGATGTGACCCGTTTATGAATTAAAACTAATTTAATAAACATAAAAATTATTTTATCTAACTAAACTAAATCATTTTTTTTCCAAAGGTATTAATTACTTAATCCTAAATGAATTTATTTAACTTGTGTGAAGTTAAAATTATTATATTTGGACAAATAATATATTATGTTATTTTTTACTTTTATGTTGTTTTAATTTATTTTATATTTGGTTTGGGATAAAACATTTTTATGGTGTTTAATTTATTTTAGATTTGGTTTGAAATTATTTATTTAAATTTTTATTACTTGATGATGTAATTAATTTTGTGAAAATTTGATTTTATTTGAAATTACAGTGATAAATTAATAAATTAAAATTAAGTTTCGGGTCATTTCGGGTCGACCCGCCAACCCGAAATTTTCGGGTTCGTGTCAGGTACCCTGACCCGTTTCGGGTTGGCGGGTCGGGTTTGGGTCAGTAGGTTCTTTGTTATACTTAAGCATCAACCCAACCCGTCAACCCGAACCCGACCCGATTGCCACCCCTACCGTTAGTCCTGGCAAGAGTTGAGCAGGTAGTCCGCTAACCCCTTTGGTTCGCCTTTGGGGAAGGTGGGGCTGTCACATGGGCCAAGGCCCTGCTTAAGCTCAAGTTTAGCACAAACACAATCCCTTATTTACGACGCATGCTTGGCCCATGTGGATTATCAATATTCAAGCTCAAATTTGGTGAATATTTGGATTTAGAGCATTATCGGGGCTACCCATTTTAAATATGCTTATTTTTAAAGCTGATTTGTTATGAGATTTGTATTAAAGTGATATTTTTGAAAATGATAATATAAGAGATTGTATCTTAGCAAATCATATACAAGTGAAAAATAAATATTATCTCATTTAGTATTAGAAATTGTTTAATGCAAAATTATATATTCAAAAGCAATTTGACATGCTAAAAAAAATCATTAATGCTTAGGTTTGAACACTTAAATATATCAAGCATTGACATTTTTTTTTATATATCAAACCTTTTTCTTTTAAAAAATTTTCTCTAACAAGAAAAGGGTAGGATTTAAGAAGCGGCTAGAGAAAGGGAGAGGTTTGAACCTAGAACCTCTAAATTCTGAGGCTGAACCTTAGCCACTATACTAAGACCTCCTTGACTGACTTGGTCAAACCTACCTTAATGAAAAGCTCATCCTTTCTTTGAGTTTTGCTTAATTCTTGAGTGGAAGCATAGACAGATAGCTTGAGTTTGCAAATTCAAACCCTACTTTTAGTGAACCAACTAGCTTGAGTTGAGGTTGGCCATCCCCTGTACTCCTATTGAGTATTCTAATACTTGGAGTTTGGATTCCAGTGTCACAATTATTGTGTTTTTATTTGATATTATACTTTTTATAATAAAATAACCAAATTTTACTACTTGGCAAAGTTATTTGTTGGTCATTGACCAATAGAAAAAGTACTCCATATAGGATTGAAGACTTACCATTATTAAAATATGCATTGTTGTATTTATTCTTGCGACGCAACCCTAATCCCCCTGCCTTCTCTTTCCTTCAATTGCACTATTGAAAGACTACAAGATTTCCCACTCGCACACTCTTTTTTTCTTTTTCTTTTTAATTTGAGAAAGATGTAAATTCGAACACTCCTATCTTTCACGTGTAATCTAAAATAGGGGAACTAATCACCGAAGACATATGCCAGAAGATGAATGTGACTATCAAAAGCTCTAATGGCTTTTTCTTTGTCATTGGGTTTTGTAACTTGAATTTTTATTGTAATTTGTTAGAATGTATTTGCAAACACTGGAATCTTATAATAAGGCTCAAATTTTTTTGGTTTGAGTTAATCAGTCATTTGTTTTGCCATTCAAAAAAAAATCTGGTTTTTAATGTGATTATAGGTACATGGTTTTCGTTGAGGTTGTAATTAGAATCATGCCCATCAAATGTTTGCTAAAATGCACAAAAGGGAAAATAAAAAATTTCAATTAGCATTCTAAAAAGTCATTGACGTTAGTAGGTTAGTGACCGAGTAAAGTTAATTTTTGAAAGCTTGATAAGTTAGTTATCTAACTGGTATTTTGTGATTGACTACAAGTTGCTCAAAGTAGCTCAATGACAATCATAAAGCTTGCCAGCTATGTTGGTGTGCTATGAACTTTTCCAACTTAGTTACTTTTCCTTCAATTAAGTCGGTTCTATAACAATAAAACAGTGTTTGTGACGGCCCTACCTTCCCCTAAGGCGAACCAAAGGGTTGGCGGACTGCCTGCCCAACTCTCGCCAGGACTGTGGATCAAATCATTCATAAACCTTACCAAACATCCCAAAGAACTTTGGAAAAATGAATCATCGGAAAGCGCAAAGGACCGTAGCCACGTCAAAATCCGACCAAATTTTTCTTCCTCGTTCAAGCTTCACACTTGCTTAATTTCCACAATGGATACAAGAAAGTTCACATAACCATAGAAACATACAATCTCAAACGAATACGCTTGAAACACTTGATTACACCCTTATATACATATATACATCAGAGTCTTCAACAAGTTAACTTGAAATACAAGCCATAGTAACCATACACATACAAAATACAATTAGGGTTTCGGTTACAGAGGAGTATGATCAAAAGAATGTCTACACTAGCTCGACTCTTTCAACAAAAATCATAGCTTTCAAAATATTGAACCCTGTAAAGAAAACAAAGATAACGGGAACGAGGTGAGTTTATGCTCAATGAGGTACCACAAGTACAAGTAGTCAAGAATCATGGCATTTCACTTTTAAGGCACATATACACATCATATAAGGAAACGAACAAACACCTCAGATAGAAAGGATACAGGTGGCTCTCAAGAGCCAAATTTCCGTTGCAGTACTTGATGCCAACTAGTTGACGCTTCGTCAACGTTCGAGGAAACAAACATGACCATAGACCCCACTTGACATCAAATTTCATTCACCAAATATACCCCTTGCCGAGCCTGAACACCACACACAGAACAGAGGTGGTAATACTTAAGTATACCGGAAATCCAAAGTCTCCAATGCCCAAAGATTTCCCAAAAACAGACTACCGTGGCTCGTTATCTAATCGATCAGACCCTTGCCTGCTCAACTCGAGTAACTAGCCACAGGATTTGAGCTCAGAGGTCACAGAAGGGTCGTTGAATACAAGTTTCCAAACGACGTCAGAACAGACACAGATAACAGATTCAAATTCACACAGTAAATGATCACACAGGCAAGAGAACGAGTGTGATAAAGTAAACCCTCGTCTCATTCAGAATAAACAGAGTTCATAGTCATTCAAGTCACAGATTTCAAGTACAAATAAACCAGTTAAGCAACAAATCAGGGGAGTGGTGCACTCACCAGTTCAAGCAAAGATAACTTCAAAAGTTTTCTCCCAAAGGATGGCTTTGATCACCGTCACATTCTAACAACAACCAAGGTAAAACAAGTATGGTTCCCCCATCCACAAACCCAAGAAACGGAATGCACAAATTAGGCTCAACCACAAGTCGTGTGCCTAGTCAAGTTAACTATGTGGCGTTGGAGTAAAAAAATAGCAGTTGGTCTTAAAAACATAAACAACCCTAAAACCTTTCACTTAAGTCGTGAGTACATCCAACTAGCACTCGAGTGAAAATTTGGGCAGCACGTCCTTTGTATTTACCTATTTTTCAGCCATTTATGACTTCATTATTTTTCTCAATTCAGCCCCAAAATCACACACAAATAATCGTGCCACAATAGCCTTTCACTAGGCTCAGTGTCATTCAATTACAAAATAATGCTAGCAATGCGACCGGAACTAATGTTCAAGACAAATAACAAAATAATAGGTTTGACATCTCTTGGCATTTCGGTCACAACCGATGCTACGCTTATCAAATTGGGGTACACTTTATACCATTTCGAAGCTAAGACAGAGAATTACATTTCGTTTGAAGACATCAACACCCAATTCGTTCATTTTCATGGTCAAAATATGCAATCTTAGAGAAAACAGAATACTGTCCACAAAACAGTACATTTGGCAGTCAAGGGTATTTTTGTCCTTTCACATGCTACCGTGCTCCGATTGAGCTAAAATTTTTAGGCAGCTAGTTAACACCATTTCCTACAACTTTCATGTTTCGACCTAAGCCTGATTCGGCCTCTAACATGGACGAATTAAATAGGTCAGAACAGGGCAGTTTCAACCTTAAAGCTGGAAATTTTCTTTAGGCAAGTTCATCTAGCACATAATACACTAATTTATCACATAACAAAATTATCAAACCATGGCCAATCATTAATCATCACATGAGAGCAGAAAATTCACCATAAAAACTGAAATTTATCATAACACTGCTTCAACCCATGAAATTTCTCACAAAACTACATATTTAATAACTCTAATCCACCAATTTACAATTATTAAGAGGAAAAAGGGATTTCTAGACAAGTTACCTTGGAACCTTAAGAAAGATGATAGCTTAGGGTTTCTTCTTCCAAAACCACTCCACAAAAAGCTCTAAAGCTTCTTAGTGAGTAACTTTTATGGAGTAGTTTGCAATTTTAACGATTGAAACTCAAGATTTGAGGAAGAAATTGAAGATGCAAGATGAAGTTTTCTCTCTTTTTTTCCTCTCCATAATTTCAGCCAAGAAGACAAGAAGTGAAGGAAATTTTAGTCAAATTTTGAGTTTTAGTAAAGGTAAGAAACTTGGGTCAAAGTTGGATAGATTTCTGACAAGTGTCGCCGTAGGATCAAAGCTCAATTTTTTTCTTTTTTTTCCCTTTTTCTTTGGTCAAACATTGTGGCTGGTTTAAGAGATATTTTAGAGTTAATTAGCTGAAATAAAAGCAAGGATATTAAGGTAATAAAATAGTGTTCAAATGGTATACTCACTCGGTAACAAACGGTATCTCGCGCGTACTAAGGTTTTCACTTATAATTCACTAACTTATTATTATTACTTCTAATCACATACTTTTTCTTATCTAAAACTCACTCTTAACCACCAAATTTAGTACACACACCTCCACAATTAATCACACTACCAAAATACGCGAAAACCCTAATTTACCCAAACTATAAAACTAAGGGTAAAACTCTTAAATCTCTTATTCATTACAACTATTGAGGGAGTAAATGAGTAGTAAAAATATCATAAGGTAATTGAGTCAAAATAAAAGGGAATTTTAGTCAAATTTTTGTATTTAGTAGAAGTAAGAAAGCCTTGGTCAAAATTCACCATCCATTGGTTTCGCGACAAATGGCGCACTAGGGTTTATTCTCATCCTTTTGGTTACCAATGGTTAGTTTACCTAGCTAATCTCTAATTATTCCCGAGCATCGTATAAAAATAATATTCCCTAATATAACGTCACCTAGTCGTCAAAATTTTATCGCACTAGTGGGTCTCATGTCCAAAATACACTACTAACATCACATAGACTAACTTGTACCGGAAAAATGCCTTAACAACTTAATTCCCTTATAAAAATCTATCAAAAATTAATATAATAAAGAAAGGTATAGAAATTGTATGCAAAAAACTAAAATAATGACTAGAAATAAAGAAATTTTTGGGTTCTCACACTCTCTCCCTCTTAAAGAAATTTCGTCCTCGAAATTTTCTTACCCCCAAGATCTATCCAAATCTTAGTTAAACAGTGAAATATGGAAATCATACCTTCTATGTCCTCAAACGAGTCAAGGACCCGATATTGCTCTAGGGAATACACCCGAACCGGTACTTTCGATCCAGTCCCTTCCCCTTTCGATTGTCCAATGTTAGTCTTGGTTGGTTGCTGGGTCCCTTTCCCTTCTTGCAATTGAACTGGGCAGTCAGCAATTCGATGATCGGCGCTCCCACAGTGCAGGCATTTTTCCTCTTTCTTCCAGCAATTATTCTTCGTGTGATTTGGCCCTCCGCAAAATTCGCAGGGATCACGAGATGTAGAAGACGAGCCTCCCCATGAGGCACCACTCCGTTCTCGCCCAACCTAACCACCTCTGGCTTGGGCTCCCCTTGACTCCCTGGGAAGTTTTACTTCTCCACTTCCCCTTCCAGACTTGGGAGGGGGACTTTCATCCTCTTGTCCCGAAGTACTTCTAGGCCATCCCTGTTTCTTTGCCTGGAAGGTTCTAATTTGAAATCTTGCATTTTCAACTCGTAAGGCTTTCTCTATAGCATCACTAAATGTATTGATCTGGGCTACGGCTAAATCCTTTTGAATCTCAATGTTCAACCCCTAAATAAATCGCCATATCCTCTTCTGCTCGGTCACAATAAGTTCGGGAGCAAACTTAGACAACCTAGTAAAATGGCTCTCGTATTCTGCCAGGGTTTGAGCTCCCTGACGAAGCCTAATGAACTCATCCTCCTTTTGCTCTTGAACTAGAGGAGGAAAATACTTAGCATTGAACTCTCTCATGAAATTGACCCAAGTCCTTGATGTTTGCTCTCTCTCCCACTTCATTCTGATCACATTCCAACTGGAAGACAGCAAATGTTACCTGTCTCTCTTCAGTATAATGCAGAGCAGCGAAAATGTCAATTATCTTCTCTAACCACTTCTCGGCCACATCTGAGTCTGGTCCTCCAATAAATTGTGGTGGAGAGAACTTTTGAAATCGTTCGAGGGCCCTATCCCCACACTCTACATGGTTTCCAAGGTTTTCAAGTTGAGGAATAGGGTTTTGGCCCTGACGCTCCACTACATGGCCCAACAGATCGGTCATACGTTGAATAGCGACGGCTACCTGAATATTAGAGTCAACCCCCGGTCCAGGATTCTGTTCAGGTACCGGTTCATGGTTACCCTCTTCATTCACGGGTTGCTTAGATCCGCGCTTACGGCCTCGTCCACTACAAGTACCCTCAATTCGATTTAACCAATCTAAGGTCAAAACACGAAGGTAATATGAAAGAGAGATAAATGCATGGGCAAGTTACAACAATACACACAAGTCAAAAATCAAACAATTAACACAGCTTTAGCATATATATCACACAGTAACAGTCAGATACAAACAAAAGTAATCCCATGAAAATAGGTGGTCATTCAAAAGTACAATATACAAACTAGGCCAGAAGTACAAAAGCATCTGAGCTTTCCTAAGTGCCCCTCACATGGAATCAAACTTGGCTTACAGGAGGTCTAAACTAGTTCCCAATAGAGTTAACGAACTCTCCCTCATGGGTAGAACTAGGTGCGTCTCCCTCATGGGTAGAACTAGGTGCGTCTCCCTCTCTAGGAGCTCCGTCCGTAACCAACAAAAATAACATAGTTTATATCGTAGATAGGGTTAATCATACTTAATGATACCTTAAGACATCACACAAAGTTTTGTAGAATCAAATTTCTAGTTCGCCCAAGTCATTTCTAACCTAGGCTCTCATCTATTTAGTATTCAGACACAAGAATCCAAAATAAGATAATTCACAACTAAAGCTGGCCACTCTCAAGAGTAAATCATCTATATTTGAGATTCCTATCTGACATATATATCTATTATCTCCAAGTACCATGATAAAGGTTTGAAACCTATAATATTTCACGATCCATAGCTTATGCTCAAAAGAGCACTTAGTCCTTTACATTCATTCACTATATCAGGACCATAACACCACTCGGCCCAACCTCACTCCGCGCAGAGACCACGCGAACCTGGCTCTGATACCATCTGTGACGGCCCCATCTTCCCCTAAGGCGAACCAAAGGGTCGGCGGACCACCTGCCCAACTCTCGCCAGGATTGGGATCAAATCATTCATAAACCTTACCAAACGGTCCAAAGAACTTTGAAAAAATGAATCATCAGAAAGCGCCAAGGACCGCAGCCATGTCAAAATCCGACCAAATTTTTCTTCCTCGTTCAAGCTTCACACTCGCTCGATTTCCCCAATGGATACAAGAAAGTTCACATAAACCATAAAAACGTACAATCTCAAACGAATACGCTTGAAACACTTGATTACACCCTTATATACATAGATACATCAGAATCTTCAACAAGTTAAGTTGAAATACAAGCCATAGTAACCATACGTATACAAAATACAATTAGGATTTCAGTTACAGAGGAGCATGATCAAAAGAATGTCTACACTAGCTCGACTCTTTCTTCAAAAATAATAGCTCTCAAAATATTGAACCCTGTAAGGAAAACAAAGATAACGGGAATGGGGTGAGCTTACACTCAATGAGGTACCACAAGTACAAGTAGTCAAGAATCATGCCATCTCACTTTTAAGGCACATATACACATCATATAAGGAAATGAACAAACACCTCAGTTAGAAAGGATACAGGTGACTCTCAAGAGCCAAATTCCCGTTGCAGTACTTGATCCCAACTCGTTGACGCTCCGTCAACGTTCGAGGAAACAAACATGACCGCAGACCCCACTTGACATCATATTCCGTCCACCAAACATATCCCTTACCGAGCTTGAACACCACACACAGAACAGTGGTGGTAATACTCAAGTATACCGAAAATCCAGAGTCTCCAATACCTAAAGATTTCCAGAAATAGGCTACTGTGGCTCGTTATCTAATTGACCAGACCTTTGCCAGTTCGACTCGAGTAACTAGCCACAGGATTTGAGCTCAGAGGTCATAGAATGGTCGTTGGATACAAGCCTCCAAACGACATCAGAACAGACACAGATAACATATTCAAATTCACAAAGTAAACGATCACACAGGCAAGAGAACAAGTGTGATAAAGTAAACCCTCGTCTCATTCAGAATAAATAGAGTTCATAGTCATTCAAGTCACAGATTTTAAGTACAAATAAACCAGTTAAGCAACAAATCAGGGGAGTGGTGCACTCACCAGTTCAAGCAAAGATAACTTCAAAAGTTTTCTCCCAAAGAATGGCTCTGATCACCGTCATGTCCCAACAACAACCAAGGTAAAACAATTATGGTTCCCCCATACACAAACCCAGGAAACGGAATGCACAAATGAGACTCAATTACAAGTCATGTGCCTAGTCAAGTTAACTATGTGGCGTTGGAGTAAAAAATAGCAGTTGGTCTTAAAAACATGAACAACTCTAAACCCTTTCACTCGAGTCGCGAGTACATCCAACTAGCTCTCGAGTGAAAATTTGGACAGCACGTCCTTTGTATTTACCTATTTTTCAGCCATTTATGGCTTCATTATTTTTCTCAATTTAGCCCCAAAATCACACACAAATAATCGTGCCACAATAGCCTTTGACTAGGCTCAGTGTCATTCAATTACAAAATAATGCTAGCAATGCAACCGAAACTAATATTCAAGACAAATAACAAAATAACAGGTTTGACATCTCTTGGCGTTTCGGTCACAACCGAAGCTACGCTTATCAAATTGGGGTATACTTTATACCGTTTCGAAGTTAAGACAGAGAATTACATTTCGTTTGAAGACATCAATACCCAATTCGTTCATTTTCAAGGTCAAAATTTGTAATCTCAGAGAAAACAGAACACTGTCCACAAAACAGTACATTTGGCAGTCAAGGGTATTTTTGTCCTTTCACATGCTACCGTGCTCCGATTGAGCTGAAATTTTCAGGAAGCTAGTTAACACCATTTCCTACAACTTTCATGTTTCGACCTAAGCCTGATTCGGTCTCTAACATGGACGAATTAAATAGGTCAGAACAGGGCAGTTTCAACCTTAAAGTTGGAAATTTTCTTTAGGCAAGTCCATCTAACACATAATACACTAATTTATCATATAACAAAAATATCAAACCATGGCCAATCATTAATCATCACATAAGAGTAGAAAATTCACCATAAAAACTGAAATTTATCATAACACTGCTTCAACCCATGAAATTTCTCACAAAACTGCATATTTAACAACTCTAATCCACCAATTTACAATTATTAACAGTAAAGAGGGATTTCTAGACAAGTTACCTTAGAACCTTAAGAAAGATGGTAGCTTAGGGTTTTTTCTTCCAAAATCACTCCACAAAAAGCTCTAAAGCTTCTTAGTAAGTAACTTTTATGGAGTAGTTTACAATTTTAACGGTTGGAACTCAATATTTGAGGAAGAAATTGAAGATGCAAGATGAAGTTTTCTCTCTTTTTTTCCTCTTCCTAATTTCGGCCAAGAAGACAAGAAAGTGAAGGAAATTTTGGTCAAATTTTGAGTTTTAGTAAAGGTAAGAAACTTGGGTCAAAGTTGGGTAGATTTCCGACAGGTGTCGCCGTAGGATCAAAGCTCAATTTTTTTTCTGTTTTTTTCCTTTTTCTTTGGTCAAATATTGTGGCTGGTTTAAGAGATATTTTAGGGTTAATTAGCTGAAATAAAAGCAAGGATATTATGGTAATAAAGTAGTGTTCAAGCGGTGTACTTACTCAGTAACAAACGGTATACGTCGGTTCACACCGTTTTTCCTTATCTCGTGCGTACTAGGGTTTTCACTTATAACTCACTAACTTATTCTTATTACTTCTAATCACATACTTTTTTTAATCTAAAACTCACTCTTAACCACCAAATTTAGTTCACACACCTCCACAATTAATCACACTACCAAAATACGCAAAAACCTTAATTTACCCGAACTATAAAACTAAGGGTAAAACTCTTAAATCTTTTATTCATTACAACTATTGAGGGAGTAAATGAGTAGTAAAACTATCATAAGGTAATTGATTCAAAATAAAAGGGAATTTTAGTCAAATTTTTGTATTTAGTAGAAGTAAGAAAGCCTTGGTCAAAATCCACCATCCATTGGTTTTGCGACAAATGACGCACTAGGGTTTATTCTCATCTTTTTGGCTACCAATGGTTAATTTACCTAGCTAACCTCCAATTATCCCCAAGCACCTTGTAAAAATAATATTCCCTAATATACCGTCACCTAGTCATCAAAATTTTATCACACTAGTGGGTCCCACGTCGAAAATACACTACTAATGTCACATAGACTAACTTGTACCAGAAAAATGTCTTAACCACTTAATTCCCTTGTAAAAATCTCTCAAAAATTAACATAATAAAGAAAAGTATAGAAATTGTATGCAAGAAACTAAAATAATGACTAGAAATAAAGAAATTTTCGGGTTCTCACAGTGTTTAGGGTTGGTCTAAATTACTTAATTGAGTCTTTCTCTTCTGGCCTTCTCTTCTACTGTTTATGGAATTGAGTGTTTGTAATAAGGTCAAAGCCTTGACCAGCAATGTAATACTTGAAAACTTATTTTCCTTTTAACTATATATATATATATATGGACACACACACACACAAACAATTATAAAAAGGAGAAAGTTAAGTCCGACTGAGCAGTAGGTAGTGTCTTAATCCCATTATCTATCAACTAGATAAGAGAACAACTGAAGTTCTCCATTGAATGCAAAGTGTCAATGTGTTATTGGAGGAAGTAGTTTATTTTTTGAATTTTGGGGTTTAAGGAGTGAGAAATGTCTATTTGAGACTTGGTATCCAAATTCAAAGGCTTAATAGTTCCCTACTATTTAGGGGCTAATTGGTAACAATGGATTAATTATTTTCATTTGTTTCTTTTGTTTGCTTTTTAATTGGTGGGAAAGGTCAATTGAGTCCTTTTTATGAAAACTAGCTCTTTAAATAGTTGTTAACTATTTAGGGTTATTTTTGTACACTTGAAATTATTTCCTTTATAATTTTCTGGTCAAATGCAAATAGTTCTAAACTATTTGTGGGCTTCTTTTATCACCTAGGTTGTTTTTGGATTAATTAAGATAATGGAATTAGTCTAATTAGTGTAAGTCATGTTAGGCCCATTAGTTAGTCAAGCATCCAAATTAACAAGAGATTGTATCTTTGGCTGGAGTTTGTCTACCATCGATTTAATTCCTGCTTACTTACGTGAATTGTTTCATTAACTGGTTGTTTATTTATTTTTGTTTGAATTGTTTAATTAAGCTCAGCTTTATAAAAATCCCTCTTACTCTATATTGTAGAAGAGACAAATTATCTCCAATCCCTGTGAATTCGACCCTACTCACCGCTATATACAAAATTTATATTTTTTGTTGAGTAGGTTTTTATTATTGCACAGGCTCGACACCTGTCATCTATGAGTAGGTATATACCTATAATAGCCGCTATTCCTGCTATATCTTATGACAAGAGTCCTCTTGAATATTCTAAAGTTTGTCGTCAAGAGGTAATAAATAAGAAACAATATAGGAGCCAAGCCTACTTAAGATGGAAAAAGAAAATATTGAGAGGAAAGTCTGGATTGATTGCTTCTACAAATGCAACTGAAAATCAAACAAACTTTAATATAATGTTAATGCCACAATCATGTAGTATGTCTTATACTATTTTGCAATTACCTGAACTTTTTTATTCATTTGTAAATAATGCATATAAGCATTTTTCTTTAAGATAATTTTATATTATTCTGACAACAAATTTGAATATTTATTTTCATATATAATTATTAAAAATTTTTAGAATAGAAAAACTATTTTCTATCATCCAATAAACTTTATATCCAAATTAAATTTCACTATAAGATTTCAAAAAATATTTGTCTCTTTTTTCAAGGAATTACTTTTTAGTCTCTTATCTAATCATAATATATTTTATTCAATTTAAATATTATGAGTTTTCCTCATTTGTTGATGTTCAACATAGTTCTCGATATCCTTCCAAGTATCGTAGATCATCTCTCAAGATAAGTCAGCCAAGTCTATAGTCAATACTTTTAAGTTTTCTAATCCCTATTTTTACACTAGCATTAAAATTAGTTGAATGATTTGACTACTAAATACTCTAAAATAATTATATTTTAGGAAAAGGGTGCAAAACAGGAAGAGCTTTGTTGGATATAATTCCTGGCGAAGCTGATATACTGCCACGCCAACTAGATTGTCCTCATTACGGAGCCAAGAAGTTTCTTTCTGAGATAGCATATTTTTGTTGTCAAGATGGTCAAGTTGTTTTGGCTCAAAATAAAATTCCACATATCTTTAAAGAGTTATTGACTTCATCTTCGCAAGAGGCACAATCTTTTAGAACTCTTATTAGAACATATAACAATCATTTTGGATTCACTTCCATTGATTTTAAAGCTGATTAGACTCTCTCAAAAAGGAATAAAGGAATTTACACTTTTAGAATTCAAGGACAAGTACATCATTTTCTGAATGATTTAAATTCAAGCAATGGTCATTGTAATAATTTGCAGTTTTATTTCAATGACTTTGACACTGAAGTAAGTAACTGATTATCAGCTTGTCCTAGACTGTGACGCCCGAAAGGAAAAGAAACGAAAAAATTTGGTGGAAAATGGGACGACCAAATCCGGCCGCAAATCCGGTCAAGAAATTGTTGGTGCATTTTGAAAAAAATGGGATTTTGTTTTGCCCTGAATCCGGCCCGGAATCCAGCCGGAAATTCGGCCAGATTCCAGCCTGATTGTGACGTGGTAGCTGCGGCAGCCAACTTTGACCAGCTGTTTTCCTTCCTTCTTATCCTGTTTTGGCTGATATTTTCCTCATTCTCTTTCCTTGGCTTGGCCAGCTGTTGAGAGAGGAAAAACAAGAGAGATTTCTTCATTTTTCCCAGCTTCAATCTTTTCTCAAATCATGAGATTTAACAGTTAGTTTTGCAAATTGCTCCGATTAACTTCATATCTAAGGTGATTGCTAGCTATTGGTGGAGTTGTTTGGAGTGTCAAGCACTAAGCTACCTTGTTTCTTGTGGTTGTAAGGTAAGTGGCCAAGAAATCCTCTCTTTGTTCCTTATAATCAGAAATTAGTGGCTTGTAAAGGTTAAAGATGCTATTTTGTGGATGATTTCATGATTTTAAGTAGAGTTGGACCAATTTCTGAGTTATTGGGGATTTTTCTGATTTTATATGATAATCATGGGTTGGCCTTGGAATAATGGATTAATATGGTATAAAATGAGGCTTGTGTATATTAGTTGTGATGGTTTGCGGAAAATTTCCGTTTGAAGGGTAAATTTCAGTTCTAGGGTTTTGAATTGGGGCTTTCTTGTGATTAGTATTGGAGCTATTAATTGGCTCAAGTGGAAGGGTATTGTGGCCCTAATTGGATGTGTTTTATTGCTTATGAACTGTATGTGTAATTGTGGTTGGTAAGATGCAATTTGGTGTTTTTATTGTAGGGTGGAAATAAAGAAATTAAGGGGAAGTGCTGTCCAATCTTTAAGAGCATTTGATCGCTTTGAGTTGAGTTGCCTTTTGGTAGAAATGAAGAGCCTTGCTTTGCTTGTTTTCAAGGTGTTGGAAGGCATAATCATTAGAAGCTTCTTTTGTTCTTCAATCTTGTGATTAAGTATTGGATAAGTTGATCTTGATTAATTTGATAGAGATTCATGTGATTTGGAAGTTGGGATGATGAAGTTCCATGTTAGTGATATTTCCAGACTTTATCTAAGTGATTTCATCTTTGATTTGCTATGTATCTGATTAGTAGAAGCTATTCTAGTGTTAAGGAGGAATTACTAGCCTTAATTGTAATTAGTGATGGTTATATGCAAAGATTAGTTTAGAAGTGTAATTTCAGTTTTTATGGTATTATCTCTGCCCTCCTGCGATAAGTAGTGGTTGTCCATAGCATGATAGCTTGATATTGTGATAAATGAAGCTTTGGTATGCTAGTTTGGATTACCTAAAGGAATTTCAGCTAGAGTACATGAATTCCAGATTAGGGTTTCCAATTGTGGTAGTAATCTGTCCTGTTTTTACACTGTATGTTTGACCTTGAGAGAGATTGAATCGGCCCTTGCTCAAAACATGAAACTTGTAGATACATGAGTTAGCTAGTTACCTGAAAATTTTCAGATTGATTGGATCACTGTAGCTTATGAAATGACTGAAATACCCTTGACTGCCCATAACCCCTGTTTCATGGACAGTTTCCATTTTTTCTCTAAGATTCAGTTTTTGACCCTGAATATGTATGATTTGGCTTTGGAGGTCTTCATAGGAAATGTTGGGCTATGTCTTAGCTTCGTAACGCCATAAGATTCATTTCAATCGGATAAGTGTAGCTTTACTTGTGATTAAAATGCCAAAAGGTGATAGGAACTTGCTGATTTTAGACTTTCTTTTGCTTGACAAGATCATTGTGATCTAGGGCTTGGACTTGAGCAAGGAAATGATATATGATGGATGGTTCCTGATTTGTGGTTGGTGAGTGATCCCCAAACTATTTGCAAAGTTACTTTTCGAACTAGTTCTTGCATTGGTTGCTCGATTGCATATCATTTGTGTTTGTGTGTGCCATGACATGATTTGGCTCCGTTGAGTTCTTGGGAAATCTTGTACTTGGAACCAACGTCTCCACCCTGTTCACCTGGAGCAATGATGGCTCCCTTTTGATATTTGACTGTTCATTGATCTGTTTGAGCGTTGGAATTCTAAGTACGAGAATTTCACTGGCTCACTAGAGCAACATACATACATTTAATCACTGATTCATGACATCATTTACATGCACTATTGTGAAGCTTATTTGATTCCAATTTTACTGGTTACTCGCTGAACTTCTAACTCACCCCAAAAATATTTTATTTCCCCTCCACAGGGCTCGAGGCGAAGGAAGGGCTTGTAGTATTAAGTTCTTCGTGTGACTGGATGGATTACCCTATGTATAGTTGAATTCGGACTCCTCTTGTGTAATAGTTGGTATGAAGGATTGTATGAATGTTCGGATTCGATCGGATATATGTATATGTTCCACGCTTGGAAATTAGTACGGGCTTCATTTTTTATATGTATATTCATGGAGGAATTGATGTATATTTGAGATTTATATTGTAATTTATTGGAGAACTATAGTGAGTGAGTGAGTCCCGGCGAGAGTTGGGCAGGCGGTCCACCGAACCCTTTGGTTCGTCTTAGGGGGAGGTAGGGCTATCACATAGACTATCTGAAAGTGTAATTAGGAAAATTATACGGGTTCTTGAGTATAATCCGTATGCAAAATTCTTTAGAAGTTGAGAGAGATACCTAATTTAGATAATTACTATATTGTGTAAAAACTTTGCCTGGTGTTGATCAGAGAATCTATAATAGGCTAATAACTTCACAAGTTGTAGGGTTGTGGGTTGAGGGGAAGAAAATGGAGAAACCAACAGGCGCGATATTAGAATTCATACCCATAGTAATACTTCAAAAAATATACAATATTATTATGGATGTTATGATCCACTCTAATATCCAATACTTTTTCCTTTTGGTGATCTTGGCTGGCACCAACGAATACTAAAGAAATGAGCAAAAGTATATGGTAGAAAGGGGAAAAAAGAAACCTACAGTAGATTTGATTTTCCCTACAAATGCTGCAATAGCATAACAACTAATCCAAAATGATGAAGATGGTTAGCACAATAACTATATACCATCATCTTTCATTTTATGTATTTAATATTTATGATCACATATTTAATAATGCACTGTTATTACATCCATAGTGATAGAAAGCATACACGAATATCCAAATTTTGCATCCCTTCGGGAATATTATTTGTGACAGCCCCACCTTCCCCTAGGGCGAACTAAAGGGGTTAGCGGACTACTTGCCCAACTCTCGCCAGGACTATGAAACTAATCACACCCAAAATACTTGTTCCGAATGATAATACAGTGCTCGAACGCTACAAGGATCGAAAAAAAAAACAAACGAAACGAAGAACGAAAATGAGCCGCGGATGAACAGTGACTGCCACATCACAATCCGGCCGGTTTTTGGCCGGATATCCGACCGGATTCCTGGCCGGATTGGAGGCAATAGCTTTCCCAAAAAATTTTGAAATTTTCCCTGCATATCCGGCCAGGTATCTGGCCAAAACTTGGCTAGATTCTTGGCTGGATTTGGTGAACAGTAACCTCGCCAAAATGTCTTCTTCCTCGTTCAACCTTCGTACTCAGCTGGACCACAACCAAAACAAGTACTTTATCCAACACGAATGAATATACAATACTAAGGAAGTTTATAACACATATACACATGGAAACTCTTTGAAATACATATATTGGTATATGTACAAGTCAAAAGGAATCTTTGGATCAAAATACACTTTTCCATCTATTGAGGAGCTATACAAAACAAAGAATTTCCTAACTAGCTCAACTCACTTCCCAAAACATAGTTCCAAAAGTTGTTCCTGTAAGGAAAACAAAAATAGCGAGGGTGAGCTTACGCTCGTGAGGTACCATCAAGACGCACAAAGATAATCATGCTTAGCCAAGGAACACATAAGAGATTACATCACAATAACCAGGGTTAAAAGGATACAGTTGGCTCTTAAGAGCCGCTTTCCACTTGCCATACTTGATCTCAAACCCGTTGACACTCCGTCAACCTTTGGAGAAAAGAACAAGACCATAGATCCCACTTTACACCACATTCCTTCCACCGAACATTCCCCTTACCGGGCTCGAACACCTCACAGAAATAGAGAAGGCAATACTCGAGTATACCACAGGGTCGAGGAAATAACACTCCACTCGACTAACAGTCACTCTTGGTTCGTTATTGAACCGACTAAGCCCTTGCCGACTTGGTCCGAAAAATGACCAACGAGGTAAGAGCTCAGATATCACAATAAAGTCGTTGGATATTATCCTCCAAACAACCTCAAATCAAACACAAGTACAATTTCACAATTACATAGTAGCAGTCATATAGATAAGAGAACAAGAGCGGTGAAGTACACTCTCGTCTCATTCAAGTCAACCAAGTTCACAGAATCAAGTATAAACAATCATTTAAGCATTAAACCATATAAAGGTACACTCACCGGTTCAAGTAAACAAGTTTACAAATTTCCTTCCGATGTAGGCCCTGGATCACCGGCACGACCTAAAAAAGAAAATTACCACAATTGAGACTCAAACACGAGTCATAATCTCTTTAATGCACTACTAGAGCAATACCAAATTATAACTAAGAAGTGAAATGAAATAATATTAGGTGCTAAGCATAGACAACCTCAAGACCCTTCCATTTCTACTCAAAATCACTCCTAACTCAAATGTACCCAATCTCCTTAACTTTGGACAGCACTTCCCCTTAATTTTTCACCTTTTCCATCCTACCCTTCATTACCAATTTTCACCAAAAACCATCACAAGTACATATACCCATCATAAGCTAAACAACACACCTTATTAGGGTTATAACACCCTTCAATCAAGGCCAATTAAAAGCTCCACAACAAACTCTAGAAAAGCCCCAAATTTGAAACCCTAAAACTGAAATTTTCCGCACAAATCTGAAATTTTCTGCAAACAACCATAACTAACATACACAAGCTCCATATTACACCATATCAAGCTATCATTCATGGCCAACCAATAATTATTATATAAAATCAGAAAAATCACCAATAAATCTAAAATTTATCAAAACTCCACTTCCAACCATAAAATCTTCCACAAAATAGCACTTTGAGCTACTACAACCGCTAATTTACCATTATTAAGAACAAAGGGAGGATTTCTTAGCAACTTACCTTACAAACCACAAGATACAAGGTAGCTAGTAATTTCTCTTCACAAGTGGCTGCACCACCAACCTTAACCTAGCTCAACAATTCACTTTTATGGAGGAATTTAGGATTTAAATGGTTGATTCACAAGATTTGAGCAAGAAATGAAGGCAAAAGTTGGAAGCTTTTCTCTCTTCTCCTCTCTATGTTGCTCGGACAAGACAAGAGAAAATGGAGAGGATTTTGGGTCAAAATTGCTTTTAGGAAAGGTGAGGAAAGATTAGTCAAAATCCACCCTCCAACCAAATCGCGCCACCTAGCCTCTTTTATTCTTATCTTATCCCTCTTACTTCCAAATACAATTTAATCTAGATAACCTCCAATTATCTCATAACATCTAGTAATTTACTCCCTTTATACAAAATTTAACCTAATTAGCCGAATTTATCTCACTTAACGCACTAGCGGGTCCCACGTCCAATTTACACTCCTAATATCTCATGAACTAACTTATACTAGAAAAATATTTTAAAACTATATTTACTTATAAAAATATCTATAAAATTAATATAATAAGAAAAATATAGAAAACGTGTACAAAGAAATAAAATAATGCCTAGAATGAAAGAAAATTTTCGGATTCTCACACTCTCTCCCCCTCAAAGAATTTCGTCCTCGAAATTTCTTACCGTGATTCACAAATAGTTCAGGATATTTCTTTTGCATCTCTTCTTCCACCTCCCAGGTTGTCTCTTCTACCCCGTAGTTTCTCCACAAGATCTTTACTAATGGGATTTGTTTATTTCTCAGTTCCTTAACTTTTCGGTCGAGTAACTGTACAGGTTTCTCCTCATAGGTGAGTAACTCATCTATCTCAATCTCCTCCGATTGCAAAATGTGAGTTGGGTCGGGATAATACTTTTTGAGCATCGAGACATGGAAGACGTCGTGAATCCTGGACAAACTGGATGGTAGCTCGAGTCGATACACTACTTTCCCAACTCGTTGGAAAATCGTATAAGGTCCTATGAACCGAGTTTGAAGTTTCTTTCCTTTACCCGCAGTGACACTTTGTATTGGCGGCAACTAGAACTTTGGTGACTAGCATATCGGTAGTCAACAAATCAGCATCTCTCATATTAGTATGTGCATTAATGGCCATGTCAGTCTCGGCCAATTCTATTCTTCCTTACTTTTAGCTTCCCTTGAAGTGAAGAATTAGATACTAATGATGAAAAATATATCTTTGACTCAAAGAAGGTAACATCTATTATTTCATACACCTTCTTGGTAGTTGAATCATAGAATCAATAACCCTTTTGTGCACAACATACACCAAGAAAATACATTGGACAGCATAAGGATCCAATTTATGCGTTGATTCTTGTGTAGATGTGCAAAGGCCATACATCCAAACACGTGCTAGAATCATTAGCATCAATGGTAGAGTAAAGTGTTGAAAGAGAGCCTGCAGTGGTGTTTGAAAGATTATGGCTTTTGAAGGCAACCTATTCAGTAAGTGAATTGATGTGGTGACTGCATCAAGCTAGTATCGACATGAAATATTTGTACCAATTAGTACGGCTTGTGCAGTTTGTAATATATGCCACTATGGAGTTTGAGTATAGAAATTTTTGTGTATGAGCTCGTTAGTATTGAAGAAATCCTATAATGGTCGATTATCATATTCACTACCATTATCAAACTGGAGAATTTTGATTGTAGTTGAAAATTGTGTATGAATTATTGAACAAAATGATTTGATTTAAAAATGTCTTGCACTTCATTCTTATGTTTCAATAGATAAAACCAAGCCATTCGAGTACAATTCTCAACAAAAGTTACAAATCAACGAATACCGGTAGTTGAAGTAATCGGTAAATATCTCTAGACATCAAAATACACAAAGCAAAAGAAGTATTGTGCTTATTAAGATTGATTGGATAAGAGACTATGACTTTTGGTCAAAAAACAAGCTTCACATTTAATATTAACAACGTTAACATTAGAAAACAAGTCAAGAAATCGATGCTTTATGAATCCAAAGTATGGATGCCCGGACAGCTAATGCCATAACTAGATCTCTCGATCTTTAGCATTATCAATGCTTCTTATTTGATTTGTTCTGCCTAGACTGAAATCATTCATATAATATAAATCCCCTCTCCTGGTACCGCAACTGATTTTCTCCTTACTAAGAATATTTTGAAGAAGACAAAAGGATGGATACATCAGTGCTACACTATTAAGATCGAATGTTATTGACTACAGTAACATATTTGATAGGGAGAGTATCAATGAGGTATTAGGTAAAGAAAGAGATGATAATAAAATAATAGTTTCAACCCCTAGAAGTGGATATCGAACACTATTGGCATTAGAGATCATTGACCGTCTCATCTGAGTAACAGATGAATAATCATTTAGATCATAGGTCATGTGATCAAAGGCTCTAGAATCAATGATCCAATCACTATCATGTCAATAAGAACCGCAAAAACTTCATGCTGATAAGATTTTGAGGTATCGATCTAAGGGACAAAAGGCACATGTGCAATGTTAAGAGTTGTTGCTAACACCGTTGGATCAGCAACTGTTGCGGCTACTCTTTTATTTTGATCAGCAACATTCAATCAATCAGCCTGTCAATTTCATCCTTTGCGTTCCTTCCACCATGTTGGATACTACGCATCTTGAAACAAGTATGATACGAACCCGCCCGAAAGTATTGTTGACCTTGGTCCCTAGCTTTTGATGTTTACAATACAATGGATAATACTAATATCTCTTCAAGAAATACTTTCAGTTATGAAGCAAATCAGATTCAAAAGATCAAGTGTAATTGAAAAGGACAAAGGCTGCTGAAAGCTGTCGAACGCTTGTGAAGTCAGGATCGGACGTCCGATACTCATTACACAACTTCGGATACATGAAGAACTCCATCACCGGACGTCCGAAAGAATTAAGACATTCCACCTAACTCACTGATCTCTTTCGGACGCAAGCATCGGACGTCCGATAAAATTGAAGAAAATTTCTCAAACTCACTGCTTGCTGTCGGACACAAAAAACAGGAGTACCGGACGTCCGACACTCCCAACGGCTAGTTAACTTTTCAGCTACCTTCTATCCGTTGGAAGTATTAATGAAGCACTTTCTTGGTTTCCTATAAATAGAGCATGGTCAGAAACTCCAAATAACTTTTGCACACTGAAAATACAAAAGATCTAAAGTAGTTTTAGTGAGAAAACACTCTCCAAGGAAGATTTGTAGTTTTAGTGGTGTGAGGTTCATTGTAAATTTTTCATTTGTGAGTGAATACTTCATGAGTGTAACTCTGTGAGGGTTGTCTTGAGGGATAGTAAAACTTCCTAACTTGATCGAGTGGAGTTCGGGGCAAGGAGGAGGTGAACCTTCCTTTGTACACAAGAGTGATTGTAATTCATCAATTTGAAGAAGCTTGTTTCAAGAGGAACTGGATAATTAATTGGTTTGCAATTCTTTCCTTTTTATTTACTTATTGTTACGTTTGTGATCTTTACATTGCTTATCTCTTCTACTTTTGTCAAGTGATTTTGTTCATTCATTAATTGATTCATTGTGTGATCACTTAGAAAAGATGGTAAATTTCATATTGAGCAAAAAGTGCCCATAATTTAATTAGGTTTTTAATCAACCTAATTCACCCCCTCTTAGGTTATTTTCGATCCTTACAATTGGTATCAGAGCTTGATCTCTTAGAGATTAACCTCAATCGGCTTTGGAGTAAAAATAACAACCAATAATGTCATGTTTTTTGAAGAACATTCTGTCATTAGACCACATATATTTAATGGGTCAAATTATGTGAGTTGGAAAGAAAGAATGATTATCTTTTTGCAATCAATTGATATTGAATTGTGGTTTATTATTAGTGAAGGTCCATATGATGCCTCTCTTATAGATGAAAATACTCATAGATCTAGACCAAAAACAAGAAGTGAACTGACTACTGTAGATAGAGCTCATCTCACCTTAAATGCAAAAGTCATGAATGTGTTATATTGTGCTTTAGACTCAAATAAATCTATTAGAGTCAAGGGTTGTAAGTCTGCTAAAGAAATTTGGGACAAACTTAGAGAAATCCATGAAGGAAGTGAGAATGGGAGAGAACAAAAGAAGTCTATTCTGGTTACCAAGTATGAATCGTTCAAGATGGAACCTCATGAAAATATTAATGAGATGTACTGTAGATTCAATGACCTCATTAAGGACTTAGAGGTGCTGGAAAAGGAATACTCTCTAGGTGAGAAAAACAGAAAAATTCTGAATGCTTTATCAAAGGATTGGAAGAGTAAAGTGACTGCCATTGAAGAAATTCGAGATCTAAATTTCTTACCTATTGAATCTCTTATTAATTCACTAACCTCTTATGAGCTGAAACTTAAGTCCAAAATGCAAGAGGAAGAGGATGCGAAAGTAAGAAGGAGCATTACTCTTAAGGCATCTCAAGATGAAGATGATTCTGCCTTCCTAGATGAAGAAGATGCGGAAGCTGATGATAGTGATCTATCTCTCATCACAAAAAGTTTTATGAGAATTCTCAACAAATGAAGGTTCAGAAAAGGAGAAAATAGCAACTCATTCTCAAATCAGTTCAGCAATGCAAGAAACAAAGAGAAACAAGAGTTCAATAAAATGCAAACTGATAAATGCTTTGAATGTGGCCAGCCTGGACATTACGTGAGTGGGTGTCCAATAAAGAAGAGGAAAGTTGAAAGAAAATCAAGATTCAACAACTTTCAATTCACATGAAATGAGTGCAACTCCGATGGTGAAAGTGAAGAGGAAGCAGAATCTGCTCAATTGGCTTTTATGGCTATTGGAGATGATGAGGTAACAACTTCTAACTCTCAATTTGAAAGTGATGATGAAACTAATGATGATCTTGAATTTTCATTATAAAATTGCATGATAATTTGAAAGAATCTTATGCTAAAAACAAGAAATTAAAATATAAAATTGGCTTTCTTCTTCAAGACAATGCACGTCTTTTTCAAGAAAATAAAAGGCTGAGAACTGAAAGTGATTTCTTAAAAAAGAGTGAAACTGTTTTACTTTTTAAGTTTGATAGAAAAATAAGACTTTGTGAAATATTCAAAAAGGAACAAGGTGATTTAAAAAGAAGAATGGATAATTTAAATGAGCTGCTTCAACATAAAAAACAAGACTGTTTTCAAGGTAATAAATCAAAACCTCATTTTGGCACATATGAGAAGAAGATAAATTTTGCTACAAATGAATTTGTTATTTATAAGAAAAGATGTGACAGCCCCACCTTCCCCTAAGGCGAACCAAAGGGGTTAGCGGACTGCCTGCCCAACTCTCGCCAGGACTAACGGTACAGTTTACGTCGTTCTATTACGTTCCGAAACATACCAAAGCGCGCAAACAAGTCAAAATCACTAAATAAAAAAAAATGAAAATCGAAACCGGAATGAATAGTGCAGGACACGTCAGAATCCGGCCGGAATCTGGCCGGATACAAGGCCGAGAGCAATCCAAAATTTTTCCAAAATCCTTCCTAATCCGGCCGGCAATCCGGCCAGTTTCTGGCCGGATTCCTGGCCGGATTCGGTCCTGTTCATTCCCGCCAAATTTTTTCCTTCTCCGTTTGAAATGCGTCTAGATCCGAAATCCATCCAATCATCAACCAAACATATATATACATTGAAATTCAACTTTTACAACCATAGTGGCATGCCAAAAACCATTTATCATGAATATACATACTCGGTTTGCCAATCAAAGAAAATGAACCCAATACACAATAGGGTTTCATTCAACAAGCTAAACAAAAGCCATTTACACTAGCTCAACTTGGCAATCGACTATCCAAATCAGTCCCAAAAGTAATTATATCCCTGTAAGGAAAACAAATGGAACGGGATGAGCTAAAGCCCAGTGAGTTACTACCACATAAGCAGTAAAGATCACATAAGCATAATCTTTCATTTCAAGTACACACTTAAGAAGTAAACAAGTCGGTAAAAGGATACGGATGACTCTCAAGAGCCCGTTTCCACGCTTACATTCTTGATCCAATCTCATTGACCCTCCGTCAATGTTTAAGAATACCCGACCGTAGATCTCACTTCACTCCATTCCTTCCACCCAACATACCCCAACCGGGCCCGCACTCCAATTCAGTAGCTTTTGGTAATACTCGAGTATACCGGAACCAAGAGTCTCATTACTACAAGGTTCCTCAGTACAGTCCCCGTGGTATGTCACTTATCACGACCAAGCCCTTGCCGGCTCGATCCAAATGACCACCAAACGGGGTTGAGCTCAGTAATACAGTGAGGTCGTTGGACATCGTCCAAACAACACCAAATCAGTTTTCCAAGATTGCAATTCAATAACTCATATAGCCAGTGCAGTATTTCAGTATAACAGTAAGCAGTCATGAATGAAATCACAAGGGGTGAGGGCGGTCAAGTACACCCTCACCTCAATCACTTCCAATAACCAATTAAGCCTTCAAGGCATCAAATACACATAGAGCAAAGCCATATTATAACAAGTAAGTGAGTAGTATACTCACCAAGTGAGAAAGTGGTGTTTCATACACCGAGGTCACCAAGACGTCGTGAGCTACCGTCACGCCCTAGAATCACGCAACAAATGCAATGAGACTCGATAACGAGTCGTATAGCAATGCTGAACACAACCCCAATAGGGTTTCATATGCATGTACAAGCATAATAGCAAACCAGAAATTAAGAAAGGGCTTGAACTTAAGCCTTCATAGGAAAACCGGTTTTGACGTCATAATGCGGTAATGGTACAACTCTCACTACAATTATCGGTTGGGGGTGTAAGACCCACCGTTTCGAAGCTATGGAACAGGGCTACAATAATGTAGAAGACCACTCAATCCAGTTCCTAACACAACTTAGTCAAAAGTGCCAAATACTAAACCAGAATCACCAAAACAGGTTTGCAAAACACAGAAAACTGTAATCGGTATATCTCAGTCCATACAAGTCCAAATGCCAAAATTCCAAAGGCATATGTTAGCTAAGACATTCAGCTACATTTCATCAGAAGACACCAACTTCAAAATCCAAACCAATTCCAGTCAAAAGGGCCAATTACTAACGCAGTTTTCGCATTCTGATCAAAACAGAACAGCTACAGTAAAAACGGCATAACTCACTCTACACTCATCCAAATGACCTGAAATTTTACAGGTACCTCAAACACATCAATACCTACAACTTTCATGTTTTGAAAAAAGTCTAATTCGGCCTCTAACCCAGTGATCTAAAACCGGACAGAATTGGGATTTTATGAACCCTAACTTTCCATTTTTCACACCAAATCCAAAATTGATTGCATTTAACCACAATTCACACTCACTAGAGTCATTTCCAACCATTACAATTCATCATACAAGCCCCCAACATCAAGATCATATTAAACCAGAAAAATTCCCAATAAAATAAAAACTTCACCAAAACAAGCCAAATCAAGAGATAAATCACATTTTCAAACACTCAAGCCACTTCTAAGCATCATATAACCATTATTAGAGGTAGTAGGGTGTTCAAGCAACACTTACCAAGAAATCAAGAGAGAGAGGGATTGTGGACACCTTTGCTCTTCAAACAAACTTCACTACAACCCTTACTAGCACTAGAAGGTAAGGTTTTATGGAGTGAAATCTAACTAAACACTTGATTTGGTGGATTTTGGACCAATTGGAAGCTTGAAGTTGATGAAGTTTCTTCTTTCTTCTTGCTAGAAGGGCCGGCCAACACAAGGTAAGAAAATGGTGTTTTTTTGTGAATTTTTGGAATATTTACTTAAGTGGTCAAAAGTCAAAAAAATTGTCAAAAGGTGAATAGTGTTTCTTAAGTCACAACCAACCATATTGTGACACTTGTCACAATCATTAATGCATTCTTATCTTTCTTTTTCCCTCTCACATCAATCACTTCACACATTCCACTTATCTCTTAACACCCGATAAATTTTACACAGTATCCGAAACTTAACCTTATTGGTCGAATTTTTCCGAACTTTTCGCACTAGTGGGTCCCACGTCCGATATACGTTCTTAATTTCTCAAAATCCATTCGATACTAGAAAAATCATCTAAAAACTATAATTGCTCATAAAATCCACCAGGTAAATATTTCTAAGCCAGAAAATGCAAAAATTATGCAATTAAGGGAACTAAAACCCTAGGAAAATATTAGGATTTTTACGGGTTCTCACAAAAGACAAGTAAGATTTATTAAACATGGTCTTGTAAATAACTCTTTGGTTATGTGTAATTTTTGTTGTCAAAAAAATCACATGAAAAGTGATTGCTCTGTGAAAAAAATGAGAAGAGGTATGAAATGCATGTGGCTAGTTAGACATGATGCTAATTCTAACAAGTAGGAGATATTGGTAAAATTGGTGAGATTCTTGTTCATAATGTTTTTTTGGTAATTCTCTTTTGATGTTTCTGATACTTTGAACTGAGTTTTCCTTGATGTTTTTGAATATTACTGAATTTGTATGATGTCAAAAAGCGAGAGAAAATAACAATTCTGATCTAATGATAATTTGCTTTGTTAAACTCTCTGTGATATATTGGTATGTTGGCGATTGTTGAATTCTGGTATCATTTCTCTGTTTTGTTTGGAATATTGGATTCTCTGTTATTGTTGCTGAATTTTAGTATGAATTTTTTACTCTCATCTTATGATGACAAAAGGGGGAGAAATGGATACTATATGTAAGAGAGAGTTATTCTGAAATTATAAGTTTGAATGCAATGAGTGAGAGGGAGCTTATGCTCATATGCTCAATCATTTTCTTTCTTCCATCCATTGTTTTGTCATCATCAAAAAGGGGGAGAATGTTGACCTTGGTCCCTAACTTTTGATGTTTACAAAACAATGGATAATACTAATATCTCTTCAAGAAATACTTTTAGTTATGAAGCAAATCAGATTCAAAAGATCAAGTGCAATTGAAAGGGACAAAGGCTGTTGAAAGCTGTCGAACGCTTGTGAAGTCAGGATCGGACGTCTGATACTCATTGCGCAACTTCGGACACATGAAGAACTCCATCACCGGACGTCCGAAAGAATTAAGACATTCCACCTAGCTCACTGATCTCTTTCAGACGCAAGCATCGGACGTCCAATAGAATTGAAGAAAATTTTTCAAACTCACCGCCTGCTGTCGGACGCAAAAAATAGGAGTACCGGACGTCCGACACTCCCAACGGCTGGTTGACTTTTCAACTATTTTCTATCTGTTTGAAGTATTAATGAAGCACTTTCTTGGTTTCCTATAAATAGAGCATAGTCAGAAACTCCAAATAACTTTTGTACACTGAAGATACAAAAGATCTAGAATAGTTTTAGTGAGAAAACACTCTCCAAGGAAGATTTGTAGTCTTAGTGGTGTGAGGTTCATTGTAAACATTTCATTTGTGAGTGAATATTTCATGAGTGTAGCTCTATGAGGGTTGTCTTAAGGGATAATAAAACTTCCTAACTTGACCGAGTGGAGTTCGGGGCAGGGAGGAGGTGAATCTTCTTTTGTACACAAGAGTGATTATAATTCATCAAGTTGAAGAAGTTTGTTTGAATTAATCTACAAGCTCAAGAGGAATTGGGTAGTTAATTGGTTTGCAATTCTTCCCTTTTTATTTACTTATTGTTACGTTTGTGATCTTTACATTGCTTATCTCTTCTACTTCTCTCAAGTGATTTTGTTCATTCATTAATTGATTCATTGTGTGGTCACTTAAAATAGAGAGTAAATTTCATATTAAGCAAAAAGTGCCCATAACTTAATTAAGTTTTTAATCAACCTAATTCCCCTCTCTTAGGTTGTTTTCGATCCTTACAAGTATGAACTCATATCTCACGTAGCCCTGGACCTAAATGAAGAAATCAAGTTGAAGCAAAACCCTTGATCCTTCTAAACCTTATGAACCAAGATGAATCTCGACCCACAACTTAATAATTTAGCGAACCAAAAGTGTTGGTACAAGAACGCCACAACCAAGGTGTGTGCTTGATTGATAAGTTCAAATTGAATAACTCAAGAAAACTCTCAAATATTCAAAAGAATCTCTCTTGGACAAGAGAAAGTGAATAAACTCACAATTTCTGTAATTTTCTAATTAGCTAAAAAATGTTGAAAAGACTAGGTTATTTTATAGCCTTACATGGATTCAAAAACCTAATGTGACTTGGACTTGCTTAAATGACTTACACCCTAACTAAAAGTTGGCTCCTAAGAGCTCAAATCTGACCGAATTTAATTCAACTAAATAAACTACCTAACCTACTAAACTAAGTACTAGGAATTCAGCCTTCTCTTTGACAAATCTGACCGAATTCTCAAGCTACAAGAAATTACTCAAACCAGCAAGGAAAATGACAATTTAACCCTTGCTTAACATTCTCAAACAAACCACTTAACTAACTATCTTGCTTAGAAACTATTCATTCGTAGTCACTCGAAGTAAGTGTAGCTTAGAGCTTGAAGTATCACTGGAACTTGAGGCCTTCGACCCTAGAGGAGTTTGAACAGCCACGGATCTATCATCATTCCCCTCCTCTTGAATACAATTTGTTTCCAAATCGATAGCGCGTGTATAGGACCGCAATGTGGGAACTAGATGAATTGCTATGAGACAAGTTGCATGCCATTTGGACAATCTCTTGATGGTCATGAACAAAGACACCTTCCAAGTCATGAACCATCTCGTATAATGCTTGCTTAAAGCTCCATTTGCACTCCTAAGCTCGCAAATCAGCCTTTTGTGATGGATTGTTAGATTTGGACCTACACAATAAATCACACAATGAGTTTTTGTAGGTATACAACCACTCGACCACTTACCATTCACATTCACAAGATAGGGATCTTCATAATGATGTTCAGTTCCCCTTAAAGGCGGGAACCCACTAGGTTTGTCATCAGGAAACACATCTTGATACTTCCTGCAAGAGGTTAGTGACAACATTAGGCAAGGAAACATGAAATTCATTAGTAAGCAAAATCTCTTTAGAAACCAAAACAAGCAAAATCTGGTTAGAATATAGAGCTTTTCTCACATCTTTTACCCTTGCAAGCATGTTGGTTTTTCTTTCTTGTTTTAGCTCAATGGCCGAATGTACATTTCCCTTTTTCTCTTGGTCCTTTTCAGCCAAACCTACCCCTTTTTCCCTCAAATTTTTCCTTTTTCCAGCATGCATGTCAAACACTTTTGGTAAGCTAACTTGGTCCTCATGCACTTGTTGAGGTGTAAGTGGTGCAAGTGTTATCTTTTTTATTGCCATGCACAAAAGAGTATTTATTCAAAAAGCCATCAAAAATTATTTTTTTGTCAAATTGCCATGGACGGCATATGTGCAGCTTGCATTGGTACTACATCACATAAAATATCATCTTCATATCTACCAATACGAAAAGAAACTAAAACTCGTTTAAGAACACGTATCTCACCACTGTTGTTTAGCCATTGAAGTTTGTAAGGCCGAGGATGCTCACTAGTTGGCAAGTTGAGTTTCTCCACCATCAATGCACTAGCAATATTAGTGCAACTCCTTGGATCAATCACCAAGCTGCACACTTTGTTATTCACATGACACCTTGTATAGAAGAGGTTTTCTCATTGAAGTCCCTCCTTACTAGCTTATGTAGCTAGTGCTCTCCTTGCCACCAAACCAACTTTGTCATTAGTTGAGATTTCTTCTAACTCTTCCTCCTTCTCAACCAATGTAGGCATATCATTGTACTCTTCCTCCTCATCATCAATGATGATTTCTCCATATGGTAACATGAGCATGGCTCTTTGATTTGGACATTGACTTGCAATGTGTCCAACTCCTTGACATCTCCAACACTTAGTATCTCGATTCTTAGAGCTTGAAGCTTCATTTGCTGGTTTAGAAGCTCCCCTTGAATCGGCTTTATTTGCACTTGTCCGAGAGGTAGATGTCACCTCTCATCTCGGCCTTGAGTTGGTAGTATTACTCAAACTGTTATCATCCCTCATAGGCGGGAAATTTTGCTGGCTTGGAATGAAACTAGGGGTATAATTTCTGGTTGCACCCCTCCTCTTGAGCCTTCGCTCAATTTTGATTGCTTTCTCCACCATGTCTTCTAGCTCGACATAGTATTGCAGCTCAAGTTGGTCAGCAATTCCTGGTCTCAAACCATTGAGAAAACGTGCCATTGTTGCTTTCGTATCCTCATTAATGTCAACTCTAAGAATGGAAATTCCCATGTCCATGTAGTAGTCCTCAACTGAGCGATTTTCTTAAGACAAGGATTAAAGTTTTTGGTACAAGTCTCTATAGTAGTGACCTAGTACAAATCGCTTCTTCATGAAACGTTTAAGCTCAGTCCAAGTGGTTATAGATGGTTCACCACAACGCCTTCGGTTTGTAACCACTTGATCCCATCAAACTATAGCATAGTAAGTGAATTCTACTACAACCAATCTCAACTTTTGCTCATCCGTATAGTTATTGTAATCGAAAACCAACTCCACACACCTTTCCCATTCAAGGTATGTATCCGAATCAGATTTGCCTTGAACGTGGAATTTTCATCTTAATTCCTTTGATTGCATCCCCAACTGGTTTAACATTCCTCCTCGATTTTCTTTGTCCATGATCAAAATCGTCATTCGAGTTAGAATCACTAAACTCAGCCATGGGTCTATCACGGCTTCTTCCATCTCGTTGATTACCTTTTGAGCTGTTTTGTGACTCTTCCAGCCTACCAAGGCATGCTGCTTTGTGACTCTTCCAGCCCACCAAGGCATTCATACATTGGCTCAAGCTTTTGATCCAAGAGGCGTCCAATTTCTTCCTTCAAACTTTCTGCTAAACGTGAAAGATCAAAAGCTGTTGTGCTTTCTTCTTCGTTAGACATGGTTTTAATATTAGACCTGCAAGAAAGGGTTAGTATAGAACAGAAAATTTTACTTTGCCATTTCCTTACGTGTTTCACTCACTCTCGTGTATCATTCAAGTGTTTTAAATGCTCTAATAACCTCACCAAACACTTTTCAAGTTACTTGATTGCCTTTCTTGAAGAAATCAGAATTTTCTCAATGAGATTCAATCAAACTTTCACCAAGTTTTCTCACAAGGTGGTGGTGATTTAAAGCTGGAAATTTGGAGTGAAATGGACTGAATTAATGACTCAAAATAAATACTAAATATGCTGGAAAATTACCAGATTTTGTCCGCACAAGGTGACTCAATTTTTGGAAACTTTGGACTTTGACTCGTGACTCAGATTAGGAACGAAGATTGGTTGGAACCCAAGACTGATTTGGACGCCTATTGGGACCTATTAGACACGATTTATAGGCTGAAAAAAACTCAAAAGACTCAAATATAATGACTGGACAGATTACAAAACTCGATTAAGTAAGAAACAAAATAGCAGAAATTTTGGAAGCCAAGAATTGTACTACCCGATTGTACCTTGGCTGGAGTTTCTTTTTTTTTTTTTTGGAATTCAATTCACGTTGGATCTTGGGTATATTTTGGAAGATAAGGCTGCTGATTTGGAGAGTTTTCACGTGTGCACTTGAGGCAAGTCTAATCTGGACAGTTTTCTTGTGACTAGGATTTATTATTAATCCAACTTTGGATTCCCAAATCAGATTGCTTTCTTGTTTCCACTTCAAGATTGATCCAAACTCTTGTTTCTTTCTTTTCTTGCATTTCTTTTTTTATTTTCATGCAACCAGATTTGTTTCTTTTTTTTTCCAATTCGGATCAAGGCTCAAAGAATCAAGAAACGATTAGGGTTTGCACAAAGATCAGCCGCAACTTTCTTTTGTCAAGAAACGGATTATAGTTTGCCAAAAAAAAAGGTTGAAGATTTGGAAACTTGGATTCAAGATTCTCAAGCAACCCTAGTTTTCAACCCAAGAACTTCAAAATTTGTTCAATAAATTCCAGAAATTGAAGAAATTTATCAAGAAACTTTAAGATATTTTGTATACTTCCAAGAAACAAAGGAATCAGCCACAATTATTGCAAGAAACACAAAACCCTAACACACTTTGTCAAGAAAACCCCAAATAGAGCTTCGGATTTTCAAGAACAAGAACAACCAGATTTTTTTTTTTTTTTTTACTCTATTCGATTTCAAGACTCAAGAAACAAGATATCAAGATGCAAGACAAGACCAAAACAGCGATAGAATTTATGTCACAGACAGCAAGGACAAGATGCAATGGTAAAATGCAACAAAGAAAACCCTAGCAACGCACAAGATGAAGTATGACCAGATTCAAGACGCTATAAGACACGATTTAAAATGCAACAAATTTGGACAGATTTGGGACACAAACAAGGCACGATTTGGACACAAGAAGGTAAACAAGATGCGGACAAATTTGGAATAATAAAAAACCTTAACGACTCTGTGGAAAGTAAAGCGACCAGATTTGAAAACAAGCAAACTTGCGAAGATACGAACGTGATATATTTGATATTGTCAACTAACTCTGATTACCAAACTGATACGAACCCGCTTGAAGGTATGAACTCATATCCCATGTAACACTGGACCTAGACGAAGAAATCAAGTTGAAGTGGAACCCTTGACCTTCTAAACCACGAAGCAATGAACCAAGATGAATTTTGACCCACAACTTAATAATTTAGCGAACCAAAAGTGTTGGTAGAAGAATGCCACAGCCGAGGTGTGTATCTGATTGATAAGTTCGAATTGAATAACTCAAGAAAACTCTCATGTATTCAAAAAAAAAACTCTCTTGGACAAGAAAAAGTGAATAAACTCACAATTTCTGTAATTTTCTGATTAGCTAAAAAATGTTGGAAAGATTAGGCTATTTTATAGCCTTACATGGACTCATAAACCTAATGTGACTTGAACTTACTTAAATGACTTACGCCCTAACTAAAAGTCGGCTCCTAAGAGCACAAATTTGATCGAATTTAAGTCAACTAAATAAACTACCTAACCAACTAAACTAAGTACTAGGAATTCGGTCTTCTCTTTGACAAATCTAACCGAATTCTTAAGCTACAAGAAACGACTCAAACCAGCGAGAAAAATGACAATTTAACCCTTGCTTAACATTCTCAAACGAACCACTTAACTATCTTTCTTGGAAACTCTTCATCCGTAGTCACTCAAAGCAAAGTGTAGCTTAGAGCTTGAAGTATCACTTGAACTTGAGGCTTCGACCCTCGAGGAGTTTGAACTCCCATGGATCCATCAAAGTATCTTTATTATAGAAAAGATTTGAAATCAATTACCTTCAAATTTAGTTAAGAAAAAAAAAAAATTTTCTGTGTCTATAAAAGCATGCATGTTTTATCTGTAAACTAAAACATATATGTCTCTTTATTGTCCGTAAACAAAAACATATATGCTAGTTTAGAAAAGAATTTATCTAACAGGTGCTCATTAGCCAAACCTTTTGCAAAATAGGAAGAACAGAAATAACACATATATACTAGTGTACAAAATTGGAATGATGGAAAATGTTGTACAGAAATTTGTGGTACTTAAACCCTGATCCACATCTACCTTTCAAACAACGTCCTCAAGTAGGATTTAATTGCGCTACCACTGGAAACAACTTCCTTACTAGTCTCTCGGATGAAGACATGTACATTCGACTCATTTTGTTGCCAATAATCCGATTCCAATATCAAAATTGAACAAAAAGGGCTACAAGCAACCAAGTGAATGAAAACTCGCACTCCATAGCACCAATCAATGGCAAACTAGCACCCCAAGTGGCATAGCAAATGTTTTCAGGAATCTCTTGACAATATAAACATGGTTTTAAAGCAAATCTGATCATTGTCTCAACCAACAAACTAGTAAAATCAAGGGAAAAGTTCAATAAACTCAATCTGAGTTAAGTCGGATCTACCAATTTTAAGATAACTCACACAACACAAGAAGCTAATGGGAGCATCTACAAGGAGGATTTCAAGTAACAAATATAGAGAGTGGATTTGAAATTTAAAAAGCAAAAAGGAACTTCAACTGTGATCTGCACTATAGTATAGCAGCTAAGAAACATTTGGAACCAAAATCATCTAACTATTGCTAAACAAGGAGGACAACCTAGGGCTTCCTTAGAGGATGAAGTGCACAATTTGTGATAAAGTAGTGCCAACAATCTTACACCCGTTTGCCAGCATATAACTTTCATAAAAGAGAGACAAAATAAAATACATCAACGTAGTCCCTCAACTTATTGCTTTGTAGAATCGAAAAGCTATTTAGTATTCAATTATGTTACTTTACAAGTATTCATACATTTCATTGCATGGCTTTAAATCGATTCACTGGTGCTCTTAGGGAAGAGATGTAACTCACATCTGCTTTCTCAATTCCATCAAAAAGATAATTGAAAGGTGGCATTTTTATGTATTTGCCCGAACCAAGATTAACCTTTAGTTCATTATTTTCCCAAACAATCCTTCCACCAACAATAGTTATCTCAACTTTTCCCTGCAGAACATCAAAAACAAAATCTTCCAAATTCAATACATACAAAGAGCCAATGTCAATCAGAAATGAAGACCGTACATTGGGAGTGAGACCTAGAGAATTCTTTTATATGGAACAAGATTTTCTTTTGCAAATTACTATCATTTTCTCAAGTACATCTAATAATATTAATCAGACATTCTTGACTTATTACGGTGCAACCAGAGTATCCAAATGTCTAATGCGTATAAACATACAAAAGCAGAATGCCCAGAAACCACACGGTAGATACTCATCAATTCATTCTATTAGTTGAACTATATTAGTTATAAGCTGATTATATGAAACGGAAGATTAATCATGTAAAATAACAGGCATCTTTTGTTAGATTGCACTTGATTCTAGACCTACTTTGAAGGATCTAAACATGCCAAATCCTCCACAAATTCAAGGTGGCAATTTTCCTCACAAAAAAACCACTGAAAGCAGGGTACTGATATGTCCTTCAAAATACTGTTTTGTAATAGCAATGTCTTGAGCAGACGTGCATCAGATAGTTTGCAAACAATGGTAATTCATAGCATTTTAAAGTTCATAATGGATATCCCATGGATGAATGCACAACATTTTATAGATTTTTTTTTCAGTAGAATGCAATATTGTATAGATAATGAAATAAGAATAATGAAATTTCATCTGGATAATGCATCATAAACCTCAAATTCAAAGAAGAATCACATATGGCTTTGACAATCGCTATGTGATCAGGTATAGAGCTCTATAAGTCTAAATAAGCTCAAAGTAATTTAATCTCTAGAAAGCTATGCACATTCAAATCCTTAATTACAACAAGCAGTAATGAAAAATTACCTTCCCGATCCATCCCTCATAGACATTTGTATCTGATCTTGAATGGTGAGAATTTGAGCTTATCTGAAAACTTGAATTGGGATTTAATATGATTATGTCTGCATCTGATCCAGGAAGTATTGCTCCCTTCTTTGGATAGATATTGAATATCCTAGCACTAGAACGTAAACTCATTTCAAAGGTCAAGGTGCAACAACTAAGTAGCTTAGGTGAGATTGAAGAGTCAAAAAACAGTCTTCAAAAGTATAATAGGTAGAATAAATGCTTAAAGTGAATAGTCAAAAGACAAGATCAAATATTAGTGATGACATACCATTCAGTGCTTGTTATCCGTACATAATCAGTGACTGATATTTTCCCTGAGGCCTGAAAAATAATAAACCAGGAAACAGAATTGTCCTTTTTTAGGAAAGAAGAAACTCCAAGGACTACCTATGTTGATTTGGTTTCAGTTAATTTACTATTGGACACTTGTATATATAACTTTATATGACTGATGAGGTCCAATACAGCTTACCACCATTGTATCCCAAACCAGATGCATTCTCTCCTCAATGCCTACATTTCAATTCCAAGTAAGACTTCTTTAGAAAGTAGAAAATAACATCTGGACTACATCCATAATTGACTCATGCTATTTGTAAGCAAAGGACAAGATGAATTACCATTGACACCATTTGGGATTTTTCTGAAATCATCTATTCCAAAAGCTTTCTGTGTTGAGTTGAAGGTACAGTGGTCAGTACCAACTAGCTGCAAAATGTAAAACATTAACAGGTTTATGATAGAGGAACAGCATAAAGATCACAAATAAGATGAACTGTAGATTTCCCTGAAAATAGTACATTTCCCTTGAAGGAAGTGCCAGGAAGCCATGTTGTCAACACATCAACTTTGAAGAAGAATTCAGGGACAAATCAAGTTCCGTTTCATTACGGCAGAAAATTTTCCAGTGCTGAAAAATATTTGGGGAAAGTTGAAGTATGGAAATAGGAAGATTCATTATTTATAAGGGTTTAAGTTCAGGGAGATTTTGGAATGGGGAGTAGAGTACTTTCCATATATTGTAATAAATAAATGCTGTAGGAAAAATCATGGATTTACCCTTATGTGGACATAAAGCACTCGTATGTGCTAATACATTTCATACATATGTGCACCTTAAAGAATAAAAATGTACTGAAAATATAGGGAAATTTTGGTAAATGGAAGTATTCAAACTTCCTATTCCCATTCTCCAAATTTTCTTTGGCTTCCCTTGGCTAGAAAATGGTCATGGGTTTCAAAGACTGCAAAGTAAATATTTAGCCGCTGAAAAACCATCTAGCCATTGATACTGAAATTACATCCACCATAAGATCTTATGACACCATCAGATTTTCCTCCCATCTATAAGAACTTCATTACCTAAATAGATAAATTGTCCTCCTTCATTGTGAATAGAAAACCCCTCACCGTTCTTGATGTCATTCCCAATACATCAGTATCAAAATAAATGACACCTTGGATTGCTCAAAAGTTATCATCAAGATGCTTGGATCATTACTATATAAGTAAATTTCTCCTCCTAGGTTTGAGTGGTAAAAGATTTCTAGGCAATCATGTCTTTGCCACAAAATTTTTTGCATGGAAACTATCTTCGGACAGAACACATTATACATTCAACTAAGAGGAACCCTAAAGGTTTTAAAACCGTCAACCCACCCACCTTTCCAAATGCTGATTTGCCAGTGTTCTCTGGCACCACGTGGAATCCCTAAGAATAACAAAATTTGTCTTACGTTTACAAAATGAAACTCTATCATTCCATTATTGAATAACTTGTCTTTTCAGTTAGTCCGAAAATACTCTCCTTTTTATAGACTGGAACTATAAAGCATAACCTTTTCAAATAACTTATATACAATAAGAGGTAATAGTCCCATGCATTCTTAATTAACTTTTCAATTTCAATTAGCCTATGAGTTGATGCACCTATTTCATACTATTTATTTACGCAATTGCAAGTTTGCAGCATTGCTTTAAAGCTTGCATCCAGTCAAACAAGGCTATTCAATAAGGAAGGGTTGTATGTCAATCATCAGGAAAAAACCTGTAGGACACCCATTGAAACCGCTGCCTGAAGAGCCCTTCCATGCCCTGGTGCTCGAATAGGTGGGCTCATGACAAACCTGAGCATAGAAAGCAAGATCATTGTTTTCCATTTTGCCCTTTTGAGGTAAATAGCCATGATCCATCATAAAAGACTCCATAGAGAGAGAAAGAGAAGGACAAGAAAGGAACTGAAGGGAAAGGAAATAAGTCCTTGCTTTGCTGCAATGTTGAAGTCTGGGTCCCAAAGGCCAGAATCATTTAGAACTAGACCTGAAACCACTGGTTCGCCAACAACTCGCTGACCTGCAATTGAAAAAAAAAAATAAGAAGAAGATGAAATCAATGCAAGGGAAATTCCAGATCTATACTTGTATTGAGAGTCTCTTATTATTCTAACTTGCAGATAATTATTACTACCAGAGTATCACAGTATAGACTGCTAAGCTAAAGGAGACACATTGAAACCATTAGAATCACTATTAACTGATTTCCTCCCAATTAAGTGAGTGTGCCTAAATGAGGAAAGAGGATGCATGCTAAACCCCTGTGGCTGCTCTTAAAGTCAGAACCAGTAACTTGCTACTCATTCTCTGAGCTTCATTCAACCACTAAGAGAACTGCCCCTTAAGGCAGACCTGAATACCAAATTTTATAGCTCAATTCTGTGGAAGGTAGCAATCGGAAAAGTTCGTCACTGAACAGACATGAGTTGACCCTAAGCATTTTTCTTCAAGGAAAGTTTGTAACTGGAGAATAGGCATGAGTTGATTCTGAGCATCTTTTTGGTTTTGTTTCTTATTGATTGACACGTTAAGTATGAGACCCAATAATTCAGATCCAGAAAGTAAATCATACAAAGAACAAGCATTGTATATATAATAAAGGTTAATACTGAATGACAAGATTTAATCTAGCCAAGATGGGCTTGATACACAAAATAGCCTCTTAAAGCAAGCACAAGTAGGACTTTGATCATCCATGTAGTTTGAGCACAACTCATGCACAGCCCACTACTGAGCTATCTCTTGTACCTGCAACTCAAAATTCAGGCTCTTTTAGCAAACTGAAAAGCAGAGAACACCAAGAAGTATAACTATATCTTTTCTTTTTTTGGTATTTTTCCCCTACCCTCTCCCCACAAGTATAAAAAGAGTGGTCCCATGTTTTGTCATATGTTGGTGTCCACTTGTTCAACCTATATATATCTTAAGGCAAAAACTTTGGATGGCCCTCCAACTATTAAGTTGATCAACTTTTAGCCCACCAACTATTAAGTGCATACTTTTACCCTCAAACTTGTAAAATGGTATACTCCCCATGCTTTTGGCTAGAGAAAATTTTAGAAACCTCCTCTGAAGTTTATGTTAATATCACTTGCCATCCTTAAAGTCTAAAAAATATCACTAACCTCCCCTAAAACCATACCTTTTGTAACAATCTCACCCTTGTATCATCAAAATATTCTTATACTAATCATTTAATCAGAGACATATTTTTCTCCCAATTCTACCCTTATCTGTTGTCTTATATTGAATTTTCTACTAAATTAATTATACTATATGATATGCCTGTCTTGCCTAAAAATTTTCTCTTCCATAATATTTTGCCTCGGGAGGTTTCTGAAATTATCTGTAGCCAAAAGGGTGGAGAGTATACCCTTTTACAAGTTCGAGGGGCAAAAATATACACTTAATAGTTGTAGCGCTAAAAGTCAACCAACTATATAGTTTGAGGGCCATTCAGATTTTTTGCCCCATATCTTGAGTGTTAAATAGATAGGGATCTACACGTTGAATTTCCATAGTGTTAAGAGAATATAAGTATTCTTGTAGATAATAAATTAGTAAGGGTATTCTTGTAAATAGTTTGTTAGGTTTGTACTCCTATAAATACTAGTTGGTCACTCATAATATGATGACTAGATGTTTTCCTTCCAAGATACCTGTTGATATGGTATCAGAGCAAGAGTCCTAGGGTTCAGGTTAAACATCTATCAAAAGTACTGTTCACGATGCACTGTTCATCGCGGTACTGTTCACGGCACTGTTTTACGCGTACTGTTCACGCGGGGGGTACTGTTCACGCGCACTGTTCACACGTTTGACCCTGTCTTTGGTTTGACGTGCTATTCGTCATGGTTAAAAGGTTTGTTAATGCGGTTACTACTGATCAAATTGAATCGAGTTTTTCACCACATGGGTCCCAGAAGACTGTTACTATATCTGAGGAAGATTATGTTAAATTCCTACAGTACCAAGCTACAAATCACGCATCTCTTCCCTCTGCTTCTTTAGCACAAAAAGATAATGACTCATGGATTATTGATTCCGGGGCTACTGATCATATGTCAGGTACCTCTAAAATTTTTTCTAATTTTCAAGAGTCAACTCCCTTTCCTCATGTTACTTTAGCTGATGGATTTACCACTAAAGTTAAAGGACTAGGCACTGTAGAAATTAATCCATCACTTCCGCTGTCTTCTGTTCTTTACGTACCTAATTTGCCCTTTAATCTAATGTCTGTTAGTAACCTTACTAAATTTCTACAGTGTACAGTTACTTTTTCTCCTGATTCTGTTGTCATTCAGGATTTGAAGACAAAGAGGACGATTGGTGGAGGGCATGAGGATAATGGTCTTTACTTTCTCAATTTCAATGGTCCGATAGCATGCCCTGCTACTGTTTCTCCTCTTGAAATTCACTGTCGTTTAGGTCATCCATCTTTACAAAATTTGAAAAAATTGATTCCTACTTTGAGTCAATTATCTTCGTTAGAATGTGAGTCCTGTCAGTTAGGAAAGCATCATCGTGTTTCTTTTGCTCCTAGAGTCAATAAACGGGTTTCTGAACCCTTTTTGTTAGTTCATTCTGATGTTTGGGGTCCTAGTCGAGTCACTTCAAAGTTAGGTTTTTAATATTTTGTAGTCTTTGTTGATGATTTTTCCAGAGTTACATGGCTTTATTTAATGAAAGATCGTTCAGAATTATATTCCATTTTTTGTGCATTTGTTACAGAAATAAAGAATCAATTTGGTGTGCCTGTACGTATACTTCGCAGTGATAATGCGAAAGAATATTTTTTCACTCCTTTTAATACATTTATGACTAAGTCTGGTATTATTCATCAATCCTCTTGTCCTCACACTCCACAACAGAATGGAGTTGCTGAAAGAAAAATTGGACATTTAATCGAAATTGCTCGAACACTTTTGTTGCACATGAATGTGCCCAAACAATTTTGGAGTGATGCAGTTCTAACTGCATGTTATTTAATTAATCGCATGCCATCTAATATTCTTGGAGGTCAATTACCTCACTCCATTCTTTTTCCTCATGAACCTGTGTTTAAATTGCCTCCTCGTATTTTTGGATGTGTGTGCTTTGTTCATCAGCTTGCTCTCAGGGTGGATAAATTAGATTCTCGTGCAATTAAGTGTATTTTCTTAGGATACGCACGAGCGCAAAAAGGGTATAGATGTTACAGTCCAGTTTTAAATCGATTTTTTACTTGTGCTGATGTTACTTTCTTTGAATCCACTCCATATTTTATCAAACAAAGTATGTCTTGTGAGTTAGACCAGTGTCCCCCTTTTTCCTCTCCTGTTTTACCAGTCCCTTCCCCTTTATTATCTGAGTTATCTAGTCCACCAGATTCCATAGCTCGATTATCGCGTCCTCATCTTCAAGTTTACTCTCGTCGTTCCATGGTTGAGAAAGTTCCTGATATGCCACGCACTTCACCAATTAACTCTCAATCTTCAAATCCAGGTATGACGCCCTCCTCTGAGTTAGATCTTCCTATTGTTTTACGCAAAGGTAAGAGACATTGTACTTCACATCCTATTTCTAATTTTGTTTCTTATTCTCGTCTCTCTATGTCATATTCTTCTTTTGTTGCTTTCCTTGATTCTATCTTCATTCCTAAGTCTATTACCTATGCTCTTAATCATCCTGGTTGGAGATTAGCTATGCAAGAAGAGATGTCTGCTTTGGAACAAAATGGTACTTGGGATCTTGTCCCTCGTCATTCAGGTAAGCCTGTTGTTGGTTGTAAATGAGTGTACACTATAAAAGTACAGCCTAATAGTTCTATTGATAGATTGAAGGCTCGTCTGGTAGCTAGAGGAGTTACTCAGGTGTATGGAGTAGACTACTTAGAAACATTTTCTTCTATTGCAAAGATTACCTCTGTTCGTCTTCTTATCTCTTTGGCAGCAACTTATAATTGGCCATTGCATCAGTTGGATGTGAAAAATGCATTTCTGCATGGAGATTTGGAAGAAGAGGTATATAAGGAACAACCTCCTGGATTTGTTGTTCAGGGGGAGAATCCACGGTTGGTTTGTCGTTTGAAAAAATCCTTATATGGATTGAAACAGTCTCCGAGGGCTTGGTTTGGCAGGTTTAATAGTGTTGTCATGGAGTTCGGTCTGACAAGATGTGGAGTAGATCACTCTGTATTTTATCAGCATTCTAATACTGGTAAAATTTTATTAGTTGTTTATGTGGATGACATTGTGATTACAGGTGATGATGTTGTGGGGATCCAGAAACTTAAATCCAATCTGCAGGCAAACTTTCAGACAAAGGATTTAGGTCATCTACAGTATTTTCTGGGTATTGAGGTAGTTCGGTCTAAATATGGGATTTATTTATGTCAAAGAAAATATGTACTCGATATGTTGAGTGAAGTTGGGATGTTAGGTTGCCGACCTGTGGATACTCCTATGGATCCCAATGTGAAATTAGCAGGAGATCAAGGTGCATTACTTGATGATCCTAAACAATATCGAAAACTTGTGGGTAAATTAAATTATCTCACTGTAACGAGACCTGACATTTCGTTTGCAGTGAGTGTTGTGAGTCAATTTCTTGACACCCCTCGTACTAGTCATTGGGATGCTGTTATACGGATTCTCTGGTATCTTAAGAGTGCTCCTGGAAAAGGGTTGCTGTATCAAAATCATGGACACACTGATATTGAAGGATATAGTGATGCAGATTGGGCTGGTTCTGCCTCAGATCGAAGATCGACTACAGGATATTGTGTGTTTGTTGGTGGTAATTTAGTGTCGTGGAAGAGTAAGAAGCAAACAGTTGTATCCAGATCAAGTGCAGAATCTGAATACCGTGCTATGGCTCACACTGTGTGTGAGTTGGTTTGGTTGAAGAGCATGTTACTGGAACTTGGGTTTGAGCATAAACAGCCTATGAATTTAGTGTGTGATAATCAGGCGGCTGTTCATATTGCGTCTAATCCAGTATTTCATGAAAGGACAAAACATATTGAAGTTGATTGTCATTTCATTCGAGAGAAATTGCTTGACGGGGTCATCAAGACATCTCATGTACCGTCTGTAGATCAATTGGCTGATGTGTTTACCAAGAGTTTAGGGGGCTCTAGGGTGAAATACATTTGTAACAAGTTGGGTGCTTATGATATATATGCTCCAACTTGAGGGGGAGTGTTAAGAGAATATAAGTATTCTTGTAGATAATAAATTAGTAAGGGTTTTCTTGTAAATAGTTTGTTAGGTTTGTAATCCTATAAATACTAGTTGGTCACTCATAATATGGTGACTAGATGTTTTCCTTCCAAGATACCTGTTGATACATAGGACTAATTGCCTTTGATTGTTTCACACAAGCAATTATCAGCATATCTGTGATATATAAAAGTTATACATATTTGTTATGCTAGGTATACCAATTGTGCTTACCCACACAGTGCACGTGATAAAATACAAGGAGAAAAGGAATTGGAGGTAACTTACACAAACAAGACTTTAATCTACTAAAGAAGTGGCTGCAAAGGAAAATTCTTTTTGTCTTCATTTCTGTTATTCTTGACCAAAAAAAACATATTGCCTTTGATTATCATCTCTTTGTATTTATCTTTTTCCGGTCAATAATTATTTGTACTAGAACTCGTAAATTTACATCACCAAGAATGCCTGATATCATGATTTGAAAGACTTCTGACCATGATACAATGAGTATAGTATTCTCAACACGAGCTAAAGTTTGCCTTGTTCATGCAATTGAGCTGAATGAGCTAAAACTCATGTTTGCTTGAGAATTTACAAGCTGAACTAGAGTAATTATACATGAGCTGACACTTGACAGATAAAAGTAAACAGCATATCACCTCACTCTCCCCAGCTTCTGCAATTATGTGCATTGGGTTGCTCATTTCAAAATGAAAACTTCAGACACTCAAGGCCAACTAAATTAAAATGTTTGAGATTCAAAGAAATGAAAACCATTAAATGCAATTGAATGAAAATATATCCTTGAATAAGCCAAAAAAAAACCAACATATAGCTATTATGAACACTTTATGATATAAGGTTACTCAACTGGTATGCCTACTCCAGTACTCCCCAGCCCATGTAGGTGATGTGCATTTTAATAAATGAAAAAAAAAGATTAAAGATAATTCAATTTAGGGAGATTAACAGGTCAATAATCTCCTTTTTTTCTTTTGTTTTTCCTAGTAAATAGGTCAATAATCTATTATATTACACATAATGAATATGAGCTAATAATATAGTTCTATGAAGGCAAAGATAAGTGAAGCAAAAGAAAGGAACAAAGATAAATATCAAGGGTGACACATTACTATGGATTAGATTAGAAAATTAAACTTAGAACACCAGCTGAGGAAACTAAGGCCCTGTTTAATAACCCAATTCAGCATGTAAACTTAATGAATTCAGATTTTAACATATGTAGACGCGTTTGATAACCAAAAATTGAACATCTGAATTAATTAAGTGGCACTGAATTTCCTAGGCAAAACTTGCTCCCAAAATTAAGTGATAAACTATTCACTTATCACTGAATGTGATATACACTCAAATATATTAGATTTAATACTTAACAATTCAATAACTTCATAGATTCAAACTTCAAATTTCAGATTTCAGATTTCAGACTTCAATTTTTATACTTCAGTTTTATCAAACACACCCTAAATTGTTGACCAACCATTTTGCATGTATTTTATATTAGAGTATACAATTGAAGCATCCCACACAAACTGAGGTTAGAGATTCAGGATGAAGTCATATACCAGCAACTAGTTTAAGGTTTTAAAAGACAAACCTAATTTCCGAGCTTTAGCTATTTCTTCCATTGCATCAATGCTCATGACATGTACTATGTACAAAGGTGTGTTAATAAAACCAGCCAAACGAATAGCCCGAGCAGTGGCCTCTGCTTCTAGCTGCATGAAGATTTCGCTAATGGAACTGCCATGAATTGTAAATTAAAAAAAAAATCGTGATAAAAAGCAAATTATTACTTCTCTAGTTTGAGAAAACAAAATTAGACGCAACAAATCTGGTCACCAAATTTGACATCTGATTTTAAAAGCCAAACAGAAAAATTGTTGTGTTCCTACTGTTAGAGCAGCTATCATTGTAACTTTATGGTGCTAATAAGAACTGGTGCAAAGACAAGCCAAAATTTATTAACAAGTTATGGATGAACTTTTCAGATGGATAAAACCACAGCTTTAGGTATTTGAAGACAACTAAGAAATACATTTTAAACTTACACAAGAAGTACTGACATAAACAGTGGTTGGCCCTTGAATATCCCAGATCTCATGGATTTAAGGAGTTATCAGTTACATTGAGATTAAATACCTAATGGAAGAATCAAACAACCGTTGGTATTTCACGATTGTACGAGACGACAAACATAAAGGCCATGTCCAAGAGATCAATATCAGGACAGCAATGTAGAAAGTGATGAAGAACAACAGTGCATAAACAGTAATTCTTCAAGTTTCATTTCATATATTTTAAAAAATGCATTAGAATCGTAGTATTTGTATCTCATTAACTGGGTATAAAATTGCATGACCAGGACAGATAATCTTGGGTTGAAATTAATATGTCTGAAGATGGATTTAGCATCATGCCATCTACTCTAATAAGATAACTGCATGACCATCTGCAGCAAACTAATACCTATCTAGAGGTTAACTTTACAGCAGTTGACTAGTTCCATCTAAAGTTAAAAACAGACAAATTCAGCCATTTCATCCCTCTTTAGCACCCTATTGAAACTGATTATTTGACAATCATAGTTGCATGTCCAGATAAAGGTTCATAAGCTTCTGGTAAAGCCGACAACTGCACAATTTCTATGCTACCAAATTCCCTCATGAGATACTGCAACTTTATTCAGGAAATAGGACCAAGCTAATCAGCATACTCTCCTTCACGGTGTAATTAGCACATACTGCTGAATGTAGTCCAATATAACAAAAAGAAGATTGGGATAGAAAGTAAACTAAGACAATAGAGTTCAAATTAGATCCACAAACTAGAGGTCACAAATATAGTAATGCTCAACAATCATTCAATGACAAATATCTTAACTATCAATCCCCTCATTATAGCACCCAGATCCACAAAATCATACTATTTCTGATGTTGAAGAGTTGCTCTTCAGGCTTGCTTACTCCAAAAACATTTTGAATAAAAAGTCACATAGAGATTGATTTGAGGGAGATGAAACAGCATGACAAATGATCAAGAAAGTAAATTTAGGGTAAACAAAGAGGCGGTTTGAAAAGCCAAAGCCTCCTTTTACTTCCTGCACTTCTAAAATTAAAGTAAATCCCAGATAAAAATGATAGTCTTAAGTTAAGAAAATAGGCTCAAGTATTATAAGGCAACCATTTAAGTGAGTAAAGACCACATGCAATTGTTTTGTGAGCAAGAACCATGCAACTTCTCTGGAATAGGTAATAAAGATAAGGAAACAAAGCAAACACCTATCATGGGCAGTATTAACAAGAGACATCTATTTGTACTCATAAAGATTACCAAAGGGGGCCTAGAAAGTGCATGTCCCTCTGGACCAGTAATACCAAGTTCAATCATTCTTTTCTGGCCTTCAAACACAGCATCTCCATTTTCTGCATGAACCATGGCCAAAGCACCAAGCGACTTGCATTTTTTAAGTCCCTCCAACAGAAGCTCATCATTAATCATGACAATACCCTTGTATGCTAGGAAAAACTTGAAGGAGTTGATACCTACAAGGCAAGGAAAATTTGTGCACTGAATCAAAAAGGATGTATAACTTCTCGATAAATGATTTACACAAATTACTGTATACGTCCAACTCAAGGAATTTTAACCTAGAAAAGTATACAAACCTTTCTCTTTGACCATAATTTCCATTTCTCTTGCAACAGTATCATCCCATTTAGTTATTGTCATATGGAAACCATAGTCCATGCAAGACTTCTTTGCTTTTTCTACATATGCTTTGAACCCTAAAGATAGACTCCCATTCACAGGCATGACAAAATCAATGTGCATAGTTGTTCCACCAGCTAGTGCAGCAGCTTGGCCGCTGAAGAAGTCATCAATTGTTTCAGTAGAATCAGTACCCATAAATTCCATTTCCAGGTGAGTGTGAGGATCAATTCCCCCTGACATTAATGGATCAAAGTGATACATCATACAAAGGATCATCACAAAATGGAATACACAAACAAAAACAATCAGCAATTCAGAATTTTTCAAATTAAGGTAAACAACTGCAATTTTGGAAGTATCAAGTTGGGGAAATATATAAGGATTATAGGAGCAACCAAAGTGACAATAAAGGAAGAATTTAAGGAGAATGAGAAGACAGAATACTGAAATTTCTAACCAAATCTAGGAGAGTTGTAGGACTATGACTAACTATAGCCAGAAGTTTCTGCAAACTTCAATACAACTGTATTATGGCATTAGCTCTGGCAAGAATATACTTACTCTGCTCATATTTATGTTCCACAGTCATCCAAAATTTCATAATAGTTTTATTACTCTGATGTTTCACAACAATCCACTTTCATTTAATGCTCTTGCTTGGTTAAGTCTGGAATGTTTATCTTGTCCAAAAGTTATATTTTGAAAATATGCCAAACTTGTGCACTTGACCAAATGTAAGTTAGCTAGCTGTCATAGCTATTGTTTCACCGAATTAGTCAGCTAGATGCCAACCTGCCAAAATATACTTGACCTGGAATTGTAGGAATTAATGGAAAATAACAAAAAAATACCACAAATTGAAAACAAAAGCAACTCAAAACAATATCCAAGATTTCTCGATGCTCATGACAACAAGAGGTGCCTCCATGTGTAAGGTTGACAGTCAAAGGGGCAGAAAGTAAAGAAGAAGGCTTTCGAGGCATAGCAAACTTTTCTAGTACAAACTTGTGACACTTCATATTGTTCACATGAATATCATGCCATGCCTTTTTGTGCTGCATTTTTTCAATCTATGTGATGCCTTTACCTTTTTCTCCATTAGAGACACACTTATCTTTCTTTCTAATTCATATATTTAGATGCTTCATTAAGCCATCCATTTTATGCAACTAAGAATGTAACACTTCAGCACAGCTCCTTGCTAATCTATGCATCTCATTTAAGTTATGCAGTAAACAATTATGACACCTACAAAGAAGAGATGAGAAAGCTAAACTTGAGAAGTATAAGACTTTGGAACAAAGGACTATTAAACAAATCATATGCACTTTCACAACCATCTGCAAAGGCAAAACCTATCTTGCCCTCAGAACAAATAAATTCCATATTCAAATTCAATCAGCTATATGCTTAAATTGATATCTTTTGGATGTGTTTTTCAAATGAAAGCAAAAAAGAAACAAATCCAGTGAAATAACATGAGTCATATGAAGTATACAGTAGAACACTATAAACAATTATTAGTTTCTTTATAAACAAAATACTAAAGCCTCAGTGAGAAGATATTACCTGGCATGACAAACTTTCCAGTGGTATCAATTACTGTAACTTCATCACCGACCTGAAGATGGGATTTCTGAGGTTCAGATGGCAAGTATATGCATCAAAAACGTATAAAAAATAGGCATAACAGATTGCAAAGCCATCTGAGGTCATTTAAGCTACAATCCGAATGAGAAGATAATAAGTTGTGGATGCTCAAGATACCAAATTACAAGTGATGCAAGTAGACAATACTGCTAAGGTGCTAAAATCTAGAGACTTGCTGCCACAGACTTCATGCTACAACTAATTGCTCATTACATCTATATAGATACATATCAACGAGTTCAAGAACCAATGCAATGTATAACTTGCTTCAAATTGTATATGACACAACAATATCAAACTTTGTTTGCCATATTTGTCATGCTTTAAGATTCTACAATCACAATTTGTATGTGAACTTACTCATCTTCATTGATCAATTTGTGCATGTTGTATAATTTAGTTTTGCAAAATAAAATCTCTCCTGCAAGCACATCTAGATTAAAAATAAATTAACGGGCAAAAATCATGCCAGCCATTAAACTACTTTTGACCACTCAACCGTTTTAAGTTTCAATTTGGCCACTTAAATCACAAAACAGGTACACCGATAGCCATTCTATCTAATTTGGCAGTTGGGGGAGAGGACAAAAGATGAGGACATAATTGACTACTCACTATATAATTAAGGGTGATAACCCAATTTAGTTTATCTAATTTTCTTTTTCTCCATCTTCTTCACCGTTACCCTCTCATGTTCCAGCCGCCACTTCTATGGCTGCACAATCACCTCTAACTCAAGCATCAGCATCCGAATATCAACCTTCTTTTGTCTTTTCTTTTTGTTTTTCTCTTTGTTTTTGTGCTTTTGGGTCAAAGATAAACTTCTTAACTCAAAATAAATAGAAACAGGTGTCATTAACTTTCGGATTTTGATCCAAAATTCATGCCCTTGGGGCTGTTAACTTTGCCTATTTTAATAACAATCATGCTTTCCTGGATTCCGCCGAGATTTTGTATGACTTTTGTGAATCTAATTATGTTCTCAAAGGAGAGATGGTGCCTTGTGTGTACCTATTTGGCTGTTCAACAACCATTTTGGGGCCAATCCAATGTTAGATTGCATTCTATGGGAAAATTCAAGTCCAATAGTGTCCCTTTTATCCAAGACTACATCTATGGTGATGAGTGCGGTGGCATGCCGGCATACTACAGCTGCCATGGCAAGATTGTCTTCCAAAACAAGCAAGGAAGATGAACATGCAAAATGAAAAGAAAACAGAAATAAGTGAGGAGCTGAACTATGTAGTTTTGCCATGTTTGTTGGTAAATTAAATGTTAAAAGATTTCCACGTAAATAGAAAATATTTAGGAAGTGCTAAAACTACGTATGATTGCCATGCTCAAATTTTTCTTGTCCATAAAAAAAAAAAATCATACAGCTAGTGCTGAATTATCTTACCCGTGTCTTTTGCATTATGCATTGCATGCAATATGCATTTTCTTTGAATTAACAGCAAATCAGATAGAATGGCCACTCAAATGCCTATTTTGCTGGTTGTGTGACCAATTTGAAATTCAAAATACTCGAGTGACCAAAAGGTGCTATTGGAATAGTTTAATGGCTGGTAGGATTGTTTGCCCTAACTTAAAACATTCTCCATATTCCTTGATTGGCATGACATTCGTCCACTCATACTCCATATTACATTCTAAAAATTAAATTAATGATACCTGTGAATTTTCAAAATGACACCAAAAGTTGGGTAAATAGAAATTCTGATCCCAGAAACCTTCCCCGAAGGCCATACCAACAAATGAATGTAAACAAAATGCAGTAGTCCACCCCATTGTACAGCAGTAAACAACGTTTTCGGATTTATATTTGTTGGTTAAGACTAAATGAGCTGTTGATATTTAATTTAAACATAGCCCTTACAGTTATTCTAGCTTTAACATATATCCATCTAAAATCCAAAATAAGACAGTAAAGAAGCTAGCCAGGATTTGATGAGATTTTGTTAACAAGTCCTTAAAAGACTGGACATGATTTAAAAAGCAACATAATGAGATTGACACATGGGCAAACCCTGTTTGATATGATATTCGGTATGATATGCTTACTATGTTCTACATACATCTAATGCATAAGTCCAGCTCTTTTCAACATCGTATAGCACTTCACATATAGTCCATGTGATATTAGACATATCAGATATTGTAAGTACTATTTTTGATATTTAGTGATTTTCTTAACGTGCATACAATTAGTCTATTTTACAAATAAAAAGTGCATAACATTATTTTTTTAAAAAAGTCTGACATATGTTCAAGATGATTATACAAGTATCGATAAGTTGAGTTTTTCAGCCTAAAAAATGGAATAGATCTTCCAGGCAAAAGAACGAAATTGAAAAAAAAACCTTGCAGGTTGACACCATTATATATAAGTAATAACACAAGATGAAGACAAACAACACAAAACCACCCATTGCCACCCATAGCTAGTTTGCACATAAACTAAGTTCCATAATTTAACGTCAGACAAGTTCTAAAATTTGTGATTTGACCATACAACAACCAAATAGTACCTTGATGTTAGGTTTCACATCAGCAATAATCCCATCGTCTATATAAACATCAGCAACCTCTTGATGGTGAGCATTTACAACTGTCCCTCCCTTAATCAATATCCTTCGTGAAGAGGAGTCAGATCCTCCACATCCAACAACATTGTAACCCATCCTAGCATCACAAAACTGCAATAAGCGACATACTTATGTTAGAAACATTGGTCAATACTGGGTTTATCTACATTGCTTAGTTAACTAAATTTTGCAGCAAGAAGCACAAAAAAAAATTCCCATCGAGAATGTTTTTTTATCAGGTTTCGTGTTCTCTCCTGGAATAATACCGAAAAGAGATCTCAGTCCAGGAAGTAAGATTTAAAGGACTAAGCAGGTCCAGTTATCCAATGCAATAAAATTTACAGGTTGATTTATTATTTTATGGTCGACATTGAATCTCCATTTTACTCTGCCTGTCACTATTAAAGCCACAAATTCTGCAAATGGACATGAAACATCCTTGTTATGACAACAGAATGGGGACCTTCTGTCTTCAATGCAGAAGAAAAATAGCTCAATACAAAAATTAGATGGAGACTGATTTGTGGTGTTTTTGAATTTACACTGATGATCGAGCACACTTAAGTAAATAACCCAAAATTCGCACACAAATCAGTACAACAGAACTTTACACTAAATAGCCCATTGATTGCATCCTCTTTATTAAATAGGCAACATAACGCACCCTTTTCACTAACTTTCCCTAGACAAGAAAAACCCACCGAGTACGAATGAACATGTTAATCGAAGTAGTAGTATTAACTTCATTAATAATTTAAAAGTCGAATTTATCAAGAAATAGAAACAGCAAATTTCTCGATTCATTCAATCATATCTCATTTCAATATCTCCCACTGCATTGCAATACTATCATATTGAGGAAGAAGAAAATTGAAGCTATAAAATATGCAATAAAAGAAGTAAAGGGAAAAAAAAACTAAAGGAAGAAACTTTTACAATATCTCCAAGCAACCCATTAAAGTAAACTTGATGAAAATCCTAGATAAAGAGTTACTGAATTTAGAAGAGGAGTACATGTGGTAAGACTAGTATTACCTCATGAGAAGCAGAGGCTGTTGTCAGCCTCAGCAACAAGAGAATAGCGATGATTCCAGTGAATCTCTTCGCCATGGTGAGAAGATTAACAAAACCCATTTGAGCGAGTAGTCGCTGAAATCGAATCAATGGGGTTTTATATTACTGGACTCAGCAGTGGATTGATTGAGTAGAGACTGATGAGAAATCATTTGATGATCGATTTTTCAAGAGAAAAATACACTTTTGGTATCTAAACTTTGACAGATGAGCGATTTTAGTCCCTAAATTTTGGACGACAACAAATCTGATACCCAAACATTCAAATTTTGAGCACATTTAGTACCCTTGACAATTTTTTTCCCAAATTACTACCGGAAAAAGTCATGTGACAATCACATGTCCGGCCACTATTGTATAAAACATTTCAAAAAAATGGCAAATGTCATTCTAATACTAAGTATTAAGTTTAAGGATTAATAATGTAATAAAAAACCTAAGGACTAAATAACATCACATGAGTCAATTGATAATCACCAAGAACAAAAACCTAGGGACTAGCCTTTTGAAAGTAGAATCTATTGCATTCATGCTTCTTGATAAACCGGGATTAAGAAAGTAATGTTTTCGACATATGCTAGATCACGCCATGCCCAACTTGAATTTTTGTTGAAGTTTGGTTCTTAGGTTTTCTTTTGGAGAGAGAAAGAGAGAGAGATGGAACACAGTTACATCGTTTCCTTCTTCTTTTATTTTTTAAATGACTCATGTGATGTTATTTAGTCCATAGGTTTTTTTTATTACATTATTAGTGCTTAAACTTAATATTTAGTATTAGAATAGCATTTGACATTTTTTATACAATAGTGACCGGACATGTGACTGTTACATGACTTTTTTTGGTAGCAATTTGGAAAAAAATTGTCAAGGGTACTAAACGTGCTCAAAATTTGAAAGTTCGGGTACCAAATTTGTTTTCGTCCAAAATTTGAGGACTAAAACCACTCATGTGTCAAAGTTTAGGTACCAAAACGGCATTTTTCTCATTTTTCAATGGCCTTAAGAATCCAACAGTTGACTATTTAATACTTGGCGCCTATTGAATTTAGTTACTTTCCGAATCTGGAACCCCAATTTTGGACCAAATGATAGCTACCATTGAGTCAATTTACAAGATCTGATACTTATGTCTGGGCTTTTCATTAACCATATAGCAATATTTTAAAACTCAGACCGTTAATTGAACAGGTGAGATGTTAGAATCAAGTTCAATCGATCGGATTGATTTAATCTAGTTCAATAAATTTTTAAAAAAATATTTATATAAATATATATATCCACAAAATAAAACATACAATGAACTAATTTAAAATTTTATATGTTGAAAAGTTTAATATTTTCGAAAAACTTGGATTTTCAAAAGTAATTTTTTAAAATTATAAGTTGAAACAAATAAATTTTATTTCAATCTCAATTATATCTATCAAACAATAATCTTAAATCCAACCCAAAAATATCACAATATTTTGAAATTATGCAAAATTCATGTCTATAGGAATTAGACATTATGAGTTTAAATTTTAATTCACGTCTTTGGGATTTAGAGATTGCAATTTAAAAAAAAAAAGTTTGGAGTTTGGAGGAAATCAGGAGAATGAAAAATAGAGATGCAAACTTGATAAGAAGTAATAAATGAGATAAAAGTGAGTGGTTGTGACATTTAATAATTAGTTTTTAGGGTAAAAGAAAAATAATTCTTTTTTAAATTTTTTTAAATTTAATAGACAATAACAAATTTAAAAGATGGAAGTAAACATCAATAAATTAAAATTAAAGAGGTTTGATTAAAAGGAAGTGACAAAAGAAAAGAGGAGAGAGAGAGAGAGAGAGAGTTGAAAATTAGAAAGAAAGAATCATGATAGGATGAGATTTTATAGGGAAAATGAAAGAAAAAAAAATGGACATTTGTTTCATATAAATGTGTTATCAAAAGAGATTAATTGGATGTGATGGTACAATTGTTACTACGCTGTCCTTCTATTGCAAAGATCCTAATTTCACTCCTTGGCAACTGCATTTTACAAAACTTAAAAAAAATATTGAGGGAAAAATTGAAAAATCGAGATTCACTAGTTCGACCGGATTTGCTGGTTTTGACGAATTTGACTGGTTTCGACGGGTTATTTGACAATATCAACTTTTGTATAGAATCGGACCAATGTCATGGCCGATTCGCCATTCAACCGATCGAACCAGCCAGTTTGGTCCGATTTTCAAAACATTGCGATATAAGATAAGCATGAAGGACCTCTAGCCAGGTCAATTTTGGTCGTCAACTTTAGTATAGAATCAAACCGATGTCATGGCCAATTTGCCGCTCAACCAATCGAACCGGGCAGTCCGGTCTGATTTTCAAAACATTGTCATATAATATAAGCATGAAGGACCTCCGACCTCATATTTGGTCATTTGCCCATGTGGCATAAAGGGATTGGTTTCCTGATAACGTGGCAAGAGAATATTGGTGGCAAGTTTGGTTGTCCTCCATGTGTGTGTGCATGTATTTTTTTTATTTAAACACTGATTTGATTTTTTTTTTGTCGCAACAATAACATTAGTATAATTTACTCTAACATAGTCTAAAGGAAAGAGGAGCGACGGAATTATCCCGTCGGAGGAAGCCACACTTAAGTGGTAAGGTGGGAGGTCAAGGATTGAATCCTTTAAGTGAACCCTTGGCCTCCCACCCCCACCAAAACTTGAATGTCGTGGTACCAACAGCCTAAGGCTATTGGCAAATGCTGATGTGATTGATTGGGAGAAAGTTACCTATTCCTGACTTTTGAGTGACAATAGCAGTGGTTACCTTTTCTCCACTCCTTTCATTAGCCATCCAACTCCCTTTCTCTTAACGATTAGTTTTTCTTTCTTCTCATCTTCCTCATCACGAAGAAAGCTGCAGTTTTTCTCTCTTTAGTTTGTTTCTGATGGATGACAACAAAATCAAAAAATTGACTGGAATATTTTTTTTTCCTTCAAAAACTCTTCTTGCTTCTTTTTTTCTGGAGTATCTTTATTAGCCTTTTAGTTTTTTTTTTAATAGGAGTTTTTTTCCCTTCTGATGGACAGCAACAAAATCAAAAAACTAGCTGGAATACTTTTTGCTTCAAAAACTCTTCTTGCTTCTTTTTTCCAGAGCATCTCTATTAGCCTTTTGGTTTTTTTTTTTCTCCTTTTGTGATGTTGTGATGTTGCAGGTATATAATTTGGAAATTTCCTCCACCATCTTCATGTGCTCTTGTAATTTTTTTCCCTTTTGAAGGTAGATTCTATAAGGTTTTTTTCTTAAAAGAAAGTGCATTATTTAATACTACTCCCCATGCCTTTCCAAGTCTCTCAGTTTAAAGAAACATAAGAAATAAAAGGAAGAAAGTAGAAAAAGCAAATCAATGTTCCTAAAATAAAGCACTTGCTCTTCATCTTGCTTTATCTTTATGAATTTCTGTCTAAATGTTTATCACGTGGGGTTTATTTTGTGGGTAGTTTGGTTGACCACTTCTATATATTTCTTGTTCAGTTTTAGAGTGTGTGGAAGGCAAATGGGTCTTTGAAGTTGCTGGTCCACCTGGTGGTCTTGGAGAATGTACCTCACAAAAGTATTTCTGAGATATAATTTGTTGTTTGATGTGAGAACCCATATTTTTGCATTTTCCAGGTTTTATTATTTTTCATGGCTTGTTTTCTGCATTTTCGTGCTTAGGAAAAATTCTAGATAATTTTAAGGAGCAGATATAATTTTTAGATGATTTTTCTAGTATCGAATAGGTTTTGAGAAATTAAGAGTGTATACCGGATGTGGGACCCACTAAGGCGAAAAGTTCGGAAAAATTCGGCCAACTAGGTTAAGTTTTGGATACTGGAATTAATTTACCGGGTGTTATGAGATATTTAGAGGTACCAAGTGGATAGGTGTATGAGAGACAAAAAGTTAGGCAAGTCATTACATAAGGTGACAAGTGTCACCATTTGAGTGGATTTACCTTAAGACCACTATTCATGGTCTTACCATTTGACTTAAATAAACCAAAAATGACCCAAAAATCATCAAAATATCCTCCATGGTAGCCGGCCCTCTCTTGCTCTCTTTCTCTCTCTCTTACTCTAAGCACAAGGAAGAAAACTCTTCAAGCTTGCTCCAAATCATCAAAACCAACCATCCAACCTTGATTTTGCACCATAAAACCACTTAAGGAGGTGTTGGTGAGTTGTTGTGTGAAGTTATTTGAGAAGTTAAGGTGTCCAATAGCTCTCTCTCTCTTGGTTTAAGGTAAGTTGTGAAGAACCACCCTCCTCCCTTAATTGATGCTTAAATCATGCTTAGTGGTAGTATGAGATGCAAGTTTATAGATTAATTCTTGATTTGTGGTGTAGTGAAGAAGTTTTATTATTTTTGGGGATTTTTCTGTTTTAATATAAGCATGATTGTGTGGCTAGCTATGATGATTAGAATGGGTATATAATGACTCTAGGAGGTGGGAAAAGTGATTAATTGCAACCAATTTCTGGTTTGGAAGAAATTTCAGAAAACTAGGGTTCTTGAGGGAGCATTCTGCCCGAATTTTTAGCTCCTAGTTAGAGGCCGAATTAGCCTTGTCTTAAAACATGAAAGTTGTAGGGAATGACATTTTAGAGGTGCCTACAAAATTTCAGGTCAATCGGAGTAGTGTAGAATGAGAAAAGTCGAAATTACTATTGCTGTTCTGGTTTTACCCGAATGTAAGAATTGCGCCTGTAATTGGTTGTTTTGGCTGGAATTTCTTCCGAATTGGTTGTTGAGGCCATCTGATGAAATTTAGCCCTGTTTCTTAGATTTCAGCTGGTTTTGGAATTTTTGGATTTGGACTTGTAGAGCCTGAGTTATGATGTTTCCGCTAGAATGCGTTTTGGTGAATCTGTTTTACATTTTTGATGTAGTATCTTGCATTTTTGACCTGTTTGCACTCAAAACTGGGTTGAGTGACCTTCTGTGATGTTGTAGCCCTGTCTTTTAGCTTCGAAATGGTGGGTCTTGCACCCTCATCCGATAATCGTAGTGAAATTGGTGCCATTACCGCAAAATGAGGACAAAAACTGTTTTTTTTCAGGACCAAAGCTAGTTACATTTCCGAAATTTCTGGTTTCCTTTAATGTTTGTATATGCTTATGGAACCCTATTGGGGTCATGTTTGGCCTTGGGTTATGACTCGTTATCGAGTCTCATGGTATTTGTTTGCATGTTTTAGGACGTGACCGTGGTGCACAACGTTCTTTTGACGGAAGTGCATGAAACCACATTTGCGAGCTTGGTGAGTGTACTACTCACTTGTGTGTTATTATATAACTTTGATACTTGAACTTGAGATGTTGAATGTTAATTGATTGAAGTGAGAGTGTACTTTATCACTCTCACTTATTGTTTCACATGTTATTGGAATGGTCCAGGACCCTGTCTCTCCGCTAGACGTTCTAGGATATCAGTCATCCTATTAATGGCAGTAGCCACTTGGTTACCCTCAACGTTTTCCTGCCCCTGGGTCGGTCCAGTTGCCGATCCCTGGTCATCCCCCTGAGGTTGGGCCTGTCTAGACGCTCGCCCACGGCCTCGACCACTCCTTAATCCTTCCATTAGTCTAAACGTGCCTAGTGCAAGAAATAGATTAATTTAAGCAGAAAACAAGAAATATATCGAATTTAGAACTAACCAAGAAAACATTGAAATTAACAATAATTTACATTCATAAGCATGTCAAGTTCGTACAATGAGCAAGTTAGGGACAATCCACAAAAATATAGCACACAGGTGCTCAAAAGTATACTTTTAGTCACAGAAGACTAAAGTAAGAACAAGTGCCCAAAAGTAGGCCACACAAGCATGCAAAATACAATGGCCTCAGCACTCGCGTCACCCTAACTAGTCCTAACTGTACCAGTCAAAAGTCAAAAGAGGTCAACGACCAAGATCCTAGTCCATAGCAGGGCTATCAGGAGGAACCTCCTCCTCGGGATCCTCCTCCGGATCCTCCTCCTCATCATCAGGAATCACCGCAGTAGCGTCCTCAACCAAACTAGTAGCATCAACCAGGATCTCGGAAGCCCGAGTACGGACATCCCGTCCTAACCTAATGAGTCGAGCCCTAGTATCCCGAAGCTCCTCATTAACCACTGCAGATGTGGCTACCTCACCCTCTAGCACCTCCTCAAGCTCGGCAATCCGCTCACCGTGAGCGCTAACCATCTGCCCAAGCGCGTCTACCTCAACCTGTAGATCGCGGTTGGCATCCACCAACTGACGACGCTCGTCGTCCAAAGCGAGCACCAAGTGGTTCGGGTAGGCGAAAGTCAACCTACACGAACATCGAGGGTATCTATCATACGGTGAGTAGCGTACTCGATCTCCTCCCGCTAGAGCTCGGTAGAAGATAGTCCTAAGAGGCTCGTAATGACCATTCGCATGGCCATTCCCATTAGCTGCCGGGGCTCCGTTTCCATCAGCCATCCCTGCAAAATAATAACAATAATAATATTTTTCAAGTTAGAAATTTAAATCACTACTCAGTTCCAATATCCTGCAATGCATGTCTATCTTAATCGTTGGTTCATCCCATTCGTCACCTGAGGTAGGACTAACTTAGTTGCTAGCTCGTCTCAAGTATCACTTAGGGTAGGATCAAGTCATCCCATATCGAGTCTTAAAGGTAGAGTATCTAATATGTCTCCCATATAGACCTCTAACCTAGTGCTCTGATACCAACTGTGACGCCCCACATCTCCCTAAGGCGGACCAAAGGGTATCCGCGGACGCCTGCCCAACTCACGCCAGGACTCAAGCAATTAATGTGCCAATTAATGTGCCTTGGGGCAATGTTATATGGAATCTTGTAGTATGAGAGACTCTCGATTCCGGTTTACTCGAGTAATACCACAATGCAAGTGTTTGGATTTCGGGCCCGGTTGGTCAACCATAAACGATGCCGACCAGGGATCGGCGGATGTTACTTTAAGGACTCCGCCGGCACCTTATGAGAAATCAAAGTTTTTGGGTTCCGGGGGGAGTATGGTCGCAAGGCTGAAACTTAAAGGAATTGACGGAAGGGCACCACCAGGAGTGGAGCCTGCGGCTTAATTTGACTCAACACGGGGAAACTTACCAAGTCCAGACATAGTAAGGATTGACAGACTGAGAGCTCTTTCTTGATTCTATGGGTGGTGGTGCATGGCCGTTCTTAGTTGGTGGAGCGATTTGTCTGGTTAATTCCGTTAACGAACGAGACCTCAGCCTGCTAACTAGCTATGCGGAGGAATCCCTCCGCAGCTAGCTTCTTAGAGGGGAATGTTAGGTGGAAGGAATGGAAGTAAAGTGGAGTCTACAGTTGATTATTGTTGAACATTGACGGAGAGTCAATAACATTCGATCAAGAAATGCAAACGAGGAAAAGGGCTCTTGAGAGCCATCTGTATCCTTTTATCACCATATTTGACGTGTGCCTTTGCTTATTTTACTATATTGAATGAAAGCTTGATGCTTATATGCACTTGGTTGCGTAAGTGATAGTATCTCACTGGCCAATTAGCTCACACCGTTTCTTTTGTTTTCCTTACAGGAATATGACTCTTTTTGGAATGAATCTTGATAGATGGTTGCCGAATGAACTAGATGTATATTTTTTGTATGGTATATGAAGTGAAACCCTAAATGTATCTTTAGGGCCGTTTTCACTTTCAATTTGGCAAACCGTGTATATATTCACTTTTGACAACTTTTATATGTCACTTTGGATTGTATTTGCTAAAGTTCAAGATGTGAATGTTTGTTCGAGATTTGGTTGCGTTCTGACGGGTCGGTTACTATTCATGACCGACTCCGAATTTCATTTTTTTTATTTTGGGTTATTTTGCCCTTTTGCCTTGTTTACGCGCGTTTATAAGTTCCGGAACGAAATAGATCGCTCTAAACTGCACCGTTAGTCCTGGCGAGAGTTGGGCAGGCTGTCCGCTAACCTCTTTGGTTCGCCTTAGGGGAAGGTGGGGCTGTCACAGGTGGTATCAGATCCTAGGTTTGAATTAGCCTGGGTGTTATAGGAATGCTTGATTTGAGGGTTTATTGTTTATGGCCTTTAAGATTATTTATGGTTAATTGCTCTTTTGGTGTAGGATGGACGGATCTAGTGGACCGAGTGGTGACTCTGTAGGCGAGCGACCTCGCGGAGCACTCCCAGTGATCCCGTACCAGATACGGCTAGGAGGGGTCGTCGTGCGCTGGAGCCCGTCTAACCGTCTCCGACGGTGTGAGTGTAAACATAAGTATGCCTATCCGAACTGTGACGCCCCACATCTCCCTAAGGCGGACCAAAGGGTATCCGCGGACGCCTGCCCAGCTCACGCCAGGACTCAAGCAATTCCATTCAATTTAAAATCGAACTAAACACTTCGATGAGAGCAACACGAATACAATAATGCGGAAGCGTTCAAGTTTAACAAGTCACTTAATGTATCACCAGTACATCGGGTAGTCATGAAATGACTTAAATTCAAGTACACATCAGGGCCCAAACTTTTCAAGTTTACAATTTCCAAAAGTACAACCCAAACCAGGGCCGAGTCAAAATATATAACAGGAGTCTTAACAAAAGTACAACGGATGGTTCCTTCATTTTTCTCCAAGATTCGGTCCTGTTAAGGAAAACAAAACTATAGGGTGAGCTAAACGCTCGTGAGGCCAAGAACACACATGCAAGCACTTAGTCAAATAACAATCCCAAATTTAATAAATAAAATCACGTCTTTTCAACAATCAATTATTCAAACAGGAAAAGTAATCAGAAATAATTCAAGGATATAGTAGCTCTCAGGAGCTAAATTCCACTCGCTCTGCCGATGACATTCGTATACCTTCCCGCATTAACCCTCCTGTCAACCGGGTCGGTATTTCCATTTCTGTAGATCACCACTTACTTCCCCCCGTCCACCGTACACCCCAAGGGCCCACAATGTCCATTATTGGGCGATACTCTACGAGTATGCCAAGCAAGACCTCTTATTAGGTCGAGCTTATATGTATCTCATGGCTCGCCCAAATCCCCGACCAAGCCCATTGCTGGCTCAAGTCTAAGGACGGCCTATGAGTTTGGGCGTCCCCCATTCATTTGAAAGTCGAGGAGGTTCACTCCAGCGACATAAGCATTCATGACATAACATTGCATTTCATTCATTCATTCAATACATTTCATTCATTCATTTGAAATTAGAACGAGTGCGATAAAGTACGCACCCGCTCTTATTTTTAAAACTTCCAACAAATACCACAATAAGCAAGTATCAAAATTCACACACTTGACACTCACCGAGCAATTCAATAAGAATTATTTTCTGGGAGTTCAAGTGTCCACTGTGAGATCCTCTTGAATGTCTCCTTGTGCGCCTGGTAATTAACAGTGGATAATCACACAATTAACCCACTTATCAAGAAAGATCGTACACTGGTACAACCTAAGGATTATTTCGCAAAAAGGAACCTCAATTACACGTAAATCGAGGTTCAACTTGTCTTTTATTAGGTACAATATTATTTGAGTTTTTATCATGAAAATCGAGAGTAAAACGTTTAAGGATATCAAAAGAATAAAGAGTTCTTGAAAACCTCTATTTCTTTGAGATTGGAAAATTTTCAGTTTTATGATGAATCTTTGAAAAATCGTAACTCGCTCGGTATAAGTCGAAAATTGGAAAACTTTATACCGTTGGAAACCTCTTAGAAAGTACTATAAGTTCCTAGAAGACACTTTTCCATGAATTGAAGTGAAAAGTGGTCAAAAATGAGCTTGAAGACGCAGGGTTGGTTTTTATGGCAGAATTAAGTTGGATTTCGGCCAACTTTGGAAATTCGGCACGATTCACACGTTGCAAACCGGCCTCTGAAATTTGCAGCTCAATTAGTGTTGCAAGTGAGGTGTATAACAAAACAAGCGGATCAAGAATCAGAGTTTCGAGTACCGAGATACGGTAGCCCGAAGTTAGGGAAATTCAAGACTGGAGAAGAATTTCCAGATTTGAACCTCCAACATGAGGTATTTAATTAGGTATCGAAACGAACTTGGATTGGCACCAAAATTGGCAGTACTTTACTCCCATATGAAAGGTACCACTCTATAAAATTTCAGGGAAAAATACCTTCGGTAAGATAGTTAATTAGTCAACCAAAGTTCAGGAAAATTATAAGGCAATCTGCCTTGAGACTTTCATTACCCATTTCAAAACGTTTAATCAAGCAAACTATCCAATCATGGTTCATTTGTGAAATAAAGGCCTAAGAAACATCCATAATGTCTTTGGTAAGTGTTTAGTATCAAAAACATCAATTAACAAGTTCACTCCAATATCTTGTTCCAAACCAGTCCAACATTAGGGTTTTTCCAAAACAGAGCAGTCCACTTGTTTTGGTCACAATTCAGTCAATATAACTCGAAATCGGGCATGGATTATGCCGTTGGAAAATACATTCATAGGGTTAAAATATCACAGAAGAAATCGTTTCTAAATTTGGCACCAATCAGGTTCAAAATCGGGCATCAAGTTGCTGCCTGTACACTTCATTCCAGATGAACAGAGCAACAGGACAGCGAACTTAAAACATTTGGTTCGGCTTGCTCACAAAGAATCAGAACGTGAATTATATACCAAATTAAAGCCAGGAATGTCTAGTTTCCAACGCCCGCAACGGCACATGATTTTGACATCCGAGGACAGAGTTATAGCCAAAATACTACCACTGGTCAGAATCATACGCGAACAGTTTTCCAGATTGCTAGTTTCTCAAGAAAAATTCATTTGCTCAATCAAACCTCAATATTTTCCAATGAAATTTTTCACACATCTAAAACATCCTATAAAAATCCAATTCAAGCCATTAAACCATTAAAAATTGGCATGGAAATGGCCGAACATGGCAGGGGCAAAATCGGAAGTTTTTGCTTCTTACACCCAATGAAGTTTCTACTAATTACCCACCACTAATGCATCATTATAACCACCAAACCAACAATATAATCACCATCAATCATCACATCAGCAACAACAACCCAAGTGTGGGAATTCCAAGAGCCCACGATCACATTTTTACACCATACACAAGCTAACCAAATGCATGCATGAACTTAACAAGGTAGGATAGCTTCCAAACTTCAAGTTTTCAAGAGTGGATCATCACTTACTTTGGGTTGATGTTCAGCAGAATTTTCGGCCCTCTATTACCCCAGAAAAATCGTGATTTCCAGCCCTTGTTTGCAGCTCAAAATGATCCTCAAGTGTCAAGCTAGGTGTGGTGCAAGTTTGGTTAAATTTAGAGATGATTTGGAGGGGTTTTGAGTGAGATTAGTGAGCAGAAATTTTGTTGCAAATGAGTTAGAGAGAGGAGGGAGCTGGTCGGCAATGAGGAGAGAGAAGGTGGAGGGAAATCTGATTTCCTTTAGCTTCCAAGAGAAGGTGAAATAAGTGGTGGTAATTCACCCAAAAGTCAACTCTCATTAGGGGCCGTTTGGTGCGATTACGGCTCGATTTTCTCGCGCGTTTGGTTCACTAGTGCACTAAACCTCCAAGGCATATATATTCATGTAAATATTATCCACTCTTAATTGTCCCGAAATAAGGGTCTAAAGTCCCTCAATTGAAGTCGCGCGTGTGAAAACGCGTACCGTCAACTTTAACGCTATAACGCGAAACTTCCGAGAAATTCTTATAACGATTGCGCTATTAACTATCACTTGAGTTTTTATTCATAAGATTACCTATTTTAGGACCATAGTATAAGTCTCCAATATTCCAAGCTTATTGTGCTATTACGCGGATAAAACCTCCAAGTACTATTCACTATTTTTACTAACGCGCTCTAGGAAATTAATTTTCGAAACGAATCATTTTAAAAACATAACGAAGTTATATTACCATGTATTTAGGTCTAATAAGACTAGAAAATATTCCTTGGAATAAAAATCCAATTAAATAATTTATTAAGCCATAAATTAGGCATAAAATAATAGTTTTTTACGAGTCCTCACATCCTCTCCCCCTTAAGAAAATTTCGTCCTCGAAATTTACCTTGGTTGATGAACAAGTCTGGATGCTTCTCTCTGATTGTCTCTTCAACTTCCCATGTTGCTTCCTCTACTCCATGGTTCTTCCATAGAACTTTCACTAGTGGTATCTGCTTGTTCCTCAATTCTTTCATTTTTCGATCCAGAAGTTTTACCGGTCTCTCCTCATAGGTCAGGGTTTCATCAATCTCAATATTCTCCGGTTGTAAAACATGAGAGGGGTCTGGATGATATTTCTTAAGCATGGACACATGAAACACGTTATGAATACGAGATAAGCTCGGTGGTAATTCCAGCTTATAGGCTACATTCCCAACTCGCTGAATAATCTTATAAGGCCCTACAAACCTTGGTTGTAGTTTCTTCCCTTTTCCGGACATCAAACTTGCTTTTAAAGGCGTAATCTTGAGAAATACCATATCTCCAACAATGAACTCCAAATCCTTCCTCCGATTGTCGGCATAACTTTTTTGTCTACTTTGAGCGGTTTGAATTCTTTGCCGTACCAATTTCACCTTTTCATTAGCCTCCTCAATCCAAGATACGGTTGTCGGGTCTAAAATTTTCCGTTCACCTATTTCGTCCCAACAAATTGGGGATCTACACTTCCGACCATAAAGTGCCTCATACGGAGCCATCTGAATAGAAGAGTGAAAACTATTATTATAGGCAAATTCCACTAAAGTCAAAAACTTACTCCAATTCTCTCCAAAATCCAGTACACAAGTCCTCAACATGTCCTCAAGAGTTTGAATTGTTCTTTCAGATTGTCCATCAGTCTGGGGATGATAGGTGGTACTAAAGCTCAACTTGGTCCCCAACACTTCTTGCATCTTTTGCCAAAACCTCGAAACAAATCTTGGATCCCTATCCGACACAATACTCACAGGTATACCATGTAGTCTAATGATCTCATCCAAGTACAACCTGGCCAGCTTTTCTAACGGGTATTTCATGTTAATCGGTAGAAAATGAGCCGATTTAGTTAATCTATCCACTATCACCCAAATAGCATCATGGCCTCTCTGTGTCCTTGGTAAGCCTGATACAAAATCCATGGTAATATTTTCCCATTTCCACTCAGGTATTTCTAGAGGTTGCAAAAGCCCAGATGGTTTCTGATGTTCGGCTTTAACCTGTTGACAAACCAAGCATGTCTGAACAAATTGGGCAATTTCCTTCTTCATATTTTTCCACCAATATAGACTTTTCAAGTTTTGGTACAATTTATTCCCTCCTGGATGTACTGTAAACTTTGATCGGTGTGCCTCTTCCAAAATTTCTTTTCTAAGCTCTTCATCCTTTGGCATAACCACCCGATTTCGAAATCTCAATATTCCATCTGATCCCAAAGTGAAATCGGTCTGGCCTCCCATCTTGACTTTCTCCACCAACTTCTGCATTTCAGGGTCCTTTTCCTGAGATTCCTTAATACGTTCCAATAGAGTGGAGGTTATCACAATATTCCCCAAAATCACTTTCCTTGGTTCTAATCGAGAATTCCAATAACTAACTTCCTCCAACAATCGAAATTCCTTAACCATCAAGCCAGCCATTTGTACCTGACGGCTCAAAGCATCGGCCACTACATTGGCCTTCCCAGGATGGTACTTAATCGTGCAGTCATAATCTTCCAGAAATTCCATCCATCTACGTTGCCTCAAATTCAGCTCCTTATGAGAAAATAAGTACTTAAGGCTTTTGTGATCTGTAAAAACCTCAAATGTTACTCCGTACAAATAATGTCTCCATTTTTTCAAAGCAAAGACCACAGCCGCTAACTCCAAATCATGGATCGGATAATTTCCTTCATGCGGTTTCAATTTTCTAGAGGCATAAGCTATCACTTTATCCTTTTGCATCAAAACACATCCCAAACCTTCCTTAGATGCATCTGTGTAAACCACAAAACTATCATGCCCATTTGGTAGAGCTAGAACAGGCGCTCTAGTCAACCGCCTTTTCAACTCCTGAAAACTTCCTTCACACTTAGAACTCCAAATAAATTTTCCATTTTTCTTGGTCAACTCAGTCATAGGTCCAGCAATTTTCGAAAAATCCTGGATGAATCTCCGGTAATACCCTGCCAATCCTATAAAACTCCGAACTTCCGTTGGATTTTCCGGTCGTTTCCATTTCGAAACAGCTTCCACTTTAGCTGGATCCACTTTAATCCCATCCTTAGAAATTATATGTCCTAGGAAAGTCACTTCTTTTAGCCAAAATTCACACTTGCTAAATTTAGCATATAACTGATGTTCCCTCAAAATTTGTAAAACAATTCTCAAATGTTTCTCATGATCTTTCACATTCTTAGAATACACCAAAATGTCATCAATGAAGATCACCACAAATTGATCCAAGTAAGGCTTAAAAACCCTATGCATTAAATCCATGAAAGCGGCAGGTGCATTGGTTAACCCAAAAGGCATTACTGCAAACTCGAAGTGCCCATACCTCGAGTTAAAAGCAGTTTTAGGTATGTCCTTCTCCAAAATTCTCAATTGATAGTAACCTTGCCTTAGATCCAACTTTGAAAACACTACCGCCCCTTGCAATTGGTCAAACAGTTCATCAATGTGGGGTAGTGGGTATTTATTCTTAACCGTAACATCATTTAAGCCTCGATAATCTATACATAACCTCAAACTCCCATATTTCTTCTTTACAAACAAAACTGGGGCTCCCCACGGGGAATCACTCTCTCGTATAAAACCCCGTTCCAACAAATCCTGTAATTGTAATTTCAACTCCTTCAACTCAGCCGGAGCCATCCTGTATGGTGTCCTAGATATAGGTGCTGTTCCCGAAGCTAAATCAATTTTAAAAGCTATTTCCCGTTCCGGGGGTAGAGACTCCAATTCTTCAGGAAAAACATCAGAAAATTCTTTCACTACCGGTGTGTCCTCCAGATTCACCTTATCGCTAGGGGTATTAATAAGAAAAGCCAAATACCCTTGAGCTCCTTTACTTAACAATTTTCTAGCCCGAATTCCCGAAATAAGTGCAGACGATGCTAACTTACCCCTCACATCCAATTCCAAGGTTGATTCCCCTGGAATACACAATTTTACAATTTTCGTCCTACAATTTAACTGAGCATTATATCGGGCTAACCAATCCATCCCTAGGATCACATCATATCCTTTAATCGCCAGGCCTATCAAATCGGCCAGCAATTTTCTTTCCTTCACGCAGATTTCACTATTCTTATACACTAGATTAGCAATTAGACTTTTGTCCCCAGTGGGTGTTTTAACCTCCAAGTCATATGGTAACTTAATTGGCTTCAAGTCTATTCCACTCATGAAATCAGGGTTTACAAAAGAGTGCGTTGCACCCGGATCAATTAAAACCCTAGCTAGGCGGTGAAAGATTGGAATTGTACCTTCGACCACTTCGGTCGCCTCTGGAACTTGTGGATAGTCCAATGCGTAGACCCTAGCCGGTACTTTCGGTCGACTCCCTCCGGCACTGGTCTGCTTAGACGTCGATTTTTCAGGCCTCTGCAGGCTTCCCCCTGACTTCGACGATTTCAGACAATTTGCGATCTGATGCTCAGTGCTCCCACACAGCAAGCATTTTCCCAGCTTTCTCCAGCAGTCGTTCTCAGAGTGGTTCGATTTACCACAATACCCACATGTAACTTGAGGGGTCACAGTCGATCCAACAGATGGTGCCCCCCTAACTGGAGTCGTCCCGCTACGACCTCCCCTCGATAGAGCTCCCCTAGAAGCTCCAGTAGTTCTCGTTCCTCCTTCCCCTCTTCCCTTTTTAGAAGGGTGTACAAACTTACTGGTCTGCCCAGTAGTGCGACTAGGAAAATTCCTTTTTTTGTTGTGAAAATCCCTCACTTGAGATCTTGCATTCTCAACCCTTTGCGCTTTCTCTAAAGTCTCAGTAAAAGTAGAGATTTGGGCTGCAGCCAGGCCCTCCTGAAGTTCCACATTAAGTCCCTGTATGAACCTTCTAATCCTCCTCCGTTCATCGGCTACTAACTCAGGAGCGTATTTGGAAAGTTTAGTGAACTTCCCTTCATACTCTGCTACAGTAAGGGTTCCTTGTTTCAACTTAATAAATTCGTCCTCCCTTTTCTCTTGGATCAAGGGCGGAAGAAACTTTTCGTTAAACTCCCTTGTGAAATTCTCCCAAGTCCAAGGGGTTCGAGCCCTTTCCCATTTTCCTTTTATTAAATCCCACCAAGCACGGGCCATTCCCTCAAATTGAAAAGCAGCAAAGTTCACTCGCCTATCCTCAGTGTAGTCTAGTGCGGCGAATATATTGGTCATCCTTTCTAACCAATTCTCCGCTACTTTGGGGTCAGGTTCACCCATAAACTTAGGCGGGTTAAACTTTAGGAATCTTTCCAAGGCTCTATCCTCTCCTCTATCCTGGCCCCCAAGTTGGTTAAATGGTCCAGGACCCTGTCTCTCCGCTAGACGTTCTAGGATATCAGTCATCCTATTAATGGCAGTAGCCACTTGGTTACCCTCAACGTTTTCCTGCCCCTGGGTCGGTCCAGTTGCCGATCCCTGGTCATCCCCCTGAGGTTGGGCCTGTCTAGACGCTCGCCCACGGCCTCGACCACTCCTTAATCCTTCCATTAGTCTAAACGTGCCTAGTGCAAGAAATAGATTAATTTAAGCAGAAAACAAGAAATATATCGAATTTAGAACTAACCAAGAAAACATTGAAATTAACAATAATTTACATTCATAAGCATGTCAAGTTCGTACAATGAGCAAGTTAGGGACAATCCACAAAAATATAGCACACAGGTGCTCAAAAGTATACTTTTAGTCACAGAAGACTAAAGTAAGAACAAGTGCCCAAAAGTAGGCCACACAAGCATGCAAAATACAATGGTCTCAGCACTCGCGTCACCCTAACTAGTCCTAACTATACCAGTCAAAAGTCAAAAGAGGTCAACGACCAAGATCCTAGTCCATAGCAGGGCTATCAGGAGGAACCTCCTCCTCGGGATCCTCCTCCTCATCATCAGGAATCACCGCAGTAGCGTCCTCAACCAAATTAGTAGCATCAACCAGGATCTCGGAAGCCCGAGTACGGACATCCCGTCCTAACCTAATGAGTCGAGCCCTAGTATCCCGAAACTCCTCATTAACCACTGCAGATGTGGCTACCTCACCCTCTAGCACCTCCTCAAGCTCGGCAATCCGCTCACCGTGAGCGCTAACCATCTACCCAAGCGCGTCTACCTCAACCTGTAGATCGCGGTTGGCATCCACCAACTGACGACGCTCGTCGTCCAAAGCGAGCACCAAGTGGTTCGGGTAGGCGAAAGTCAACCTACACGAACATCGAGGGTATCTATCATACGGTGAGTAGCGTACTCGATCTCCTCCCGCTAGAGCTCGGTAGAAGATAGTCCTAAGAGGCTCGTAATGACCATTCGCATGGCCATTCCCATTAGCTGCCGGGGCTCCGTTTCCATCAGCCATCCCTGCAAAATAATAACAATAATAATATTTTTCAAGTTAGAAACTTAAATCACTACTCAGTTCCAATATCCTGCAATGCATGTCTATCTTAATCGTTGGTTCATCCCATTCGTCACCTGAGGTAGGACTAACTTAGTTGCTAGCTCGCCTCAAGTATCACTTAGGGTAGGATCAAGTCATCCCATATCGAGTCTTAAAGGTAGAGTATCTAATATGTCTCCCATATAGACCTCTAACCTAGTGCTCTGATACCAACTGTGACGCCCCACATCTCCCTAAGGCGGACCAAAGGGTATCCGCGGACGCCTGCCCAACTCACGCCAGGACTCAAGCAATTAATGTGCCAATTAATGTGCCTTGGGGCAATGTTATATGGAATCTTGTAGTATGAGAGACTCTCGATTCCGGTTTACTCGAGTAATACCACAATGCAAGTGTTTGGATTTCGGGCCCGGTTGGTCAACCATAAACGATGCCGACCAGGGATCGGCGGATGTTACTTTAAGGACTCCGCCGGCACCTTATGAGAAATCAAAGTTTTTGGGTTCCGGGGGGAGTATGGTCGCAAGGCTGAAACTTAAAGGAATTGACGGAAGGGCACCACCAGGAGTGGAGCCTGCGGCTTAATTTGACTCAACACGGGGAAACTTACCAGGTCCAGACATAGTAAGGATTGACAGACTGAGAGCTCTTTCTTGATTCTATGGGTGGTGGTGCATGGCCGTTCTTAGTTGGTGGAGCGATTTGTCTGGTTAATTCCGTTAACGAACGAGACCTCAGCCTGCTAACTAGCTATGCGGAGGAATCCCTCCGCAGCTAGCTTCTTAGAGGGGAATGTTAGGTGGAAGGAATGGAAGTAAAGTGGAGTCTACAGTTGATTATTGTTGAACATTGACGGAGAGTCAATAACATTCGATCAAGAAATGCAAACGAGGAAAAGGGCTCTTGAGAGCCATCTGTATCCTTTTATTACCATATTTGACGTGTGCCTTTGCTTATTTTACTATATTGAATGAAAGCTTGATGCTTATATGCACTTGGTTGCGTAAGTGATAGTATCTCACTGGCCAATTAGCTCACACCGTTTCTTTTGTTTTCCTTACAGGAATATGACTCTTTTTGGAATGAATCTTGATAGATGGTTGCCGAATGAACTAGATGTATATTTTTTGTATGGTATATGAAGTGAAACCCTAAATGTATCTTTAGGGCCGTTTTCACTTTCAATTTGGCAAACCGTGTATATATTCACTTTTGACAACTTTTATATGTCACTTTGGATTGTATTTGCTAAAGTTCAAGATGTGAATGTTTGTTCGAGATTTGGTTGCGTTCTGACGGGTCGGTTACTATTCATGACCGACTCCGAATTTCATTTTTTTTATTTTGGGTTATTTTGCCCTTTTGCCTTGTTTACGCGCGTTTATAAGTTCCGGAACGAAATAGATCGCTCTAAACTGCACCGTTAGTCATGGCGAGAGTTGGGCAGGCAGTCCGCTAACCTCTTTGGTTCGCCTTAGGGGAAGGTGGGACTGTCACAGGTGGTATCAGATCCTAGGTTTGAATTAGCCTGGGTGTTATAGGAATGCTTGATTTGAGGGTTTATTGTTTATGGCCTTTAAGATTATTTATGGTTAATTGCTCTTTTGGTGTAGGATGGACGGATCTAGTGGACCGAGTGGTGACTCTGTAGGCGAGCGACCTCGCGGAGCACTCCCAGTGATCCCGTACCAGATACGGCCAGGAGGGGTCGTCGTGCGCTGGAGCCCGTCTAACCGTCTCCGACGGTGTGAGTGTAAACATAAGTATGCCTATCCGAACTGTGACGCGCCACATCTCCGTAAGGCGGACCAAAGGGTATCCGCGGACTGTCGCGCCCCACTTTTTGGTAAAAAATAAATACTTGTTTTTGTGATTTTATTGGTTTGGAAAAAGTGAATTTTTTGATAAAAATAAAAATGGGTCTAAATGGGACTTTTGAAAATGCGACGATTTGACCCAAGAAAAATAGTTCAAAAAGGGTTTTTTATATGAAAAATGGAGTCGCCACTTGGTATAGAATTAGGGTGTACCAAGTCACCCAAAAAAAAATTGAATTTTTTAAGGAAAAAAAAGTAGGAAACCCTTTTGAACGACTCCTAGTCCACGCAAACAAAGAAAAAGGTTCGGGAGTCACATTTGACGAAGGGGAAGGCAAGGATAAAAATCCAAGGCACCCCTTCGACCTAGCCAAGGCTAGTTGCGTGATTTAACCCTTATTTTTCCTAATTTTTCCTACCCAAAGTATGTATTTACAATTTGGACAAAGACTAATAAATGAGAAATGCAATCCTAAATTCTATGATGTCTCTCGTGAGGTTTTTGGTCCCAAACCACATGAATTGTGGCGGCCAATAAAGGGAAACCTCATAGAGGTCGATTGATGCAAATGGTGACTCAAGTGCAAGTGTGCAAGTGTATGAAAAGATTCATGTAAAAACAAAGTGTTTGTGTGCGAATATGTAAAGAAAGTGCATGTGTGAATTTGTATGAAAAATCAAAGTGTTTGTGTGTGCAAATGAATGAAGATAGAATAGTACATATATAAGTGAAACTTGAATTTCATTTGTGAAGTAAAGTAAATAAATGATAAAGATGTAGTGAAAAATATGGATTGAGAAATGTAAGAAAAATGTGATTAAAAGAGTATGGAAGTGATAAAAATGAAAGTATGACCCTAGGGGAATGCAACAAGTCGGGTACGGGGGTTGACTTCTAACTTTTCGACTTCGATTTTCCCTTTGATTAGAAGGCGGAACTAGCGTGCTAAGGCTATTTTGAAGCCACACTCGCTCGTTTCCCTTACCCAAGGGGTTTCTCAGGCAAATGGACCCTATAACTAGCATGAAATGCAAAGGCCTAAAATGAAAGGGAAAAGGTTAGAGGGACATGCCAAATGCCATAAAAAACTAAAAAATGCATGAAATGTAGTAAACATGCAAACATGTACTAACGAGGGGAAATCCCTAAGGGTCTAGCGTTGGACTAGCCCATTCTATGAATTCCGACTAGCGTTGGACCAGTGGAAACGTACATTCATTCATCACATTCATTCAGGCTATGGAAAGCGAGTAGACATGCCAAACACTTATAAACACATAGCACATAACATTTAGCATGCTCGACTAAATGCAAGGCCCTAACAAAGCAAATTAACACGTAGTAACTAAGCATGCAAGACACATAAGACAATTAAAGCCTTAACTATTACATTTGCTAGCTAGGCACATGTCTTCAAGAGGTCTTCATCAAATGCTCCTCCAAGCCCTATCTATTACAAGCCAAGAGGTGTACACATACCTCATAAAGAATAACTTAAATAAAAAGCAAAAAGAATAACTTAAATAAAAAAAACAAAAGTAAATGAAATAAATAAAAGAAATTAAAGGAAAACTAGTAAAACAAGTAAACATGCATATTCATATAACACGTAGGAGCACGTTGGGTCAAATAAAGTGCAAATGAGGGATAGAGTGTACCTCCCTTGAATTGACGCCCTAATGAAATGAAATTACTAATTTACCCTCCAAAATAATAAACGGGTTAAGGTACCACTTAAATTAGGGAATAAAAATTAAATATGAAAAATGAAAGTTAAACACTAAGTTAAGTCAACTAAAGTATTTACATAGACAAGCCAACCACATACAAGAAACTAAAGCAACAGGGACTTAATTAGATTAATTGATGAAAGGGTCTAAAATAAAATACTAAAATTAATGGCTTAAGATGAGACCTATTAAAATCAAATGATATAGATTCATCAAAAGTGAATGGAAATCTATTTGTTCAAGTTAAACATCAAAATTATCAAAAATGTGATTAGAACACAAATCCAAGCTAAAAATCTATCAAAACTTATTGAACCTCAAAATGCATCCTAAAACTCACTAAACGTCTTACCCAAAATCATATCAAGGTACCAAAAGCAATTAAGATTCTAAAATGACAAAATTGATTAAATTATTCAACTAATTGGGCCATAGTGGCACTAAACCCAAATTAAGGGGTTAAAGTGCAAAATTTGGAGAACATTTCCATGCATGTTCATGCAAGCTACGTGGGAAATTTGTTTCTGCAACCATTCGCATGCAATTCTTCAACTTCAGTTCTTAGTCGCAGGTTTCAGCCTCAGAAACCATTTTTGAACAAGATCCTTTTCGGCCAAACATCAAAGTCTTAATTTAAAACCAAACCAACAGCAACATTCATCATTCCAATCATACAAACTGAAGCTGAGATCATGCAAACTTTAGAAAACTTTCATGCAAGCAAAGCAAAACAAAAGCTGCCACAACCCCAAGCGACTCTCGGCAAGCAAGATTCATGCAACTTTTTTGATCTATTCTCAATCAAACATGGATACAACTTGACAACAAATGGGATTCTTGGAGTACTTTACGCAGGTCTCATATAACAAAAGAAGGCGAAAAGCTTTTGCAACAAAACAAACCAAACTGCTGCATTTTTTGTTTCCAAACTTGTCGTTTCATCATGCCAACTAATTTATCAAAACCAGAAATTACTGATGACCTTCGGCACCAAACTACCAATCATGCACGGGACATTTCAGTCAAGCTACAAATCAAATCAAACGTTTGAAACAAAGCCAAAGCTTCGGCCATCTAAGGAAAAGAAAAGATATTTGCGCATACTGCTGCAACAGGGCCAAGAGCTTTGAGCTCATTGCAGCAGCTTTTATGCACAGGCTTCCGCAACTAATTTGAGAAAGAAACCAGCTGCATTTCATTCCCAACATCACAGTTTTAGGCTAAGGAACTAACCACATAAACATCCCAATCCAAACAAGCAAAACTCAGCCAAATATCATAAAAAAAATCTGGAAAGCATGCGTGCAATGGCAAGAAACTTCAGCTTCTGAAATGTTTCATTTGCTGCCATTTTCTGCCATGATTTTCTATCCCTTTCACCATAGCAAAAACCAAATAAAAGGCTATTTATCAAATTGGTTCAAGACTAAGCTCAGATCATCAAACAAACTAAAGCTGAAATTCCCTGCTCAAACTCACGGCCATCAAAATTTTCCAGAACTTAAGTGTTCATAAATCCAATATTTTCTTGGCTAAAACGTAGTATTACTTACTCAAATTTGACCTGTAAACACTTAGTTAACGGATTAGCATTTCCAGTTCACTATCATATGCAAACAACAACTATAGTCATCTAAATTTTCCAGCTCAAGTCTCTTGGGTTACCAAAGAAAAATTCCAGCAGCTCGTTAGTCTTAAATCACATATTTCCTCGGCTCATTCAGTGATTTAAATACTCAAACTCAACATGCATGACTAATTAATGGAATTACTATCAGCTCTGGTTTAAATCAAGTTCGGACAGCAACTACTATCATCCACAATTCCAGAATTTTCCAACAAGTCTCAGATGAAACATGCATGTAACAGATTCGGTTTCTTTTTATTTTATTTCTCTTGCTTAGCCGGTCTGATAATTTCATGCAAAGCTTAACCTTCTGATTTTAATTAGTCAAGCACCTACCCAAGTGAAAGTCAACCATTTTCCAGCAAATTTCCAGAAACAAGCTGCAATTCCAGCTTCAAACTTTCGACAGCTTTAATTCTTTTCCAAATCAGATTTCTTTAATGCTTTGGTTTCATCATCCGATTTCACAAACAATACATGCATGCCCCTAGATGGCTCAATCTACCTCTTGATCAACCTAAAATGGCCCAGAAATTACCTCACAGTGCAACTCATTCACACGGCAGAGCTGAATTTTTTTCCTCCTCTCGGCACGCGCGCAAGGCTTGAAGTGCTGGTTCTGGTTGCAATAGTTGCGGCTGGGACTGATGAAGGTGGTGACGATCAGCAGCTCCCACGATTTCCACTTGCTCTCTCCTTTCTTCCCTCAAGCTCACGGACAGACCAGAGAAGATTCAGCTCACGATTTTTCTTTCTTTCCTCTCGGCTGCAAGGTGCAGCTCACTCTCTCTCTCTCGTTCGATGATTACAAGGTGGGTAAATGGGGAATGATGGTGTAGAGAGTAAATGGAAATGGTGTCCGGTCTTGAGGAGGTTGGAGTCGCGGTTTTTCTTCTGAAGCATCGTGAAGTGGAGAATGTTTTCGGCCGAAATAGAATTGTGATTTTTTTGATTTTATGATTTTCTGATTTTTTTTTTTTTTTTTTTGAAACAAACAAAATTGATAATAATAAAAAGAAATAACCAAAACAAAATAATTAACATTTGATGAAAAATAAACTAGAACAATAAAGTGCAACTTCCATTTCTTTTCCATTTCCTATTTTCATCGTTTTTCTCTTTTTTTTTTCTTTTTCTTTTTTTTTTTTTTTTTCAAAATAACTTAACAAAAATAAACAAAATGCCAAAAGATTGAATTTAGAAGACATAAAACATATTTTGTGGGCAATTTTCTTTTTTTTTCCTTTTCTCTCCTCTTTTCTTTTCACTTTCTCATTTTCATTCATTTTCCAAGAGATTCTATGCTAACAGCTTAAAAATAAAAATAAAAATAAAACTAGAAACTAAAACTAAAAATCGAATAAAACTAAAATGAAAAAATTAAAAATAAACAGCAAATGAAATTACACCAAAATTTGGTGTCTACAGTTTGCCCCTCTTTGTCTGAGTTTTGAAAAAACTTGAGACAAAGAAGTAGACACCAAATACTTACCTGTGTTATTCGGCTGCAATGGACGCTTCTGAAATGAGGATCAACCTCTTTAACACAAATTTTTTTTTTTTTTTTTTTTTTTTTGAAATGGAATTGACCCAAACAGAAAATTAAAACAGGACTGACCCGAGCAGAAATTTAAAATTGGGACTGACTAGAGAAGGAAATTCAAATCATGGGACTGGCCCGAATAAGCTTTAATCGCGGGACTGACCCGAATGAGCTTTTGAATCGTGGGACTGACCCGAATGAGCTTTTGAATCGTGGGACTGACCCGAATGAGCTTTTGATCGAGGGACTGACCCGAAAATGCTTTTGATCGAGGGACTGACCCGAATGAGCTTTTGATCGAGGGACTGACCCGAAAATGCTTTTGATCGAGGGACTGACCCGAATGAGCTTTTGATCGAGGGAGTGACCCGAAAATGCTTTTGATCGAGGGACTGACCCGAAAATGTTTTTGATCGAGGGACTGACCCGAAAATGCTTTTGATCGAGGGACTGACCCGAATGAGCTTTTGATCGAGGGACTGACCCGAAAATGCTTTTGATCGAGGGACTGACCCGAATGAGCTTTTGATCGAGGGACTGACCCGAAAATGCTTTTGATCGAGGGACTGACCCGAAAATGCTTTTGATCTAGGGACTGACCCGAAAATGCTTTTGATCGTGGGACTGACCCGAAAATGCTTTTGATCGTGGGACTGACCCGGAAATTCTTCTGATCGTGGGACTGACCCGGAAATGCTTTTGATCTAGGGACTGACCCGAAAATGCTTTTGATCGTGGGACTGACCCGGAAATGCTTTTGATCATGGGACTGACCCGAAAATGCTTTGACAATCGGTCAGTGGGATTAAACCCGAGCCTGCCGTGATAAAATTTGTGTTGATTTTTGATTGATGATTTTTTTTCCTTTGCTCTTCTTTTCGACTTTTTGAAAATCTTTCCAAAAAATTAATTTGCCCCAGTATGATGAATTTTTGCAATGTGAGTCCAGAGTTGATTCTGTATCGCCATGCTGTTGCATTTTTTGATGAAATTTGCTTGCGACATTTTCAATCTGCCTTTGTTCACCAGAGGACTCTTTCCGACACCGATTCCAGTGCGAGGTGTGCTTACTTTCGTCTGTGTATGCAATTTCCTGCAAAAGAGAGAAAAAACAAAGAAATTGCCACCATCATTTGATCCGTTTTCCTTTGAGAATCGTGTAAACATGAGTCTTTCAAGGCCTTTATCAACTTTTGCTGCGGCAGTCGATTGAGTTGGATTTTTCACCCTAAGGCTTTTCCGATTTACAAACTGATCAGGTATGTGCTTTGCCATATTGCGAAGTCTGCGTAACTGACTTTGTTGAACCTTAACCCTTTTCAAAAGATGATTGAACCCAAGTATGCTTCGAATAAACCACGGGGATTGTTATTCACCAAAATTCGATGATTAAAAAGTAATTTCACCTATCATGCAGAAATGAATATGTGAAAGAATGCAAACACAAACCATTTGTGCTTAAAGCCTACAAAAATGCCATGAATACAAGCAATTGAGAAAAAATGAGCTTCCTAAGAATGAATTTGCTAAAGAAATATTTTTACAAAACGACACAGTTTTGGCCAACGGATGTCATATTCGAGTCCCTGAATATCTTTGTTCCGCAATTCGACACTGGCAGAAGTATTATGAAGAGAAATTCCAAATGAACCAAGTCATCAACTGTTCTTCCTCGTGTTTGCTCATTGAAGAAACCTACCTAGCGCCCCTTCGGGTTTTCATCAAGGTTGCCCCCACCCTTTTCTCTTTTTTTCTTTTTTTTTTTTTCTTTTTTTCTTTTTGAGGTGCCCTTTCGGGTTTTTACGTAAGGAAGCAATGGAAGAGCTCAACCATAATCGCCTCAGAAGTATGAGTTAAAGATTTCTGACATCAGTAAAATGCACTTCCCTTGTAAGATTAAGCGAAGGCATTATGGACATCACCTGTCAGTTAATTAGCAAACTTTCCAATAAAAATATAGCAAGTGACGAAAGTCAGGACTTTGGGCTTTTGTAATGGGGTCAGGTGGGGTATGTCAAGAAAAGTTAAGGCTTGAAAACAATTTGCTCTTATGAGAGGTGAAATAACCTGAGATTGCATCATTTGAAATCATCTTCAATTTCGAACGAAACTGAGGGAAATTTGCCCCAGTTTGATTGAATTTTCTCTCTTTGCTTTTTCCATTGCATCTTCCTCACTTTTGCATTTTTTTTTTCAAAGCTAAATTTGCCCCAGTATGGGGTTCTCTTTTCCTTTTCATCTTTTTTTTTTTTTTTTTTGATTGATTTGTCTTTTGGCCTTTTGCCATTCTTTTGAACTTTTTCAAAAATTTGCCCCAGTGTAGGGTTTTCTTTTCTTTTGATCATCTCTTTTCCAAAATAACTTGGCCCCAGTGTGGGGTTTGCAACTCTCAGGGGCTGCCAAACGAAAATTACTGCTCTGATGGCTCAAAAGGGATAACTAGGGATGAAATGTTTTGATTGGAAAGGAAGATGGCCTGACTTTTACCTCGTCCCTTGCATGATTTCCAAAAGAAATTTGCATAATCAAAAATAAAGACTTCTTACACATGTCTGATTTGATAGGTTGAGAGAATGTTTACCCATCCATCTCTTCAAGGATAAGTGCTCCATTCGGTGGCACCTTTTTGAATGACAAATGTCCTTACCAGTTTAGATCAAATTCGTCTTTGACTTCATCTTGCATTGGCAAAACTCGCTTTAACTCTTTGTCCTCCTTCTCTAAAGGCTCGGAGGCGGACCTTTTTGTTATGAACACAGGCCACGCACTTTGATAACATTAGCCATGGCACATGGCGTTCAGCTGCTTTTCATCCATCAAAATCAATTGTCGGTGACGCTGCTTTAATCAATCAGCTTCGAACTTGGCAAAGAAGGGATTTTCTCAATGAAGAGATTTTTCAATGAAGGGATTTTTGGCATTTTCAAACGAAGGGATTTGTGGGCTTTTCAAACGAAGGGATTTTTGGCCTTTTCAATAAAGGAATTTTTGGCCTTTTCAACAAAGGAATTTTTCACGAAGAAATTTTTGAATGAATGGTATTATCGGAATCCAGAACAGTGATATTCAAATGGTCAAATAATTCCATCTTTGGCCATCTAAAAGAATTAAAAATTCGGGACAATAATCAAATAAACAGAAAAAACAAATTATGCATTTGATGGAAAAACTAATCAAAACGGAAACAAGACAAAAACTTAGTTGCAAAAGATGTTTTCATTAAGCTATTCACATATGCAAGAAATGGTTTTCGTGAACCTTAGTAAATAACAACCCCTAGATTTACCGAAATTCCCTTCGAGAGGGAAGATACTCGGCCATTCAAATTATGCAAAGTTCCTTCAGGATTTTCAAATTTCGTCATTGGAGGTGGATGCTTCGAAGGTGTCCTTGTGTTCAGGGAAAGGATTTGTACTTATGCTCGGCCCTTGTTCACCTCTTTTCCTTAGCATTATTTCCCCTGCCTCGATCATGTCTTGGACTTTGTGCTTGAGTGCCCTGCAATCGACGGTTGAGTGACCAGGTACTCCCGAATGATAGGCACAAATAGCATGTGGATTGTACCCAGCAGGCATGCCATGAAGGTAAATTGGAGGGGGAATCACGCCTATTTTGTTGGCAGCCTTCAATTGCTCATACAATTGGTCTAAAGGCCTGCCTAGGTTGGTGAAAGTTCGGGTACGACTTTGATGGTAAGTCTGAGTGGGTCGGGGATAGTTGTAGGTGGGTCTATTCGGTGGGGAAAATCTTTGGTGGTAAGGGGGTCGAGGACGAGTTTGTTGAAAGCTTGGTTGAAATATTTGGAAAGGAGTTGTAGGCGGATTGGCATAATTTGGGCGAGGTCGAGGATGAGTGATATTGGTGTGGTAAACAGGATGAGGGCTTAAATAGTAAGCGTAAGGGTTTGAGTAGGTAGGGTATTGTTGAGGTCTGGGTCTTGGGACAGGGTTTTGACTCCAGGTGAAGGTAGTTTCCCCCTCTTGCTTTTTGAATTGTTGCTTCTTCCCATTACCTCCTTGGCTTTGCAAAGCTTCCACTTGAGTTTTTAGAGCAGACACATTAACAATTTTTCCAGTCTTCACGAAATCATCAAATTCCTCAAGCTTATTAACAATTGCGGCAAATGAGCATCCAGTCATGCGAAAAATTTCTTCAAAGTACGGCGGATCATGTGCTTTAATGAAAGTGCGTATGATTTCGTCTTCCGTCATTGGTGGCTCGACTTTTGCAGCTATTTTCCTCCACCTCTTGGCATAAGTCTTGTGATCTTCAGATGGCTTCCTCTTTGTCCCTTCCAATGTGGTTCGTGTTGGAGCCAGCTCGCAATTATACTCGTACTGCCTTACAAAAGCGTTGGACAAGTCAAACCAGGTCCTCGTTTCTTCAGGTTTCAGCTTGGAATACCAGTCGAGTGCATCCCCCTCCAGACTTTCTGGGAATAGCCTCAAAGGCAGATTTTCATCATCTGTTGGCCTACCCAACTTGTTGGCGAACAGTCGGAGGTGTGTCTTGGGATTGCCCGTCCCATCATACTTGTTAAACTTCGGAGTTTTGAACCCCTCAGGCAATTGCACATTCGGGAAAAGGCAAAGCTCATCGTAATCCAGGACTCCTTGCTTGTTCAGCCCCTGACTCTTCCTCATAAACTCATCAAAACGATCAAGACGTTTGAGCAGCTTTATATCAACGGGAGCAGAAGATTCCCCCATTTCTGCCTTGGTTTGAACAATATGGTCTGGTAGGAATGGCTCAGCAACAGGGTGATAAAAGGTATGTGGCTCAGGTGGTATATTTGAAGTGATTTGGGGTGGTGGACCTCGCGTATGAGTAAGAAAAAAATGAAGGATGAGGAGGGTAAGTGTATGGCAAATTTGTGGTGGGATAGGTGAAAGTTTCTTCGGGTGCAATAGGAAATGATGGAGTAATAGGGGCTTGGACCGAAGGTAGGACCAATGGCTCTTGCTCAGGCTGTCTGGCGGGTACAGGTTCGGATTGAACTCCGCTGCTAATTAGCTCATCACTCAACTTCCTTTGGGCGGCCATCTCAGACGCCATCTCTCCGAATTTGGTAAGCATCTCGGTCAACTGAATCCCCAAACTTGCAGTCTCGGGTTGAGCGGTAGTAGCAGACCTATCTGACTGTTCCGTTTGTGAACTCATGTTTACACGACTCCTCTGGGCTTGACTACGGAATCGCGTTATGATGGGGCTTCGACGAGAAGTTATATTTAAATATTACCTGAGAATTTTGAAAGGAATTGCCTTTAGATTTAACCCTTGCTTAGTTATTCCAATAAAAACAAAGGAAAAGAAAAGAAAAGAAAAAAAACAAGAGTTAGTAGATATTCAGAAAATTCGGATGCATGTCCTATGGGGGAACCCTTTTTGTGCCAAGGGTAGGCCTAGCATGAAAATGCAGTCCTCCAGAGCAGGCACTATACAATACCTGATGGATCCGATCGACTGATCGTGTGAAGAATGATTTGAAAAATTTGGCCACTTGGAGTGAGAAGAGACATTTGCCCTAAAACATGAGGACGAAGTCGGAACGGATTGCTTGCTTTGATCTACACATAAAATGATTTGTGAAAGGGATTGCCATGTCTCGATTAATTTATTCAATGAACCCTAAAGGGGAAAAAGCGAGTCAAATGGATAAAATTGGTGATTTATTCAAAATCGACCGATTTACCCAAAAATAGGTAAGCTGATCAAATGTATCGGATAACATTGACGATTTATTCAAAATTGATCGAATAGATAGACTTGGTCAACTGAATTGAATGAAATTGATGATCTCTTCAAAATCAACTTGATTTCGCCCTAAAAATGGATAAATTGGCCAAATGAATGAAATGGAGTTAATGAAATCGGCCAAATCACCCTAAAAGGGTAAATTGGTCAAATGAATTGATGATTTATTCAAAAATCGACCGGATGACCCTAAAAAGGGTAAATTGGTCAAATGAATTGGATGAAATGAATTTATTCAAAAATGATTAGATTGAACTAAAATTCAATGAATTGACAAAAATGGATTGGATAAAATGGATGATTTGTTCAAAAATCGATTGAGTTCTCTACCCATTGGGTAGTTTCAAAAAATTACAATGCCTTAGTCTATGAGCCTTCTAAAATCAAGATTTGGCCTCTATATTTATCGTCTCATCAATGGGGAATCATTTGTGAATTTTCTTCAAATTAATGTCCTTTTACGCAAGGAAATTTTACCAATTAGGTTTAAAAATGGCCAAAAAGTGATTTTTAGACGCTTATATGCAAAAAATTGCTGCCGTCTTTGAAAAGATCGGATCCTACCTTACCTCGTGCACTACCCCTTTGGATGGTACAGGAAATGTAAACGTGCAAGTCTCATTGGATTATGTATCCGAGACACAGGGCGGTTTATACCTAGCACGGGATCCCCTAAATGGCATTCCCTTCTAAGGTGGATGCATGATGCCAATTTATTAAAGCAGGAAAATATGCAACTCGAAATGAAATGTGACCTAAGGAACCCTTTATCTGCCAGGGGAGGCCTAAAATGGTATGGCATTATTAATTTATGAACGAAATATACCATAATTTTCAAACATGCAATGGCCTATCTACACGGGTAGGCTTCTAAAAGAAGGTCATGCCAGACCTCTTATTTGCTAGGGTTGTGAATGCAAAAGCAAAAGACAAGAAAAGTTAGTTCAACATATAATCACATACACGTTGGACAATTAAATGATAAAAAACAGGAAAAGTAAATAAGGAAAAGGATGGGATCCCTCCCCTCGTGAATGGTGTCCCTAATAGGGTAAGGTAGACTCTACCCTAGGTGAACTATATGGATGCATGAGGTTGGGGTTCACTAATGCAACTAGACTCGATAAGCTCAGGTCCCCAAGCCTTCAGACTCGTGGCCAAGGGTCATCAATTCCAAGGCCCTTTGTCGGTGGCTCGAGCGATTCCCCAAACACCGCTACGCACACGTCGTGTCACGGCCGCATGTTTGAGTGAATCTATAAAAAATCCTCAACCTTCGACTAAAAACTAAAGGCTATTAACCCAAAGTTTAAAGCGGAAGATTGAGTGACCCATTGGATCGTGCTACGCACACGTCGTGTCACGATCACACGTCCAAGTGGGTCTCCTAATCCTAAAAGGGTGGAGTGGCGTGACAAGCCACTAAAAGAAAAATAAAGGGGGATGAATAGTAAAGCGTATGCGCGTATGATAGTGCACGTTTTGGAGGGGAGGGATCGAGAACCAATGCGTGGCTCTAAGGGTGACACACACCCCCCCAAGTGCAATGACAAGCGCGGTATAAACAATTAAACATTCATTCAAACATCCAATCATACATACGTGAGTGAGGGAGCTTGATACGTGAACGAAACAAAAAGTCCTAAAAAAATGAAAAATGCAACCCTAATATCCAAATGCAATTCATAAAAGGGGTAGAAAAAGGAAAAAGAATGGTTAAATAAAAAATGCTCGGACCCACTTAGGAAGTCCCCAGTGGAGTCGCCAACTGTCGCGCCCCACTTTTTGGTAAAAAATAAATACTTGTTTTTGTGATTTTATTGGTTTGGAAAAAGTGAATTTTTTGATAAAAATAAAAATGGGTCTAAATGGGACTTTTGAAAATGCGACGATTTGACCCAAGAAAAATAGTTCAAAAAGGGTTTTTTATATGAAAAATGGAGTCGCCACTTGGTATAGAATTAGGGTGTACCAAGTCACCCAAAAAAAAATTGAATTTTTTAAGGAAAAAAAAGTAGGAAACCCTTTTGAACGACTCCTAGTCCACGCAAACAAAGAAAAAGGTTCGGGAGTCACATTTGACGAAGGGGAAGGCAAGGATAAAAATCCAAGGCACCCCTTCGACCTAGCCAAGGCTAGTTGCGTGATTTAACCCTTATTTTTCCTAATTTTTCCTACCCAAAGTATGTATTTACAATTTGGACAAAGACTAATAAATGAGAAATGCAATCCTAAATTCTATGATGTCTCTCGTGAGGTTTTTGGTCCCAAACCACATGAATTGTGGCGGCCAATAAAGGGAAACCTCATAGAGGTCGATTGATGCAAATGGTGACTCAAGTGCAAGTGTGCAAGTGTATGAAAAGATTCATGTAAAAACAAAGTGTTTGTGTGCGAATATGTAAAGAAAGTGCATGTGTGAATTTGTATGAAAAATCAAAGTGTTTGTGTGTGCAAATGAATGAAAATAGAATAGTACATATATAAGTGAAACTTGAATTTCATTTGTGAAGTAAAGTAAATAAATGATAAAGATGTAGTGAAAAATATGGATTGAGAAATGTAAGAAAAATGTGATTAAAAGAGTATGGAAGTGATAAAAATGAAAGTATGACCCTAGGGGAATGCAACAAGTCGGGTACGGGGGTTGACTTCTAACTTTTCGACTTCGATTTTCCCTTTGATTAGAAGGCGGAACTAGCGTGCTAAGGCTATTTTGAAGCCACACTCGCTCGTTTCCCTTACCCAAGGGGTTTCTCAGGCAAATGGACCCTATAACTAGCATGAAATGCAAAGGCCTAAAATGAAAGGGAAAAGGTTAGAGGGACATGCCAAATGCCATAAAAAACTAAAAAATGCATGAAATGTAGTAAACATGCAAACATGTACTAACGAGGGGAAATCCCTAAGGGTCTAGCGTTGGACTAGCCCATTCTATGAATTCCGACTAGCGTTGGACCAGTGGAAACGTACATTCATTCATCACATTCATTCAGGCTATGGAAAGCGAGTAGACATGCCAAACACTTATAAACACATAGCACATAACATTTAGCATGCTCGACTAAATGCAAGGCCCTAACAAAGCAAATTAACACGTAGTAACTAAGCATGCAAGACACATAAGACAATTAAAGCCTTAACTATTACATTTGCTAGCTAGGCACATGTCTTCAAGAGGTCTTCATCAAATGCTCCTCCAAGCCCTATCTATTACAAGCCAAGAGGTGTACACATACCTCATAAAGAATAACTTAAATAAAAAGCAAAAAGAATAACTTAAATAAAAAAACAAAAGTAAATGAAATAAATAAAAGAAATTAAAGGAAAACTAGTAAAACAAGTAAACATGCATATTCATATAACACGTAGGAGCACGTTGGGTCAAATAAAGTGCAAATGAGGGATAGAGTGTACCTCCCTTGAATTGACGCCCTAATGAAATGAAATTACTAATTTACCCTCCAAAATAATAAACGGGTTAAGGTACCACTTAAATTAGGGAATAAAAATTAAATATGAAAAATGAAAGTTAAACACTAAGTTAAGTCAACTAAAGTATTTACATAGACAAGCCAACCACATACAAGAAACTAAAGCAACAGGGACTTAATTAGATTAATTGATGAAAGGGTCTAAAATAAAATACTAAAATTAATGGCTTAAGATGAGACCTATTAAAATCAAATGATATAGATTCATCAAAAGTGAATGGAAATCTATTTGTTCAAGTTAAACATCAAAATTATCAAAAATGTGATTAGAACACAAATCCAAGCTAAAAATCTATCAAAACTTATTGAACCTCAAAATGCATCCTAAAACTCACTAAACGTCTTACCCAAAATCATATCAAGGTACCAAAAGCAATTAAGATTCTAAAATGACAAAATTGATTAAATTATTCAACTAATTGGGCCATAGTGGCACTAAACCCAAATTAAGGGGTTAAAGTGCAAAATTTGGAGAACATTTCCATGCATGTTCATGCAAGCTACGTGGGAAATTTGTTTCTGCAACCATTCGCATGCAATTCTTCAACTTCAGTTCTTAGTCGCAGGTTTCAGCCTCAGAAACCATTTTTGAACAAGATCCTTTTCGGCCAAACATCAAAGTCTTAATTTAAAACCAAACCAACAGCAACATTCATCATTCCAATCATACAAACTGAAGCTGAGATCATGCAAACTTTAGAAAACTTTCATGCAAGCAAAGCAAAACAAAAGCTGCCACAACCCCAAGCGACTCTCGGCAAGCAAGATTCATGCAACTTTTTTGATCTATTCTCAATCAAACATGGATACAACTTGACAACAAATGGGATTCTTGGAGTACTTTACGCAGGTCTCATATAACAAAAGAAGGCGAAAAGCTTTTGCAACAAAACAAACCAAACTGCTGCATTTTTTGTTTCCAAACTTGTCGTTTCATCATGCCAACTAATTTATCAAAACCAGAAATTACTGATGACCTTCGGCACCAAACTACCAATCATGCACGGGACATTTCAGTCAAGCTACAAATCAAATCAAACGTTTGAAACAAAGCCAAAGCTTCGGCCATCTAAGGAAAAGAAAAGATATTTGCGCATACTGCTGCAACAGGGCCAAGAGCTTTGAGCTCATTGCAGCAGCTTTTATGCACAGGCTTCCGCAACTAATTTGAGAAAGAAACCAGCTGCATTTCGTTCCCAACATCACAGTTTTAGGCTAAGGAACTAACCACATAAACATCCCAATCCAAACAAGCAAAACTCAGCCAAATATCATAAAAAAAATCTGGAAAGCATGCGTGCAATGGCAAGAAACTTCAGCTTCTGAAATGTTTCATTTGCTGCCATTTTCTGCCATGATTTTCTATCCCTTTCACCATAGCAAAAACCAAATAAAAGGCTATTTATCAAATTGGTTCAAGACTAAGCTCAGATCATCAAACAAACTAAAGCTGAAATTCCCTGCTCAAACTCACGGCCATCAAAATTTTCCAGAACTTAAGTGTTCATAAATCCAATATTTTCTTGGCTAAAACGTAGTATTACTTACTCAAATTTGACCTGTAAACACTTAGTTAACGGATTAGCATTTCCAGTTCACTATCATATGCAAACAACAACTATAGTCATCTAAATTTTCCAGCTCAAGTCTCTTGGGTTACCAAAGAAAAATTCCAGCAGCTCGTTAGTCTTAAATCACATATTTCCTCGGCTCATTCAGTGATTTAAATACTCAAACTCAACATGCATGACTAATTAATGGAATTACTATCAGCTCTGGTTTAAATCAAGTTCGGACAGCAACTACTATCATCCACAATTCCAGAATTTTCCAACAAGTCTCAGATGAAACATGCATGTAACAGATTCGGTTTCTTTTTATTTTATTTCTCTTGCTTAGCCGGTCTGATAATTTCATGCAAAGCTTAACCTTCTGATTTTAATTAGTCAAGCACCTACCCAAGTGAAAGTCAACCATTTTCCAGCAAATTTCCAGAAACAAGCTGCAATTCCAGCTTCAAACTTTCGACAGCTTTAATTCTTTTCCAAATCAGATTTCTTTAATGCTTTGGTTTCATCATCCGATTTCACAAACAATACATGCATGCCCCTAGATGGCTCAATCTACCTCTTGATCAACCTAAAATGGCCCAGAAATTACCTCACAGTGCAACTCATTCACACGGCAGAGCTGAATTTTTTTCCTCCTCTCGGCACGCGCGCAAGGCTTGAAGTGCTGGTTCTGGTTGCAATAGTTGCGGCTGGGACTGATGAAGGTGGTGACGATCAGCAGCTCCCACGATTTCCACTTGCTCTCTCCTTTCTTCCCTCAAGCTCACGGACAGACCAGAGAAGATTCAGCTCACGATTTTTCTTTCTTTCCTCTCGGCTGCAAGGTGCAGCTCACTCTCTCTCTCTCGTTCGATGATTACAAGGTGGGTAAATGGGGAATGATGGTGTAGAGAGTAAATGGAAATGGTGTCCGGTCTTGAGGAGGTTGGAGTCGCGGTTTTTCTTCTGAAGCATCGTGAAGTGGAGAATGTTTTCGGCCGAAATAGAATTGTGATTTTTTTGATTTTATGATTTTCTGATTTTTTTTTTTTTTTGAAACAAACAAAATTGATAATAATAAAAAGAAATAACCAAAACAAAATAATTAACATTTGATGAAAAATAAACTAGAACAATAAAGTGCAACTTCCATTTCTTTTCCATTTCCTATTTTCATCGTTTTTCTCTTTTTTTTTCTTTTTCTTTTTTTTTTTTTTTTTTTCAAAATAACTTAACAAAAATAAACAAAATGCCAAAAGATTGAATTTAGAAGACATAAAACATATTTTGTGGGCAATTTTCTTTTTTTTTCCTTTTCTCTCCTCTTTTCTTTTCACTTTCTCATTTTCATTCATTTTCCAAGAGATTCTATGCTAACAGCTTAAAAATAAAAATAAAAATAAAACTAGAAACTAAAACTAAAAATCGAATAAAACTAAAATGAAAAAATTAAAAATAAACAGCAAATGAAATTACACCAAAATTTGGTGTCTACACGGACGCCTGCCCAACTCACGCCAGGACTCAAGCAATTCCATTCAATTTAAAATCGAACTAAACACTTCGATGAGAGCAACACGAATACAATAATGCGGAAGCGTTCAAGCTTAACAAGTCACTTAATGTATCACCAGTACATCGGGTAGTCATGAAACGACTTAAATTCAAGTACACATCAGGGCCCAAACTTTTCAAGTTTACAATTTCCAAAAGTACAACCCAAACCAGGGCCGAGTCAAAATATATAACAGGAGTCTTAACAAAAGTACAACGGATGGTTCCTTCATTTTTCTCCAAGATTCGGTCCTGTTAAGGAAAACAAAACTATAGGGTGAGCTAAACGCTCGTGAGGCCAAGAACACACATGCAAGCACTTAGTCAAATAACAATCCCAAATTTAATAAATAAAATCACGTCTTTTCAACAATCAATTATTCAAATAGGAAAAGTAATCAGAAACAATTCAAGGATATAGTAGCTCTCAGGAGCTAAATTCCACTCGCTCTGCCGATGACGTTCGTATACCTTCCCGCATTAACCCTCCTGTCAACCGGGTCGGTATTTCCATTTCCGTAGATCACCACTTACTTCCCCCCGTCCACCGTACACCCCAAGGGCCCACAATGTCCATTATTGGGCGATACTCTACGAGTATGCCAAGCAAGACCTCTTATTAGGTCGAGCTTATATGTATCTCATGGCTCGCCCAAATCCCCGACCAAGCCCATTGCTGGCTCAAGTCTAAGGACGGCCTGTGAGTTTGGGCGTCCACCATTCATTTGAAAGTCGAGGAGGTTCACTCCAGCGACATAAGCATTCATGACATAACATTGCATTTCATTCATTCATTCAATACATTTCATTCATTCATTTGAAATTAGAACGAGTGCGATAAAGTACGCACCCGCCCTTATTTTTAAAACTTCCAACAAATACCACAATAAGCAAGTATCAAAATTCACACACTTGACACTCACCGACCAATTCAATAAGAATTATTTTCTGGGAGTTCAAGTGTCCACTGTGAGATCCTCTTGAAGGTCTCCTTGTGCGCCTGGCAATTAACAGTGGATAATCACACAATTAACCCACTTATCAAGAAAGATCGTACACTGGTACAACCTAAGGATTATTTCGCAAAAAGGAACCTCAATTACACGTAAATCGAGGTTCAACTTGTCTTTTATTAGGTACAATATTATTTGAGTTTTTATCATGAAAATCGAGAGTAAAACGTTTAAGGATATCAAAAGAATAAAGAGTTCTTGAAAACCTCTATTTCTTTGAGATTGGAAAATTTTCAGTTTTATGATGAATCTTTGAAAAATCGTAACTCGCTCGGTATAAGTCGAGAATTGGAAAACTTTATACCGTTGAAAACCTCTTAGAAAGTACTATAAGTTCCTAGAAGACACTTTTCCATGAATTGAAGTGAAAAGTGGTCAAAAATGAGCTTGAAGACGCAGGGTTGGTTTTTATGGCAGAATTAAGTTGGATTTCGGCCAACTTTGGAAATTCGGCACGATTCACACGTTGCAAACCGGCCTCTGAAATTTGCAGCTCAATTAGTGTTGCAAGTGAGGTGTATAACAAAACAAGCGGATCAAGAATCGGAGTTTCGAGTACCGAGATACGGTAGCCCGAAGTTAGGGAAATTCAAGACTGGAGAAGAATTTCCAGATTTGAACCTCCAACATGAGGTATTTAATTAGGTATCGAAACGAACTTGGATTGGCACCAAAATTGGCAGTACTTTACTCCCATATGAAAGGTACCACTCTATCAAATTTTAGGGAAAAATACCTTCGGTAAGATAGTTAATTAGTCAACCAAAGTTCAGGAAAATTATAAGGCAATCTGCCTTGAGACTTTCATTACCCATTTCAAAACGTTTAATCAAGCAAACTATCCAATCATGGTTCATTTGTGAAATAAAGGCCTAAGAAACATCCATAATGTCTTTGGTAAGTGTTTAGTATCAAAAACATCAATTAACAAGTTCACTCCAATATCTTGTTCCAAACCAGTCCAACATTAGGGTTTTTCCAAAACAGAGCAGTCCACTTGTTTTGGTCACAATTCAGTCAATATAACTCGAAATCGAGCATGGCTTACGCCGTTGGAAAATACATTCATAGGGTTAAAATATCACAGAAGAAATCGTTTCTAAATTTGGCACCAATCAGGTTCAAAATCGGGCATCAAGTTGCTGCCTGTACACTTCATTCCAGATGAACAGAGCAACAGGACAGCGAACTTAAAACATTTGGTTCGGCTTGCTCACAAAGAATCAGAACGTGCATTATATACCAAATTAAATCCAGGAATGTCTAGTTTCCAACGCCCCCAACGGCACATGATTTTGACATCCGAGGACAGAGTTATAGCCAAAATACTACCACTGGTCAGAATCATACGCGAACAGTTTTCCAGATTGCTAGTTTCTCAAGAAAAATTCATTTGCTCAATCAAACCTCAATATTTTCCAATGAAATTTTTCACACATCTAAAACATCCTATAAAAATCCAATTCAAGCCATTAAACCATTAAAAATTGGCCTGGAAATGGCCGAACATGGCAGGGGTAAAATCGGAAGTTTTTGCTTCTTACACCCAATGAAGTTTCTACTAATTACCCACCACTAATGCATCATTATAACCACCAAACCAACAATATAATCACCATCAATCATCACATCAGCAACAACAACCCAAGTGTGGGAATTCCAAGAGCCCACGATCACATTTTTACACCATACACAAGCTAACCAAATGCATGCATGAACTTAACAAGGTAGGATAGCTTCCAAACTTCAAGTTTTCAAGAGTGGATCATCACTTACTTTGGGTTGATGTTCAGCAGAATTTTCGGCCCTCTATTACCCCAGAAAAACCGTGATTTCCAGCCCTTGTTTGCAGCTCAAAATGATCCTCAAGTGTCAAGCTAGGTGTGGTGCAAGTTTGGTTAAATTTGGAGATGATTTGGAGGGGTTTTGAGTGAGATTAGTGAGCAGAAATTTTGTTGCAAATGAGTTAGAGAGAGGAGGGAGCTGGTCGGCAATGAGGAGAGAGAAGGTGGAGGGAAATCTGATTTCCTTTAGCTTCCAAGAGAAGGTGAAATAAGTGGTGGTAATTCACCCAAAAGTCAACTCTCATTAGGGGCCGTTTGGTGCGATTACGGCTCGATTTTCTCGCGCGTTTGGTTCACTAGTGCACTAAACCTCCAAGGCATATATATTCATGTAAATATTATCCACTCTTAATTGTCCCGAAATAAGGGTCTAAAGTCCCTCAATTGAAGTCGCGCGTGTGAAAACGCGTACCGTCAACTTTAACGCTATAACGCGAAACTTCCGAGAAATTCTTATAACGATTGCGCTATTAACTATCACTTGAGTTTTTATTCATAAGATTACCTATTTTAGGACCATAGTATAAGTCTCCAATATTCCAAACTTATTGTGCTATTACGCGGATAAAACCTCCAAGTACTATTCACTATTTTTACTAACGCGCTCTAGGAAATTAATTTTCGAAACGAATCATTTTAAAAACATAACGAAATTATATTACCATGTATTTAGGTCTAATAAGACTAGAAAATATTCCTTGGAATAAAAATCCAATTAAATAATTTATTAAGCCATAAATTAGGCATAAAATAATAGTTTTTTACGAGTCCTCACACGAACGCTCTCGTGTTTGTAGTGGACAAGGAGCGTAAGGAGTTGGCCGGAGAGAATGCTCGACTGGAGGCCGAGGTGACTCAACTTAGGGTGGCCAATGAGAGACAGACCGAGCACATTGAGGGCCTGAAGTACGACGTACTTGAGGTAGAGGATAGGGTTGATGACCTCTGCGCTCAGCTGAATGAGGTCCAAGAGCGTGAGAGTAAGCGAGCTCGCAAGGTAAAGAATCGAGCCGCTTCGATCCTGAACCTTTGCGCCGAGGTGGTCGAAGGCGTGAGCGACGAGGACTCCTGTGCGGGGTCTGAGGCTGGGGTTGGATCCACTCCGTCGGGTGGGTCTCATAGCTCCTCATCGGTCTAAGTTACGACTCCTAGAGTTGTTGTGGATAGTTTTGGTCTTGTATATAGGGTGGATAGGGAGTAGGGCCTTAGCTAATCATTTTGTACGGCTAGATTAGCTAAGTGTATATTTCTTTTGATGAGGCCATTCCCTTGGGGATTGTCCATGCTTGTACTTGACTTGACTGCTTGTATATATATGTGTGTTGTTTGCCTTGTTTGGAATGTATATATTTGTTTGGAAAAGTTTTGGGTTACTTACATGCATTGTTTTATATTGGTTTAGTACCATTGCCTAGATCATATAAAGTATGGAAGGAACACGTAGTGGACGGGGACGTGGGCGCGAAAATAGACAACCCACACCGGATAGGAGTACTGGGGAAACTTCTACGGGACCTAACCCTGACCCCAATATGCAAATCGCTGCCGCTATGCAGCAAATGACTAACTTGCTAGCACAAGTGGTGCAGCAACAAGGCCAGAATACAAACCCTAATCCCGGAAACCCTGGTAACCACATCGAGAGCGAAGACAGAGCTCTCGAACGTTTTCAAAAGTTTGCTCCACCCAAATTCATTGGGGGACCTGATCCGGATGTTGCCGAGCGATGGCTCGAGAAGATGGTTGATATTTTTACGGCTTTGCACTACACCGATGAACGGCAGGTGACTTTTGCCGTATTCCAGTTCGAAGGGGCGGCCCGTTCCTGGTGGAACGTAATACGACAAAAATGGGAACGGGAACAAACGCCAAGGACTTGGGTGAATTTCATCAGGGAATTCAAAGCGAAATTCTTCCCTCCTCTAGTTCAGGAAAGGAAGGAAGACGAGTTCATCCGACTCCGCCAAGGAACTCAATCGGTGGCGGAATACGAGAGCCAGTTCACCTATTTGTCCAAATTTGCGTCTGAGCTGATCATGACAGAGCAACGGCGAATCAGGCGCTTCATCCAGGGCTTGAACGTCGAAATCCAGAAGGACCTCGCAGTGGCTCAAATCAATGCTTTTAGCGAGGTCGTAGAAAAGGCTCAAAGGGTAGAGAGTGCTCGATTGCAAGTTCGGAACTTCCAGGCGAAGAAACGGGGCTTTCCTGGAAGCAGTTCTGGACAAGGGGACAAAGGTACTCCCTCCAAGTTTGGACGCGGAGCTGGAGGTGGGCGACAGTCAGGTTCCGGCAGAGGGGCTCAATCTAGGGGCGGCCCAGCCGGGAGAGGCCAAGGTGAAAACTTCCAGAGGGGCTCAGGTTCGGCGTCTCGTGGACCTTGCGGGTACTGCGGAAAGCCGAATCACTTCGAAGACAATTGCTGGAAGAAGGGAGGCAAATGTCTGCGTTGCGGAAGCCCAGACCACCAGCTTGCTACCTGCCCACTCATAACGCAAGACGGAAGGGGAACTCAAACCACGCCAAAGACCAATACGGGACCGAATAAGGGGAATGAGGCGAAATCTAAAGTGCCAGCTCGAGTCTATTCCTTAGAACCTCGACAGGTCCCAGATTCCTCAGAGGTCGTAGAAGGTACGATCCCTATTTTCCACCGTTTTGCCAAAGTTTTAATTGATCCTGGTGCCACCCATTCCTTTGTTAACCCTGATTTCATGTGTGGCATCGATATAAAACCTGCTAGTTTACCATACGACCTAGAAGTTAGTACACCTACGGGGAATCAATGCTTGGTTACTAGTATGGTTTATAAGGATTGTGAAGTGTGGGTAGGAGAGAAAAGATTGTTAGGGGATTTGATAAGTCTGGTCATTAAGGGGTATGATGTGATTTTGGGTATGGATTGGCTAGCCAAGTATAATGCCCAACTGGATTGTAAAACGAAAGTGGTAGAATTCCATATCCCTGGTGAGGCAACCATAACGTTGGATATAAGGGGTAGGTTAGCCTCATCTGCTTTGATTTTGGGCATTCGAGTTAGGAAATTGCTAAGCAGAGGAGCGCAAGGATTTTTGGCCTTTTTTATTAACACCCCCACGGATAAGTTGAAAGTGGAGGATGTGGCCGTAGTGAAGGAATTTCCGGATGTGTTTCCTGATGAATTAGTAGCCTTACCTCCGGAAAGAGAAATTGAATTCAAAATAGACCTGCTACCGGGAGCCTCACCCATCTCAAAAACACCATACCGAATGGCTCCTGCCGAGCTCAAGGAGCTAAAGTTGCAATTACATGACCTTCTGGAGCGGGGATTCATTCAAGAGAGTGGGTCTCCTTGGGGAGCTACTGTACTGTTTGTAAAGAAAAAAGATAGTGGTTTGAGGATGTGTATTGATTATCGGGGCCTGAATAATATTACAATTAAAAATAAGTATCCACTGCCCCATATCGATGAGCTATTTGATCAGTTGCAAGGAACGGTGGTCTTCTCGAAACTGGACCTCCGCCAAGGGTACTATCAGGTATTAATCAGAAAGGAGGATATTCCGAAAACTGCCTTCAACTCGAGATATGGGCATTACGAGTTCGCAGTTATGCCCTTTGGACTAACCAATGCTCCTGCCGCCTTCATGGACCTAATGCATAGGGTTTTTAAGCCCTACCTGGATCGATTTGTAGTAGTTTTCATCGATGACATCCTGGTCTATTCCAAGACCCATGAAGAGCATGAGCAACACTTGAAGACTGTTTTGCAAACCCTGAGAGACCATCAACTGTATGCCAAGTTCAGCAAGTGCAAATTTTGGCTGGAGAAAATTGCTTTTCTGGGGCACGTAATTTCTCAAGAGGGTATTTCAGTCGACCCGGCGAAAGTTGAGGCTGTGACTAATTGGAAGAGGCCAGAAACTCCCACAGAGGTCCGCAGCTTTCTAGAACTGGCTGGATATTACCGGCGTTTTATCAAGGACTTCTCCAAACTAGCCGGTCCTCTAACCGACTTGACAAAAAAACATGGTCGGTTCATTTGGAATGCTCGAAGTGAAACAAGTTTTCAAGAGTTAAAGAAGAGATTGACCATGGCTCCAGTTCTAGTCTTACCAAATGGGGTGGACGGATATGCTGTGTACACTGATGCATCCCGAGAAGGCCTGGGTTGTGTATTAATGCAAAACCGAAATGTGATCTCTTTTGCCTCGAGGAAGTTAAAACCCCACGATCAAAATTACCCGACCCACGATCTGGAGCTAGTTGCAGTTGTTTTTGCTCTGAAGAAGTGGAGGCACTACTTATATGGAGTAACTTTCAAAGTTTACTCCGATCATAAAAGCCTGAGGTATCTTTTCTCACAGAAGGAATTAAACATGAGGCGACGACGGTGGATGGAATTTCTAGAGGAATACGATTGTACCATCAACTACCATCCGGGAAAAGCAAATGTGGTGGCCGATGCCCTAAGTCGCAAAGCTCAGGTCGCGAGTCTAATGATCAAAGAATGGGAATTGTTAGACTCCGTGTGTGAATGGAAACCTTGCCCTGGGAGCCATAAGGTGATTTTTGGCAATATTAAAGTGACTTCCACTCTCTTGGAAAGGATTAAAGAAGCTCAAAAGGAAGATGCACTGGTGCAGAAATGGGGAGAGAAAGTGGGAAAAGGAGAAATCACTGATTTCAATTTTGGTCCTGAGGGTATTTTAAAATACCGAAACCGAATAGTGGTGCCGAAGGATGAATCGTTGAAAACAGAGATTCTAGAGGAAACCTATCGATCGAAGTATACAATCCATCCGGGTAGTAGTAAGATGTATCAAGACCTGAAAGGAAATTATTGGTGGGACAATATGAAGAAGGAAATTGCTCTGTACGTGCAAAAATGTCTCGTTTGCCAACAAGTGAAAGCAGAGCATCAAAAACCATCGGGCTTGTTACAACCCCTTGAGATACCTGAATGGAAGTGGGAAAACATCACCATGGACTTCGTTTCAGGTTTGCAGCGAACGCAGCGAGGACACGATGCCGTTTGGGTGATCGTCGATCGATTAACCAAGTCGGCTCATTTCTTGCCGGTGAACATGAAGTATTCCATGGACAAGTTGGCTCAACTGTACATGAACGAGATCGTAAGGCTGCATGGTGTGCCGGTGAGCATCGTCTCCGATCGAGATCCACATTTCGTATCTCGGTTTTGGCAAAAGTTCCAAGAGACTCTAGGGACGAAACTCAACTTGAGCACAACCTATCACCCTCAGACGGATGGACAATCAGAATGAACCATTCAAACTCTCGAGGACAAGCTACGAACTTGCATTCTGGATTTTGGAGGCAACTGGGGTCAACACATGACCTTAGTAGAGTTTGCATACAATAATAGCTACCATTCGTCAATTCAAATGGCTCCATATGAAGCACTATATGGACGAAAATGCCGATCACCGATCTACTGGGATGAAGTTGGCGAGAGGAAGGCATTGGATCCAACCACTATTCCATGGATGGAAAAGGCTTGAGAAAAGGTCAAGTTGATACGACAACGACTCCAAACTGCTCAAAGCCGACAAAAGAGCTACGCAGACAACCGAAGAAAAGACTTGGAGTTTGAAGTTGGAGACCGTGTTTTCCTCAAGGTTACACCGTTACGGAGTGTCACGGCGGGTAGAGGAAAGAAATTGCAACCGAGGTTCGTCGGACCTTACAAGATCCTGCAGAGGATAGGCGCGGTAGCATATAGACTAGAGCTGCCGTCAAGTCTCTCGAGAATTCATGACGTTTTCCACGTCTCGATGCTCAAGAAGTACTATCCCGACCCCTCCCACATCTTACAACCAGAGGAGATCGACGTGGACGAATCGCTTGCTTACGAAGAAAAACCTGTCCAATTGCTTGACCGAAAAGTCAAAGAGCTAAGAAACAAGCAGATTCCATTGGTGAATATACTGTGGAGAAACCATGGGGTAGAGGAAACTACCTGAGAAGTGGAAGAGGAGATGCGGATGAAATACCCTAACCTTTTCGTGAACTAAGGTGAGAAATTTCGAGGGCGAAATTCTTTTAAGGGGGAGAGAGTGTGAGAACCCGTATTTTTACATTTTCTAGGTTTTATTATTTTTCATGGCTTGTTTTCTGCATTTTCGTGCTTAGGAAAAATTCTAGATAATTTTAAGGAGCAGATATAATTTTTAGATGATTTTTCTAGTATCGAATAGGTTTTGAGAAATTAAGAGTGTATATCGGATGTGGGACCCACTAGGGCGAAAAGTTCGGAAAAATTCGGCCAACTAGGTTAAGTTTTGGATACTGGAATTAATTTACCGGGTGTTATGAGATATTTAGAGGTACCAAGTGGATAGGTGTATGAGAGACAAAAAGTTAGGCAAGTCATTACATAAGGTGACAAGTGTCACCATTTGAGTGGATTTACCTTAAGACCACTATTCATGGTCTTACCATTTGACTTAAATAAACCAAAAATGACCCAAAAATCATCAAAATATCCTCCATGGTAGCTGGCCCTCTCTTGCTCTCTTTCTCTCTCTCTTACTCTAAGCACAAGGAAGAAAACTCTTCAAGCTTGCTCCAAATCATCAAAACCAACCATCCAACCTTGATTTTGCACCATAAAACCACTTAAGGAGGTGTTGGTGAGTTGTTGTGTGAAGTTATTTGGGAAGTTAAGGTGTCCAATAGCTCTCTCTCTCTCGGTTTAAGGTAAGTTGTGAAGAACCACCCTCCTCCCTTAATTGATGCTTAAATCATGCTTAGTGGTAGTATGAGATGCAAGTTTATGGATTAATTCTTGATTTGTGGTGTAGTGAAGAAGTTTTATTATTTTTGGGGATTTTTCTGTTTTAATATAAGCATGATTGTGTGGCTAGCTATGATGATTAGAATGGGTATATAATGACTCTAGGAGGTGGGAAAAGTGATTAATTGCAACCAATTTCTGGTTTGGAAGAAATTTCAGAAAACTAGGGTTCTTGAGGGAGCATTCTGCCCGAATTTTTAGCTCCTAGTTAGAGGCCGAATTAGCCTTGTCTTAAAACATGAAAGTTGTAGGGAATGACATTTTAGAGGTGCCTACAAAATTTCAGGTCAATCGGAGTAGTGTAGAATGAGAAAAGTCGAAATTACTATTGCTGTTCTGGTTTTACCCGAATGTAAGAATTGCGCCTGTAATTGGTTGTTTTGGCTGGAATTTCTTCCGAATTGGTTGTTGAGGCCATCTGATGAAATTTAGCCCTGTTTCTTAGATTTCAGCTGGTTTTGGAATTTTTGGATTTGGACTTGTAGAGCCTGAGTTATGATGTTTCCGCTAGAATGCGTTTTGGTGAATCTGTTTTACATTTTTGATGTAGTATCTTGCATTTTTGACCTGTTTGCACTCAAAACTGGGTTGAGTGACCTTCTATGATGTTGTAGCCCTGTATTTTAGCTTCGAAATGGTGGGTCTTGCACCCTCATCCGATAATCGTAGTGAAATTGGTGCCATTACCGCAAAATGAGGACAAAAACTGTTTTTTTTCAGGACCAAAGCTAGTTACATTTCCGAAATTTCTGGTTTCCTTTAATGTTTGTATATGCTTATGGAACCCTATTGGGGTCATGTTTGGCCTTGGGTTATGACTCGTTATCGAGTCTCATGGTATTTGTTTGCATGTTTTAGGACGTGACCGTGGTGCACAACGTTCTTTTGACGGAAGTGCATGAAACCACATTTGCGAGCTTGGTGAGTGTACTACTCACTTGTGTGTTATTATATGACTTTGATACTTGAACTTGAGATGTTGAATGTTAATTGATTGAAGTGAGAGTGTACTTTATCACTCTCACTTATTGTTTCGCATGTTATTGGAATGTTATATGAAATGAAACACATGACTTGGTGTCGTTTGGACGAGTCTCCAACGACTACAATTGTTATCCTTGAGCTCAATCCCATTGGTAATTGATTGAATCGAGCCGGCGAGGGCTTAGTCGTGCCAATTAATGTGCCTTGGGGCAATGTTATATGGAATCTTGTAGTATGAGAGACTCTCGATTCCGGTTTACTCGAGTAATACCACAATGCAAGTGTTTGGATTTCGGGCCCGGTTGGGGAATGTTAGGTGGAAGGAATGGAAGTAAAGTGGAGTCTACAGTTGATTATTGTTGAACATTGACCGAGAGTCAATGACATTCGATCAAGAAATGCAAATGAGGAAAAGGGCTCTTGAGAGCCATCTGTATCCTTTTATCACCATATTTGACGTGTGCCTTTGCTTATTTTACTATGTTGAATAAAAGCTTGATGCTTATATGCACTTGGTTGCGTAAGTGATAGTATCTCACTGGGCATTTAGCTCACACCGTTTCTTTTGTTTTCCTTACAGGAATATGGCTCTTTTTGGAATGAATCTTGATAGATGGTTGCCGAATGAACTAGATGTATATTTTTTGTATGGTATATGAAGTGAAACCCTAAATGTATCTTTGGGGCCGTTTTCAATTTCAATTTGGCAAACCGTGTATATATTCACTTTTGACAACTTTTGTATGTCACTTTGGATTGTATTTGCTAAAGTTCAAGATGTGAATGTTTGTTCGAGATTTGGTTGCGTTCTGACGGGTCGGTTACTATTCATGACCGACTCCGAATTTCATTTTTTTTTATTTTGAGTTATTTTGCCCTTTTGCCTTGTTTACGCGCGTTTATAAGTTCCGGAACGAAATAGATCGCTCTAAACTGCACCGTTTGTCCTGGCGAGAGCTGGGCAGGCAGTCCGCTAACCTCTTTGGTTCGCCTTAGGGGAAGGTGGGGCTGTCACATTTGATGTATCTTCATGCATATGTAAGAGAAGCATTTTTCATTTTTTTATTCATTTATATGTTCTCTTTCTTTGCTCTAAGCTAACTAACTGGTCCAATCTGTTACAATGTTATTCTTTTGTTGTGTAGAAATAATTTTTTCCTTTTTTTAAAGTTTTGTTGTCATACTTGTAGTTCCACAAATTATTCGGTCAACTACTAATCCATGTTGCTGATTTGTGGCTTTTTTCTTTTTTTCTTTTTTTGTTTTTGCCAAGCCAAGGCTTCTTCACTAAAGCTGAATTTTTTTGTTTTCTGACATGCTTTGAAATACATTTGACTACTAATCCATTGTGGATGAAGTAGGTGTTAATCTTCTTTATGGTAGTTTTGAGCTCACAGCCATCCAAAACAGAGTTCTTAGTGATAGTTGGTGATCATCTTTCAGTTTTGTTCATTACCAAGCATTGTAAGGGATAGGATTTCCATTTTTGTATTCTACTTGCCAATGTGTATTGTTACTTCACGAATAAGGTCTGTTAAAGATGTAATCACAAAAGTTTCTCATTGCTCTATAGCGGCCTAATTTGTGTTGAGATGACCCTTGCCATGTACATGGTTTTACAGCCTGTATTCTCCTTCATTTATTGCATTACCTAGAGGGCAATATATCCCCCTCTGATGGATTGCTGCTTAAGCTTATAGATTACCTCTTAAGTAATTGTCCAAGTTGGATTGTTCAGGAAATTTTCTTTTCCATAGTGTTGTCTGGTTGTAGATGCTTTATGGTATTTTCAAAACATGAGTGCTCTCTTAAATTATCCCGCCTACTTATGCGCATATAATTTGCTGTAGAAACTGACCTTTTGTTTTCTCCTATAATGTCTTACGTACTCAGCTTAACCTAAGCTTCTGTCTTTCAATTTCATCTGCTCAACATTAAAATGTTCTAATGTTTTGCATTCATTTCTTTCCAATTCCACAGAATATTATGCATGGTGATATTAAACTTGATAATCTCTTGGTCACTGCTTCTGGGACTGTGAAGATTGGTGATTTCGGTATTAGTTAAGTCGAGGTAATGCGCTGCTGTTTTCCCAATATTTTTTCCCTCAGGTGGATCCTTGCTTGATAGAAGAATTATGTGTCTGTGCCTGCACACTGACATCTGGACATTGCCATATATTCCTCTCCATAAGATCTTTGTCTCACTAAATTGACTGTAGCTTTTTCATCTTGTATATCACAGGGTAATTTTGTGCACACCTAGAATTGCCTTTCAGCAAGGCACTTAAGAAAGATTAAATAAGACAAAATGTTTTCTCTTGACTAAGAAAATGGCAAACAATAAATCAAGAAATAGTCTTTCTTTTTGTTATAGCACATCCATGTTACCTTTCCTTTGCTAGAAATAAGCCTCCATTTTGTTGGATTGTGAGGATCTCTTGTTGAGCAATATACTGTTCTAAGGGGTTCATTTTTGTGACTGGTGATTGTTGTTTTATTTTATAGCTTTGCCTTCTAATTTTGGTCTGTCATATTCTCTTAACTTGCTTTTACTTTTAGGATGATAACGGTGAACTTCACCACTCTACTGGGACTTCTATTTTTACCACACCAGAGTGCTATTCAGGTAGTTGTATGACTGATGCTGAAAATATGCTAAACTTGAGGCTTCACTTCTGGATACTTACAAAATTACCTGGCCTAATATATTTACGTTTTTTTTTTGGTATAATCAAGTTCAACCTATCATGGCAAAGTTGATGAAAGATGGGCAGTTGGGTCACACATGATAATGTATTCCCATTGCCTTCTTACTTATGTACAATAACCTGTAAAGAACAGGAAAGCTTGTTATTCTTTTTGTGCCTTGTTTATTTACTGGTTTCTAATTGAAGATTTGTACTTTTCACAGATTGTTAATAACCTATTGTATATCCCTGATGGAATGAATCCCCTGCTGAAGGACTCAATTGAGGGGCATTTCTGTAAAGGTTTGTCTCTGGACTATTAGTCTTTCGCGTCTTTGATTAGCTGATGATGCTCAGCGGTTGATTTCCACACACATACTGCCATTCCCTTCTTGGGCTCTCTTTTCCTTCTCCTATGGTTTTGGTTCATGTGAATCATTGAGAAGGAGATTAGAAACTTTGAAGACAAAATCTTTTCTAAAAAAAAATTTGAAAGTTAATAATTTTAATATTTATCCTTGATTTTTGGTGATGTTTGGCAACGCTTGTACTTGATGGTTAGATAGAACTTGGCTAGGACCCTTGACCCATGAGCAAGGAAATAGCATGCACTTGAAGAAAGAAACAAGAGATTAGGAATATTAGCTTTTCTTGTCACTGAGACTTGCAGCTTTCATATAGCATCAATCGAATTATTTTTCTTAAAAAAGTGTAAATTTCGCATATTTTGAAGATCTCTTCTTGTTTTCCTTATTTATTTGCTTATTTTGACTTTGAGACTATTATTATAGATTGGTAGAAATTTATTTCCCCCCCCAAATTTTGATTTTTTTTCTTTCTCTGGTATTTTCTTTTGGATTTTTTGTTCAAATGTTTGGTAATCTGGTTATTCTAACATTGCTTTCCTCCCTTCCCCAAGTTTTGTCTAAGACATGTTTGTATTTACTCTTACTTGGTTAATTAAATTTTCATTGGACTCTGTCACCTCAGTTCATTGTGGATTCACCCAATGTTTTAATGTTGAATTAAATTTTAAAGCACCCACATTTGATTTGATATTTGAAAAACTTGGAAATATTGCTAGAATTGGTTCATTTGAGTTTAGCACATCTAATTATTTGGTGGCTATTTCCTGGTAAGCAAAAGAGTAAACTTTGTAAATAAATATGACTTCTTTTGCCAATTCTAGGAGAGTTAGTATGATATTTTTGTCAGGTAGATAGCTTTACCTGAAGGCTACTAATCAATACTTCTTAAGTTGTTGAAATTTCATTTAGCTTCTTGACCATTATGATAACCACTAAGTAAGTTATCTTATTGTTTAGATTTTAATGTTTTTTTAATTCTTTTCATTCTATGAAATCTTTCTAATTTAGGATATAAATATGAATCAAATCCATTACTCATCCTGGTGTGAGTTTCTAAACCCATTGTTCGTTGTGAGATAGGTATAGCTTTTACATAGGAACGAAAGGAGAATCAGAATGAAACTGGAGCTCACTTCTTGTACGCATAAATTGCCATCTGGTCTGGCAGATGAGTACAAATGAAAAATAGAGGTATGTTTTCGCATGTTTGAATTTGATTCCAATGTCCTCAAACAAAATTGATTACTGTAAGTTTCCTTTGTCTCATCAAATGGATGGTGAAATTTTGGTTTTCATTGTGTAAGGATAAAGCGCTTACAAGATTGTTATCTTTCTGATTGATACTAACTTGGGTGTTTTTCCAAGTTTGAAGAAAGTAAGATCATTGATGTAGCTTCCAAATTGGGGCTTCAATATATGATATCATGCTTTCAAGTTTTTAACGATTGTTCTTCAACTATTTGCTATAGGAATTAATGCATTGAAGCACTTGCTATTGCTGCATTTTATTCATCAATCGAAAAAGTTTAGGAACTCAGAACCTTCTAGGTATATGCCAACTTATTTATCCCCTATATTTTTGGTTGGTTATTTAAATTTTAGAATTCCACTCTCATCCTGATAAGTATTTAATTGGTTTGGGTCACAATTGTGTTTTATGGTTTTCATTTTCATGATAACATGTAGATGGCCTAATTACCTTCACACAAGCATAATTGTTTCTACTACATTTCCCTTTTCTCAAATTTCTTTTGTAATTGTCAAGCATTTTTAGTTTCAAATATCAATAAGAAATTGATATTAGCACCAGTAGCTATACAACACAATATTGTCTTAGAGAAGGTGTAATCTTAGCTTACAATGAATGATTACTGCTTTATTTCAATTTATATATATGAGATATATATTTGTATTGAACTGTGCAGGAGAGGTTCTCTTATTATTTGTCCTTAATATAATATTCATTTCTTTATTGATTTAAGAATGAGCAACTTAGAAGAGATGTCATTCATGTCACTTGAGCTCAAATCTCTCCATCTTCATCCTCAACTTCATCTTTGTTTAGCTACAATACAAGATGGATAAACTACACTAATATACACAAAGCAAATGAACTAAGGAGAACTAGTGAAAGCTACATTTTTGTGGTAGTTCCTAACCTTCCAAAGTTATCAAAATTGTGTCTTCAAGCCACCTATTTATTTATGAATTCAAGATCCAAATGAATTGTTAAAGTTGATGTGAAATGTTTCTTGAGATTCCCAAAATATGCTTTGACAAGTCTCCATCCTATTCTTTACAGCAATAACCAAAATTCTTTGTTGAAAATTAGCTGTAATACCTCTCAAAAAAATTGAGATTGCAATTGTGCAAGTTATACAACTAACATGAGGTTACAAGGGGTAGTTACATGAGGTAGGTCACATAATAGCCTCGTAATTGCTTCCCTATAGGTTTGGCACATTTTGACAACTTCTGGAAATTGCTCTATTTTTCCATCAAATTGACCTACAAATTTATTAATGGTCAAAGACACACTAGCTCTTGAGCAAAACATAACAGTTGTAGCCCTTTGAGCTAGTTTGCCAATGCATCAGGAATCATGTTATTTGGAACTCTATAGACTATTAAATGACATAAATACCCCTAACTAGTCAGAACCTTGTTTCAGCTTATGACAGTAGAAATTCATGACTGTATTTTAGGTTTTTGACCATGAAGACATTTGAACTGGATTTCAATGCCTCAAATAAAATATAGCTCTATGTCTTAGTTTCAAAATGGGTCAAGAATCATCTTAATCTAATACTTGTAGTTCAAGATATAGCTAAAATATCAAAAGGTGTCAAAGTTGTCAAACTTTTGTTCTTTTCCACTTGATTGCATACCATACTTTGGAAATTTTGCACTTCACGTTCACTTTAAATTACTTTAAATCATCAAGAATCATCCAAATTTCTTATCATTTCACTTGGTTTAATGATTGGATCATTAAAACCTACAAAAATATGAAATTTCAACCCTTTTAATCTACAAAAATGCAATTTTTTTACACTTAAACTATAAAATGTAAAATTCATAGAAACCTAGTAAATTAGCTATGAAAATAACTAAAACACACAAAAACTAAGTAATAAAACATATTTAAAATACATAAAATACACACTTATCAAGTAGTATTTAAAGGGGCATACACTTTTGGACTATCAGGACTCTTATGGTGAGACACTGTAAATAGAAGAGTTCTCACCTTTAGTGAATTCTCACCTTTAGCTGCTTCACCATTCTTCCTTTTCTTGCTACTATTATCTTCCATTTCTCTTTTCTTCCTTCCTTGATTATCTATTTTACCATGTCCTTCAACTCTCTAGAAGAGTTCCATGGGAGTTTTAGGTGCATTGTGATTTATCTTCCAAGAGAGCTGTCTTGACTTTACTCTATGTTGAATGGCCATAATTTGCATATCCTCGATGGCTCTAGCAATGCCAATGGTTTTGTACCTGAATTTATCAACATTGTCCTAAAACATTTCCTTCTCTTCCTACTTCAACGTCATTAAGTGAGTACGAGTCCTTTGAATGCATTTTTTTTATTTCCAAACATAGTGAGGAAAAAATTTACCAATTGATCAAAACATTTCGTGTCACCTTTCTTATACACTCAAAACCAATTAGAAGCTGCACCTTTCAACATTCCTAGGAAATCTTGATAGAGCATGGCATCTATTGCCTCTTGGAGGCACATCTTGGAGCAGCATGCATCCAGCTATTCCCATAGGTTTATCATACCAATCATGGAAATTAAAATGAGGAGCCTGCCAACATCTTGAGAGAGGTTCTAAACATAAGGAATCAAAATTTCAATTCTCTCAAAATACAAAGTCAAATTATTGATTAGCAACAATTTGATTTGAGCATCAAGCATTATTGAATTTCCATCATTTGTCCTACTTTTGCTTAAAATAAAAAATGGTAGGGACCAAATTTATTTTGGTGTAAACATTAAAGACCATCTTTGTCACTCCCCAAATCCGGGTCCTTGGACTGGATTTGCCACGTGGCATGTCGTATCTATGAGACCTTACTCCCATAAATGCAAGGCATCATGATCATAACTTAAAAAAATTTTACTAAAATTTAAATCTTACAGATACCAATGAAATACATGCACTTCACTAAATTACATCTACAAAATGCTTTACTCCAACTTCTTGGAATTTAAATATCTATCTATTTACCTTTCTCAATTATCTTTTAAATGTACAAGAGTTGGCTTTCTTGATCTACAAGAAAAATAAATAGACATGAGTTGAGCGAAGTACACCCAATATATAGTACTTACTTCCCTGTCCGATCATGTAACTATATACATTCTAAATACATTTGCAAATTCGGTCACATCATGCCACATGAATACATCAATTAAAAAAATTTGTTATCTCATTTCATATGTTACATAAATATATTTCATTGAGGGTGAGTGGCATATACATAAATGGCCTCTATCCGACGTGGCACTTAGTCTCGTGGGCTCTAAAGGCGGCCCCTGCCAAATATGGCATAGAAACACATATAACATGACATGATCATATTCATTGAACATACTTGCAAATTATAAAACATATCATTCATATCGTCTCATTTCATAAACATAGCTCATAAACAAGTACATGCAATATTTTGCGAGGATCCGAAAATGTTCTTATTCTATCGTATATTACTAGCTTATTTAATTATTTATTCACCCGTTTTCTTAGAATAATTTATTTCAATCATTTTAAATCCATTTGTATGGAACAATGTCTCCCTTATGGTTTTAAAACATCCCGCTAGCAAATTTAATTTTTCGAAGGCTCGTTTAAGTGAGAAATAACGAGTACATGCTTTTCGAGACTATATTTGAATAGAGAATGTAATAATTTTGGAGAATTAAGAATGATCAATAGTAGATTAAGAAAAATTAATTGAGAGATTAGATGTGAATGAGTTAAAATTAAGTTTATACCGCCTGCACGTCGATAGTTTTCCGAAAGGCGCACTAGTACAAATTAATTGGTGAATTGAGGAATTAATACTAGACTCGTGTGAAGACTCATGTTTTTATTTCTAAAATAGTTATTTTATGATTAATTACCCTAGTATTAATTAGTTATATTATCGTTATAGGAATTAATTACCCTAGACTCGTGAATCGGAAGTTCACGTATATCGACCTGGATCTGATAAATGGAGATTTAAAAAATTTATACTATAGTGAATAATTATAGTACTAAAGGAATTATATTTGGAGGTTTAGTGCACAAGTGAAATAAACCCGAGAGAAAAAGGACACGAAACGCGCGCGCGCGACACTACTAGGAGTTGACTTTTGAGACAAACTTTGGCCCCAAGTTTTCAAGCTTCCAAGAGAAGCTTTAGTCATCAGCCATTTCTCTTTCTCTTCTCATCTAAGCTGGCCAAAGCTTCAAGAGGAAAGGAGGAAAGAAACCACTCCAAGTCTTGCTCCAATTCTTCACCAAAACATCAACCAATCTTCCTCCAAATCACCTTAAATTTTGCATCCAACTTGCAAATCACTTGGATAGGAAGTAAACATCATCTCACGATTTTTCTTGGGGTTTTAGAGGTGCAAAATTTCTGATTTTCACTCAAGGAGTAGAAGGTAATCATCAAACCACTTAATCTTGGCTCTTTTGGGTTTGATCGTGGCTATGAAGCTTGTAGCTTCATTATTGATGTTGTTATTTGGATTTAAATGGTTGGATGGGCTTTATGAATTTCCACCTTGGATATATGGACTGATATGATGATATAATGGTTGGTTTGAGTTGTTTTAGTATTGTTTAAGTTAATTATGGGTATAGAATTGAAGGAAACCAAATGAAATTTCACTTGGGCTGTTGACTGAAAATCTGCCCTGTTTTTCTTGAAGCTTTAGTTCGAATTTTTGATGCTCAAATGACCTTGAATCTGATGTATATATGTTGTGTGTGATGTGTATAAAGTTTCTACCAAAAATCATTTGGGTTGGTTGGATAAAAATTGAATTTTGGCAATAACAAAATCTGGAAAACGGGTAACAGTGGTCCTCTGGCAGTGTTCTTTGAAAGAACATATCTCTCTATCCGGACGTCAAAATTGAGTGCCATCAGTGGCATTCAAAACTAGACATCCATAGTTTTCTAACGGTTTATCATGTACCTTCTAATTTGAACTAAATCATCTGTAGTGATTGAGCAAAATCTGCTGTCCTGTTTCACTGCCAAACCGAGGGAAAGCTAGAAGCTGAAACTTGTGGCTCTGTTTTCCCTCACTTGCCAACTGAATTTCAAAATGGGTTGTTCTGATGAATTGTAGCTTTTTGAATCTAATTTTCAACACCACCAACCATTCCCAATTACAACCTGTATGGAGTGAGTCATGGTCCAAGACCCAAACTACATCAAATCTGGAAAACCCTCTTTTCATGCTGGTCGACTGGTTTGGTTGCTTGTGAGAGATTTTATTTTGAGATTTTGATGTCAAATGTGACGACCCCACTTCTCCCAAGGGCGAACCCAAGGGTATCGGCGGGCCGCCTGCCTAGCTCGCGCCAGGACTCAAAACTTAAAGTTCGAAAGAGCTCTAAATACAATATATACAATCCCAAAAGAGTTATAATTACATTCTCCAAAAGTATCGAGTCAAACCACCAAAACAAAAACAAACATCCTAACTGTTCAACTATTACAAGCCAAACTAACTATACTAGTATACGAGCCAAAAGTCCCCGCGTCGGCCCCTGCTAAGGAAAACAAAAGGAATGGGGTAAGCTATATGCTTAGTAAGTAAACAGGGGCGAAAGCATAAATTCATGTAGCAACAATTACACAATAAGAGTAAAGCAAAAGCAGAAAAGAACAACATCATATAATAAGGATACGGGTGGCTCCAAAGCCAATTCATGTGCCATGCATGATCTCCTGCCGACACTCCGTCGACCGTAAATAATAGTCCGTAGAACTCACTTGTACACCCACCGACACCTTATCACCCTCACTGGCCAGTCACCTCACAAACTTGCCCGGGCGAACGAAATCACAAACTTGAGCTTGAGTCACAAGCTCGGGTCACAAACTTGGTCACCTTCTCGGTGAACCGGATTCACAAAATTGGTTCATAACATGAACCTACAAACTTGGTGACCTCAGACTAAGTTGGACTGACTTCGACCAAGCCCTAACCGGTTCGAATAGTCCAACCAGGTCAAGAGTTCGCCCCAAACTCACAAACTTCACAAAATTATTCAAAATCACAAACTTTGCAAACTTCACAAACTTTATTCGAAAGTCGCCCCGAGCCACAAGCTCAAGGGTTTTGGTTCCAAAAGGTTCATATACATATGCCAAGTACAATTATACATTCAAATTAGGGTTTAGGTCGAGTGCGATAAAGTACACCCTCGCCTAAGTGCCCTTTTCACATATCTCAAACACATAGCAAAGAAAACACACCAAACTGGCCTGAATACTTACCCAAAATACAAAAGTAGTACTAAAGCAAAATCGCTTCACGCGTGTTCGCTAGTAGTGGGCCCCACCGGCTCCGCCTAACTCACCACTGTCTGAAATAGAAGATTGTGTCATAATATATCACAAACGGCCACTAACGTACTTAAAACAAGCAAAACGGCAAAATTGGCACGCGCCAGTGCGGAAACGGCAAACGGGACGGCCAGATCTGCCATCTCAAACCGTTTTGGTCAAATGTTAGGCTAGGAGTGTCGGATCAAGGTGGGTGAGACACCATTTCGAAGCTAAAAGGAAGAGCTACAACTTTAATTTAGGTATCTCAACCCAGATCTCAATAGGTATAGGTCAAAAATGCACGAAACAGTGCCAGCTGTTTCATTGCGGTTTACCAAACAGGCCTTGTTTGCAAGGCGGTAACTCACGGCTCAGAAATCGAAATCAAGAAATTCCAGAGGCGTTAGAAAGCTGAAACATAAGGCTAAAACTTTGATGTTTTGGCCAAGATCTGAATCCACTCAGAATAGAACGAAAATCGAGTGCCAAAATACCCGTCAGAACTGTCCAGATACAAGGCAGTTCTGACGATCTATATTGTTTGGGTCATAACAGAAGCTACGGAACTCGGATTCCGACGTACTTTATACCGTTTCGAAGCTGAGACCAAGATCTAAATTGCTTATGAAGGAGTCGACACCCAGATCGAATGGGATCAATACGGAAAAACCCACGGTCAGAAACTGAAATTCAAAACGTACACAAACGAACGTCTAAAACAGGCCTGATGGTTTTGTCCATAACTCAGGATACACTAATCCGTTTGACCTGAAATTTTACAAGTAGATTCAGGACCTAAGAGGCTACAATGTTGAAGAAGGCCACTCAATTCAGTTTCGAGTGTAACTAGGTCAAAAATGCAAGATACTACACCAGCATCGCAAAAACAGATTCACAAAATGTATTCTAGCACAAACATCATAAAACAGGCTACCTAAGTCCAAATTCCGAGATTCCAAAGCCATATGAAAGCTAAGATTTAAGGCTACATTTCATCAGAAGACCATAACAACCAATTCAGAAGCAATCCCAACCAAAACAACCAATTACAATCGCAGTTCTTACATTCGGCCAAAACCAGAACAGCAAGGGTAAATTCGACTTTTCTCACTCTACGCTACTCCGATTGACCTGAAATTTTACAGGCACCTATAAAATGTCATTACCTACAACTTTCATGTTTTAAACCAAGGCCAATTCGGCCTCTATCTATGACCAAAATTTTCGGACAGAATGAAGAACCAAGAACCCTAATTTTTCTAGATTTCTTCCAAAACAGAAATTACTTGAAATCTTCCACTTTTTCCACCCTGTAGAATCATTATATACCATTTCCAATCATCATAAACAACCACACCATCATAATCCAATTAAACCAGAAAAATCATCATAAAATAGAAAACTTCACCAAATCACTCCAAACCAAGATAAAAACCAGAAATTTCAGCACTTGAATCACCAATAAGCATAACATAAGCATCATTAGGTGTAGTAGGGTGTTTCAAGCCTCACTTACCAAGAAACAAGAGAGAGGAAGATGTTGGTCACCTTAGCTCTTCGAAAAAGCTTCACTAAACAACTTACTAACACTAATAGGAGAGGTTTTATGGAGTAAGTTCAAGATTAAACGGTTAAGTTGTTGATTTGGGCAAGATTAGAGCAAGGAATTGAGAGAGGTTTTTTCTTCTTTTGCTTGGAGAGAGAGTCGGCCAAGAGGGAGAAAAGAATGAGGAATTTTTGGTTATTTTTGGTGATTTATTTGGTCAAAATAGAAAAAGGTGAATAGTGGTCTTATGGTAAGATTAAATCTTATGGTGACACTTGTCACCTTTTATTAAATATCTACCTAACTTTTCTCTCTCATATCAATCCAAATTGCAACCTCTACTTATCTCTTAACACCCGGTAAATTTTACACAGTATCCGAAACTTAACCTAATCGGCCGAATTTTTCCGAACTTTTCGCACTAGTGGGTCCCACGTCCGATATACGTTCTTAATTTCTCAAAAACTAACTAATACTAGAAAAATCATCTAAAAACTCTAGTTACTCAATAAAAATTTTCTGGGGAATTTTCTAATAAAGAAAATGTAGGAAAACGGGTTTTCAATCTTAACCGGAACTTAGGGTTTAAATCTTAATCCCTACTTAGGGTTTTCGAAATACTCCCAAAACCAAACGTTACCGCCCAATTAATGAATATATCAACGTAGAACGAACTGGGGCCTCACAATCTCCCCCACTTAGGACAATTTTGTCCTCGAAATTGCAATCAACGAGCTAAGGGTTGAAAAACTCGAAATAATCAAAAGATCAAAAGGTGTACATATATATACAAGTCACGCCAAAATGTACGCAATATAATGCACCATATACACCAAGAGACATTTCAAGTTAGACAAAGTCAAGTGCAGCAAGTACTATAGATGCAGGTATTAACATATCACAAGTAAATGACATGTAGGGACAATACAAGGGCAAATGAAAGAAACGCGACTTGTCGTCCCACACTCAGTGAAAACCACCCTCGTCCGGTTTCTTACTCCACTTCCCAAAGTGCCCGTTGATCTCTTGTACTCACTCTAGCCAGACAAAGCTTGTTCATGTTCCCCAAAATGCAAATCTCAAGTACTTAGCAGCGCCTCAACTCTGGAGTACTCAGGCACAAGAATCCGAAATAAGATAATTCACATCTCAAGCTGCAGTCCCAAGAGTAAACTATCTACAATCGAAATTCCTACCTGACGAACCTACCTATGGTCCTCAGATACCATGAGAAAGATTTAAGGCCTATAACATTTATGATCCATAACTTATGCTTGACCGAGCATCTAGTCCTTCATACTTATTCACCACTTCATCCAGGCTCACCCCGCGCAGAGACCACGCGAAGCAGCTATAGGTTTTATCCCTCAATTGCTTAACTTTCAAATAAAATCAAATCCCACAGTCCGGCATCCTTAACTTTCAGCCTAGGATACACTACAGAGATCTGAAGCCTAGGCTCTGATACCAACTGTGACGACCCCACTTCTCCCAAGGGCGAACCCAAGGGTATCGGCGGGCCGCCTGCCTAGCTCGCGCCAGGACTCAAAACTTAAAGTTCGAAAGAGCTCTAAATACAATATATACAATCCCAAAAGAGTTATAATTACATTCTCCAAAAGTATCGAGTCAAACCACCAAAACAAAAACAAACATCCTAACTGTTCAACTATTACAAGCCAAACTAACTATACTAGTATACGAGCCAAAAGTCCCCGCGTCGGCCCCTGCTAAGGAAAACAAAAGGAATGGGGTAAGCTATATGCTTAGTAAGTAAACAGGGGCGAAAGCGTAAATTCATGTAGCAACAATTACACAATAAGAGTAAAGCAAAAGCAGAAAAGAACAACATCATATAATAAGGATATGGGTGGCTCCAAAGCCAATTCATGTGCCATGCATGATCTCCTGCCGACACTCCGTCGACCGTAAATAATAGTCCGTAGAACTTCACTTGTACACCCACCGACACCTTATCACCCTCACTGGCCAGTCACCTCACAAACTTGCCCGGGCGAACGAAATCACAAACTTGAGCTTGAGTCACAAGCTCGGGTCACAAACTTGGTCACCTTCTCGGTGAATCGGATTCACAAAATTGGTTCATAACATGAACCTACAAACTTGGTGACCTCAGACTAAGTTGGACTGACTTCGACCAAGCCCTAACCGGCTCGAATAGTCCAACCAGGTCAAGAGTTCGCCCCAAACTCACAAACTTCACAAAATTATTCAAAATCACAAACTTTGCAAAATTCACAAACTTTATTCGAAAGTCGCCCCGAGCCACAAGCTCAAGGGTTTTGGTTCCAAAAGGTTCATATACATATGCCAAGTACAATTATACATTCAAATTAGGGTTTAGGTCGAGTGCGATAAAGTACACCCTCGCCTAAGTGCCCTTTTCACAAATCTCAAACACATAGCAAAGAAAACACACCAAACTGGCCTGAATACTTACCCAAAATACAAAAGTAGTACTAAAGCAAAATCGCTTCGCGCGTGTTCGCTAGTAGTGGGCCCCACCGGCACCGCCTAGCTCACCACTGTCTGAAATAGAAGATTGTGTCATAATATATCACAAACGGCCACTAACGTACTTAAAACAAGCAAAACGGCAAAATTGGCACGCGCCAGTGCGGAAACGGCAAACGGGACGGCCAGATCTGCCATCTCAAACCGTTTTGGTCAAAAGTTAGGCTAGGAGTGTCGGATCAAGGTGGGTGAGACACCGTTTCGAAACTAAAAGGAAGAGCTACAACTTTAATTTAGGTATCTCAACCCAGATCTCAATAGGTATAGGTCAAAAATGCACGAAACAGTGCCAGCTGTTTCATTGCGGTTTACCAAACAGGCCCTGTTTGCAAGGCCGTAACTCACGGCTCAGAAATCGAAATCAAGAAATTCCAGAGGCGTTAGAAAGCTGAAACATAAGGCTAAAACTTTGATGTTTTGGCCAAGATCTGAATCCACTCAGAATAGAACGAAAATCGAGTGCCAAAATACCCGTCAGAACTGTCCAGATACAAGGCAGTTCTGACGATCTATATTGTTTGGGTCATAACAGAAGCTACGGAGCTCGGATTCCAACGTACTTTATACCGTTTCGAAGCTGAGACCAAGATCTAAATTTCTTATGAAGGAGTCGACACCCAGATCGAATGGGATCAATACGGAAAAACCCACGGTCAGAAACTGAAATTCAAAACGTACACAAACGAACGTCTAAAACAGGCCTGATGGTTTTGTCCATAACTCAGGATACACTAATCCGTTTGACCTGAAATTTTACAAGTAGATTCAGGACCTAAGAGGATACAATGTTGAAGAAGGCCACTCAATCCAGTTTCGAGTGTAACTAGGTCAAAAATGCAAGATACTACACCAGCATCGCAAAAACAGATTCACAAAATGTATTCTAGCACAAACATCATAAAACAGGCTACCTAAGTCCAAATTCCGAGATTCCAAAGCCATATGAAAGCTAAGATTTAAGGCTACATTTCATCAGAAGACCATAACAACCAATTCAGAATCAATCCCAACCAAAACAACCAATTACAATCGCAGTTCTTACATTCGGCCAAAACCAGAACAGCAAGGGTAAATTCGACTTTTCTCACTCTACGCTACTCCGATTGACCTGAAATTTTACAGGAACCTATAAAATGTCATTACCTACAACTTTCATGTTCTAAACCAAGGCCAATTCGGCCTCTATCTATGACCAAAATTTTCGGACAGAATGAAGAACCAAGAACCCTAATTTTTCTAGATTTCTTCCAAAACAGAAATTACTTGAAATCTTCCACTTTTTCCACCCTGTAGAATCATTATATACCATTTCCAATCATCATAAACAACCACACCATCATAATCCAATTAAACCAGAAAAATCATCATAAAATAGAAAACTTCACCAAATCACTCCAAACCAAGATAAAAACCAGAAATTTCAGCACTTGAATCACCAATAAGCATAACATAAGCATCATTAGGTGTAGTAGGGTGTTTCAAGCCTCACTTACCAAGAAACAAGAGAGAGGAAGATGTTGGTCACCTTAGCTCTTCGAAAAAGCTTCACTAAACAACTTACTAACACTAATAGGAGAGGTTTTATGGAGTAAGTTCAAGATTAAACGGTTAAGTTGTTGATTTGGGCAAGATTAGAGCAAGGAATTGAGAGAGGTTTTTTCTTCTTTTGCTTGGAGAGAGAGTCGGCCAAGAGGGAGAAAAGAATGAGGAATTTTTGGTTATTTTTGGTGATTTATTTGGTCAAAATAGAAAAAGGTGAATAGTGGTCTTATGGTAAGATTAAATCTTATGGTGACACTTGTCACCTTTTATTAAATATCTACCTAACTTTTCTCTCTCATATCAATCCAAATTGCAACCTCTACTTATCTCTTAACACCCGGTAAATTTTACACAGTATCCGAAACTTAACCTAATCGGCCGAATTTTTCCGAACTTTTCGCACTAGTGGGTCCCACGTCCGATATACGTTCTTAATTTCTCAAAAACTAACTAATACTAGAAAAATCATCTAAAAACTCTAGTTACTCAATAAAAATTATCTGGGGAATTTTCTAATAAAGAAAATGTAGGAAAACGGGTTTTCAATCTTAACCGGAACTTAGGGTTTAAATCTTAATCCCTACTTAGGGTTTTCGAAATACTCCCAAAACCAAACGTTACCGCCCAATTAATGAATATATCAACGTAGAACGAACTGGGGCCTCACAATCTCCCCCACTTAGGACAATTTTGTCCTCGAAATTGCAATCAACGAGCTAAGGGTTGAAAAACTCGAAATAATCAAAAGATCAAAAGGTGTACATATATATACAAGTCACGCCAAAATGTACGCAATATAATGCACCATATACACCAAGAGACATTTCAAGTTAGACAAAGTCAAGTGCAGCAAGTACTATAGATGCAGGTATTAACATATCACAAGTAAATGACATGTAGGGACAATACAAGGGCAAATGAAAGAAACGCGACTTGTCGTCCCACACTCAGTGAAAACCACCCTCGTCCGGTTTCTTACTCCACTTCCCAAAGTGCCCGTTGATCTCTTGTACTCACTCTAGCCAGACAAAGCTTGTTCATGTTCCCCAAAATGCAAATCTCAAGTACTTAGCAGCGCCTCAACTCTGGAGTACTCAGGCACAAGAATCCGAAATAAGATAATTCACATCTCAAGCTGCAGTCCCAAGAGTAAACTATCTACAATCGAAATTCCTACCTGACGAACCTACCTATGGTCCTCAGATACCATGAGAAAGATTTAAGGCCTATAACATTTATGATCCATAACTTATGCTTGACCGAGCATCTAGTCCTTCATACTTATTCACCACTTCATCCAGGCTCACCCCGCGCAGAGACCACGCGAAGCAGCTATAGGTTTTATCCCTCAATTGCTTAACTTTCAAATAAAATCAAATCCCACAGTCCGGCATCCTTAACTTTCAGCCTAGGATACACTACAGAGATCTGAAGCCTAGGCTCTGATACCAACTGTGACGACCCCACTTCTCCCAAGGGCGAACCCAAGGGTATCGGCGGGCCGCCTGCCTAGCTCGCGCCAGGACTCAAAACTTAAAGTTCGAAAGAGCTCTAAATACAATATATACAATCCCAAAAGAGTTATAATTACATTCTCCAAAAGTATCGAGTCAAACCACCAAAACAAAAACAAACATCCTAACTGTTCAACTATTACAAGCCAAACTAACTATACTAGTATACGAGCCAAAAGTCCCCGCGTCGGCCCCTGCTAAGGAAAACAAAAGGAATGGGGTAAGCTATATGCTTAGTAAGTAAACAGGGGCGAAAGCGTAAATTCATGTAGCAACAATTACACAATAAGAGTAAAGCAAAAGCAGAAAAGAACAACATCATATAATAAGGATATGGGTGGCTCCAAAGCCAATTCATGTGCCATGCATGATCTCCTGCCGACACTCCGTCGACCGTAAATAATAGTCCGTAGAACTTCACTTGTACACCCACCGACACCTTATCACCCTCACTGGCCAGTCACCTCACAAACTTGCCCGGGCGAACGAAATCACAAACTTGAGCTTGAGTCACAAGCTCGGGTCACAAACTTGGTCACCTTCTCGGTGAATCGGATTCACAAAATTGGTTCATAACATGAACCTACAAACTTGGTGACCTCAGACTAAGTTGGACTGACTTCGACCAAGCCCTAACCGGCTCGAATAGTCCAACCAGGTCAAGAGTTCGCCCCAAACTCACAAACTTCACAAAATTATTCAAAATCACAAACTTTGCAAAATTCACAAACTTTATTCGAAAGTCGCCCCGAGCCACAAGCTCAAGGGTTTTGGTTCCAAAAGGTTCATATACATATGCCAAGTACAATTATACATTCAAATTAGGGTTTAGGTCGAGTGCGATAAAGTACACCCTCGCCTAAGTGCCCTTTTCACAAATCTCAAACACATAGCAAAGAAAACACACCAAACTGGCCTGAATACTTACCCAAAATACAAAAGTAGTACTAAAGCAAAATCGCTTCGCGCGTGTTCGCTAGTAGTGGGCCCCACCGGCACCGCCTAGCTCACCACTGTCTGAAATAGAAGATTGTGTCATAATATATCACAAACGGCCACTAACGTACTTAAAACAAGCAAAACGGCAAAATTGGCACGCGCCAGTGCGGAAACGGCAAACGGGACGGCCAGATCTGCCATCTCAAACCGTTTTGGTCAAAAGTTAGGCTAGGAGTGTCGGATCAAGGTGGGTGAGACACCGTTTCGAAACTAAAAGGAAGAGCTACAACTTTAATTTAGGTATCTCAACCCAGATCTCAATAGGTATAGGTCAAAAATGCACGAAACAGTGCCAGCTGTTTCATTGCGGTTTACCAAACAGGCCCTGTTTGCAAGGCCGTAACTCACGGCTCAGAAATCGAAATCAAGAAATTCCAGAGGCGTTAGAAAGCTGAAACATAAGGCTAAAACTTTGATGTTTTGGCCAAGATCTGAATCCACTCAGAATAGAACGAAAATCGAGTGCCAAAATACCCGTCAGAACTGTCCAGATACAAGGCAGTTCTGACGATCTATATTGTTTGGGTCATAACAGAAGCTACGGAGCTCGGATTCCAACGTACTTTATACCGTTTCGAAGCTGAGACCAAGATCTAAATTTCTTATGAAGGAGTCGACACCCAGATCGAATGGGATCAATACGGAAAAACCCACGGTCAGAAACTGAAATTCAAAACGTACACAAACGAACGTCTAAAACAGGCCTGATGGTTTTGTCCATAACTCAGGATACACTAATCCGTTTGACCTGAAATTTTACAAGTAGATTCAGGACCTAAGAGGATACAATGTTGAAGAAGGCCACTCAATCCAGTTTCGAGTGTAACTAGGTCAAAAATGCAAGATACTACACCAGCATCGCAAAAACAGATTCACAAAATGTATTCTAGCACAAACATCATAAAACAGGCTACCTAAGTCCAAATTCCGAGATTCCAAAGCCATATGAAAGCTAAGATTTAAGGCTACATTTCATCAGAAGACCATAACAACCAATTCAGAATCAATCCCAACCAAAACAACCAATTACAATCGCAGTTCTTACATTCGGCCAAAACCAGAACAGCAAGGGTAAATTCGACTTTTCTCACTCTACGCTACTCCGATTGACCTGAAATTTTACAGGAACCTATAAAATGTCATTACCTACAACTTTCATGTTCTAAACCAAGGCCAATTCGGCCTCTATCTATGACCAAAATTTTCGGACAGAATGAAGAACCAAGAACCCTAATTTTTCTAGATTTCTTCCAAAACAGAAATTACTTGAAATCTTCCACTTTTTCCACCCTGTAGAATCATTATATACCATTTCCAATCATCATAAACAACCACACCATCATAATCCAATTAAACCAGAAAAATCATCATAAAATAGAAAACTTCACCAAATCACTCCAAACCAAGATAAAAACCAGAAATTTCAGCACTTGAATCACCAATAAGCATAACATAAGCATCATTAGGTGTAGTAGGGTGTTTCAAGCCTCACTTACCAAGAAACAAGAGAGAGGAAGATGTTGGTCACCTTAGCTCTTCGAAAAAGCTTCACTAAACAACTTACTAACACTAATAGGAGAGGTTTTATGGAGTAAGTTCAAGATTAAACGGTTAAGTTGTTGATTTGGGCAAGATTAGAGCAAGGAATTGAGAGAGGTTTTTTCTTCTTTTGCTTGGAGAGAGAGTCGGCCAAGAGGGAGAAAAGAATGAGGAATTTTTGGTTATTTTTGGTGATTTATTTGGTCAAAATAGAAAAAGGTGAATAGTGGTCTTATGGTAAGATTAAATCTTATGGTGACACTTGTCACCTTTTATTAAATATCTACCTAACTTTTCTCTCTCATATCAATCCAAATTGCAACCTCTACTTATCTCTTAACACCCGGTAAATTTTACACAGTATCCGAAACTTAACCTAATCGGCCGAATTTTTCCGAACTTTTCGCACTAGTGGGTCCCACGTCCGATATACGTTCTTAATTTCTCAAAAACTAACTAATACTAGAAAAATCATCTAAAAACTCTAGTTACTCAATAAAAATTATCTGGGGAATTTTCTAATAAAGAAAATGTAGGAAAACGGGTTTTCAATCTTAACCGGAACTTAGGGTTTAAATCTTAATCCCTACTTAGGGTTTTCGAAATACTCCCAAAACCAAACGTTACCGCCCAATTAATGAATATATCAACGTAGAACGAACTGGGGCCTCACAATCTCCCCCACTTAGGACAATTTTGTCCTCGAAATTGCAATCAACGAGCTAAGGGTTGAAAAACTCGAAATAATCAAAAGATCAAAAGGTGTACATATATATACAAGTCACGCCAAAATGTACGCAATATAATGCACCATATACACCAAGAGACATTTCAAGTTAGACAAAGTCAAGTGCAGCAAGTACTATAGATGCAGGTATTAACATATCACAAGTAAATGACATGTAGGGACAATACAAGGGCAAATGAAAGAAACGCGACTTGTCGTCCCACACTCAGTGAAAACCACCCTCGTCCGGTTTCTTACTCCACTTCCCAAAGTGCCCGTTGATCTCTTGTACTCACTCTAGCCAGACAAAGCTTGTTCATGTTCCCCAAAATGCAAATCTCAAGTACTTAGCAGCGCCTCAACTCTGGAGTACTCAGGCACAAGAATCCGAAATAAGATAATTCACATCTCAAGCTGCAGTCCCAAGAGTAAACTATCTACAATCGAAATTCCTACCTGACGAACCTACCTATGGTCCTCAGATACCATGAGAAAGATTTAAGGCCTATAACATTTATGATCCATAACTTATGCTTGACCGAGCATCTAGTCCTTCATACTTATTCACCACTTCATCCAGGCTCACCCCGCGCAGAGACCACGCGAAGCAGCTATAGGTTTTATCCCTCAATTGCTTAACTTTCAAATAAAATCAAATCCCACAGTCCGGCATCCTTAACTTTCAGCCTAGGATACACTACAGAGATCTGAAGCCTAGGCTCTGATACCAACTGTGACGACCCCACTTCTCCCAAGGGCGAACCCAAGGGTATCGGCGGGCCGCCTGCCTAGCTCGCGCCAGGACTCAAAACTTAAAGTTCGAAAGAGCTCTAAATACAATATATACAATCCCAAAAGAGTTATAATTACATTCTCCAAAAGTATCGAGTCAAACCACCAAAACAAAAACAAACATCCTAACTGTTCAACTATTACAAGCCAAACTAACTATACTAGTATACGAGCCAAAAGTCCCCGCGTCGGCCCCTGCTAAGGAAAACAAAAGGAATGGGGTAAGCTATATGCTTAGTAAGTAAACAGGGGCGAAAGCGTAAATTCATGTAGCAACAATTACACAATAAGAGTAAAGCAAAAGCAGAAAAGAACAACATCATATAATAAGGATATGGGTGGCTCCAAAGCCAATTCATGTGCCATGCATGATCTCCTGCCGACACTCCGTCGACCGTAAATAATAGTCCGTAGAACTTCACTTGTACACCCACCGACACCTTATCACCCTCACTGGCCAGTCACCTCACAAACTTGCCCGGGCGAACGAAATCACAAACTTGAGCTTGAGTCACAAGCTCGGGTCACAAACTTGGTCACCTTCTCGGTGAATCGGATTCACAAAATTGGTTCATAACATGAACCTACAAACTTGGTGACCTCAGACTAAGTTGGACTGACTTCGACCAAGCCCTAACCGGCTCGAATAGTCCAACCAGGTCAAGAGTTCGCCCCAAACTCACAAACTTCACAAAATTATTCAAAATCACAAACTTTGCAAAATTCACAAACTTTATTCGAAAGTCGCCCCGAGCCACAAGCTCAAGGGTTTTGGTTCCAAAAGGTTCATATACATATGCCAAGTACAATTATACATTCAAATTAGGGTTTAGGTCGAGTGCGATAAAGTACACCCTCGCCTAAGTGCCCTTTTCACAAATCTCAAACACATAGCAAAGAAAACACACCAAACTGGCCTGAATACTTACCCAAAATACAAAAGTAGTACTAAAGCAAAATCGCTTCGCGCGTGTTCGCTAGTAGTGGGCCCCACCGGCACCGCCTAGCTCACCACTGTCTGAAATAGAAGATTGTGTCATAATATATCACAAACGGCCACTAACGTACTTAAAACAAGCAAAACGGCAAAATTGGCACGCGCCAGTGCGGAAACGGCAAACGGGACGGCCAGATCTGCCATCTCAAACCGTTTTGGTCAAAAGTTAGGCTAGGAGTGTCGGATCAAGGTGGGTGAGACACCGTTTCGAAACTAAAAGGAAGAGCTACAACTTTAATTTAGGTATCTCAACCCAGATCTCAATAGGTATAGGTCAAAAATGCACGAAACAGTGCCAGCTGTTTCATTGCGGTTTACCAAACAGGCCCTGTTTGCAAGGCCGTAACTCACGGCTCAGAAATCGAAATCAAGAAATTCCAGAGGCGTTAGAAAGCTGAAACATAAGGCTAAAACTTTGATGTTTTGGCCAAGATCTGAATCCACTCAGAATAGAACGAAAATCGAGTGCCAAAATACCCGTCAGAACTGTCCAGATACAAGGCAGTTCTGACGATCTATATTGTTTGGGTCATAACAGAAGCTACGGAGCTCGGATTCCAACGTACTTTATACCGTTTCGAAGCTGAGACCAAGATCTAAATTTCTTATGAAGGAGTCGACACCCAGATCGAATGGGATCAATACGGAAAAACCCACGGTCAGAAACTGAAATTCAAAACGTACACAAACGAACGTCTAAAACAGGCCTGATGGTTTTGTCCATAACTCAGGATACACTAATCCGTTTGACCTGAAATTTTACAAGTAGATTCAGGACCTAAGAGGATACAATGTTGAAGAAGGCCACTCAATCCAGTTTCGAGTGTAACTAGGTCAAAAATGCAAGATACTACACCAGCATCGCAAAAACAGATTCACAAAATGTATTCTAGCACAAACATCATAAAACAGGCTACCTAAGTCCAAATTCCGAGATTCCAAAGCCATATGAAAGCTAAGATTTAAGGCTACATTTCATCAGAAGACCATAACAACCAATTCAGAATCAATCCCAACCAAAACAACCAATTACAATCGCAGTTCTTACATTCGGCCAAAACCAGAACAGCAAGGGTAAATTCGACTTTTCTCACTCTACGCTACTCCGATTGACCTGAAATTTTACAGGAACCTATAAAATGTCATTACCTACAACTTTCATGTTCTAAACCAAGGCCAATTCGGCCTCTATCTATGACCAAAATTTTCGGACAGAATGAAGAACCAAGAACCCTAATTTTTCTAGATTTCTTCCAAAACAGAAATTACTTGAAATCTTCCACTTTTTCCACCCTGTAGAATCATTATATACCATTTCCAATCATCATAAACAACCACACCATCATAATCCAATTAAACCAGAAAAATCATCATAAAATAGAAAACTTCACCAAATCACTCCAAACCAAGATAAAAACCAGAAATTTCAGCACTTGAATCACCAATAAGCATAACATAAGCATCATTAGGTGTAGTAGGGTGTTTCAAGCCTCACTTACCAAGAAACAAGAGAGAGGAAGATGTTGGTCACCTTAGCTCTTCGAAAAAGCTTCACTAAACAACTTACTAACACTAATAGGAGAGGTTTTATGGAGTAAGTTCAAGATTAAACGGTTAAGTTGTTGATTTGGGCAAGATTAGAGCAAGGAATTGAGAGAGGTTTTTTCTTCTTTTGCTTGGAGAGAGAGTCGGCCAAGAGGGAGAAAAGAATGAGGAATTTTTGGTTATTTTTGGTGATTTATTTGGTCAAAATAGAAAAAGGTGAATAGTGGTCTTATGGTAAGATTAAATCTTATGGTGACACTTGTCACCTTTTATTAAATATCTACCTAACTTTTCTCTCTCATATCAATCCAAATTGCAACCTCTACTTATCTCTTAACACCCGGTAAATTTTACACAGTATCCGAAACTTAACCTAATCGGCCGAATTTTTCCGAACTTTTCGCACTAGTGGGTCCCACGTCCGATATACGTTCTTAATTTCTCAAAAACTAACTAATACTAGAAAAATCATCTAAAAACTCTAGTTACTCAATAAAAATTATCTGGGGAATTTTCTAATAAAGAAAATGTAGGAAAACGGGTTTTCAATCTTAACCGGAACTTAGGGTTTAAATCTTAATCCCTACTTAGGGTTTTCGAAATACTCCCAAAACCAAACGTTACCGCCCAATTAATGAATATATCAACGTAGAACGAACTGGGGCCTCACAATCTCCCCCACTTAGGACAATTTTGTCCTCGAAATTGCAATCAACGAGCTAAGGGTTGAAAAACTCGAAATAATCAAAAGATCAAAAGGTGTACATATATATACAAGTCACGCCAAAATGTACGCAATATAATGCACCATATACACCAAGAGACATTTCAAGTTAGACAAAGTCAAGTGCAGCAAGTACTATAGATGCAGGTATTAACATATCACAAGTAAATGACATGTAGGGACAATACAAGGGCAAATGAAAGAAACGCGACTTGTCGTCCCACACTCAGTGAAAACCACCCTCGTCCGGTTTCTTACTCCACTTCCCAAAGTGCCCGTTGATCTCTTGTACTCACTCTAGCCAGACAAAGCTTGTTCATGTTCCCCAAAATGCAAATCTCAAGTACTTAGCAGCGCCTCAACTCTGGAGTACTCAGGCACAAGAATCCGAAATAAGATAATTCACATCTCAAGCTGCAGTCCCAAGAGTAAACTATCTACAATCGAAATTCCTACCTGACGAACCTACCTATGGTCCTCAGATACCATGAGAAAGATTTAAGGCCTATAACATTTATGATCCATAACTTATGCTTGACCGAGCATCTAGTCCTTCATACTTATTCACCACTTCATCCAGGCTCACCCCGCGCAGAGACCACGCGAAGCAGCTATAGGTTTTATCCCTCAATTGCTTAACTTTCAAATAAAATCAAATCCCACAGTCCGGCATCCTTAACTTTCAGCCTAGGATACACTACAGAGATCTGAAGCCTAGGCTCTGATACCAACTGTGACGACCCCACTTCTCCCAAGGGCGAACCCAAGGGTATCGGCGGGCCGCCTGCCTAGCTCGCGCCAGGACTCAAAACTTAAAGTTCGAAAGAGCTCTAAATACAATATATACAATCCCAAAAGAGTTATAATTACATTCTCCAAAAGTATCGAGTCAAACCACCAAAACAAAAACAAACATCCTAACTGTTCAACTATTACAAGCCAAACTAACTATACTAGTATACGAGCCAAAAGTCCCCGCGTCGGCCCCTGCTAAGGAAAACAAAAGGAATGGGGTAAGCTATATGCTTAGTAAGTAAACAGGGGCGAAAGCGTAAATTCATGTAGCAACAATTACACAATAAGAGTAAAGCAAAAGCAGAAAAGAACAACATCATATAATAAGGATATGGGTGGCTCCAAAGCCAATTCATGTGCCATGCATGATCTCCTGCCGACACTCCGTCGACCGTAAATAATAGTCCGTAGAACTTCACTTGTACACCCACCGACACCTTATCACCCTCACTGGCCAGTCACCTCACAAACTTGCCCGGGCGAACGAAATCACAAACTTGAGCTTGAGTCACAAGCTCGGGTCACAAACTTGGTCACCTTCTCGGTGAATCGGATTCACAAAATTGGTTCATAACATGAACCTACAAACTTGGTGACCTCAGACTAAGTTGGACTGACTTCGACCAAGCCCTAACCGGCTCGAATAGTCCAACCAGGTCAAGAGTTCGCCCCAAACTCACAAACTTCACAAAATTATTCAAAATCACAAACTTTGCAAAATTCACAAACTTTATTCGAAAGTCGCCCCGAGCCACAAGCTCAAGGGTTTTGGTTCCAAAAGGTTCATATACATATGCCAAGTACAATTATACATTCAAATTAGGGTTTAGGTCGAGTGCGATAAAGTACACCCTCGCCTAAGTGCCCTTTTCACAAATCTCAAACACATAGCAAAGAAAACACACCAAACTGGCCTGAATACTTACCCAAAATACAAAAGTAGTACTAAAGCAAAATCGCTTCGCGCGTGTTCGCTAGTAGTGGGCCCCACCGGCACCGCCTAGCTCACCACTGTCTGAAATAGAAGATTGTGTCATAATATATCACAAACGGCCACTAACGTACTTAAAACAAGCAAAACGGCAAAATTGGCACGCGCCAGTGCGGAAACGGCAAACGGGACGGCCAGATCTGCCATCTCAAACCGTTTTGGTCAAAAGTTAGGCTAGGAGTGTCGGATCAAGGTGGGTGAGACACCGTTTCGAAACTAAAAGGAAGAGCTACAACTTTAATTTAGGTATCTCAACCCAGATCTCAATAGGTATAGGTCAAAAATGCACGAAACAGTGCCAGCTGTTTCATTGCGGTTTACCAAACAGGCCCTGTTTGCAAGGCCGTAACTCACGGCTCAGAAATCGAAATCAAGAAATTCCAGAGGCGTTAGAAAGCTGAAACATAAGGCTAAAACTTTGATGTTTTGGCCAAGATCTGAATCCACTCAGAATAGAACGAAAATCGAGTGCCAAAATACCCGTCAGAACTGTCCAGATACAAGGCAGTTCTGACGATCTATATTGTTTGGGTCATAACAGAAGCTACGGAGCTCGGATTCCAACGTACTTTATACCGTTTCGAAGCTGAGACCAAGATCTAAATTTCTTATGAAGGAGTCGACACCCAGATCGAATGGGATCAATACGGAAAAACCCACGGTCAGAAACTGAAATTCAAAACGTACACAAACGAACGTCTAAAACAGGCCTGATGGTTTTGTCCATAACTCAGGATACACTAATCCGTTTGACCTGAAATTTTACAAGTAGATTCAGGACCTAAGAGGATACAATGTTGAAGAAGGCCACTCAATCCAGTTTCGAGTGTAACTAGGTCAAAAATGCAAGATACTACACCAGCATCGCAAAAACAGATTCACAAAATGTATTCTAGCACAAACATCATAAAACAGGCTACCTAAGTCCAAATTCCGAGATTCCAAAGCCATATGAAAGCTAAGATTTAAGGCTACATTTCATCAGAAGACCATAACAACCAATTCAGAATCAATCCCAACCAAAACAACCAATTACAATCGCAGTTCTTACATTCGGCCAAAACCAGAACAGCAAGGGTAAATTCGACTTTTCTCACTCTACGCTACTCCGATTGACCTGAAATTTTACAGGAACCTATAAAATGTCATTACCTACAACTTTCATGTTCTAAACCAAGGCCAATTCGGCCTCTATCTATGACCAAAATTTTCGGACAGAATGAAGAACCAAGAACCCTAATTTTTCTAGATTTCTTCCAAAACAGAAATTACTTGAAATCTTCCACTTTTTCCACCCTGTAGAATCATTATATACCATTTCCAATCATCATAAACAACCACACCATCATAATCCAATTAAACCAGAAAAATCATCATAAAATAGAAAACTTCACCAAATCACTCCAAACCAAGATAAAAACCAGAAATTTCAGCACTTGAATCACCAATAAGCATAACATAAGCATCATTAGGTGTAGTAGGGTGTTTCAAGCCTCACTTACCAAGAAACAAGAGAGAGGAAGATGTTGGTCACCTTAGCTCTTCGAAAAAGCTTCACTAAACAACTTACTAACACTAATAGGAGAGGTTTTATGGAGTAAGTTCAAGATTAAACGGTTAAGTTGTTGATTTGGGCAAGATTAGAGCAAGGAATTGAGAGAGGTTTTTTCTTCTTTTGCTTGGAGAGAGAGTCGGCCAAGAGGGAGAAAAGAATGAGGAATTTTTGGTTATTTTTGGTGATTTATTTGGTCAAAATAGAAAAAGGTGAATAGTGGTCTTATGGTAAGATTAAATCTTATGGTGACACTTGTCACCTTTTATTAAATATCTACCTAACTTTTCTCTCTCATATCAATCCAAATTGCAACCTCTACTTATCTCTTAACACCCGGTAAATTTTACACAGTATCCGAAACTTAACCTAATCGGCCGAATTTTTCCGAACTTTTCGCACTAGTGGGTCCCACGTCCGATATACGTTCTTAATTTCTCAAAAACTAACTAATACTAGAAAAATCATCTAAAAACTCTAGTTACTCAATAAAAATTATCTGGGGAATTTTCTAATAAAGAAAATGTAGGAAAACGGGTTTTCAATCTTAACCGGAACTTAGGGTTTAAATCTTAATCCCTACTTAGGGTTTTCGAAATACTCCCAAAACCAAACGTTACCGCCCAATTAATGAATATATCAACGTAGAACGAACTGGGGCCTCACAATCTCCCCCACTTAGGACAATTTTGTCCTCGAAATTGCAATCAACGAGCTAAGGGTTGAAAAACTCGAAATAATCAAAAGATCAAAAGGTGTACATATATATACAAGTCACGCCAAAATGTACGCAATATAATGCACCATATACACCAAGAGACATTTCAAGTTAGACAAAGTCAAGTGCAGCAAGTACTATAGATGCAGGTATTAACATATCACAAGTAAATGACATGTAGGGACAATACAAGGGCAAATGAAAGAAACGCGACTTGTCGTCCCACACTCAGTGAAAACCACCCTCGTCCGGTTTCTTACTCCACTTCCCAAAGTGCCCGTTGATCTCTTGTACTCACTCTAGCCAGACAAAGCTTGTTCATGTTCCCCAAAATGCAAATCTCAAGTACTTAGCAGCGCCTCAACTCTGGAGTACTCAGGCACAAGAATCCGAAATAAGATAATTCACATCTCAAGCTGCAGTCCCAAGAGTAAACTATCTACAATCGAAATTCCTACCTGACGAACCTACCTATGGTCCTCAGATACCATGAGAAAGATTTAAGGCCTATAACATTTATGATCCATAACTTATGCTTGACCGAGCATCTAGTCCTTCATACTTATTCACCACTTCATCCAGGCTCACCCCGCGCAGAGACCACGCGAAGCAGCTATAGGTTTTATCCCTCAATTGCTTAACTTTCAAATAAAATCAAATCCCACAGTCCGGCATCCTTAACTTTCAGCCTAGGATACACTACAGAGATCTGAAGCCTAGGCTCTGATACCAACTGTGACGACCCCACTTCTCCCAAGGGCGAACCCAAGGGTATCGGCGGGCCGCCTGCCTAGCTCGCGCCAGGACTCAAAACTTAAAGTTCGAAAGAGCTCTAAATACAATATATACAATCCCAAAAGAGTTATAATTACATTCTCCAAAAGTATCGAGTCAAACCACCAAAACAAAAACAAACATCCTAACTGTTCAACTATTACAAGCCAAACTAACTATACTAGTATACGAGCCAAAAGTCCCCGCGTCGGCCCCTGCTAAGGAAAACAAAAGGAATGGGGTAAGCTATATGCTTAGTAAGTAAACAGGGGCGAAAGCGTAAATTCATGTAGCAACAATTACACAATAAGAGTAAAGCAAAAGCAGAAAAGAACAACATCATATAATAAGGATATGGGTGGCTCCAAAGCCAATTCATGTGCCATGCATGATCTCCTGCCGACACTCCGTCGACCGTAAATAATAGTCCGTAGAACTTCACTTGTACACCCACCGACACCTTATCACCCTCACTGGCCAGTCACCTCACAAACTTGCCCGGGCGAACGAAATCACAAACTTGAGCTTGAGTCACAAGCTCGGGTCACAAACTTGGTCACCTTCTCGGTGAATCGGATTCACAAAATTGGTTCATAACATGAACCTACAAACTTGGTGACCTCAGACTAAGTTGGACTGACTTCGACCAAGCCCTAACCGGCTCGAATAGTCCAACCAGGTCAAGAGTTCGCCCCAAACTCACAAACTTCACAAAATTATTCAAAATCACAAACTTTGCAAAATTCACAAACTTTATTCGAAAGTCGCCCCGAGCCACAAGCTCAAGGGTTTTGGTTCCAAAAGGTTCATATACATATGCCAAGTACAATTATACATTCAAATTAGGGTTTAGGTCGAGTGCGATAAAGTACACCCTCGCCTAAGTGCCCTTTTCACAAATCTCAAACACATAGCAAAGAAAACACACCAAACTGGCCTGAATACTTACCCAAAATACAAAAGTAGTACTAAAGCAAAATCGCTTCGCGCGTGTTCGCTAGTAGTGGGCCCCACCGGCACCGCCTAGCTCACCACTGTCTGAAATAGAAGATTGTGTCATAATATATCACAAACGGCCACTAACGTACTTAAAACAAGCAAAACGGCAAAATTGGCACGCGCCAGTGCGGAAACGGCAAACGGGACGGCCAGATCTGCCATCTCAAACCGTTTTGGTCAAAAGTTAGGCTAGGAGTGTCGGATCAAGGTGGGTGAGACACCGTTTCGAAACTAAAAGGAAGAGCTACAACTTTAATTTAGGTATCTCAACCCAGATCTCAATAGGTATAGGTCAAAAATGCACGAAACAGTGCCAGCTGTTTCATTGCGGTTTACCAAACAGGCCCTGTTTGCAAGGCCGTAACTCACGGCTCAGAAATCGAAATCAAGAAATTCCAGAGGCGTTAGAAAGCTGAAACATAAGGCTAAAACTTTGATGTTTTGGCCAAGATCTGAATCCACTCAGAATAGAACGAAAATCGAGTGCCAAAATACCCGTCAGAACTGTCCAGATACAAGGCAGTTCTGACGATCTATATTGTTTGGGTCATAACAGAAGCTACGGAGCTCGGATTCCAACGTACTTTATACCGTTTCGAAGCTGAGACCAAGATCTAAATTTCTTATGAAGGAGTCGACACCCAGATCGAATGGGATCAATACGGAAAAACCCACGGTCAGAAACTGAAATTCAAAACGTACACAAACGAACGTCTAAAACAGGCCTGATGGTTTTGTCCATAACTCAGGATACACTAATCCGTTTGACCTGAAATTTTACAAGTAGATTCAGGACCTAAGAGGATACAATGTTGAAGAAGGCCACTCAATCCAGTTTCGAGTGTAACTAGGTCAAAAATGCAAGATAGTACACCAGCATCGCAAAAACAGATTCACAAAATGTATTCTAGCACAAACATCATAAAACAGGCTACCTAAGTCCAAATTCCGAGATTCCAAAGCCATATGAAAGCTAAGATTTAAGGCTACATTTCATCAGAAGACCATAACAACCAATTCAGAATCAATCCCAACCAAAACAACCAATTACAATCGCAGTTCTTACATTCGGCCAAAACCAGAACAGCAAGGGTAAATTCGACTTTTCTCACTCTACGCTACTCCGATTGACCTGAAATTTTACAGGCACCTATAAATTGTCATTACCTACAACTTTCATGTTTTAAGCCAAGGCCAATTCAGCCTCTATCTATGACCAAAAGTTTCGGACAGAATGAAGAACCAAGAACCCTAATTTTTCCAGATTTCTTCCAAAACAGAAATTACTTGAAATCTTCCACTTTTTCCACCCTCTAGAATCATTATATACCATTTCCAATCATCATAAACAACCACACCATCATAATCCAATTAAACCAGAAAAATCATCATAAAATAGAAAACTTCACCAAATCACTCCAAACCAAGATAAAAACCAGAAATTTCAGCACTTGAATCACCAATAAGCATAACATAAGCATCATTAGGTGTAGTAGGGTGTTTCAAGCCTCACTTACCAAGAAACAAGAGAGAGGAAGATGTTGGTCACCTTAGCTCTTCGAAAAAGCTTCACTAAACAACTTACTAACACTAATAGGAGAGGTTTTATGGAGTAAGTTCAAGATTAAACGGTTAAGTTGTTGATTTGGGCAAGATTAGAGCAAGGAATTGAGAGAGGTTTTTTCTTCTTTTGCTTGGAGAGAGAGTCGGCCAAGAGGGAGAAAAGAATGAGGAATTTTTGGTTATTTTTGGTGATTTATTTGGTCAAAATAGAAAAAGGTGAATAGTGGTCTTATGGTAAGATTAAATCTTATGGTGACACTTGTCACCTTTTATTAAATATCTACCTAACTTTTCTCTCTCATATCAATCCAAATTGCAACCTCTACTTATCTCTTAACACCCGGTAAATTTTACACAGTATCCGAAACTTAACCTAATCGGCCGAATTTTTCCGAACTTTTCGCACTAGTGGGTCCCACGTCCGATATACGTTCTTAATTTCTCAAAAACTAACTAATACTAGAAAAATCATCTAAAAACTCTAGTTACTCAATAAAAATTATCTGGGGAATTTTCTAATAAAGAAAATGTAGGAAAACGGGTTTTCAATCTTAACCGGAACTTAGGGTTTAAATCTTAATCCCTACTTAGGGTTTTCGAAATACTCCCAAAACCAAACGTTACCGCCCAATTAATGAATATATCAACGTAGAACGAACTGGGGCCTCACATCAAACAACTAACAATTGCTTATGAAATGTTTTTTGGACCTTGGTTTCACAAATGACCCAAAAATTGGCTGATTTCATGATACAAAGTATTTGAAAAGGAAAGAGAAGCTTGAGTTGGCAGATTTGTTTTGAAAATTTCACAAATTTCAGTCGTTTTGTTAGCTGCCTTCCCAAGTGAGTTTTTGCTTGAAATTTGGTAGAGATATAGTTCATATATGGAAGATTTAATGTACAAATTTGGTGTATTTTTAATGCCCATTCGATGGCCAAATAATACTTCAAAAATAGCCTTTCAAATCTGGAAAATGACTGAACAGTTTATAAAATGCGACTAACTTTGAGCTGCTATATCTCAATGTTCAAAACTCTGATTTTAGTTCTGTTTGTTGTGTTTTAAACCTTGGTTGGAATTCTAATTGAGTTACAAATTTCAAAGGCTAGTTCACTTTCTGTGAATTTTTCCGAATTTTCAAAGTTTGCCGAAAACTAGGACTGAAACTGTCTTGTAGTGCGAATCAGCCACTTTAAGCTGAAACTTGAATGTCTTCCATTTTGAATCTTGGAAAAGTGTCTTCTAATAACTTTTAGTACTTTGAAACAAGATGCCAACGGTATAAAATTTTCCAATTTTGGACCTAAGGAGTGCAAGATATGATTTTTCAAAAATTGCTCCTTAAAACTGAAATTTTCGAACTTGATGAGAAATGAGTTTTTGGAAACTTTTCTCTACTCTTTGATAATGATTGATCGTTTTAAACTCGATTTCATGAAGGAAATCAGTTTTTCTTATGTTAATAAATCCTCACCTTTGAACCTTTGTTTTGAGTGGTTAAGGTTCGTGTTTAAGATATCAACTAGTCAAATTAAGTGTGTCTTCTTTCTTGATTAATACGTGATTGCAAGTGAGAAATATTTATTAATTGTCTAGGTGCTCAAGGAGATTTCGAAGGGAATCTCGGTGCGGACACCTAAAGCTTTGTTTGCTTACTTATTTTGAATATGTGAGTATCAAGTACATGACTTGTTGTGTTTACTTGATTTATCTGCTTATATACGTGAATATCACTTGGTGAGATGAGTGTGTATTTTATCGCACTCGCTCTCCTTTACTTACATTAAACTTGATTTTCAAAATTGATTGGAGTGAATCTCGTCGGCAAAATATACTTGTTTACGTGTGCATGTCGTGTTGTCGTGCGTGTCGTGTTGTCGAGTGGAGTGAACCTCTTCGACTTATGGGGACGTCCAATTCTCTTGACCACTCTTGCAACTCGAGCTGGCATGGGTTTGGTCGAGAAACTTGATAAACCAAGAGAATAACAAAACAAACTTGATCTTTTGAAGTCTTGTTGGGCATACTCGTCGAGTATCGCCTTTTTCGTGCGTGTTTGGTTACGGATCTGAGAGGGTGGAATGTTGGCTGGAGGTAGTAAGTGGAGTTTCTACGGACTTCAAAACCTACCCGGTTGACGGAGTGTCAACTTGTGGAGGTAGTGGATCGAGTATTGGCAAAGCATGTGGAAATTAGCTCCTGAGAGCTCTTGTATCCTACTCAAGTGTGTTTAAATTGTTAATTATGAATTACTTGACTTTATCACTTTATTTATGGCATAAATATTATTGATACTTGAACTACGTGCTTGCATGACTTTCTTGGCCTCATTGAGTATTGGCTCATCCCATTAGTTTGTTTTCCTTAATAGGAACCGGAATGGAAGAAGTTAAGGAAATGCCAACTTGAGGCACTTTTCTATTAGTGTTTTGATTGTAATCGATTAGACACTTTTGGATGTTGTATATTTTGGGGAAAGTGATTCTAAGTTTGAATTGTGATGTAAGATTGAATATTTAGGTATGGAAATGACTTCGTATCTTTACTCTGACTTTCATTGTTAGTATTAGACTTTAAGTTTGAATTGGAATTGTCTCGAGTCCTAGCGAGAGTTGAGCAGGCATCCCGCGGATACCCTTGGGTTCGCCCTTAGGAGAAGTGGGGACATCACATATTCGGCTTCTAAGTACTCAGGCTAGAGACTAAGCCCTTTCTAGGAGGATGACCAAGAGGTTTCGCGTAAACCTCTTGGCCATATAACATAACATAAGTCAATCGACAAGGCTCTATACCGACTCCCATGACTAACATAACATAACATACTAGGATTATAGTCCCTACTATTTATTTCATGACTGTTTAGAGTTTTTCATAACATAAAATCATTTCACTTGTCACATGCATATTTTTTTCATTTCATGAAATTATGCCACTTGTTTCGTAATTTCATAGGATGGCAAAACATTTTAAATAGGCATACATGATCCATTTCTTCATATATCAAAATAAAGCCTTTACTTGAAAAAAATTCACATTTAATATTTTGAAAATACAGAGAGGTAAACACCACCTATCTCAATCTGCTCGATTGAAGAGATTCTTAACGTATCCGTGAATTCGCTCCAAACTTATAACCATTGACATATACATCCTAATTAGTTCATATGTCTTGTTTTTAAAGTGCTTATTTCTATGTTAAATAACCCGAAAAGAAACATGTTTGGACATTCTCTAAAATGTACTTATATAGTTTCCTAAAATAAAAGATTTTTTGCTTTGAAAAGTTGGCTAATTTAGATAGTTTCGCTTTTTAGAGGGTGTCCCCATTTTAGAAAGTTTCTTAATTTGATTGTTCTTAAAGTAAATGTTATTCATTTATTTATCTACTTATTAATTTAATTAATTATTTAACTTATTTATATATTTATTTATGTTTGTAGAAATGGCTTGCATTGGATTGGGTCGAACTTGAATTTGGAGTTTGATCTAGAGTTAAGCCCACCAAAGAATAAGCCTTATTTATTTTTATATTGGATCAACAATTTTTATTTGTGTTATTAAAAGAGTCCTTGGATTCATTTAGGTTAAAAGGAACCTTTATAATAAGGTTGACTTTATTAAAAGACACACTGGATTTGATCAAATTATACTTATTATAATTGTGTCATTTTTAAAACAACTTGTTTTCAGTTTAAGCAGAAAGATTATTTAATTTGAAACTGGTCCAACTCCAAAACTTTTGAGCCACAAAGGAATTTTTGTTTCCGAAATACTTTAGTTATCCAATCATAATTAACCTAAACTTCAGTGGCTATTTTGTAATTTATAAGATTTCGGCCTTGTACTTTCTAATTGAATTATTATTGATTCACTGATTAAATACATCGAAAAGAATTTCAGACTTTAAAGTATAATATAAGTATTTTTTCATGCCTCGGTTAGGGACAAAAGAGCTATACTCACGATCCACAGAATTAAGGATAGAACTAGTTCATGGGTCGAAGATGAAAAGCAAATTGCAGCTACGGCCATAAGTTTTTTCAAAGATCTGCTAATAGTCAAGAATGTAGAAATCCTAAGGAGCTAATCTAGCACATCCCCATCCTTGTGTCCGCGGAACAAAATAGGCAGTTGTTAGGGGTGGTTACTCTAGAAGAAGTGAAACGAGTTGTGTTTGAAGTCGACGGCAATAGTGCCCCGAGTTTGGATGGCTTTTTCAAAATTTTCTTTACTCATTGTTGGAACATTGTCGCGGAAGATATTTTGCAAGCAACTAGGGATTTTATGGCTGGATCCCAAAGGGTATTTCCAGCACCCTTATGGCTTTGCTCCCAAAGAAAGCAAATCCATCATCATTTGCGGACTTTCGGCCAATTAGCTTGTGCACATTTGTCAACAAAATCTTTACAAAGGTGCTAGCTTACAGATTGCCAGAATTTTTGTCGAACTTGTCTCACAAGAGCTGTCCGCTTTCATCCCAAGGCGGGACATATTTGAAAATGTGCTTCTTGCACAAGAGCTTGTGGGGTCCATCAACAAGAGAGCGTGGGGGGCATAATTGCATATTCAAATTAGAAATGATGAAGGCGTTTGATAGGATTTCGTGGTTGTTTCTAGAATTGTTGCTAGGGAAGTTTGGTTTCACCCTAGTTTTATTAGGCTCATCACCAATAACCTCTCCTAGAGTTGGTTCTCTGTTCTGGTGAATGATAGATCAAGGGATTTTTTCTAGGCATCTTGGGGGCTCAAACAAGGGGATCCCCTATTTTCTATTTTGTTTATCCTTCTTTTCGAAGCTTTTAGCAGAGGTTGAAATAGGCTGGTGCTGGAGGGCAACGTAGTTCCTTTCACTTTGCTGCAGGGCTATTTACATGTTACACATCTCTCCTTTGCTGACGACGTGGTCATTTTCACAAGGGGTGATCGGCATTCCATCAAGAACTTGATGACATTCTTGGACTCTTTTCAGAATGGCTCAGGGCAAAAAAATGAACAAGCAGAAAAGTTCTTTTATAACCCTTAAGCGATGCGGTGCCGTTCATATCCGTACCATACAACATATCACTGGTTTCAGACATGGCTCATTTCCATTGATGTATCTGGATTGCAACCTCTATAATGGGTATCAAAAGAGGGAATATTTGCAGTATCTAGTTGAAAAGTTTGTTGTAAAAGTTGCGGGATGGAAGAAGAAGCTCTTCTCGCAAGGTGGACGCTTAATCCTAATTCCGCATATTCTCTCTTCTATTCCTTTGCATGTGTTGGCAGCGATGGATCCCCCAAAGGCTGTGCTTAAGCAGTTCGACAAAATCATAGCGGATTTCTTCTGGGGAGAATCAGAGGTAGGACCTAGGCGCTGGAGGGACCTATGTTATCCTATAGTTGAGAATGGGCTAGGCTTGCGGAGTTTTAGTGAGTGCAAATGGCATTTAGCTACAAGCTATGGTGGAGGTCTCGGAACTCAAATTCCTTGTGGGCTAGCTTTATGCAGTCCAAGTATGGCTTTGCCCATGCAAGACGTATCTCTTCTAAAGTTTGGAGGCGGATGCTCTCTGCACAAGATATAGTGGATCGCTTCTCAGAAGATCTGGATTTTCAAGAGAGAAAGCGGGTCTGGACTCTTACATCCTCAGGGAACTTTTCTATCTCCTCTACATATGAAGCAACGTGGGGTACGTGAGCGAGTCTAGGGTCCATAAAATTAATTTGGAATCGCGGACTCCCTTGCAAGATCTCCATCTTCATGTGAAAAATGTTGAACAGGTATCTGCCATTTTTTGAAGCATTGCGAAAGTTTGGTTTCCAGCTTCCTTTGAAATGCCTTTTCTGTCAAAATAGGAAACACAAGACCATGTGTTATCATATTGTCGATTCGCAGTGGTCGTTTGGGAGTTTTTTTTCCTGCAGTCTTTAGGCCCTTGCAAATTTATGAACTAGTATTTTGCTACGGTTGCAACATTGGTGGTCCTATGCTTCGTTTAACTCGGCCAAGGGGGTGTTGATCTTAATTTTACCGTCTATCATTTGTTGGGAGATTTCGAAGGCTAGGAATATTTTATTCTATAATAGTGGTTTGTCGGCAGATTCAACTGTCGGTCTTGTCCATTTTGCAAGCATTTCCCTTTGTCCAAGCTATGAGTGAGGATTCAATGCTATTTAATTTAGGGTTGGTGTCCTGTTTATCCAAGCCTAACCCTAAAGTTCCAATCTCGATTCTATGGAGATATTCGGCTACCGACTATGTAAAGCTAAATGTGAATGGATTGTTCTTAGGCAACCTTGATTATTTAGATGGGGGTGGTGTAGTTTGAGACTTTTTTGGAAATGTCTTGTTTGGATTCACAATATTTTTTGGGATTAGGTCAAATATGGAGGCAGAGTCCTTGGCCCTCCTTGAAGGGGTACAGCTTTGTTCGGAGTGCGGTTTGAACCATGTGGAAGTTGAAACAGATTCAAAGACCCTGGCGCTGATGTTGCTAGGTAAAACTCAAGTTCCTTGGAAGTTATGGCGGTCCATTTCTTGCATCAAAGACATAGCCCTTGGCAAGCATTTTGTCTTCACCCACACTTTTCGGGTGGTGAATGTAGTGGCTAATGCTCTAGCAACTCTTGCAAGCTCTTCAAAGTGCTACTCAATCTTTTCTGCGACTCAAATCCATAGGGATATCATAGGCTTAGCAAACCTGATATGAACCCCGCCAACCTTGTGATGACACCCATAACAAATCAAGCCCAAGGATCTAGATTTGATATCAAAGTTTGACAGGAATAACGAAAACACAGCGGAAGACCTCAACCCGTTGTTTACGTGGACAAAAAACCTTGGTATAGGTAGTAGACGCCACAATCAAGTGCGGTCCTTGATTGATAAGTCGAATTGAACTCTTAGATCTTCACTCTAAGATATTCAAAGTAGCCTCAAGAAGCCAAGAGAATTGTTCTCAAATTTTTATTGATAGTAATCTGGTTTTTTTTTTTTAACAAGAGAACGCAAGCCTTCTTATAGGCAACTACTAATAAGAAATCTAACCCGACTTGGAAACCAGAACTAGGCTTAACCCTTTGGCCAACTAATAACAAATCTGACCATGATTGTTTAATCAAGCTAATGGAACTAACTACTTAACCATTTAACTGCGAATCATAGTCCATCTCGACAAGAGATCATGGACATGATTTTTATTGCATAACAACTACCAAACACATGAAAAATCTCAAGTAAACTAATGGGCGTAAAGCTGGTCCGAGCTGCTCCATTTGCTTAGCAAACTCTAGGGATCCGACGCATCATCAACCTTGATCAAATTAACCAGCTCTACATCGCCCAAGCTTTCAATCACCTTAGGAACACCAACTTTCTCTTGAACAGCTTTAATTAACACTTCCAATTCTTCATTCAAAGTTTTAGCTCATGCACGTGTGATCGGACCCAATGGAACCTTCACTTGCTCAACTTGCAATGTTGGACCATCGGCCGCATCATTCCCCTCCTCTTGCAAGCGATTTGTCCCCAAAGCGATCTCATCTTCTGCAAAATAAGGACTTAAATCAGCAATGTTAAAGGTGGCACTCATACCATACTCACCAGGTAACTCGAGCTTGTAGGCATTATCATTAATCCGCTCAAGAAATCGAAAAGGTCCATCTCCTCGTGGGCTTAGCTTACTTTGACGTTGATCAGGGAATCTCTTTTTGTGCAAGTGTAACCAAACCCAATTGCCAGGTTCAAACACTGTGCGACGCCTTTCTTTATTAGTGTAATGGAGATATTGAGTTGTTTGAGTTTCAATGTTTGCTCTTACCTTTTCATGCAAAGCCTTTATGACCGCAGCCTTTGTAGCACCATCCAAGTTAGCAAGCTTAGACAAAGGCAAACCAGTTAAAACTAAAGGGGTCAAGGGATTAAAATCGTAAACAACTTCAAATAGTGAAAATAGAGTAGCACTATGAACAGTATGGTTGTAAGCAAATTCAACATATGGTAAACATTCTTTCCAAGACTTTAAGTTCTTTTTAATGATGACTCTCAAGAGAGTGGATAAAGTGTGGTTAACAACCTTAGTTTGGCTATCAGTTTGGGGTGAATTGATGTAGAAAACAACAATTTAGTACCCAATTTTCCCTATAACGTTATCCAGAAATAACTAAGGAATTTTACATCTCTACCCGATACTATAGTTCTAAGAACCCTATGTAAACGAACTATTTTGCAAAAGAATAAATCAGCAACATGAGTAGTATCGTTCGTTTTATGGCAAGGAATAAAATGAGCCATTTTCGAGAAACGATCAACCATAACAAAGACACTATCATGACCCTTTTTAGACCTGGGTAAGCCTAGAACAAAGTCCATAGAAATATCAACCCAAGGTAAGTGAGGAATAGGTAAAAGGTATACAAACCAAAAGGTTGAAGTTTGGACTTAGCTCAATGGCTTATGGTGCATCGCGAGACAATTCTTTCAACATCCCTTTTCATTTTTGGCTAGAAGAAATCTCCTGCCAAATAGATAATGTTTTGGTGACACCGAAATGTCCCATTAAACCTCCTCCACAAGTCTCTTGAGTTAGTAACTCTCGAATTAAACAACTTGGAATACATAATTTGTCAAGGTAGGACAAAAATTCATTATGAATGAAAAACTTACCTTGACCAACATGTGTACATGACTTGTAGATGCTAACAAAGTCATGGCCAGTCTCATATAACTCTTTAAGTAGGTCAAACCCAAGTAATTTTGCATCAAGTAAAGCAAGTAAGGAATACCATTGAGATAGAGCATCAACAACGACGTTTACTTTCCCCGACTTATACTTGATCACGTATGGAAATGTCTCTATAAAGGTGATCCACCTTGTATGTCGCTTACTCAATTTGTGTTGAGCTCTCAGATGCTTAAGCGACTCATGGTCAGTGTGAATGACGAATTCTTTAGACTGCAAATAGTGTTACCAGATCTCCAAGGCGCGCACCAATGCACGCAACCCTTTGTCATATGTTGAGTAATTCAGGGTAGCACCATTTAATTTCTCACTAAAATAAGCGATTGGCCTTCCTTCTTGAGTTAGAACGACCCTAATCCCTATAGCTGAAGCATCATACTCAATTTTAAGGTTTTACCAAAGTTAGGCAAAGAAAGTACAGGTGCATGTGTGAGCTTGTGTTTAAGAAGTTAGAACGCCTTATCTTAAGCCTCGCCCAATTGGAATTTCTCATCCTTTTTGATAATGGCCGTTAAAGGTGCAGTGATAGAGCTGAAATCCTGAACAAATTTCCGATAAAAACTCGCCAATCCATGGAAGCTCCTTACCTCCCCAATATTCTTAGGCAACGGTCACTCATTTATAGTCTTGATTTTGCTTTCATCTACTCGAATTCCCTATTCACTAACAACATATCCAAGGAAAACAAGTTCTCTTGTGCAAAACACACACATTTTAAGATTAGCATATAAGCGATCTTTTCTCAAGACATCAAGGACAACACGCAAATGTTCAAGATGTTCATTTAAACTCTTACTATAAATGAAGATGTCATCAAAATGAAGGACTACAAATTTTCCTAAGAATGGTCTAAGTACATGATTCATTAAATACATGAAAGTACTAGGAGCATCAGTCAAACTGAAAGGCATAACTAACCACTCATATAGACCATACTTAGTTTTAAATGCGATTTTCCATTCATCACTCTCTTTCATTCAAATTTGATGATAGCCACTTTTAAGATCAATTTTTGTGAAAATAATAGCACCATGTGTGACACCTCCATCTTTCCCTAGGACGAGCCTTAGGGTATCAGCGGTGCGTCTGCCCAACTCTCGTTAGCACTCACGCACTCATTCTAACTTAATAGAGATTCACAAGTCAACCATAGACTTAGAAGTAAAGGACTACTTCGAATATACAAGTCAAATTCTTCTAAAGCTACCATTTACTATTACAATTCACAATTCCAAATATAACAAAATTTGCACTTCAATTGTCTCAAATGTCATACAAGAGGTTTATGGCTTCAACCAAAAATCGCTAGTCTAGAGTTTCCCAACTTCCACTTCCAAAATCTGTTAAGGAATAACAACTTAGGGTGAGCCAACACTTAGTGAGATCAAGAAAATCAAGCAAGTAAGCAAGTAGCACGAACAAAATCAAATAGCACACTTAAAAGCGACTTAACATGAATTTTATATAAGTGAGCGAGTAAGAAGTAAAACACAAGTAGAAAGGATACAGGAGCTCTCAGGACCTATTCTCACGTCACGGCCGGTTCAAGCCATATTTGGTTGACCTTTCGTCAACTCAAGTAGCAACATGTCCGTAAAGCTCCACTTACTTCCTCCATCCACCATATCACGTTCTTGAATCTGGAACCCAACAAGCACTAGGTGAAAATACTATTCGAACATGCCAAGCAAGATCTCAAAAGATCAAACTATAAAATTTCCCATGGTTCACCAAGCTTCTCGACCAATCCCTTGCCTACTCGAGTTATGAGATTAGCCAATGGGTTGGGTGTCTCCACAAATATAATTGATCGATGAGACAACGCTCTAATCGATTTAGAATCGATCATAGCACTGAGTCGGTATGAGAGGTACCTCCCACCCGAACAAGATGTGATACATGCTGCCACTCAATGCTCATGAGATAAAAGCATATTTGAGTACAAGTGCAAGTCATACAAATTCATATAACAAGTAGCGAGTATTCAAGAGGGAGAGGACGAGCACGATAAAGTATACCCTCGTCTTGACAAGTTTACAAATCACAAGAATCACATAGCACTTGTACAAGTATCATTTCAATCAAAGTAACATGAAACATGCACTTGACACTCACCAAAGTCAAGAGCAAAGCGAGAGCAAAAGCAAGAGGTCAAATGAGCTCCTCAGTGTCCACGTGATCAACTAAGACATGCACAATCACGATTACATAGGTATTCGACTAAGGCTAATTTTAAAAAATCCCTTTGCTACCCACATTCAAGAGCCTCAACCTCAAGTCAAATTAAAAGAGAAACTTTCTTAATTAATCACTTAAATAATACTCAAGGAGGACTCAAAAATTCCATTTTCGAGTAAAGTCGTGACAAGGACTTTCGATTTCAAAAGAGAAGTACAATACTTAATTTTTTTGACACAAAAATTGAGGAAGGAAAAAAAATATTTTCATATCCTAAAAACTTCTAATCCTTTTCACAAATTTTAGAATATAAATGAGCGTTCATGTTTTCTAAATTTATGAAGTCAAAATCCATTAAAAGCGTCACTTATTTCATAGTAAATATTGGAGCTAAAAGCACCAAGTTTTAATTATGAACCTAGTGAAATTCCTCAAGAATTACTTTAGTTAAAATGCTCAATTTAGGGTTCATTTTCACGGAAACTGAGGGTATAATGTGACGACCCCCACCTCCCCCTAAGGCGTACCCCAGGGTTCGGCGGGCCGCCTGCCCAGCTCTCGCCGGGACTCACTCACTACAAACCTAAAACAAAATGCAATATAAATCTCAAATTTTACATCAACTCTCCAATAATTACATATCACAAATGCAGCGGAAACTAATTCCCAACTATACATAAAATGATTCCACTCTGATCCTTGATACCAGCTATTATACAGGAGGAATTCCAAATCCAAACTGTACAAGATATAGGCCATCCAACCACGTGCACAAGCACAACAAGCCTTCCTTCGCCACGAGCCCTGTGGAGGGGAATAAAATATTTTTGGGGTGAGCTAGAAGCTTAGCAAGTAACCAATAAAATCAGTAATCAAATCGGTTTCACAATAGTTCATTTCAATGATGTCATAAATCAAATGATAAGTCCAGAAACAATTACAACATTTACAATACATTAAAATGGAGTATCAATAATTCAAGGAACATTTACAATGGAAAGCGATAGTAACATTCATTAAAAGGATACGGGCTCACATGGAGCTATTCGTTTGTTCGTTCGTTCCCCTGACATTCCCCGTTATACCTCCAATCGTTTGAAAATACATTTTTTTTTTGTACGTAGAATCCCTCGTTCATCCTTTTGTTCGTTCATCCCCTTTTCCGGACGTTGACCGGACTCCACCCATCCGACCATTGGCCGGACTCCACCCATCCGGACGTAGCCGGACTACAAGGTAATACTCGAGTATACCAAATTCACCCAGGGTCACCCTATCGCCCGACCGAGTCCGCTTCTGGCTCGAGTCGATCGGTAACAAAGGGCAGTGGCCAGTTCAGCCAAACGGCTTACATTCATGCGTAACTAGCATTTAATCATTAATCATTGAAAATTTCGTATTTATTTAGGTCGAGTGCGATAAAGTACACACTCGCCTAGAAAACTCGTTTTAACAATCATTGAAAGCACTTAACACATTATCAATCAATAATAACAAGCCAATAAATCAAGGAATACAGCAACAAGGAGCACTCATATGCAAGCACGCATGATATGCAAGAAAACAGTTCAAAAGTAACTTTGGAAACAGTTTAAAGGTAACTAATGCAAGAAAACGGTTCAAAAGTAACTGTGGAAACAGTTCAAAAGTAAATAATGCAGGAAACGATTCATAAATAACTTTAGAAATAGTTTGAGGTCACTCACCTCTATGGCTCAGAAACCATCCATCCTATATCATTGCCTTGCTCAAATCCAAGTCTTAGATCACAAACTCAATGCAATCAAGTCCTTTCAAAGTTCGGACATCACTTCCCCTAAATTTGCTTACTTTCCCAGCCATCAAGGCTTCATTATTTCCTCAGCCAGTCCCAAAGTCACACAAATAAGTTCATTCAATAACCGTTCAATAAGCTTCAAGTAGTACGAGTACAATTCAAGCTAGGGAAAAGTCCAGAAATGAAAGTTAAGCTCAAAACCAGAAAAACAGTTTTGACGTCATTTTGCGGTAATGGTACCAAAGGCACTACGATTGTTGGATGAAGGTGCAAGACCCACCGTTTCGAAGCTAAGAGACAGGGTTACAATATTGCAGAAGGTCACTCAACCCAGTTTCGAGTGTAACCAGGTCATAAATGCAAGATACTACACCAAAAATGTAAAACAGATTCACCAAAACGTATTCTAGCGGAAACATCATAACTCAGGCTCTCCAAGTCCAAATCCAGAAATTCCAAAACCAGCTGAAAGCTAAGAAACAGGGATAAATTTCATCAGAAGGCCTCAACAACCAATTCGGAAGCAATTCCAGCCAAAACAACCAATTACAGGCGCAATTCTTACATTCGGGTAAAACCAGAACAGCAATAGTAATTTCGACTTTTCTCATTCTACACTACTCCGATTGACCTGAAATTTTGTAGGTACCTCTAAAATGTCATTTCCTACAACTTTCATGTTTTAAGCCAAGGCCAATTCGGCCTCTATCTATGAGCTACAAATTCAGGCAGAATGTTCCTTCACAAAACCTAATTTTCTGAAATTTCTTCCAAATCAGAAATTGATTGCAATTGACCACTTTTTCCACCTTATAGAGTCCTTAAACATCATTTCCAATCATTATACATGACCCCATAATCATATCCATATGAAAACAGAAAAATTCCCAATAATTATAAAACTTCACCAATTCAACCAAAATCAAGATATAATCCATCAAACCATCTCTTTAGCCATCACAAGTCACTAATTTAGCATAATCAAGAACAATGAAAGGATTGCTAGACATGAACCTTGAAATATCAAGAAAGTTGATGGCTTAGTCCTTTGCCTTCTCTAATCACTCCACCACTACCTTCAATCTTCCTAAACAAGTGACTTTTGTGGAGGAATTTGAAAGTTTAACGGTTGATTCACAAGATTGAGCAAGAAATGGAGTTGGAGTTGAAGGCTTTCTTCTTGTATTTTTGCTCCAAGAGGTTCGGCCAAGCTTGCAGAAATTTAGGTGCTTTTTGGGTCAAAATTGAGTATTAGTAATGGTAAGAAATAATGGTCAAAGTCAAGGTTGAATAAGAAGGTGACACTTGTCACCCTTTAGGTTTAAAACTTATCTTTTTGTCTCTCTAATTCAAATATCTTAACACGTTGTAAAATAATATCACTTAATACAAAATTCCAACAAGTTGTCAAAAATATAATGCATTTACCGCACTTGCGGGTCCCACGTTCAAAATACGCTCTTAATTTCTCAAAAACTAACCGATACTAGAAAAATCATTTTAAAACTATCTTTGCTCATAAACTTTATCTGGGAAATTTTTCTAATAAAGAAAATGTAGAAAAGGCGGGCGATTAAATAAAATAAACCCTAGAAAATTAGAAAATTTTTCGGGTTTGCGTACTCATTCTTTCGGGGCGTCACATATAAGACAAGGAGGTGAAAAAACTTACTTCGGAGCCAAAGGAAACAAACTAGTTTCATTTGAAGCTTGGCCAACTTTCAAACAATCAAGCTTTCCGATCCAAGTCAAGAAAAATCTCATGTGCTCGGTGAAATTCATTTTTCAAGTATGAAATCGGGTACAAATAATCAAAAAGGTTAGACTTGAAACCCAGAAAATGTTTCCAAGCCACTTTTGAGCTTGTCACTTTATAAGGAGAATTTCAGTTTTTGTAACATTCTTTTAAAATCATAACTTGAGTTCCATAAGTCCAAAAATCACAAATATTATGCCGTTGGAAAATAGACTCAATGAACTAAAACTCTCTAGAAGCTACTTCTACCAGATTCAAATAAAACACTAGTCAAATTTTAGTTCCAAATTGCTGCTGCAGTAAAAATAGGGCAAAACAGTCTTGAATTTCTGTGAATTTTGAAAATTTATCAAAATTCATAGGAATCAAACTAACCCCTAAAATTTATACCACTGAAAGAACTTCAAGTGTAGTTTGAGACGCAACAAACAGAACTTAATTTGGATTTTTCTACAGCAAGATACAACAGTTTTTTAAAAGCTGGTTTTTGAAACCTGAAACATGAAAATTCCAGCAAACCTACTTGTAAAACCTTTCTCTTTTCCTTTCGTTTAAAGCCAGCTTAATTGCTCAGATCAAGATGCATCTAAGGCCATCGTTTTAGCAAGATTTTAGCTCAAGAAGAGGCTCCAAAAACTAAAATTTTCTGCTCAACTTTCGGCCATGAGTATAGCCCCAAAACCAGAATTTTTGAGCTCCAAGTTGGAGCTAAATTTGGGGCTTTTAAAACCAGAAATTTTAGTACATGGTTGGAGTTAAAATGAAGCTCTAAAACCTGAAATTTTGTCCTCAAAGTCTCGGCCAACGAGGCTTCACCAAAAACCAATTTTTGGCTAAGATTTTAAGTTACAAAGAAGGTCACTAAAATAAAAAATTTTTAGCACCATTTTCATCCAAAGAGGGGGGCTCAAAACTGAAATTTTTAGCCACAATATTCAACCAACTAGTGGCCTTGAAAAACTAAAATTTCTCTTGTATTTTTCGGTCAACAAGGAAGGTGCTAAAACTAAAATTTTTCCACCAAGATTCAAGCATTATAACTCACTTTTCATGCCACCAAAACAACCAACAAAGCAAGTCAATATTAACCAACAAAGCCATAACCTTGCAAGCTAGTAAAGACGTAAAATCAAGCCATGAAGCAAGTCAAGAATCCATGCTATATCACATGATCAATCAACCAAATCAAACATATCATCCCTCAAGACATCTTTCTAAGAGCAAGTCAAAAAAGCAAGAAAATCCTCAAAACAGCTACCTAATGTCAAGGTTCATAGAACCCTTCAACAACCCCAAGTTTACCTAGCTAAAATTTAGCGAATGGATGAAAGAAAAATTGGAGGTTGGAGAGGTTACCTTCTTCCCAGTACAGCAAGCAAGATCTCAAGAAACCAAGCACTAAACCTCCAAGAATCTTCCCTCCATCAAGTCTTCTACCAAGTTTGAAGATGATCCAAGGTGTGAGCAAGGTTGGGAGCAAGATTAGTGAGCAAAATTGAGAGGAAGAAGATGAAGTTTTTCTTGGCCAAGGGAGAGGGGAGGTTCGGCCATGGAGAGGAAGAGAGTGGGTGTTGCGTGAAATGGTGAAAGAGAGAAGTGACATAAAGCCAACTTTTATGGTGCAAAAATCAACATTTGAATAGTGGTTCATTAATACTCCTAATTGAGCTTAACTCAAGTCACTCACCTCTAATCCCTCAATTAACTTTTTTAGTTTACAATTGATCATCCTTAACTCTCCAAAACCACTGCAGTCTCAGACCACATATTCCTTGAAAAGCGTGATTTCTCAAATTTCACTAATTGGGCGACAGAAAAATTAAGTTTAAGAGCAAATGTGTTTTTTTAAAAAAAAATTAAATGTTGTACAATGCAAATGCAATTAAAATGAATGAAATAAATTAATTGGGGCAAATGAATAAATAAATAAATAGATAGGCCAGTAAAAGAGAATTTCGAGTCCTCACACCATGTCGCTCATCTAACATGTCATCCAAATGAGGTATGGGGTGATGATACTTTAAAGTTATGGCATTGACAGCTCTACAATCCATGCATATACTATGACACCACCACTTCTCCCTAAGGTGAACCAAAGGATATCAGCGGGACATTTGCCTAGCTCTCGCCAGAACTTGGTACAATTCAAATCCAAACTTAAAGATAATACCCGATAATACAAGTCCAAGTAGAGAAAGGTCACTTTCTTAAATAAACATTCAAGTCTCAAGAGTACATCAACATTCCCAAAACATACAGTCATTATCATTCGACTAGTCAATTACATCCCATGATTCTAATAAAAAACGATCAAGTCGGATTTTCTCCCCAACTTGCAATCCGACCCTGTTAAGGCAAATAAAGCTAATAGGGTGAGTGAATGCTCGTGAGGCCAAGAAAACATGCAAAACACATAGTTTAGATAGTGATAGCACTTAAACAAGAATTAAATCTGTAACATTCAAGCAATTCAAAATTTTCAATTAAACACATTCAATGAGAGTACAGGAGCTCTCAAGAGCTAATTTCCACTTGCTTTGCTAAAGTTCAATCCAATATCTTCTCGTGATGACACTCCATCAGCCGGGTAGGTAATTAAATCCATAGAACTTCACTTACTCCATTAATGGTTCTGAGTAGACATGAGAGGTACCTCCTACCCGAATCGGTGTGGTACATGCTATCGCTCAGGGAATCGATTATACGTTTATGGTTCTGAATAGACATGAGAGGTACCTTCCACCTGAATCGGTGTGGTACAACTATTGCTCAGTGGTCGATGAGACATCACTTCAATCGACTTATACTTTATTTATGGTTCTGAATCAACATGAGACATATCTCCCACCCGAATCGGTTTGATACATACTATCGTTCAGGGAATCGATTATACATTTATGGTTCTGAGTAGACATGAGAGGTACCTCTCATTCGAATCGGTGTGGCATATACTATCGCTCAGTGGTCGATGAGACATCGCTCCAATCGACTTATACTTTGTTTATGATTCTGAGTCGACATGAGAGGTATCTCCTATCTGAATCGGTGTGATACATACTATCGCTTAGGGAATCGATTACTATTGTTTATGGTACTTAGTCAACATGAGAGGTACCTCCCACCCGAATCGGTGTGGTACATACTATCGCTCAGAGAATCAATTATTTGTTTAGGGTTTTGAGTCGACATGAGAGGTACCTCCCACCCAAATTGGTGTGGTAAATGGTATCGCTCAGGGAACCGATTACATCACTGAGATGGTATGAGAGGCACCTCCCACCCAAATTGGTGTGGTACATGCATCCGCTCAGGACTTACGAGATAGACATGTTTATAAACAATTACCGATCATATGTATTCCAGTAACAAGTATCACATAATTAAAAGAAAGAGAGGACAAGGGCGTCCCCATGAGTATACACATAAGTCGAGGAGGTTCACTCCACTTGACATCACAACACAAATATGGTTTGTGATAGCAACACTTCACTTAATTCACATAGCAATTCATATAGCACAATTCAATTGTAGCATCACTTAAGGGAGAACGATTGCGATAAAGTACACACTTGTCTCAACAATTCCATAATACTCAATTAACAATTAAAGCATTTACCAACAATTCATGCACTTGATACTCACCAATCAAAATAGGGAGTAAGTGCTCAAATAACTCTTAAGCGTCCGCTTCGAGATCCTTTTGAAGGTCCCCTTGAGCGCCTGAACAAATAATACTTGACTATAACATACTATCACTTATAATGCCTTGTTAACAAGAAAGATTGTACACTTGTACAATACTAAGAAAATGTCATGAAAAAAAAGCCTTAATTATTCGTAAATTGAGACTCAAAAGTGGGGTTTAATAACACAAGAAAAAATTGATTTCCTTCATGAAATCAAGTTTAAAATGGTCAATCAATCTCAAAGGATAGGGAAGAGTTTCCAAAAACTCATTTCCCATCGGATTGGAAAATTTTAGTTTTGCATGCCTCACTTAGAAAAATCAGAACTTGCACTCAGTTGGTCAAAATTGGAAAACTTTATACCATTGGAATCCTGGTTCAAGTGCTAAAAGTTTCCAGAAGACATCTTTCCAAGATTCTAAATAGAAGATATTCAAATTTCAGCTCAAAGCGGCTGATATAAGCACACAAGACAGTTTTGATCATGTTTTTCGGTAAACTTTGAAAATTCGTCAAAATTCACAAAAAGTGAACTAGCCTCTAAAATTCGTACTACAATAAGAGTTCTAAAAAAAGTTTCAAACACAACAAATAAAACTAAATTTGGAGTTTTGAGTGCCAAAATATAGCAGCTCAAAGTTGGCCCAAAAATGAAGACTGTTCGTCAATTTTCCAGATTTGAAGAACAACTTTAGCATATCATTTGTATATTGAAACAGTCTTAGAATGACACCAAAATTGCTACGATTCAACTTCCATATGAGGGCTAATTCTCTATCATTTCATTTGAAAACTTGTACGCGAAGGTGTTAACAAAACTATCAAAGTTCAAGAAATTTTCCAAAGTAAATCTGCCTTCTTGTTTTCTTTTCTTTTTTAAACGCTTTGTACCATGAAATCAGTCCCATTTTGGTCCATTTGTGAAACCAAGGTCCAAGAAACATTTCATAAGCAATTGATAGTTAGTTGACATCAAAATTTCAAAATAAAACCTCCCACAAGCAACCAACTTAATCGGCTAGCCAAAAAGAGGGTTTTCCAGTTTTGTCGTTGTTTGAAAATTGGACCATATCTCACTCCGTACAACTTGGAATTGAGAACAGTCAGTGGTGTTGGAAACTATAATCATAAGGCTACATTTCATCAGAACAAATCATTTTGAAATTCAGTTTGCAAATGAGAGAAAACAGAGCCACAAATTGCAGCTTCTACCTTTCTCTCGGGATAGGCTAACATAACAGGGCAGCCGAATTTGATCAATTACTACAGATGACTCAATTTGAATTAGAAGGTGCATTATGCACAGTTAGAAAACTATAGATGTCTAGTTTTGAATGCCACTGACAGCACACAATTTCGATGTCCGGACAGAGAGATATGTTCGTTCAAAGAACACTGCCAGTGAACCACTGTTACACGAATTTCCAGATTTGTTCTTGCCAAAATTCAATTTTTATCCAAACAATTCAAATAATTTTTGATAGAAACTTTCTACACACCATAGACAGCATATATACATCAGTTTCAAGGTCATTTGAGCATCAAAATTCAAATTAAAGCCTTGGCAAGAATAGGACAGATTTCAGTCAGCTTTCCTACGAAATTTTCCTTCAACTTTCCTTCGATTCCACAACCGTAATCATCTTAACTAACACGTAAACAACTCAAATCAAGCATCATCTCATCATATCAGCCCATACAATCAAGGTGGGAATTCATAGAGTCCACATCAACCATTCCAATCTAACTAACAACAACCATAAGGAAGCTACAAGCTTTAAGGCCAAGATCAAACTTTTTAAAGCTAAGAATGAAAGATTGGGTAGTATAAATGGTTACCTCCTTAGCTTTGAATGAAACCAGAAATTTTTTATCACTAAAGCCCCAAGAAAACTGCCAAGATGAAGTCCTTCTTCTAACTTAAGTGAATTCCCAAGTGATTTTGAGGTTGATGGTGATTTGTGAAGGATTTTGTGCAAGAATGGAGGTGAAATGGTGAAGAGCTTTCCTTCTTCTTCTTCCTTGGAGGTTCGGCCAGCCTTGGGTGAGAGGAGAGAGAGAAAGAGCTGATGAGTAAGACTTCTTGGAGAAGCTTGAGGGTTTGTGGCCAAAATTTATCTAAAATTCAACTAGGAATAGTGCGCGCACACGCGCGTTTCGTGTACGTTTTCTTTCGGATTTGTTTTACTTGTGCACTAAACATCTAATGTACTTCCTTTAACATTATAATTATTCACTCTTAGTGGTCTAGTATTAGTTTCTTAAATCTCAACTTAACCGTTCCGGCTCGATATACGTGAACTTCCAATTCACGCGCGATAAAGCGAAACTTAAAAGAAATTCTTGTAACGATAATATAAGTAACTAATACTAGGGTAATTAATCATTAAAATAACTATTTTAAGACTAACACATGAGTTCTCAAATCTCCAAGGTCACTGCACTCTTAGATCAAATACTACCTCGAAAAACATATTTTCGCTATTTCTCACTAAACGAGCTTCCGAAATTAAATTTGCTAACAGAACATTTTAAAAATATATGTAAGGCATAGTTTCATGTAAATGGTTTTAAAAGAGTTGAAATAAATTATTCAGACAAAACGGCTGAATAAATATTTAAATAAGCCAGTAATATGAGATTAAAATAATTAAATTTTTGGGTCCTCACACATACGCCAAGTCTCTTCTTTCTTTGGAACCAAAATAACGGGTACCGCGCAAGAACTCATACTCTCCCGATCCATCCCTTGTCTTACAGTTCATCAACTCGTCTTTGTATCTCTTTTGTTTCTTCGGGCCCCATATAATAAGCTGGCTTGCTAGGCAAGGAGACACCAGGTATGAAGTCAATTTGGTGCTCAATTCCCCGAATAGGTGGTAATCCTCCAGGTATCTCCTTCGGAAAGACATCTTCATATTCCTGTAACAAGGAAACAACATTAAAAGGTAATTGATCAAGAAACTCGTTAGTCACTAAGAATAGTTCTCTACAATAAAGTACATAAATAGGCTCTTTAGAAAGTAAAACTCTTCTAACATTCTTATTTTTAACTAACAAATTCCTTTCTTTTCTTCCTTCAGTGGCTGAATGATGCATTACAACTTGCTTGTTATTCTTGGCCTTAGGCATTGGTTTCTTGCCCTCGGTTTTCTCTCTTGATTTGCATTCAAGATCCATTTCATGTTCTCACTGTAATCTCTTTTGGTCCTCCCGCACTTGTTGAGGGGTCATTGGAACAAGAATCACCTTGTGATTATTGTGAAGGAACGAGTACTTGTTGGTGAAACCATCATGATTTGTCTTCTTATCATACTGCCATGGCCTTTCCAACAAGATGTGTGAAGCATACATTGGAACTACATCGCATAGTACTTAATCTTTGTACCTTCCAATGTGAAACGGAACAACCACTTGTTTGGTGACTCGTACTTCCCCATTCTCGTTCAACCATTGTAGCTTATATGGTTGAGGATGTCGCAAAGTTGGAAGAGCTAACTTTTCCACCATCAATGCACTGGCGACATTTGTACAACTACCCACATCAATAATAAGGCTACGCGTCTTTTCCTTCACATGGCAGCGAGTGTAAAATATATTTTCTTATTGTGCATCCTCAACTTCAACATGAGCAGTGAGAGCTCACCTAGCTACCAAAGTGAATCCAATCCAATCATCGGTTGCCACCTCTTCCACTTCATCCTCATTTTCTCGAATTAGCGGTGGCATATTAGCAAAATCATTCTCATTATCCGTCACAATTTCACCGCTTTCAAGGATGATCATAGTATGCCAGTTAGGGCATTGAGAGAAAATATGACCAACTCCTTGACATTTGAAGCACTTGATATTGCGGTTACGTTGTTTCGGACCATCGTTGGATGGTTTTGGACTCCCTTTGTTACCATTAGTTTTAGGAGTGAATTTAGAAGGTGCACCCGAGTCCTTCTTCTCTTTCTTTAGTTGGTGTGGTCTCCATGAAGTGGTGGTTGGAGTTGTGTTGTAGCATGAGCTACCTCTCCTATTTTGCCTTTGCTCAATTTTGGAGGCTTTGTCCACTAACTCTCGAAGATCCACGTAAGTCTGTAGCTCCACCAATTCCGGTCTCAATAAGGAACCATGCCATGGTAGCTTCACGGTCCTCAACAATGTCCGCACGAAGCATGATAATCTCAAGTTCTTTGTAATAATCATCCATGCTCCCGTTGCCCTAGGTGAGGGTTTGTAACTTTTGATGGAGATCGTGGTAGTAGTGACTAGGCACGAATCTCTTCTCATGATAGTTTTCAACTCATCCCAAGAGCTAATTTGTCTCTCTCTATTCCTCCTACGGCTAGTCTTGTCTTGCTCCCACCATACAATTGCGTAATCAGTGAATTTAAGGGTAGAAAGCTTAACCTTTTGTTCCTTTGTGTAGCTTTGGCAATCAAATACCATCTCAAGGCATTGTTCCCACTCCAAGTACTCCTTCAGGTCTGATTTACCTTCAAAGGATGGTATTTTGATCTTTACTCCCTTGAGTGAGTCATCGGACTTCTTGGTCTCATGTCGGGGACATTGAACAACTACCTCATCTTCATTATTCGAGTCATACTCTTCTTTTTCCCCCAATAGATTTGGAGCGACTTTGAGCACTTGCTAATTGGTTAATCCTTTCATGAACCGCCTCCAAAGATTGGGTCAACATTCGTTGAAATTGTCCAATCAGATCATCGTTGTTAAGTTTGGGGTCAAAGTATGATGATTCACCTCCGTTTGACATGTATAGGTAACCTGCAATTGTTAGTAAAAAAAGAGAAACAAGTGTATGTAGCCTCACACACTCCCTCACGTGTATCTACTCACGCTCGTGTATCTCACTCAACTCTCTAGTAGTCTCACACAATAATTCTCAAGGCACTCAATAGCTTGTCTTGAAGAAATTATAGTTTTCTCCAAGTGAGTAATCAACTTACCAATTGAACCTCTTCAATGTGACAATTAGGAAGAGAGCTTGAGAACGACAACTTGACTCCAAAGCAATGGATTAAAACCAGAAACGACTCAGAAATAATCTAGAAATTTGCCAAGTGAACCGACAACTATGATTCAAATCTGCAAAAAAAAAAACTTGCAGTTCGACAGTAAGAAAATAATGGAGATTACTAACACTACTGACACGGACAATTCAGACCCTATTTATACTATAAAATAAGAATCAACTAACCAGGAATATGCTAGAACTTCAAGTAAAAAAAAAAATAGTAGCTGGAAACATGCACAAGTTAGGACTTAACTCTACCGTGTGTGACGCCCCCACTTCTCCTTAAGGCAAACCAAAGGGTATCCGTGGAACGCCTGTCCAGCTCTCGCCGAGACTGAAGACAATTCGATTCAATCTTAATACAATACTAGCCATCACGACAAGATAGAGTAAGAAAGTGCGGAAATTTTCAAACTTAACAATATATAACAATTAATACAAGCCTACTAAAGAGAAGTCGCTTCCATAACCGACTGTCCAAGTCTTATACCACTAGTTCAAAATACAGTGATTATCCAATACTTATATCGGATTTTCCAAAATACACATCAAATCCCAAAATATACAACAGCCAAAATATCTAACCAATTGCATTCGAAACCCTAATACACAAGTACATCCAGAGGGTTTCTCCGAGTTTCACTCCAGGTCATTTCCTATTAAAGAAAACAAATTTACGGGGTGAGCGATTGCTCGTGAGGCCAAGAACACACATGCAAGCACATTGTCCAAGTAACAATCCCAATTGATGAGTAAAACAATAATATTCAAGTAAATGACAATTCGAGCAAGAAGAGTAAACAGAAACAATTCAAGGATATAGGAGCTCTCAGGAGCTATTTTCCACTTACAAGATCAAGAACCTCCACGAGTTGACACTCCGTCAATCAGGTAGGTTAGAATCCGTAGAACCACACTTATCATGTCTCCGTTCACCATTACATACGTCTGCATCAGGCCCGCCTGTCATTTGTTTGAGGCGATACAGCTCGAGTATGCCAAGTAAGACCTCTTACTAGGTCGAGCTTACGTTTTCTCATGGTTCACCAAGGAGTCCGACCAAACTCATATCGGCTCGAGTCCAAGGTTGGCCAGTGAGAGTTGGGCTGTGAGACCCCGATTAGTCCTTAAGTTTGATAGTAAGTGAGGTGAATTATTTGTGCGGTAAAATTGGGTTTTAGGGCTAATTAGAAAACCCTAATTTGGGTTAGGATTGAAACCCTAGTTTTTGTATTAATCACAACTTCGAGTTGTAGTTAAAGTTAGTTATGCTAGTGTGTGTTTTAGTACATGTAAGTATAAGATTTGATCCATTTTATATAGGTTAAGTGAGTTTAAAAAGTTAGAAAACCCTAAACAAGGAAAAAATCTCTAGTGTTATGGTTTATGAGAACTCTAAGTTGGGTTTACAACCCTTAATATTTTCCATGATAAGAAAGTTGTTGTTTATTTGCTTTTATATGAGATAAGGTATGACTAAGTATAGGCGATTACTATAGGAGGATGATTAGTAAAGGAATTAAGTGTGATTAAGTGTTTTAGATTAGATTAAGTTTGTAACCTATGGAGTTAATTGAAAGCTTTTCATATATTTATGGGCAAGAGTGTAAGAAAGACAAAGTGCAGGTGTAAGGGCTAAGAAGCAAAATGTGAACTTTTATGTGATTGGTTGAGGTGGAAAATATCTTCCATAAGCTTTGACTTATAATACACCATAGGATTTGCTAGATAATCATAAGAAATAAACAAAACTAAAACCAAAAGGAGAAAGAGGGAGAGAGGGCCGAAACTTGAAGCTTGAGAGGAGAAGAAAAATTTCTTTGGTGCATCAACTTTTGTCCATCAATCTTGAAGTTGGAGTTTGGAGGAATCTCTTTGGGAGCTTGTTGTAGTAGCTTTCACCCTTATCAACCTTGTTTGAAGGTAAGAAAGCTCTTGCAAGTTTAAGTTTGGTTAATGATGGTTGAGATGGTTGGAAATGAAGTGTATGGTTGTTGTTGAGCCTTAATATAGCTTATGAAGTGATGGTGAGATGTTTCCGTGGATTATATTGGTGATTTATTGCTCCAAAACTTTTGGTTATGGATGCCCTAGTTAGGGTTTAATGATACACATGTTACTTAGTTCTAATCTTGTGTTGTTTAACTTGCAATTGATATGTTTGATGATTTGTCTCATTTGTTTGGTTGGTTGATAGCAAGGGCTGGTTTGAATCAAGAAACCCTAGGTTAAGGTAGGGTGTATTAGCTTGGTTAGGGTTTGGTTGGATAGGGTTTGGCTAAGTAATGGTTGGATTAGGTTCAGTGATATATATAAAGCTAGGTTAGAAATTGTGGTTAGTGTTTGGACAGTTTTTGTGGAATTTCATGAAGAATCATTGGATCAGTTGTGTAAGATGTAGGAGCTGGTATATATGTGTTTATTTGGTATGAAATTGGTTAGAAAACTTGCATGAGAACCATAGCAACGGACCATGCGTTTGCGACATGCGAAACCGGAAAACAAGGCAGCCCAGAAACTGAACTTTGGCTACGTTTTTCTTTGTGCTACATACTGATTCAGGGTTTTTACAAAACATGAAAGTTCTATCTTCTTAAGTTTTTGTTGTGCCTACAAAATTTCAGGTCAAACGGATCTGTGTAGCCTGAGTTATGGCCAAAACCCTCGCTTCTATTCTACACTCCGAATTGTGCTACGTTTCTTGATTTTGCTTCCGACTGTGCTCAGTTCACAATGATAACGAAGGAACTGTGATACGAGTCAAGTTATGCCATCGGATAAGGTTCAAGTCCCACTAGGACTGGTTACACGAGCTCGAGCAGTTCATTCAGCTTCATCGCAGCAAAGACGTTATAAGGTGCGGGCACGCTTTATAAGGATACGTCTTCTGCCATTTAATTGATTCACCGTAGCAAAGTCATTATAAGGCGTGGGCACGCTTTATAAGCTCAAGTCGTCTGCCCATCTAGTCACATTTGTTGTTTTAGTTAAGTCGTTTGTAATAAGGGTTTTATGGTCCATAGCCTTGCTTTATTTACCTAAGCGATGACCTCATAAGGTTATTTACCTAAGGGATGACCTCATAAGGTTTGGTCAAACCCATAATTCTTAGTCTTATGGAAATAGTCAAGCCTACAATTGTTAGTCTTAGTCAAGCCCACAATTCTAGACTAGTTCCACATTATTTAGTTGTTCATCTCTATGTAAGGCTATAAATAGCCCACACTTCCAATGGTTTTAGGCATTCAATCAATAAATCAAATTTTGAGAGTTTTCTTGGTTTCTCCAAGACTTCTTGAATACCTTAGAATTTCTCTAGGTGTTCGTGACTTATCAATATAGAATCGCACTAGGTTGTGGCGTCTTCTACCATTATACCAAGGTTCGTTAACCACGTGATTAACGGGTTGAGGTCATCTGCTCCAAACTTGGTGTCCTCTTGTCGATCCTGAAACTAATCTTTTACGGGTTTTGTCACAAGGTTGGCGACGTTCGTATCAGTTGGTAATCAGAGCTAGTTAAGAGGTATCACGTTATATCCCTTTATTTATTTCCTTTACGAGTCAAGTTGTCCAAAATTCTGTTTTCGTGTTCTAAGTTTGCTATCCGCCAGATTTGTTACATCGTGTTCTTGCGTTATTTTTCCAGATTTATCACGTCATAAACTTGCGTCTAGTTGTTGTTAATTGCTGTGGTTAGCCTTGTTTGGTCCAGCCTTTTTTTTTGTGTCTTATTCTTGATTCTTTGTTTGTGTTTGTGTCTTGTTTCTATTCTGTTATATCCATTTAATTCTAGTCTTTTGTTCTATTTGATCATCCTAGGTTACTGTTCATCCGAAAAAATCAGTTTGTAACAAGGGTTTTAGACTCCATCTAGTTGTTACCTTGTGTTCTTGTTGTTTACATACAAAAAAAAATATAGCTGGCTGACTTTACAAAATTCTTGGAAATCTATCTTGATCAAAACTTGGGTTTCTTGAAGTTCTTGATTGTTTAAAACCACAATCTTGAAGTTCTTGGAACTTTAGTTGGGGATTCTTGAAAGCCTCCAGAATTGACCATTGATAAGAAGAACATTCAGCCATGAAATTTGACTCTTGAAAGCTTTCAAATTTGACCACTGATTGTGATAAATGCCTTCCTAAAAGCTTACCATAAAAAAAAAAGGAGCACCAATCCTACTCCAATTCCAAGTTGGATTTGACTAGTTTAGTCCAACTTGAATAAGGCTGTCCAGATTTACTTCAATTTCATTTTTTTACAGCCTATTAAATCCTTACTGGGATAGGAAAAGAGGATTAGTTCCAGAATAATCCAAGAATTTTCACTATCCATTATTTCCTAAATTGCTGCAACAAGAACAAGTGTTGGTGCACTCTTTTAGGCAGTTGCTTATCTTTATAGCTTTCTTGAATCAGTTGTTTAGTTTTTTTTTTCCAGTAATTTCCAGCCAGAGTAGTGTCCAAATTTCCAACTCTTGTGTAGAGTCACTTGTCAAATTTTTGTGTTGCGTAACTAGTAGTCCCTTTGTCATGCGTCTACGCATTTTTTCCAGCAAATTCCAGCAGATTTTTTTCCAGTTCTTTTGAGTCTTATACCTCCTCAAATTTCCAGCTTATAACGAGCCACATTTGAGTAGATTCTTGTGCGAAGCTAGTTGAACTTTTCAGGAAAATTTTCTACTTTCTTCAAGGGAAGCAAGCAGAACCTTGAGAAAATTAGAGTGTTTTAAACACTTGAGTGATACACGAGTGACGAGTGTAAACATGTGAGCTTGTGTGGTGAGGAAAAATATCTTTTGTTTCACTAATTTTTTGCAGGTTTCCTCATACATTATGGCGAATACGAGGCATTTAAAAGCTAGCTTACAACATCTTCTTCTTGATCCTAAGGGAGTCAAAGAAGTGGCATTACGTGGTGTAGATGAGCAATTGGATATCGTCAAATCTCAGTTGCATGGTTGGTTTTATACTCGTTGTGGTGTCAAAGATAAAACATGCAGCTTGGCCATTGATAGGAGTTGTGAAGTCAATCTTGCAAGCGCTATCATGGTTCACAAATTAAATCTTCAAACCATTGATCATCTTCAACTGTATAAGTTGCCGAGTGCTCATGGTGATGTTTGGGTTACTAAGCACACACTTGTACCTATTCAAATTGGCAAGTATGTGGATGAGGTGTTGTGTGATGTAGTCCCAATTCAAATGACACATGTGTTGCTGGGCAAGGCGTGGATGTTGAGGCGAGAAGTTAAATATGATGGACATACTAATAATTATTCCTTCTTATTTAATGGTCGTCGTTCTGCACTTGTACCACTTATTTATGACCAACTTTGTATTGATCTAGTATACATGAAAAGTGAGCATGAGCATTATAGTATGAAGAAAGAGCTAGATGAGGGAATTGTGACTGATGAGGTAAAATCCGAGGGAGTTGAAAAGGAGAAAGAGGTTCAGAATAATGAGAGAAAAAAAACAGCTATTGAGCATGAGAAAGAGATTGAAAAATCCAAAGTATTGACTGAAATTTTAAGTTTAAACAAAAATGAGAGTGAGGGGACTTATTGCCATTCTAACAACCTTAACATTGCTCTGTCTAGTGTTCCTTGTTTTGTGCAGGTTAAGCAAAGTGCAATCGCTTTGATCTTACAATGTTCCATCCCAAAGTCACTTGTGCAATTTGCAAGTTTCCATGGAGTTTGTCTTCTAGGAGTTAGATCAATTTGGTTCCCATTCATGGAATCGGATGATTTCAACGCTGTTCACGTCTTTGGAGGATCAAACTATGTGTACCCTCAAGACGTTAGAATCGACCATGTTCCACGAGTTTACACAAGGAGTGAGGTCTTCAATGGTCACTACAATACCTATGCTCATCTTGCACCTAGTCCACTTGAAGCTCCAACTTCACCAAGTCAGCTTCCATACTTTGCAAGCTTATTCAAGTTTGAGGAGTCTGATTTCATAGGATCTACATCGCATCACTTTGAGGATCCTTACCTCATGATCACAAGCGATCAAGTTGGGCATACATTGAAATTGGTTCGTGAGATTCAAAGTTCAACAAGGTTTACTTTCCAGCTTAGCAAGTGATTTATGCATTGGATGAAACTTGTGGTAATTATAACAAAATTGACTCGACGGCATGTAACTCTTCTTATCATCATTCATGCTTCAATTTGTGGGCAAATTGCTTTCAAGAGGAGGGGAATGATACGAGTCAAGCTATGCCATCGGATAAGGTTCAAGTCCCACTAGGACTGGTTACATGAGCTCGAGCAATTCATTTAGTTTCATCGCAGCAAAGACGTTATAAGGCGCGGGCACGCTTTATAAGGATACGTCTTCTGCCATTTAATTGATTCACCGCAGTAAAGTCATTATAAGGCGTGGAGTCAGCCTTGGGTTTCCAAAACAATCCCACCGCAACACAAATTCCTTTTCCATTCAGATTCCATCTTTGTAACCGTTGGGGAATTTCTGTCCAATCATTAATTCTGAAAATTTTCGTGCATCATTAGATCAGTTTTAAGTGTCATTCTGAATCCTCTAAGTGTCCATTTACCTACCAAAACACTGACCAGAAATGCAGCAACCAGCAGCTCAAAATTCCAGTTTTAGGTAGAGTTTTGTCTAGGATCCTTAAAATTCAACTTTGAGTCATTCATTGAGTCGTGGTCAGTCCCTTCATCTTTTGTTCTTTTTTTTTTCGTTCAAAGTGCTACAATCTTGTGACCCTGGTTGGTATCCACACTAGAAGGAGTTCTAACTTCTTCGAGGAGTTGACCGAGGAGCCTTGAAAACACCTTGGTGAGTTCATTAGAGTGTTCGCACACGAGAGCGAGAGTAAACACGTGAGGAAGTGTACGAGATAAACTTTGTTTCTTTCCATTATTATTTTTTTTACCTAACACTTCACCATGGCTAACGAGGGGAAGCAAGCTCCCAAAATTTTGATCTCAAACTTTTCACATAAGCAATCAAACGCGAATTGGGACGCATGATGGACCAAAAACTTGAACTGATGCACCAACGCATTGACAGCTTAGAGTTGTCTCATGGAAGTTCCAAAGGCAGCCGTGGAAAGGTATATGCACATGAGTCTAGCAACTCTAACTCAGACAACAGATATGAGCATAAGCAAAGTAGGTCCAAGCGTGATGCTAGGCCTTCAAATGACCACATTCCGGGCATAAAGATGAAAATTCCGCCCTTCCAAGGACGATCAAACCCCGATGCCTACTTAGAGTGGGAGAAGTAGATTGAACTTGTCTTCGACTGCAATACATACTCGGAGGAGCAAAAGGTCAAGTTGGCCGTGGTCGAATTCATCGACTACGCCATTGTGTGGTAGGATCAACTCTCCACTAGTCGAAGGAGGAGTCGTGAACCTACCATACAAACTTGGACGGAGCTAAGACGACTAATAAGGAAGCGTTTCGTACCAAGTCACTACTACCGTCACTTGTACCAAAAGCTTCAAACCCTCAACCAAGGAGCACAAAGTGTCGAGGACTATCACAAGGAAATGGAAATACTCATCGGGCAGACATAATGGAGGATCGAGAAGCAACAATGGCACGCTTCTTGAACGGACTAAGGCCCGAAATCGCTGACCAAGTGGAGTTACACCACTATGTGGAACTTGGGGACTTGGTGGAAAAGGCCATCAAGATTGAAAGGAGGATTAAGAGGAGGGGTTCGACTCGAAATTACTTCAACTTTTCACCCTCTTATCCCCGAACTACAACACCAAAGAAAGAGGATAAAGGGCCGAGTAATTCCACCTCTTCAAGACCGAGGCCGGATATGACTAAGTGGGAGTCTAAGGCAACACCAAAGACTGCCATTGAGTCGAGCATGGGGCGAAATCGAGATACTAAATGCTTCAAATGCCAAGACCGAGGGCATATTGCTAGCCAATGCCCGAACCAACGCACTATGATCATCTTACCCAATGGTGAGTTTCTCGCTGAAGATGAAGATGATAAAGAGGAGTTGCCATCCCTTGAGGAAGAAGAGGAAGAAGAGGAAGCATGCCCATCGATGAACGAGTTGGACTCGTTGTCAGACGAGCCTTAGCAACAACCCAAGTGAAAGCCGCCGACCATGCACAAAGAGAGAACATTTTCTACACCCGTTGCTATATCAAAGGCAAGGTATGTAGTTTGATCATAGATGGAGGTAGTTGTGCTAACGTTGCTAGTGCCTTGATGGTGGAGAAACTAGCACTACCCACTCTACGACATCCAACACCTTATCGTTTGCAATGGTTGAACGATAGTTGGGATGTTCGTGTGACCAAGCAAGTCCAAGTACCTTTCCGAATTGGAAAGTATGAGGACATGGTGTTATGTGACGTGGTCCCTATGCAAGCATGTCACATACTATTGGGGAGACCATGGCAATTCGACAAGGGAGTTACATTCGATGGCATTACCCATAAATACTCCTATCAATTTTCTCGGGCTTATCATTTTCTATTGAGCTCTCGATTTTTTCTATTTTTTTCTTCTCATTCTCGAGCTCACTTTTCTTGATCAAGCTTTCTTGATCTTCACGAACTTGAATAGGAGTGAGTGGCACAAGCACAATCCTCTTCTCGCCTTGAGACACCATTGCAAACAATTCAAGTTCCCCTAGGACCCGTAACTCGAGCACAAGCTAAGAAGATAAGGGAGGAACTCCAAGGACTTGTTCGTGAGATACAAGGCCAAGAAATTGTCCCCAAGGTCATTGAGAGACTTGAGCATGAAGGAATGAAAGTCATCCATGTAGTGCACGTCAAAGAGAACCATGCGTGACCATTCTCTAGTCACATTTGCTGTTTTAGTTAAGTCATTGTAATAAGGGTTTAATGGTCCATAGCCTTGCTTTATTTACCTAAGGGATGACCTAATAAGGTTATTTACCTAAGCGATGACCTTATAAGGTTATTTATCTAAGGAATGACCTCATAAGATTTGGTCAAACCCACAATTCTTAGTCTTATGGAAATAGTCAAACCTACAATTGTTAGTCTTAGTCAAACCACAATTCTAGACTAGTTCCACATTATTTAGTTATTCATCTCTATGTAAGGCTATAAATAGCCCACACTTCCAATGATTTTAGGCATTCAATCAATAAATCAAATTTTGAGAGTTTTCTTGATTCTCCAAGACTTCTTGAATACCTTAGAATTTCTCTAGGTGTTCGTGACTTATCAATCTAGAATCGCACTAGGTTGTGGCGTCTTCTGCTATTATACCAAGGTTCGTTAACCACGTGATTAACGGGTTGATGTCATCCACTCCAAACTTGGTGTCCTCTTGTCGATCCTGAAGCTAATCTTTTACGGGTTTCGTCACAAGGTTGGCGACGTTCGTATCAGTTGGTAATCAGAGCTAGTTAAGAGGTATCTCGTTATATCCCTTTATTTATTTCCTTTTCGAGTCAAGTTGTCCAAAATTCTGTTTTCGTGTTCTAAGTTTGCTATCCGCAATTTTCAGATTTGTTACATCGTGTTCTTGCATTATTTTTCCAGATTTGTCGCGTCATAAACTTGCGTCTAGTTGTTGTTAATTGCTGTGGTTAGCCTTGTTTGGTCCAGCCTTTTTTTTGTGTCTTATTCTTGATTCTTTGTTTGTGTTTGTGTCTTGTTTCTATTCTGTTATATCCATTTAATTTCAGTCTTTTGTTCTATTTGATCATCCTAGGTTACTGTTCATCCGAAAAAATCAGTTTGTAACAAGGGTTTTAGAGTCTATCTAGTTGTTACCTTGTGTTCTTGTTGTTTACATACAAAAAATATATATATAGCTAGTTGACCTTACAAAATTCTTGGAAATCTGTCTTAATCAAAACTTGAGTTTCTTGAAGTTCTTGATTGTTTAAAACCATAATCTTGAAGTTCTTGGAACTTTAGTTGGGGATTCTTGAAAGCCTCCAGAATTGACCATTGATAAGAAGAGCATTCAGTCATGAATTTTGACTCTTGAAAGCCAGCCTTCCTAAGCCACGAAATTTGCCTCTTGAAAGCTTCCAAATTTGACCATTGATTGTGATAAATGCCCTCCTAAAAGCTGACCATCTTGATCTTGACCTTAGAATTCGTGGGAACCAGCAAATAGAAAGACTAATCCTTGTTCCAAAAGATCAAGGAAGAAAAGTCAGCCTTGGGCTTCCAAAACAATCCCACCGCAACATAAATTCCTCTTCCAATCGGATTCCATCTTTGTAACCGTTGGGGAATTTCTGTCCAATCATTACTTCTAGAAATTTTTGTGCATCATTAGGTCAGTTTTAAGTGTCATTTTGAATCCTCTAAGTGTCCATTTACCTACCAAAACACTGACCAGAAATGCAGCAACCAGCAGCTCAAAATTCTAGTTTTGGGTAGAGTTTTGTCTAAGATTCTTAAAATTCAACTTTGAGTCATTCATTGAGTCGTGGTCAGTCCCTTCATCTTTTGTTCTTTTTTTTTCGTTCAAAGTGCTACAATCTTGTGACCCTGGTTGGTAAGTCGATCCACACTAGAAGGAGTTCTAACTTCTTCTAGGAGTTGACCGAGAAGTCTTGAAAAAACCTTGGTGAGTTCATTAGAGTGTTCAAACACGAGAGCGAGAGTAAACACGTGAGGAAGTGTGCGAGATAAACTTTGTTTCTTTCTATTATTATTTTTTTTACCCTATACTTCACCGTGGCTAACGATGGGGAAGCAAGCTCCCAAGCTTTTGATCTTAAACTTTTCACAGAAGCAATCAAACGCGAATTGGGACGCATGATGGACCAAAAATTTGAACTGATGCACCAACGCATTGACAGCTTAGAGTTGTCTCATGGAAGCTCCAAAGGCAGCCGTGGAAAGGCTTATGCACATGAGTCTAGCGACTCTAACTCAGACAACAACTATGAGCATAAGTAAAGTAGGTCCAAGCGTGATGCTAGGCCTTCAAATGACCACATTCCGGGGCATAAAGATGAAAATTCCACTCTTTCAAGGACGATCAGACCCTGATGCCTACTTAGAGTGGGAGAAGCAGATTGAACTTGTCTTCGACTGCAATACTTACTCGGAGGAGCAAAAGGTCAAGTTGGCCGTGGTCGAATTCACCGACTACGCCATTGTGTGGTGGGATCAACTCTCCACTAGTCGAAGGAGGAGTCGTGAACCTACCATACAAACTTGGACGGAGCTAAGACGACTAATGAGGAAGCGTTTCGTACCAAGTCACTACTACCGTGACTTGTACCAAAAGCTTCAAACCCTCAACCAAGGAGCACGAAGTGTCGAGGACTATTACAAGGAAATGAAAATACTCATGCTACGGGCAGACATCATGGAGGATCGAGAAGCAACAATGGCACGCTTCTTGAACGGACTAAGGCCCGAAATCGCTGACCAAGTGGAGTTACACCACTATGTGGAATTTGGGGACTTGGTGGAAAAGGCCATCAAGATTGAAAGGAGGATTAAGAGGAGGGGTTCGACTCGGAGTTTATCCAACTTTTCACCCTCTTATCCCCGAACTACACCACCAAAGAAAGAAGATAAAGGGCCGAGTAATTCCACCTCTTCAAGACCGAGACCGGATATGACTAAGTGGGAGTCGAAGGCAACACCAAAGACTGCCATTGAGTCGAGCATGGGGCGAAATCGAGATACTAAATGCTTCAAATGCCAAGACCGAGAGCATATTACTAGCCAATGCCCGAACCAACGCACTATGATCATCTTACCCAATGGTGAGTTTCTCACTGATGATGAAGATGAGAAGGAGGAGTTGCCATCCCTTGAGGAAGAAGAGGAAGCATTGTGTGAGGACCCGCAAAATTCTCCTTGTTTTATTTTATTTTATTCTATTTTATTTTTCCGCGTGTATTTTCCTTGCTTTCAATCAATTAATCATTTAATTTTCAAAGATTTTATAAGTGAGTATCATTTTTAAATCATTTGTTTTAGTACAAGTGCGTACATGTTAAATTTGACGTGCATTATGGATGTGAGATCCTGGATTCCAAATTGTCTCAAATAAATAAAATATGGATATTTATAGTAGCTATTGTGTGAAAAATGTATTTTACCTTGTGTTTTAATTTTCAAAGAGTATTTTACATACCAAAAGTGAAAAATTTAATTGAATCATTAAAATCCTACTTTCAAAACTAAACCGTTAAGTTTAAATTAAATTCAACCAATTAATATTTTCGTGATTGTACGTGCATCCATGCATGTTTAGTACGGGGGTTTGAGTGATTAGTACCTTGGGTTGGTGGGCTTAAGTTAGTTTTAATTAAACTAAGTAAACCAATGGGTTAATTACATTGGATCAAGTAGAGTTTTAGTGTTGGGCCTTTAAGTTTTAATTTCATTACAAGCCTAAGCCATAAACCCATTAATTACCCAAGCCCATGACCCATCTCTTGTTTTGCTTTACTATTAATAGACTTAGCCATTAAGTTAGGAGGACATAAGACAAAACAAACAAAGCCAACACCAAGAACAAGCTACCGTGAGCTTGGAGAAGAAGAAAGGCAGCATCGGGTGAGCTAGGAGACGAGAGAAAAAAAAAAGAAAAAAAAGAAAGGGAACTTTGTTGGAGAGTTGGAGCTCAAGGATACATCTCCTCAAAGAATCGGCCAGCTAGGGGGTATGATTAAGGATTTGAGGTAAACCAATTTCCTAACTCTTGATTCTTGTGGTAAAACATATGATTGATGATTGGAAGTTGAATCTAACTAGCTAGGAACTGATTTGAACGGCTGGAAATTCGTTTGATTGGGTAGAATTTAAATGAACTTCAAGTGTTCCTTTTCTGTCAAGATTTCTGTCCGAAATTAGTCTGAAAATTCGAACATGTTGGGAGCTGATTTGGCCATAGTACAAAACATGAAAGTTGTAGGGAATGATGTTTTATAGTTTCCTGTAAAATTTCAACTCAATCGGAGCAACGTAGGACATGAAAAGGCCAAAATACCCTTACTGCTTTAAGTATTTCCTAAGCAGTCCGTGTGATCAGTTAAGTCCAGTTTATCCCGTTTTTTTGACTAGGATCCATTATGATTTAGTGTTTTACCAAAACATGAAAGTTGTAGAATTCTGCATTAGCTTTCAAATGCCTCTAAGAACACCTGATTCGGACTTGTGTACTCTGAGTTATGTCCATTACAGTGTTCTGCGTTTAAACAGCCGACGAATTGGTTTCTGGTTTAGTAATTCGAGAATTTGACCAAGTTACATTAGAAACTGGACTAAGTGACCTTCATGAACATTGTAGCCCTGAGTCTTAGATTCGAAACGGCATAGGTTACGTCTTAATCCGATAAGCGTAGCCTCGGATAAGTTATTTCCGCTTTCATACGTCAAATCTGTCTTTTGCTAAATTGAATTTCTGCACTTGTTATTACTGTATTTCTTATTCTTATGATATTGTGAGCCTATGGAACGGCTCTTGACTTGAATTGCTTATGTGTGATGTTGGGTTGTGGTTGAGGAAAAATAATGAAGCCAAAATTGTAGACACCAAATTTTGGTGTAATTTCATTTACTATTTATTTTTTTAGTTTGTGCTCGTTTTATTCACTTTTTAGTTTTTAGTTTTTTAGTTTTTTATTTTTAAGTTTTTAGCATAGAATTTCTCGAAAAGAAAAGAAAAGCACTCAAAAAATATGTTTAATTGTTTTGATTTAAATGCAATGTTTTCTTGGAAAAAATGGAAAAAAAGAGAAAAATGAAAAATCATAAAAAAGATAAAAAAAGAGAAAAAGGAAAATCATAAAAAAAGGAAAAAAAAGAAGAAAATTGTTCACAAAAATACGTTCAAATTCAATCTTTGGGCACTTTAGTTATTTTTTTAAGTTATTTTGAGAAAAGAAAAGAAAAAGGTGGAAAAATGAAGAAAATTTGAAAAAATGGACATTTTTGTTTAGTTTTTTTGTTTAAAATTATTTTTGTTTTTTTATTATCTGGTTTTTGTCAATTTGTTATTATTATTTATATTTTATCATTTCTGTATTTATTAAGTTGAAAGTTTAAAAAAAAGAAAAAAGGAAAATTGTTGCCGCAGCATCAAAGCTGCGGACTTGCGCCATTTGCAAAAAATCTGGGGACAGCTCCTTAGCTGCAATTTAGGAGAGATGGCCGAGAGAGTTTAGGGTTGATGTTCCATATAAAAGCCAAAAGGAAGACACAGCCGCAGGGGGAGATTGACGGAGAAAGAGTGACGGGAGGGAAAAAAAAAAACAGCAGAGGGAAGCGACGGGCAGAAACTAAGAAAAAGGAAAACCAGACAAGGCTAAGAAAATCAAGGCTGTGAGCTAGGGAGATAGAGAGACGAAAAAAGAAAGGAAAAGCAGGGAAAGGAGTGGACGACTGGTGAGGAAGAAGGCTAGAGTTTTGAGAGAGGTGGGCTGTGAGGAACAGAAAGCTGAGGTTTTGGACGGCTGAGGGAGTGAAAGAGAGAGCTGGAACAGAGGCGGAGGATACGGTTGAAAGGAGAGATTCAAAAAGGGGACTGTTGGTGGCGAGACGCAAAAAGGAAACTGAATTCGGACGCAGCCTCTGACCATCTTTCTGATCTTCATTTTCAACCAAGGTTCATTCTTTGGTATCTTTTAATCTGCTTTCTATGTTGTTTTTTAGTTCAATGTTTTGCTGGCTATGATGCATCTAGTTCGGTCCAATACACTGCAAACCTCATTTGGAGTCCACGCATAGGAATTTCCTGTCTCTGCTTTGTGAATTTGATTGGGTCCAAGGGAAGGAGGAAGGGTTATAATTCATGGGTGTGGGTTAAGCAAGATCCTTCATTGTTTCTTGACTAAGTTTCTGTGATTTTTGAATGAAGTTACGTTAGATTTCCCATTGATTTTTGCCCTTTCGGCTGGCATTTGACATCTGGTTTTGGCCTGAATTTAGAGGATGGAGATTTGAGTCTTTTGTTTGATGTTCAATGGTTGCTTCTTGTGTTGTTTGAATAAGTCAATCCAGAAATGTTTTAAAAACTGCCCACAGGTCTGCTTTGTGGTTCCTAGATTATTACTTCTCCATTTTTGTCCGTGGATTTCAATGTTAAGTGAAGTAAATGGTTGTTTTCGGTTGTCTACTTGGTAGTTTGATTTTCGAATCTACACATTTGATGATAAAATGGGTGGAAATATGTTAAAAGATTCTGTTTTTGCTGAATGGGTTGAACCTTTGCATGTTTTTCTTGAAAACGTTGAGTTAAAGGTAGATGTTCATATCATGTAGTTGCATTTTTCTTTCCCTTTCCCTGTCCTAAGTTCGCGCATTTGATGTTGGGTTGATGACTGTGAAAAATCTGATTTGAATGTCATGAAGGCTGGTTAGATGTCTGCTATGTTTGGTGGCTTGGGTTATGTGGTATGAACATATCTAAATTGAAGTGAATGAAGTGAAAGTTTGCTGCATTTTTTTCACCGTATTCCCTTCCATAGCAGTCTAATGAATCTTCACACTTAAGTGGCATGTTCAATCTGGCATTAAAGAGAAAGAATGGATGGCTTTATTAGATTGAATTTACATGTTTGAGTCACTTAAAACCTTGGAACTAAGATCAAACACTTTGCTGGAAAAATAAATTTCAGGATGGCCAAACCATTTTTTTGTGTGAGTATGCTTCCAGAATTTTGCATCAGTCCCCTCTATGTTGTTGTTTGTTTGGATATTGAGGTGATGTGTTTTGTTGTATGGCTTCAAACTATGATTTTATCTGAAAAATCTTCGAGCCAGGCTGCATATTTTGTCCAAAAGCTGCATTTCATCCTCACACCTTTGCTGTTTTTCTTTTTCTTCCTGCAATCTGCTCACATGAACATTTCTGTCTAGAATTTCTGTATCAGTTTCTCCTATGTTTCTGTTTTGTTTGGATGGCGGAATCATGTGCCTTATTGTCTAGTTGGAAATCATGATTTCGGTTGGGAAAAGTTTCGAGCAAAGCCATGTGTTTGTATCTGAAACATGAATTTCTTTTTTTCCATTTTCGATTGCAGAAACTGGTTTTGTGCTTGTTATTTGCATGGATTTTCTCCGTAAATTGCATTGTTAAGGAGTGATAATCAATGCTTGGCTGGATTTAATTCAAAGAGGGTCATGTAAAACTCATTGTTGGAAGGTGATTAATGGCCGAAAGCTTTCTTCAATACTGGTTTTGTTGCAGAGAGTATTTTCGGTGATTGCATGAGATTTGCATGGAAAAAGGTCTTCATGAAAATTGCATTTTTGCCCCCCAAGTTTCCCTTTGTTGCACTATGGCCCCATAAATTTTCAATTTCTCTCAATTGGGTCCCTGTTTTTTTTGTTGCAATTTAACCCCTAAATTTTGTTTAAATTTCATTGTGGCTCAAAATCTGGAAAAATCGAACTAATTTCGTCCTTTAATCCTCTGTTTGCATATTTTATGTGACTTTGTGGATAAATTAATTCTTGATTGTGGGTCATAATTGTGGCTTAATGATGTTGGATGATTTGCTTATGTTGATTGGGCTTAGAATTATGGTTTAGGTTTTGGGTAATTATATCTGATCGGGTTTGTAAGGATGGGTATGATTTATTTTGTTTAGGGTTTTTGGTTTGGGCTAGAGGGTCAAGGCCCATCTATTTGGTTGGCTATTTTTGGGCCAAAATAATATACTAGCCCACTTGTTTTTCCTTGGACTTCCGAATGGGCCAAGTGATCTTGGCCCAAGGAAAGTGAAAATGGCCCATTCCCTTTTGTTTTGGATTTCCGATTGGGCCTGGAAGGTTTTGGCCCAAGTAAATAAGGAAAAATGGCCCAATGGTTTGGTCCATTAAGAAACCAGAAAATTATTTTGCAAATCAGCCCCTGCATTTTTCCATAACTGTACTGTGGCCCTGGACATTTCCATTCCTTTCAATTGAGTCCCTGGTTTAATTGCAAATGAGTCCCTGAACTTTATTTTTCTTTAATTTTGGCCCCAGAATTTTGTCAATCTTTGCAATCAAGTCCTTTCTTCTCTTGACTTCTTAAATGTGGGTTGTTGACATGATTTAATTGATTCAAATTCATGTTTATTTTTATCCTTTGTGATTATTTGTCAAATAAATCGGCACCTTGACTCCTTTATTATTTTGGAGGGTAAATAAGTTGATTTCACTCCATTAGAGCTTCATTTCAAGGGAGGTATAATTTCTTTTATCCCTTTTGTCTCTCCTATGTGATCCAATGTGCTAAGTGTGAATCGCATGCCTAATTTGCTTTCATTACCATTCTTTAGTTCCATTATTTCATTCATTCTTGCTTTTATTAAATTATTCTTTTAAATGGGGTATGTGTACACCTCTTGGCTTGTAATAGATAGGGCTCGGAGAGCATTTGGTCCACTTCCCCTTCCCCTTGGTTGCTTGCTTTTGCTGTTACATGTTAAATTGCTTTAGTAGGCTCTTGCATCTAGTCGAGCATGCTAAGTGCTACGTGCTACGTGTTTACGAGCGTTTTGGCATGTCTACTTGCTTTCATAACCATGAATGAATGGAATGGATGAATGTACGTCACCACACTAGTCCAACGCTAGTTGTGGCTTCTTTTATCGTTTCCACTAGTCCAACGCTAGTCGGAATTCATAGAATGGGCTAGTCCAACGCTAGACCCTTAGGGATTTTCCCTCGTTAGTACATCATTTGCTTGTTCACCACATATCACACATTTTCCTTAGTTTTATCATTTGGCATGATACTCGAACCCCTTTCCCCTCACTTTAGGTCTTGCATCTCATGCTAGTTAGGGTACATTTGCCTGAAGAGTCCCCTCCGATAAGGGAAACGAGCGAGTGTGGCTACTCGATAGCCTTAGCACGCTAGTTTTGCCTTCTAATCAAAGGGAAAATCGAAGTCGGAAAAGTTAGGAGTCATTCCCATACCCGACCTGATGCATTCCTTTAGGTTCATTCATTCTCATTTTATCACTTATTCATTTTTCAATTCACATTTCCTCATCACTTTTCCTTTCCTTATTGTTCATTTTGATTTCTACTTCACAAAATTGCACTTAATTACACCTATATGCACTTATCACTATATTTCATACACTTGCACACAAACACTCGGATTTTTCATACAATTTCACACGTGCCCCTTTTTATACACTTGCACACTTGCACTTTAGCCATCATTTGCATTAATCGACCTCTATAAGGTTTTCCTTTATTGGCCGCCACAATTCATGTGGTTGGGACCAAAAACCTTACAAGAGACATTTTAGAATTTAGGTTTGCATTTTTTCCTTCTTTTTGCATTCATGTAGCGCATCCAAATGTAATAAATTCTTTGGTTAAAACAAGAAAATATTTGATTAAATCACGCAACTAGCCTTGGCTAGGTCAAAGGGGTGCCTTGGATTGTATCCTTGCCTTCCCCTTTGTCAAATGGACTCCCGAACCTTTTTTTTGGTTTACGTGGACTAAGAGTCGTTTAAAAAGGGTTTCTTACAACTTTTTCCTAAAAAATTCATTTTTGGGTGACTTGGTACACCCTAACTCTATACCAAGTGGCGACTCCATTTTTCATATAAAACCCTTTTTGAACTATTTTTCTTGGGTCAAATCGTCGCATTTTCAAAAGTCCCATTTAGACCCACTTTTTCTTTTAAATCACAATTCATTTTGCAATCATAAATTGAATCAAAAAATACATCTTTCTCAAACCATTTATTTATTTATCAAAAAATGGGGCGCGACAGTTGGCGTCTCCACTGGGGACTTGAGAGTCCGAGCAATCGATTTAGTCAATTCTTTTCTTCTTTTAACCTTTTCATTTATCACATTGGATGTTTAGGATTGCATTTTTTCCTTTTTTAGGATTTTGCATTTCGCGTATCAACTCACTTCCTCACACATTCGCCTACGATTGTTTGGATGGATGGATGATTTATTTATGTATGATTTTGCGCTTTGCATTGCATTTGGGGGGGTGTGTGTCACCCTTAGAGCCTTGCGATTGGTTCTCGACCCCTTCCCTCAAAATAGAGAACACTTCATACGTGCACGTTTACTTATTGTTATCCCACTTTATTTTATTTTTTCGTGGGCGTTTCCCACACCGCCTTGTAGGATTAGGATCGATCGCCTTGGGTAGGCGGCTGGTGTGCGCTGCGCCCATAGCGCTACCTAAGGGATCACTCGAGCCACCGACCAAGGGCCCTGGGGGTGATGACCCTTCGCCTTTAGGTCTGAAGGCTTGGGAGCCGAAGCCTTATTGAGTCTAGTTGCATTAGTGAGCCCCAGCCTCATGCATCCATGTTAGACTCGCCTAGGGTAGAGTCGACCTTACCCTATTAAGCACATTAGGCACGAGGGAAGGGGTTCCACCTCTTTTACTTGTTTTTATTTGTATTTCTTTTCTTAATTGCTCTCAATATGTTATGTGTACTATCAATTGCACTAACCATTCTTTTGTTTTCTTGGCTTGCATCCATATGCCTTAGCAATAAGAGGCCTCTTTGGCACTCTTTTAGTGACTTACCCACTAGATAACTCGCATGTTTAAATTTCAGTTATTGCACTTAATTTTCAATAAGTACATTTCACTTTAGACCTTTCCCCCCCGATGCATTATTCATATCCTTTAGGCCATATTTGTCACATATTTACATCGCTTTAATAAACTGGCATCATGCATTAAACCCTAGAAAGGGAATGCCACTTAGGGGATCCCGTGTTAGGAATAAACCACATTGCGTCTCGGATACTTAATCCAACGAGACTTGCACGTTTACATTTTGTACCATCCAAAGGGGTAGTGCACAAGGTAAGGTAGGATCCGATCATCTTCATAAGAGCGATTTTTGGAATATGAGCATCTAATAATCACTTTTTGGCCATTTTATCAAAAATTGGTAAAAATCCCTTGCGTGAAGGACATTAATTTGAAGAAATTCACAAATGATTCCTCTTGTTGAGACGATGAATAAATATGGAGGCCAAATCTTGATTTTAGAAGGCTCATAGACTAATTTTTTGAAGCCACCAATGGCCGGACGATTCAATCGATCCATTTTTGTCAATTCATAATCAATTTTGAATAAACCATTCATTTGACCAATTTACCCTTTTTATGGTCATACGGTCGATTCTTGAAATTTCATCCATTCATTTGACCAATTTACCCTTTCTAGGGTTATTCGGTCAATTTTTGAATAAATCAATTTCATTCAATTCATCTGACCAATTTACCCTTTTTAGGGTCATTCGGTCAATTTTTGAATAAATCAATTTCATTTGACCAATTTACCCTTTATAGGGTCGTTTGGTCAATTTTTTGAATAAATCAATTTCATTCATTTCGTTTGACCAATTTACCCTTCTAGGGTCATTGGGTCGATTTTGGAATGAATCAAATTCATTAATTCATTTGACCAATTTACCCTTTTTAGGGTCATCTGGTCGATTTGTGAATAAATCTTCATTTCATTTCATTTGGCCAATTCACCCATTTTTAGGGCAATCTAATCGATTTTCTGAATAAATCACCAATTTTTCCATTCTTAGGGCGATCTTATCGATTTCGAGTAAATCATTAATTTCGTCCGATTCGTTTGACCAGTTTATCCTTTTAGGGCGATCCGGTCAATTTTGAATAAATTCTCGATTTCATTTGACCAAATCCCTTTTTTAGAATGATTCGGTCAATTTTGAGTAAGTTTTTAAATTTCACTCAATTCATTTGACCCGATTCCCTTTTTAGGGTAATGCGGTCGATTTTAAATAAAATTGTCAATTTCGTTCAACCCATTTGACCAAGTAGGGTTTCAATGACGAATTTCAATTTGGAAACCTAGTCGGTTTTGAGAAAACCATTCATTGCATCCAGACATTTGATCAGTTGGAATTTTGACCCGTGCTTCACTGAGAAAATTTTATCAAGGAATTCCAATCTCTTCGATAGGAAGTTCGTCAAGGTCAAACCCGTGCGTTTTTGCAAATATCGATCAAAAGTGATCAATCCCTTCGGACGAGGTCCTCTTTTTGACAAAGTGTCTTTCGTCTCTCCAATTGACCAAATTCTTCAAAATTATTTTTCACTCAATGAATTGATCAGATCCATCAGGTATTGTATAGTGCCTACTCTAGCGGATTGCATTTTCATGCTAGGCCTACCCTTGGCGCAAAAAGGGTTCCCCCATAGGACATGCATACCGATTTTGCAGTTTTGCCTACTAACTCTGGGTATTTTTCTTTTGTTTTCCCCCTCCCCTGCATTCATAAAAATGTTTCAATAAGATGAAAATATTCTCCTATATCTGATGATAATTTTAATCCAATAAAGTTTGAAGATTACAAGTGTTATTTGATTCTTGGGCAGATCCTACGATTAAAACATAAATGATCCATCTGGAAGCTCTAAGCTAAAGCCTCTGAGAGATGTCGTAATTGTTTTCCAAAGGGAAATTCTGTTTATTTGATTTGTTAAATTTTGTTCCAAAAGAAAAGGAAACAATAAATTCTCTTCTCATTTGTATCATAATTGAACGAGAAATTTTGTTTCAAATTGTTTTCAGCAATAAAGTTTTTGGACAATTATTGTTTTGTGTATATTTATGTACATTTCATTCTTTATTCTTACTCATTGGAGATTTCATGATGAATTTTGAGAAATAAGACCAAATTGAGATATTTTTAATCTCCAGCCTGAAAATTCACAAGTGAATGCTTCCTAAGATCCTTACACTCGATTGGTGATCCGAGTTATACAATAAGAGTGCTCAGGAAAAAAGTAAGAGGTCACTCGAAAGGCCCAATGAGATACCTTTTCTCCTTCATTTAACCCCAAAATAAAATCAGTCACATTGATTGATAAATTGCAAATTGGGGCAATCTTTACTTGAAAAATGTCCATTGTGTCTAATTAGATTCAATCTACATCTCAGTGAAAGCAAAATGGTGCACTATCCTTATCTATTTTGGGAATTTGGGATGATATTTCAAGCGTTTGTTTCTCTATCCATATAGCTTTTAGCATTTGATCTCCCATTTGAGCCTTTGAAAGAATAATTTCGTTTCAAATAAGAGCCTTAATGATCACTACCCTACACGGGAAAATTTTTCAAATATCAAAAAAGGGAATGAATTTTCAATGAGCAATTCGTTACTTTGGTTGTCATGGAGTGTGAGAATGATACTTTGGCCATCGTTTCTACAATCTAAACACAATTTACCCATTGCATCCTCATTTGAGCTAAAATCGGTGGTTCTTTTCAAAGCACTAATGATCGCACCCCACATTGGGGAAGGAGATTGGAGAATTTTCCAAAAGGAGAAAAAACAAAAATGCTAAAATTAAAAAAGGAAAAGAGGGAATCATAAATCGGAGGAATTTGATTCTACTTGAGCTTCAATTTTGAAAGAAAAGGGAAAAAAAGAAGAAAAAGAAGAGTTTTGCCCGGTGGATCATGAACGTCTTCCTCAGTCAATTAATTCAGATACAGGCAAGAAATTTCGCATTCACGAAAGTTTCCTTTCAGAGTTAATGTAAGGAACGGATTAAAAGTCAGGCCCTCTTCTTTTCCAATCGAACATTCTATCCCTAGTTGTCCATTTTGAGCTTTCAGAATAAATTATTTCGTTTGGCGACCCCTGAGAATCGCAAACCCCACACTGGGGTAACTTTGAGATTGAAAAAGAAATAAAAGTCCCAAAGGGCGAAAAGTGCTAAAGCAACAAAAGCAAAAGAAGAGAAAAGAAAAGAGAATCTCAGTTCAAAAATAAACTGGGGCAAATTTTGTGAAATTTCAAAAATGGCAAAAAAGCCAAAGGAAAATCAATCAAAAGAAAATGAAAGAGAAAAGCCTCAATTGAGCATAAACTCTGGGGCAAATTCTGATTTAACCCTAAAATAGGGTTGGTGCAACAATGCGATCTCAGATTCTTCAAACCACTTTTGAAATCCGCTTTCAAGCCTTAACTTTTCTAAGCACCCCACCTGACCTCATTACAAAAGCCGAAAGTCCTGACTGCCGTTCTTTGCAATGGCCCTGTCAAGAAAATTTCTGATACCGAAAATTTTAGCTGTATTTCTGAATTGCTTGGGCATGGAGTTGACATTACTCATTATGTGAAAACCCGCAAAGGCACCTTTGAAAAGAAGAAAGGAAAAGGAAGAAATGCAAAAACATTCGATGCTGAAATTCCCCGTTGAGTGGTGACAAAAGTCAAACAAAATTCAGGATCTTCAAGTTCAAAATAGGGGCAATTTTGGAAAATGCGATTTGCGGTGCAATATCCTTGAAAGTCTTATTCTTTAACTATCGTTTTCAAGCCACATTACAAGCTCATAAAGTCCATCGTTGACTTATCCTTCATGACAACTTGAAGTGAGAATTATGCTTTTAAAGAATCCCACGATCATTCGGATCATAAGGGTATAACCAGTTTTCACCTGTTTAGCTATCGTTTCCGCCCATACGTTACAAGCCCAGAAAGCTTATATGTTGACTAAATTTTCTTGAGAAATAAGGGTGACAAACTCTTTGCTTTCACTAAGATGTGATTACATACAATTGGGAGCACAATAACAAGACAAATCTTGACTTCTCATTTTCCTTAGCCACCCCAAAATCAGAAATAACACCCACTCGGTTGGTCCTGAAAGATTGAGCCAACAGGAAATGGTGACCCATTACCCAAAGCATCGGTGCTAAAATGAGGAAAGAATCACTTGTAATTTGGTATTATTTCAAGAAATTCATCATGAAATTTCCTTGTAGGAAACATAGTTCTTACAGTGTTCAAATAAATGGAAAGTCATCCGAACAAGCTTTTTCCATTAAATGGGCCCACATTGGGGCAAATTTTTATTCATGGGATTTCACAGAATAAGCCCACACTGGGGCAAAATTTTTATAGTTCATTTGAGAATTTCGTCCAAGAATCAAATAATGCATTTTTCAAATCAATCACGCTGTCTCTTTTCATGAAATTCAAGTGCATGTCATATTTTTGTAAGCCCCCTGTGCAGGTATTCATAGTTGAAATCGACGAAGAAGCACCTGGTGATGTGAAAGGCCAACGCCGAAGAAAGAAAAGAGAGAAGGGAAAAGGGACCCTACACTGAGGGCAAATTATTTTGAAAAAGATTCTCTCGAAAAATCAGAAAAAAAATTCAAAATTCAAAAATCAAAAATCAAGTTCAAATTCTTGTTTCTTGGAAAATCAAATTTCTTGTTTCTTGACAAATCAAATTCAATTTCTTGACCAAATTGGGTGGCAGGACTGGGTCTTATCCCACTGGCCATTCACAAATATCACATTGGGCCTGGACTTCATGCCGCCAACCTTCCAAAAATCAAGTTGGGCCTGGACTTCGTGCCGCCAATCCTCCAAAAATTACGTTGGGCCGGGATTTCATGCCGCCAACATCACAAATCACGTCGGGCCTGGACTTTGTGCCGCCGACATCCTATTGAGTTTGAAATTTGTGCCGCCAGTGCAACCAAGGCAGGCTTGGGTGTAATCCCACTGATCAATTCATCATACTGGGGCAAATTATTTTGGGAAGTTTTTCAAAAAAAAAAAAAAAAAAAAATCAAAATCAAAATCAAAAATCAAAAAAAAAAATCAATCAAAAAATCAAAAAATCAATCAAAAAACCAAAAAAAAAATCAGAAAAAATAGAAAAAAATCAGAGAAAAAAGAAAGGAAAAGAATCAAAATCAAAATCAAATTAAGTTTCATCACGGCAGGTTTGGGCTTAATCCCACTGACCGATTGTAAAAGCATTTTCGGGTCAGTCCCACGATCAAGAGCATTTTCGGGTCAGTCCCATGATCAAAAGCATTTTCGGGTCAGTCCCATGATCAAGAGCATTTTCGGGTCAGTCCCATGATCAAAAGCTTATTCGGGTCAGTCCCACGATCAAAAGCTTATTCGGGTCAGTCCCACGATCAAAAGTTCATTCGGGTCAGTCCCACGATCATTCGGGTCAGTCCCACAATTCAAAAGCTCATTCGGGTCAGTCCCACGATTGAAAATTCATTCGGGTCAGTCCCACGATCATTCGGGTCAGTCCCACGATTCAAAAGCTCATTCGGGTCAGTCCCACGATTGAAAATTCATTCGGGTCAGTCCCACGATCATTCGGGTCAGTCCCACGATTCAAAGCTCATTCGGGTCAGTCCCACGATTGAAAATTCATTCGGGTCAGTCCCACGATCATTCGGGTCAGTCCCACGATTCAAAGCTCATTCGGGTCAGTCCCACGATTGAAAGTTCATTCGGGTCAGTCCCACGATCATTCGGGTCAGTCCCACGATTCAAAGCTCATTCGGGTCAGTCCCACGATTCAAAGCTCATTCGGGTCAGTCCCACGATTGAAAGTTCATTCGGGTCAGTCCCACGATTCAAAGCTCATTCGGGTCAGTCCCACGATTGAAAGTTCATTCGGGTCAGTCCCACGATCATTCGGGTCGGTCCCACGATCATTCGGGTCAGTCCCACGATTCCAATTTTATTCGGGTCAGTCCCGTGATTCAAAGCATATTCGGGTCAGTCTCATGATTTTAATTTTGTTCGGGTCAGTCCCATGATCAAAAACTTATTCGGGTCAGTCCCATGATTAAAAGCATATTCGGGTCAGTCCCACGATTCAAAGCTTATGCGGGTCAGTCCCACGATTCAAAGCTTATTCGGGTCAGTCCCACAATTCAAAGCTTATGCGGGTTAGTCCCACAATTCAAAGCCTGTTCGGGTCAGTCCCGCGATTCAAGGCTTATTCGGGTCAGTCCCGCGATTAAAGCTTGTTCGGGCCAGTCCCATGATTTGAATTTCCCGCTCTAGTCAGTCCCAATTTTAAATTTCTGTCTGGGTCTATCCCATTTAAATTTCTGTCTGGGTCTATCCCATTTAAATTTCTGTTCAGGTCTATTCCGTGGGTCTATCCCATTTACATTCCTGTCCGGGTCAGTCCCGTTTTCAATCCATGTTCGGGTCAGTGCCGTTTTAAATTCCTGTTCGGGTCAGTCCCGCTTTAAGTTCCTGTTTGGACCAATCCCGTCTTTAAATTTCGTTCGGGTCAATCCCGCTTTAAATTTCCTGTATAAGTCAATCCCATTTTAAATTTTTGTCAAAGGGGTCAGTCCCCATTTCTAAAGCGCCCATCGTTCGAGACGCTCGTAGCCGAATAACACAGGTGAGCATTTGGTGTCTACTTCTTTGTCTCAAGTTTTTCCAAAACTCAGACAAAGAGGGGCAAACTGTAGACACCAAATTTTGGTGTAATTTCATTTACTATTTATTTTTTTAGTTTGTGCTCGTTTTATTCACTTTTTAGTTTTTAGTTTTTTAGTTTTTTATTTTTAAGTTTTTAGCATAGAATTTCTCGAAAAGAAAAGAAAAGCACTCAAAAAATATGTTTAATTGTTTTGATTTAAATGCAATGTTTTCTTGGAAAAAATGGAAAAAAAGAGAAAAATGAAAAATCATAAAAAAGATAAAAAAAGAGAAAAAGGAAAATCATAAAAAAAGGAAAAAAAAGAAGAAAATTGTTCACAAAAATACGTTCAAATTCAATCTTTGGGCACTTTAGTTATTTTTTTAAGTTATTTTGAGAAAAGAAAAGAAAAAGGTGGAAAAATGAAGAAAATTTGAAAAAATGGACATTTTTGTTTAGTTTTTTTGTTTAAAATTATTTTTGTTTTTTTATTATCTGGTTTTTGTCAATTTGTTATTATTATTTATATTTTATCATTTCTGTATTTATTAAGTTGAAAGTTTAAAAAAAAAAAAAAAAAAAAGAAAAAAGGAAAATTGTTGCCGCAGCATCAAAGCTGCGGACTTGCGCCATTTGCAAAAAATCTGGGGACAGCTCCTTAGCTGCAATTTAGGAGAGATGGCCGAGAGAGTTTAGGGTTGATGTTCCATATAAAAGCCAAAAGGAAGACACAGCCGCAGGGGGAGATTGACGGAGAAAGAGTGACGGGAGGGAAAAAAAAAAACAGCAGAGGGAAGCGACGGGCAGAAACTAAGAAAAAGGAAAACCAGACAAGGCTAAGAAAATCAAGGCTGTGAGCTAGGGAGATAGAGAGACGAAAAAAGAAAGGAAAAGCAGGGAAAGGAGTGGACGACTGGTGAGGAAGAAGGCTAGAGTTTTGAGAGAGGTGGGCTGTGAGGAACAGAAAGCTGAGGTTTTGGACGGCTGAGGGAGTGAAAGAGAGAGCTGGAACAGAGGCGGAGGATACGGTTGAAAGGAGAGATTCAAAAAGGGGACTGTTGGTGGCGAGACGCAAAAAGGAAACTGAATTCGGACGCAGCCTCTGACCATCTTTCTGATCTTCATTTTCAACCAAGGTTCATTCTTTGGTATCTTTTAATCTGCTTTCTATGTTGTTTTTTAGTTCAATGTTTTGCTGGCTATGATGCATCTAGTTCGGTCCAATACACTGCAAACCTCATTTGGAGTCCACGCATAGGAATTTCCTGTCTCTGCTTTGTGAATTTGATTGGGTCCAAGGGAAGGAGGAAGGGTTATAATTCATGGGTGTGGGTTAAGCAAGATCCTTCATTGTTTCTTGACTAAGTTTCTGTGATTTTTGAATGAAGTTACGTTAGATTTCCCATTGATTTTTGCCCTTTCGGCTGGCATTTGACATCTGGTTTTGGCCTGAATTTAGAGGATGGAGATTTGAGTCTTTTGTTTGATGTTCAATGGTTGCTTCTTGTGTTGTTTGAATAAGTCAATCCAGAAATGTTTTAAAAACTGCCCACAGGTCTGCTTTGTGGTTCCTAGATTATTACTTCTCCATTTTTGTCCGTGGATTTCAATGTTAAGTGAAGTAAATGGTTGTTTTCGGTTGTCTACTTGGTAGTTTGATTTTCGAATCTACACATTTGATGATAAAATGGGTGGAAATATGTTAAAAGATTCTGTTTTTGCTGAATGGGTTGAACCTTTGCATGTTTTTCTTGAAAACGTTGAGTTAAAGGTAGATGTTCATATCATGTAGTTGCATTTTTCTTTCCCTTTCCCTGTCCTAAGTTCGCGCATTTGATGTTGGGTTGATGACTGTGAAAAATCTGATTTGAATGTCATGAAGGCTGGTTAGATGTCTGCTATGTTTGGTGGCTTGGGTTATGTGGTATGAACATATCTAAATTGAAGTGAATGAAGTGAAAGTTTGCTGCATTTTTTTCACCGTATTCCCTTCCATAGCAGTCTAATGAATCTTCACACTTAAGTGGCATGTTCAATCTGGCATTAAAGAGAAAGAATGGATGGCTTTATTAGATTGAATTTACATGTTTGAGTCACTTAAAACCTTGGAACTAAGATCAAACACTTTGCTGGAAAAATAAATTTCAGGATGGCCAAACCATTTTTTTGTGTGAGTATGCTTCCAGAATTTTGCATCAGTCCCCTCTATGTTGTTGTTTGTTTGGATATTGAGGTGATGTGTTTTGTTGTATGGCTTCAAACTATGATTTTATCTGAAAAATCTTCGAGCCAGGCTGCATATTTTGTCCAAAAGCTGCATTTCATCCTCACACCTTTGCTGTTTTTCTTTTTCTTCCTGCAATCTGCTCACATGAACATTTCTGTCTAGAATTTCTGTATCAGTTTCTCCTATGTTTCTGTTTTGTTTGGATGGCGGAATCATGTGCCTTATTGTCTAGTTGGAAATCATGATTTCGGTTGGGAAAAGTTTCGAGCAAAGCCATGTGTTTGTATCTGAAACATGAATTTCTTTTTTTCCATTTTCGATTGCAGAAACTGGTTTTGTGCTTGTTATTTGCATGGATTTTCTCCGTAAATTGCATTGTTAAGGAGTGATAATCAATGCTTGGCTGGATTTAATTCAAAGAGGGTCATGTAAAACTCATTGTTGGAAGGTGATTAATGGCCGAAAGCTTTCTTCAATACTGGTTTTGTTGCAGAGAGTATTTTCGGTGATTGCATGAGATTTGCATGGAAAAAGGTCTTCATGAAAATTGCATTTTTGCCCCCCAAGTTTCCCTTTGTTGCACTATGGCCCCATAAATTTTCAATTTCTCTCAATTGGGTCCCTGTTTTTTTTGTTGCAATTTAACCCCTAAATTTTGTTTAAATTTCATTGTGGCTCAAAATCTGGAAAAATCGAACTAATTTCGTCCTTTAATCCTCTGTTTGCATATTTTATGTGACTTTGTGGATAAATTAATTCTTGATTGTGGGTCATAATTGTGGCTTAATGATGTTGGATGATTTGCTTATGTTGATTGGGCTTAGAATTATGGTTTAGGTTTTGGGTAATTATATCTGATCGGGTTTGTAAGGATGGGTATGATTTATTTTGTTTAGGGTTTTTGGTTTGGGCTAGAGGGTCAAGGCCCATCTATTTGGTTGGCTATTTTTGGGCCAAAATAATATACTAGCCCACTTGTTTTTCCTTGGACTTCCGAATGGGCCAAGTGATCTTGGCCCAAGGAAAGTGAAAATGGCCCATTCCCTTTTGTTTTGGATTTCCGATTGGGCCTGGAAGGTTTTGGCCCAAGTAAATAAGGAAAAATGGCCCAATGGTTTGGTCCATTAAGAAACCAGAAAATTATTTTGCAAATCAGCCCCTGCATTTTTCCATAACTGTACTGTGGCCCTGGACATTTCCATTCCTTTCAATTGAGTCCCTGGTTTAATTGCAAATGAGTCCCTGAACTTTATTTTTCTTTAATTTTGGCCCCAGAATTTTGTCAATCTTTGCAATCAAGTCCTTTCTTCTCTTGACTTCTTAAATGTGGGTTGTTGACATGATTTAATTGATTCAAATTCATGTTTATTTTTATCCTTTGTGATTATTTGTCAAATAAATCGGCACCTTGACTCCTTTATTATTTTGGAGGGTAAATAAGTTGATTTCACTCCATTAGAGCTTCATTTCAAGGGAGGTATAATTTCTTTTATCCCTTTTGTCTCTCCTATGTGATCCAATGTGCTAAGTGTGAATCGCATGCCTAATTTGCTTTCATTACCATTCTTTAGTTCCATTATTTCATTCATTCTTGCTTTTATTAAATTATTCTTTTAAATGGGGTATGTGTACACCTCTTGGCTTGTAATAGATAGGGCTCGGAGAGCATTTGGTCCACTTCCCCTTCCCCTTGGTTGCTTGCTTTTGCTGTTACATGTTAAATTGCTTTAGTAGGCTCTTGCATCTAGTCGAGCATGCTAAGTGCTACGTGCTACGTGTTTACGAGCGTTTTGGCATGTCTACTTGCTTTCATAACCATGAATGAATGGAATGGATGAATGTACGTCACCACACTAGTCCAACGCTAGTTGTGGCTTCTTTTATCGTTTCCACTAGTCCAACGCTAGTCGGAATTCATAGAATGGGCTAGTCCAACGCTAGACCCTTAGGGATTTTCCCTCGTTAGTACATCATTTGCTTGTTCACCATATATCACACATTTTCCTTAGTTTTATCATTTGGCATGATACTCGAACCCCTTTCCCCTCACTTTAGGTCTTGCATCTCATGCTAGTTAGGGTACATTTGCCTGAAGAGTCCCCTCCGATAAGGGAAACGAGCGAGTGTGGCTACTCGATAGCCTTAGCACGCTAGTTTTGCCTTCTAATCAAAGGGAAAATCGAAGTCGGAAAAGTTAGGAGTCATTCCCATACCCGACCTGATGCATTCCTTTAGGTTCATTCATTCTCATTTTATCACTTATTCATTTTTCAATTCACATTTCCTCATCACTTTTCCTTTCCTTATTGTTCATTTTGATTTCTACTTCACAAAATTGCACTTAATTACACCTATATGCACTTATCACTATATTTCATACACTTGCACACAAACACTCGGATTTTTCATACAATTTCACACGTGCCCCTTTTTATACACTTGCACACTTGCACTTTAGCCATCATTTGCATTAATCGACCTCTATAAGGTTTTCCTTTATTGGCCGCCACAATTCATGTGGTTGGGACCAAAAACCTTACAAGAGACATTTTAGAATTTAGGTTTGCATTTTTTCCTTCTTTTTGCATTCATGTAGCGCATCCAAATGTAATAAATTCTTTGGTTAAAACAAGAAAATCTTTGATTAAATCACGCAACTAGCCTTGGCTAGGTCAAAGGGGTGCCTTGGATTGTATCCTTGCCTTCCCCTTTGTCAAATGGACTCCCGAACCTTTTTTTTGGTTTACGTGGACTAAGAGTCGTTTAAAAAGGGTTTCTTACAACTTTTTCCTAAAAAATTCATTTTTGGGTGACTTGGTACACCCTAACTCTATACCAAGTGGCGACTCCATTTTTCATATAAAACCCTTTTTGAACTATTTTTCTTGGGTCAAATCGTCGCATTTTCAAAAGTCCCATTTAGACCCACTTTTTCTTTTAAATCACAATTCATTTTGCAATCATAAATTGAATCAAAAAATACATCTTTCTCAAACCATTTATTTATTTATCAAAAAATGGGGCGCGACAAAAATGGCTGGAAAATTAGGTAAACACAAAGGGCGTGCTACCCAAATTTTCGCCCGAGAGCTAGGTTTCTATTTGAACTTGTATACTTTTGTTAGGCCAATACCATGACCGATTTTCCATTTTAAAACATGATTTTTCATCCTTGGGTTCAAACAACCCTCTTCTTACTTGAAAGTCATCTTTACACGTTTTACTCTTAATTAGTCGGGTTTCTTTGTTTCCCTTAAATGTTTTGCTCGATAAACTATAATAATGTTCTCTTGTTCAACCTTAGGTTTCATTGGTGATTAAGGGTAATATCCGAAAGGATATTTTGCACGATATTTTGCATTTCTAGGTGAGTGTTCCTTATTTGATTCTATGGCTTGTTGTTATTATTTGCTAATGTGTTAAGTGCTTTTAATGATTTCCAAAACGAGCTTGCTAGGCGAGTGTGTACTTTATCGCACTCGACCTAAATAACTGTGTAATTTTCAAGGATTTAATGATTGAAATGTTACTTGCGCATGAATGTAAGCCTTTTGGGTTGAACTGGCCATTGCCCCTTGTTACCGGTCATCTCGAGCCAGAAGCGGACTCGGTCGGGCGATTAGGGACTTGGGTGAATGTTTGGTATACTCGAGTATTACCCTGTAGGTTGGTGGAGACTGGCCAACGGCCAGGACGGGGGTGAATGAATGAATGAATGAACGAACGAACGAACGAACGAACGAGGGTTTATTGATAAACGAAAAATGCATTTTCAAATGATTGGAGGAATAAGGGGAAATGTCAGGAGGACGAATGAACGAAATAACGAATTGCTCCTTGTGAGCTGTATCCTTTTAATGAATGTGTTACTATCGCTTTCCATTGTAAATGTTTCTTGAATTATTGATACTCCATGTTTAATGTATTGGATTGATTATCTGATTATGTGTTCAGAACCTCACTGGGCTTTTAGCTCATCCCTTTAGTTTTGTTTTCCTTACAGGGGAAGGCGAGCGAGGACGTGAGCTTGAGATAGACTAGCCAATCTAGTTTTGTTTCTTTTGTTTCTTTTGTAGTGGTTCTCGCCTAGTGCTTGGCACGGGCTGGACGTATGAAGGATTGAGAACCCTTGTATATTTGATGTTTATATTCTCTTTTGGGTTGGCAATGTATATAAGTTCTGCTTTAAGTTCGGATCAATGCCCTATTTATTCTTGTGATTTATTTCAATTTTTAATTGAGGACTGTAGCGAACGACTGAGTCCCGGCGAGAGCTGGGCAGGCGGCCCGCCGAACCCTCTGGTACGCCTTAGGGGGAGGTGGGGTCGTTACAGGTGGTTTCAGAGCCATATGCCGACAGTTGGGACTTTACGTCCTTCGTCTGGAAAAGCCCCGAGCCTCTCGTTCGTGAAGAGTCACGAAGCGAAACTCTCCGTAAGGGATGCCCGCGTGCGGGTGGCAAGCTGATAGGTACCCCGTGATATGACCCTGAGAACTGTCACAAGTGGTATCAGAGCTTAGGCTTCAGATCTCTGTAGTGTATCCTAGATTAAAGACTAGGATACCGGACTGTGGGATTTGATTGGACTTGAAAGTTAAGCGATTGAGCGATAAAACTTATAGCTGCTTCGCGTGGTTTCTACGTGGAGTGACCTTGGACTAAGTGGTGAAAAAGTATGAGGGACTAAGTGAAGCTATGAATTGCGAATGTTATAGGCCTTAAATTTCCTGTAGTATCTAATGATCATAGATAGGTACGTCGGGTAGGAATTTCGATTGTAGATAGTTTACTCTTGGGACTGGCCAGCTCGAGATGTGAACTGTTTTATTTCGGATTCTCGTGCCCGAGTACTCTGGAGTTGAGGCGATGCTAGCTACTAGGTACTTGAGAATTGCATTTTGGGAACATGAACAAGCTTTGTCTGGCTAGAATGAGCACAAGAGGTCAATGGATATTTAGTTTGGATAGTAAGTGACGTAAGAGACCGGACAGGGTTATTCAACTGAAACTAGGACGATATCGCCTTTTCTTTTGATTTGTCCTTATATTATTATTACATGACGTTAGTTGGTGTATTTGTGCATATGATTATCTGTCTAATTTAATGTGCCTTTGTGTATTTGATCATCTGTCTTCTTGATCTATGGTGTGTTATGTGCGTATATGTTTATTTGTGTATTTGGTATGCTGGAATTTGTTCCTTTAGTCAATTTACTGTGTTTATTCACTTAATTACCTTTTTGGGGGGAAAAGAAAAGGAAAGAGAGAGAGAAAACATATATATGGACGGGAGACGTAGTCGTGGACGTGGACGTGGCCGTGGGAATAAACGAGCTCAAGAGCCAAGAGAGGAAAGGGAAACAACAGCTGCACAAGAGCAAGGACCGAGGGTTGAAGCCGGGGACCAAATGGCGACGGCAATTCAACAAATGACAAACATCTTAACAAAGTTGGTGGACCAACAAGGTCAAATACTTGTGAATCAACCTCTGAACCCTGAAATAGGTGAAGATCGGGCTCTTGAGAGGTTTCAGAAGTTTGCTCCTCCGAAATTCCTTGGAGGGTCTGATCCGGATGTAGTCGAACAGTGGCTGGAGGCCATGATCAATATCTTCGCAGCTTTGAACTATACCGAACAAAGGCAAGTGAACTTTGCGGTATTTCAATTTGAAGGACCGGCTCGAGCATGGTGGAACGTAATTAGAGCAAAATGGGAAAGGGAACAGACTGTATGGACCTGGGCGAACTTTATAAGAGAATTTAACGAGAAGTACCTCCCACCTTTAGTCCAAGAAAGGAGGGAGGACGAATTTATTGGACTACGCCAGGGGACCTTAAGTGTGGCTGAATACGAAACGAAATTCACCAAACTATCCAAGTTTGCTTCCGAATTAGTAGCCACGGAACCGAGAAGAGTGAGACGGTTTATACAGGGACTAAATTTGGACATCCAAGAGGCGTTAGCAGCAGCGCAAGTGAATACGTTTACGGAGGCCCTTGAGAAGGCTCAACGAATCGAGAATGCAAAGGCACAAGTAAAAGCCTCCCAAACTCGGAAAAGAGGTGCAGCTGGTAGTATGAGTGAGGAACCAAGTGAATCGATAGCCCCTTCCAAAGTGCAGAAAGTGAATTTTTTGTCCCACCCACCATGGACAAGAGGGGCGTCAGATGAACGATCTACAAAAGGAAGTCAAGTAGGCCATGGGGAGATTTTTCAAAAAAGTCAACAAGTGGCTTCTTCCTTGACTTGTGGCTACTGTGGAAAGGCCAATCACACTGAGAGTGATTGTTGGAGGAGAGGGCGGAAGTGTTTGTGTGACCAAGCAAGTCCAAGTACCTTTCCGAATTGGAAAGTATGAGGACGTGGTGTTATGCGACGTGTTCCCTATGCAAGCATGTCACATACTATTGGGGAGACCATGGCAATTCGACAAGGGAGTTACATTCGATGGCATTACCAAACATGGCTTGTATGAGTGGTTAGTTATGCCATTTGGACTAACTAATGAACCTAGTACGTTCATGAGATTGATGAACCATGTTCTTCGTCCGTTCCTTGGAAAATTTGTGGTTGTGTATTTTGACGACATCCTGATTTATAGTAGGAGCTTAGATGAGTATGTTGAACATGTGAAGCTTGTTCTTGATGTACTTTGAAGGGAAAAGCTCTATGCTAACCTTAAGAAGTGCTCCTTTTGTACTGATCAACTTGTCTTCCTAGGCTTTGTTGTGAGTAAACAGGGAATCAAAGTGGATGAGGCGAAGGTTAAAGCAATTCGAGAATGGCCTACTCCAAGCACGGTGGGTGAGATACGCAGCTTCCATGGTCTTGCTATAGACGATTTGTTAAAGATTTTAGTACCATTGCTGCACTTGTAACTGCTGTAATTAAGAAAAATGAGCCATTTGTGTGGGGTGATGCTCAAGAACATGCTTTCCAAATACTTAAACATCAACTCACACACGCACCACTACTTGCATTGCCATGCTTTGACAAGATGTTTGAAATAGAGTATGATACATCTAGGGTGGGTATTGGAGCTGTTCTAATGCAAGAGGGCAAACCAATTGCATACTTTAGTGAAAAACTAAATGGGGCAGTTTTGAACTATTCCATTTATGATAGGAGTTGTACTCCTTAATCCATGCTTTAGAAACTTGGCAACATTATTTGAGACCAAGGGAATTTGTCATACACACTGACCATGAGTCGCTTAAGCACATTAAGTCACAACACAAGTTGAATAAGCATCATGTTAGGTGGATTGCATTTATTGAAACCTTCCCTTCTGTGATTAAGTACAAAGTGGGGAAAACTAATGTTGTTGCTGATGCATTATCACGCCGGTACTCTTTGCTCACTCAACTTGATGCAAGGTTGTTAGGATTTGAATTAGTTAAAGAGTTATACACCAATGACCCAGATTTCTCAGGTATTTATGACTCTTGTGGTTCAGCAACTCAAGGTAAATTCTACATCCTTGATGGATTTCTTTTCTACCTCAATCGACTGTGTATACCTAACTGCTCTATTCGCTCTTTACTTGTTAGGGAAGCACACGGAGGTGGCTTGATGGGACACTTTGGCATGGCTAAAACCTTAGCTATCCTTCAAGAGCACTTCCATTGGCCAACGATGAAGCGAGATGTGGAGCGAATGGTTGCTAAATGCATTACTTGCCACAAAGCTAAGTCTAAACTTCAACCCTATGGCCTTTATAGTCCTTTACCTATACCTAAGGAACCTTGGACCGACATTTTCATGAATTTTGTTTTAGGGTTGCCTAGGTCAAAGAGGGGAAATGATAGCATCTTTGTTATTGTTGACAGATTTTCAAAAATGGAACATTTTATACCATGTCACAAAACAGATAATGCATCGCACATTGCTGATTTGTTTTTCAAAGAAATCATTAGATTGCATGGCATGCCTAGGACAATGATATGAGTCAAGCTATGCTATCGGATAAGGTTCAAGTCCCACTAGGGCTGGTTACACGAGCTCGAGCAGTTCATTCAGCTTCATCGCAGCAAAGACGTTATAAGGCGCGGGCACGCTTTATAAGGATACGTCTTTTGCCATTTAATTGATTCACCGCAGTAAAGTCATTATAAGGCGTGGGCACGCTTTATAAGCTCAAGTCGTCTGCCCATCTAGTCACATTTGTTGTTTTAGTTAAGTCGTTTGTAATAAGGGTTTATGGTCCATAGCCTTGCTTTATTTACCTAAGCGATGACCTCATAAGATTATTTACCTAAGGGATGACCTCATAAGGTTTGGTCAAGCCCACAATTCTTAGTCTTATGGAAATAGTCAAGCCTACAATTGTTAGTCTTAGTCATCCCACAATTCTAGACTAGTTCCACATTATTTAGTTGTTCATCTCTATGTAAGGCTATAAATAGCCTACACTTCCAATGGTTTTAGGCATTCAATCAATAAATTAAATTTTGAGAGTTTTCTTGGTTTCTCCAAGACTTCTTGAATACCTTAGAATTTCTCTAGGTGTTCGTGACTTATCAATCTAGAATCGCACTAGGTTGTGGCGTCTTCTACCATTATACCAAGGTTCGTTAACCACGTGATTAACGGGTTGAGGTCATCCGCTCTAAACTTGGTGTCCTCTTGTCGATCCTGAAACTAATTTTTTACGGGTTTTGTGACAGCCCCAGTTTCCCCTAAGGCGAACCAAAGGGGTTAGCGGACTGCCTGCCCAGCTCTCGCCAGGACTAATGGTGCAGTATAAAGCGATCTATCACGTTTTGAAACTTATAATGCGCGCAAACAAGGCAAAAGGGCAAAATAACCCAAAATAAAAGAAATGAAATCCAGAGTCGGCCATGAATAGTAACCGACCCGTCCGAAACCCAACCAAACATTGAAATACATATACAACATAACATTAACCATTTACAAGCCACAATGGCATTTAAAAGTGATACAAAAGTCACTACATATGTGGGTTGCCAAAACAAAAGTGAAAACGACTCTAATGATACATTTAGGGTCCCATTTTATATACAACACAAAAGAAGCATTCATCTAGTTCATTCGGCAACCATTTAACAAAATTCATTCCAAAAGGGGCACATTCCTATAACGAAAACAAAAGAAACGGGGTGAGCTATATGCCCAGTGAGAATACAACCACCTGTAGGAGATTAAGGCAAATGGAAGCTTGAAAGTTGGTGGAATGCCTTTCTTCTTTGCTCAAGGAGAACCGGCCACAAGGAGAGAAAAATGATGAATTTTGTGCAATTTTTGATATTTAATCCTTTGGTCAAAAAAGTCAAGAAAGTGAATAGTGTTTCTTAAAGTCCAACCAATGAGAAGATGACACTTGTCACCTCATTAAATGCATTCTTATCTTTCTTTTCTCTCTCACATCAATCACTTCACACACCCTACTTATCTCTTAACACCCGATAAATTTTACACAGTATCCGGAATTTAACCTAATTGGCCGAATTTTTCCGAACTTTTCGCACTAGTGGGTCCCACGTCCACTATTTACTCTTAACTTCCTAAAATTTCTCCAATGCTAGAAAAATCATTTTAAAACTATAATTGCTCATAAAATTCACCAGGAAATTATTTCTAAGCCAGAAAATGCAGAAAACATGCAATTAAGGGGACATAAACCCTAGGAAAAATATTAGGGTTTTACGGGTTCTCACAAGTTTCGTCACAAGATTGGCGACGTTTGTATCAAACTGGGTGTTGAGGTCTTCATAAGACTTGTATATCTTTGTTTCATCTTCAAAACGGTATAAATTTCGTCCAAATCCGAGTTCCGTAGCTCTAGTTATACCCAAAACAAGATCGGGCGTCAGAACTGCCTTTGAAGTTGGACAGTTCTGACAGGAACTTTGGACCCGTTTTTCCCTATGCTCTGTACGGATTCAGTGTAGACACCAAATTTTGAATAATTTTATGTAGCATCTATTTCATGATTTTCATTTTAGATTGCTTGCATTTTAATTCGTTATTGTGTGTTTTGTACTATTAGTTGTTATGATATTTTAGTTTTATTCATTTTCGCCCTTTTAGTTGACCTATTTCATTTGCTATTTATTCTTATTTACTTTTAGCTTTAGTTTTTAGTTTTAGCTTTTAGGTTTAAGATTAGCATAGAGCTTTTTTTTTTAGAAAAAAAAAGGGAAAAAGAAAACATCAAAAATATGTTTTAGTCATTTTGTTTTTATTCAATGTTTTCTCGAAAGAAAAATGAAAATGAAAAATTTTAAAGAGGAGAAAAGAGAAAATTAAAGAAAAAGAGGAAAAAGAAGAAAAACTGGAAAAAATAGGCTGTAGTTGGATTGGGAAAAAAATAAAGAAAAAGAAAAGGAAAAAAAGGAAAAAAAGAAAATGGATGAAAAATGGAAGTTGTAATTTGCTGTTCAATAATAATTTCTGTTATTATAAATTTTTGTTATTATCATTTATTTTATTCTTATTGTTATTAATTTCTGTTTTTAATTAGCTAAAAAAAAAAAAAAAAAAAGGAAAATTGTTGCCGCAGCATGAAAGCTGCGGACTTACGTAGCTTGCAAAAGAAATCTGGGACGGCTCCTTGGCTGCAATTACTGGAGAAAGGACAATGGTTTTAGGGCTCCCAATTGATCATATAAAGGCAAAAGAAACAGAGCAGCCGCAAGGGGAGAGAAGTAGAAAAAAATACGGGGGAAACAAAGAGAAGAAAAAAGACTAGCGGCGGGATTTTTCTGGGCAGCAAGAAAGAAAGGGAAAGAGAGCCGGGTTGAGTAGTGGCTGAAATCTGGGAGGAACGAGGGAGTGAACAGAGGTGAAAGGGGAGATAAAAAGCTAAAGGATTGGAGTTAGGAGCAAAGAGGCAAACGGAAGAAATTGCTGGTAGCTGTCGGTTGTCTTCCTGAGGAGCGGCTTTTTTTTTTTTTTTTTACTGAGAAGCTGTCGGCGCTCCACCACGTTTTGCTAACCCAGACCATTGATAAAAGAACTGTCACCGTAAGCCCTTTTTCCCCTCCAAACTTTGATTGCAAGTGCTGATTCTTTAAGATTGGAAATTTCTGAACCCAAAACTGTTAAATTTCATGCTATCTGGTTCGTTGTTAGCTTCAAAATTCGTTCCTTATGTGTCTGCTGTGGTCTTGTATGATCAGTGGGGAAGTTTGAAGCCCATTTGGGTTTCGTTGCTAGACTGAAATTCAATAGCAATTTACTAACGTTTGCAAAGGAAGGATTTTCTGGCCTGTTCGTTTAATTTGTGAAGTACAACCGTGAAAGTTTCCATCTTTGTCTAATTACTATTCGGGCATGTACATATCTGGAGTTGGGTTTTGTTCAAAGCTGGTTTTGTGATGGTTAGAGGTTCAGGTTTGTTCTAAAGGAAAAGGAGCCGGGGTTATGAATTGTTGTTTGAGTTGGTGTCTGCTATTTGTATGCTGAATGAGAGTGAAAATCAGGAAATAGTTTGAAACTCCAACAAGTTGAATATCTGACCCTTTATCCGTTGTTTGCTACCTTCCTATGGGATTTGTATGTTTATAGTAATACATGTGAGTTGCATGTTTGTGCTGGGATGGGAACGGAAGCAACCTATTGGCATGTGGACAACAGGTTTTGCTTCGTCCTTTGTTGCAGCAGTGATCATCTTATTGCTTTGCATCTGGGTTACATTTTTTTTGTATGAAGAAGCATTATTGAACAAGTTGAGAGAGTAAATATGTGCATTTGTGTGTTGTTAACAACACTCTCGAGTGAATTTCTGGGCTAACGAAGTAGTTGCTAATCCCTGCATTACTTTGCTGCATCTTGGATGATTTGTTTGAATCTTTTGGGAGTAATAGATGTTTGTGTGTAGGTAAAGTTAACAACATGAGTTGAAAGTCTCGTGTTTGTTATTGATTTGTTGCTTTGATAGAGTTTACTTAGGACCCTTCACATGAACAAGTCTGGAGTGAAGAACAAAACATTTTGTAGTTTCAAACCAGTAGGAAGTTTAAATGAATCTGAATTTCAGAAGCCCCGTGGCTGAGTTCTTATTGTGTAGAATGTTTAGCTCACGTTTTTATCATTTCAAAATGGGTTGTGTATTGTATCTTGAATCGAAAGTGGAGGTTCTAGTGGTTTGTCAAGATGCCGCAAGTTGAAGGAGTTTGCAGATGAACATTGCATAAAAATGATTCTGGCTGCTAAAAGTTTTCTTGTTGCAAGAATGTTTTCTCATTTGTCACCTGATATTTGCATGAAACTTTATTCATTCTGGTCTCTTGCATGCATGATAAGTTGGTAGGGACTTGAGTTTGGATTTCGGTCTGAAAGTTTCTTTTAAATCTGTCTTGCAAGATTATTAAGCCTCAAGGCATAAGAGAATAGTTGCAGAATTTTTCTTCATGACATTTGTATGATTTTTCTGTTATGTTTTGGTTTGATTGAATGTTGAAGTTTTTTTTTTTTGTAATGTTCTTGATGTTTGATTGAAAGATTTGTGATCAAGTTTGTGTTGAAGTTGACATATGTTTGCGGAAATGAAGATAGCAAATGGTGTTTCTAGTTGCAGAAAATTTTCGGCAAGAATGATGGTTGCAGAATGAAGTTTCTTACGTTTGTTGCATGAGATTGCATGAAATCATCTTTCTAAATTTCACTTTGACCCCTTGAGTTTCCTTTGGTTGCACTATGGCCCAAGCAATTGAAAAAGATTAATCAATTTGATCCTTCAAGTTTCCTTTTCATTTCAAACTGGAATTTCATTTGATGAATATGGACTTGCTTGATTATTTGAAGAGTTTTAGTGGTTAAATTTTATAGCTATTTGTGGTGCTTTTATTTTATTTTCGAAAACTTTAGTGAATTCAAATTGTCTGGTTCATATTTTACTATTAAATTGGTGCATTAATCCTTTGTTCGATGGTTTTAGCCCAAATTAGGACCTTTTCCTTTTACTAGCTTCACGAACGGGGGAGGTATAACTTTCTTTTATCTTTCTTTTGTTTCTCCTATGTGATCTAATGTGCTAAGTGAATTGCATGTCTACTTTGCTTTCCTAGCTTTTCTTTAATTACTTTTACTTATGTCATTTACTTTTTGTTTTCATTAAGTTATTCTTTTAATGGGGTATGTGTACACCTCTTGGCTTGTAATAGATAGGGCGTAGCAAGTAATTTGGTCCATTTTCCCTTTCCCTTTTTGTTTTAGTTAGCAAATGTAATGGTTGCATGCCTATGTGTTATATGTTAAATGCTTTATTAGGATTTTGCATCTAGTCAAGCATGCTAAGTGTTATGTGCTACGTGTTTATAAGTGATTCGCATGTCTACTCGCTTTTTATAGTGTGGATGAATGAAATGGATGAATGTACGTCACCACACTAGTCCAACGCTAGTTGTGGCTTCTTTTATCGTTTCCACTAGTCCAACGCTAGTCGGAATTCATAGGATGGGCTAGTCCAATGCTAGACCCAATAGGTTCTTTTTTCCTTTTTCATTAAGTGCATGATCACCACATATCACGCATTTTTCCTTAGTTTATCATTTGGTATGTTCCTCAAACCCCTTCCCCTTCACTTTAGGACTTGCATCTCATGCTAGCTAGGGTTCATTTGCGTGAAAATCCCCTTCCGATAAGGGAAACGAGCGAGTGTGGCTTCAAATAGCCTTAGCACGCTAGTTTTTCCTTCTAGTCAAAGGGAAAATTAAAATCATAAAACTAGAGGTCATCCCCGTACCCGACTTGATGCATTCCTCTAAATTCATACATTTTCATTTTCTCATTATTCTCCTCATTAAATTTTTTTAATCCATATGCCATATTCACACACCTATTCACTTCTTTATTTTTCACCTCACACATTGCACCTATCTTTTTACTTATATATATTTACTATTTTTGTTCACTTGCACACGAGCACTTATATTTTCATTCATTTGCACACAAACACTTTCAAATTGCACACATGCCCTTCTCTACACTTTGCACACTTACACTCTTATTTGAGTCCTCATTTGCATCGTTCACGATTTTCTATGAGGTCTTTCTTATTGGCCTTCACAATTCATGTGAATGGGACCACAAGCCTCATAAGAGACATTTCTTAGATTTAGGATTGCATTTCTCATTCATTAGTCTTTGTCCAAATTGCAAATACATACTTTGGGTAGAAAAATTTAGGAAAATAAGGGTTAAATCACGCAACTAGCCTTGGCTAGGTCGAAGGGGTGCCTTGGATTTTTATCCTTGCCTTCCCCTTCGTCAAATGTGACTCCCGAACCTTTTTCTTTGTTTGCGTGGACTAGGAGTTGTTCAAAAGGGTTTCTTACTTTTTTCCTTAAAAAAAAATTCACTTTTTGGGTGACTTGGTACACCCTAACTCTATACCAAGTGGCGACTCCATTTTTCATATAAAAAACCCTTTTTGAAACTATTTTTCTTGGGTCAAATCGTCGCATTTTCAAAAGTCCCATTTAGACCCATTTTTATTTTTTATCAAAAAAAAAAAAATTCACTTTTTCCAAACCAATAAAATCACAAAAACAATCATTTTTATTTTTCAAAAAATGGGGCGCGACAGTTGGCGACTCCACTGGGGACTTCCTAAGTGGGTCCGAGCATTTTTTTTATTTAACCATTCTTTTTCCTTTTTCTACCCCTTTTATGAATTGCATTTGGATATTAGGGTTGCATTTTTTCATTTTTTGATTCGCTCACGTATCAAGCTCCCTCACTCACGTATGTATAATTGGATGTTTGAATGAATGTTTAATTGTTTATACCGCGCTTGTCATTGCACTTGGGGGGGTGTGTGTCACCCTTAGAGCCTCGCGTGGGTCCTTGATCCCTCCCCTCCAAAGCGTGCACTATCATACGCGCATACGTTTTACTATTCATCCCCCTTTATTTTTCTTTTAGTGGCTTGTCACGCCACTCCACCCTTTTAGGATTAGGAGACCCACTTGGACGTGTGATCGTGACACGACGTGTGCGTAGCACGATCCAATGGGTCACTCACTCTTCCGCTTTAAACTTTGGGTTAATATCCTTAGTTTTTAGTCGAAGGTTGAGGGTTTTTATAGATTCACTCAAACATGCGGCCGTGACACGACGTGTGCGTAGCGGTGTTTGGGGAATCGCTCGAGCCACCGACAAAGGGCCATGGAATTGATGACCCTTGGCCCTAAGTCTGAAGGCTTGGGGACCTGAGCTTATCGAGTTAGATGCATTAGTGAACCCCAACCTCATGCATCCATATAGTTCACCTAGGGTAGAGTCTGCCTTACCCTATTAGGGACACCATTCACGAGGGGAGGGATCCCATCCTTTTCCTTATTTACTTTTCCTGTTTTTTATCATTTAATTGTCCAACGTGTTATGTGATTAAATGTGGAACTAACTTTCCTTGTTTCTTGATTTTGCATTCACAACCCTAGCAAATAAGAGGTCTGGCATGACCTTCTTTTAAGAAGCTTACCCGTGTAGATAGGACATGGCACGTTTAAGAAGTTTTGTATATTTTTGTGTATAAATAATAATGTCATGTCATTTTGGGCCTACCCTGGCAAATCAAGGGTCCTTTAGGTCATATTGCATATTTTACTGCTTTAATAAATGGCATCATGCATAAGCCCTAGAAATGGAATCCTATATTAGGGATAAGCCGACCTTTTTTCCCGTGGGTATCTAACCCTATTTTGGGAATTGCACGTTTAAATTCATGTTTAACTAGAGAGGTGGGACCCGTAGGTAAGGTATTTGACATCGATTTTCGTTCTTAGATGGGAAATCCTCGCCGCGTCCAACAGATGTTAGCAATACCAGTTGAGGTGCAAAAATGGCCCACATTGCTTTCGCCAAGCGAGATTAATCAAGTATCCACTCGATTGGGACCTATCGGGGATTTTAAAGACATTAAGTCCGATGGATATTTGGTAGAGGCTTTGGTGCACTTATGGGATCCCATCTGTTCTACTTTTAGGCTAGGGAAAGAAGAAATGACCATAACTATCGAGGAAATTGCTGGATTTCTCAATTTGCCGGTTCAGGGAACCGCCGTTATATTCCCATTAGCATCTGACAAAGTGGAGTTTTGTCGTTTTACCGGTATAAAGGAGTCAGTAATACAAGGGTTGGACCAGAATATAGAGGCAAAATTCTTGTTTGATCGATTCGCGTTAAGGGATGGTTTTGAAAGACATCGAGGGGATTTCTCGTTTACTTCTAGGGAAATATGGGATCGAAAGAGAGTTTGGGTGTATGGATTAGTCATGGCGGGAACTTATCTTTTTCCCAGGAAAGACAAAAAGATAGCCTTCAAGCTCACCAAAATCATGTATGACCTGTTTTTAGGAATCAATAATAAGCCCTGTTCTATCATTCCAACCATTCTAGCCGATATTTTCATAGCCTGCTCTACCTGTCAGAGAGGGGGAAAGTTCTTTTGTGGTTCGAATTTAATCTTACATGTATGGGGGATGGAGCACTTCATGAGACGACCGGCTATTCCTGAGAGTCTACCAATGTCCGGATATAACTGGGTAATCACACATCACAAAAGGGTTGATAGCAGCAATTTGCCGTGTAATGCGTCCGAATTTGTGGATTTCTTGACGAATATGACCAATCAAAATGTTAGATGGGTATTGGATTGGACCAATTGTACCAAACCTATTCTTCATACCAAGGCATCCGAATTTGTTCCTCTATGGGGTACCCAGGGTATCATGGCATACAATCCGAGGAGGTTTCTCCGACAATTAGGGCGAGTCCAAGATGTACCACCCGCAGTGGATCTGACTCCATTTGTCATCGTTTTCGACAAAGGGATATGTCCGAAGGAAATTCCAATGAAGACTCTTATTGATGAGGCCTGGGAAACATTATCCGATGACGAACGCGTCAAGTACGTTCCGGAACTCAAACAAAGGGGATTGACCACTCCGCAATATGAAGACTGGATAGGAAGGTCCACCATACAAGAAATACAAGATGAGCCGGCCAAGGAGGTGGAAAGGTTAAAAGCCATTATTGAAGCAAGGGATAAGGAGATTCTGCAATTAAGTAAGTCCGTCGAAGTATACAAAGGGATGGCGGAGCAAAACAAGCAAATGTATGAGGGTGAGCGAGAAAAGCGTCAGGAGATGAAAAGAAAATGTGGGGAATTATATGATCAAGCCGAATGTGTCAAGTTGCCATATGCTAGGGAAACTAGGGATTCTATATTAGATAGACTCAAGAGCTTTGGTAATCTTGTACGGAATCGTCTTCATGACATGATGTAAATATTGGCAAGTTTATCAATGAAAGTGAATTTTCTTTTGCAATCATTTGGAGTTATTGTTCAAGCAGGTTTGTATAACGGGTCCCACTTCGAAGGTGTTGCATCATGCTAGGCCTACCCTTGGCACAAAAAGGGTCCCCCCATAGGACATGCATCCGAATTGTTCGAATAGTTACTAACTCATGTCTTTTTCTTTTCCTCTTTTGAATAAATTGCAGAAATTCAATAACGATTGGTTTATTTAAAGCAGTCTTTTGCATTCTCAGGTAAAATTTCCAAAAATAGCTTTCCGGAAAAGCCCCATTATTACGCGATCCCGAAGTAAAGCTCAAAGGAATCGTGTAAACATGAATATTCAACCAGAATCATCCGACAAGACTACAGCGACTACACAGCCGGAAGTCACGAGTCCTGGAGTCCAGTTGGCCGAGTTACTTGCTAAGTTTGGGGAAATGGCCTCTGAAATGGCCGCCCAAAAGAAATTAATAGATGAGCTTGTCAGTAGCGGGGTACAGCCGGAGCTTCCGCACGTAATACAACTGCAATCTGAACCCTTTGTTATTCCTACAGTTCAAACTACTGTTCCCATGCAAGGTCCACCCGAAGGGACTTTCACCTACCCCACCGTTCATCTGCCATACACTTACCCTCCTAATCCTTCATTTTTCCCTACTCATATGCAAGGCCCACAACCTCAAGTCACTGCAAATATACCACCTGAGACACAAGCTTTTTATTACCCCACCACTGAGCCTTATCTGCCAGACCATTTTATTCAAACCAAACCAGAGGTGGGAGGATCCTCTGCTCCCATTGATGTGAAGTTATTAAAGCGCCTGGACCGTTTCGATGAATTCATGAGGAAGAGTCAGGTGCTGAACAAGCAAGGAGTTTTGGATTACGATGAGCTGTGTCTCTTTCCGAATGTGCAACTGCCTGAGGGGTTCAAAACTCCTAAGTTTAACAAGTACGATGGGACGGGTAATCCCAAGACGCACCTCCGACTATTTGCAAACAAATTGGGAAAGCCTGTGGACGATGAAAACTTGCCTCTAAGGTTGTTCCCCGAAAGTCTGGAAGGGGACGCACTTGACTGGTATTCAAATCTGAAACCTGAAGACGTAAGAACCTGGATTGACTTGTCCAAGGCTTTCGTAAGGCAATATGAGTATAATTGTGAGTTGGCACCGACTAGAACCACCTTGGAAGGAACCAAAAGAAAACCCTCCGAAGATCACAAGACTTATGCCAAGAGGTGGAGGAAAATAGCTGCCAAGGTGGAGCCTCCGATGACCGAGGAAGAAATCATCCGTACTTTCATCAAGGCCCATGATCCTCCATATTTTGAAGAAATTTTCCGTATGACTGGATGTTCATTCGCGGCAATTGTAAATAAACTTGAAGAATTCGACGACTTTGTACGAGCCGGGAAAATTGTTAATGTGTCTGCCCTGAAATCGCAAGTGGAAGCTTTGCAAGGGCGAGGAAGCAGTGAAAAGAAACCACAATTCAAAAAGAAAGAAGGAGATACAACCTTTGTTTGGAACCACAACCCTTCACCCCGACCCCGATACCAGCACAACCCAACCTACCAGCAACCTTACCATTACTACTCAAACCCACACCCTGTATATACTACCAACATCCACCACCCTCGACCTCGCCCAAACTATACTAACCCACCTTCAGCCCCTTTTCAAATTTCTCAACCAAATCCACCCCAAAACCGACCTCGACCTCCATTTAACCCAAGATTTCCTCCTCCAAATAGACCTGCTTACAACTATCCTCAACCCACTGAACCCTACAACAGACCCCCTAGCCGTACTTTTACCAATTTAGGCAGGCCTTTAGACCAATTATATGACCAGTTAAGGGCCTCCGGAAAAATTGGCACAGTACCCCCTCCTACCTATCCGTATGGCATGCCCGCCTGGTATAACCCGCAAGCTGTTTGCGCATATCATTCGGGGGCCCCTGGGCATGCAACTTTGGATTGCAAGGCGCTAAAGCATAAAGTTCAGGATATGGTTGAGTCTGGAGAAATCGTGATCAGAAAGAGGGAGCCGCAAGGGCCAAACGTAAATCAAAACCCCTTGCCAGAGCATGTTGGGGTTATTATGGACGATGCGGAGTACGAGGAACAAATCAAGAAATTGGCAATAGAAGCTGAAGTGTTTGGGGTCACGGACCAACCGTTTGTCATAGAGTTGCCATTCGAAGAAGATAACAAGCCTTTTGTCTTGGACCTCACGCCAGCAGAGAATGAAGCTTTGAAACCGGTAGTCATCGAATTCCCGAAGCAGGAGCCCGTATTAAGTCTGCAACAAGTGCCGTGGAATTACGATGAGCCTAGCATACAGATCGGGGAGAATTCAACCGCAAAGAAGGAAGTGTCAGTAGTTACCAGATCGGGGAAGACTGTAAATCCATTTGAGACTACTACTCCAATTCAAGCCAATAGTTCTGAGCCACCCATCAAACCAACAATCACCGAGAAAGAAGCCGTGGATTTCCTTAAACGACTCCAGAGAAGTGAATACAACATAGTGGAAAAGCTAAGCAAATCACCTGCCCAGATAACCATGTTGGACCTACTTTTCTCTTCGGACGTGCATAGGGATGCATTGATCGACGTATTAACAAGAGCTCAAATTCCGAGGGACATTTCTGTTGATAATTTTTCAAACGTGGTGGGGAGCGTATTATTCAACAAGCAAATTGTTTTTTCTGACGATGAATTGCCGACGGAGGGCATCGGACATAATAGGGCGTTGTACATAACAGTGAGGTGCAATGGAAAAATGCTGCCTAAGGTGTTAATCGATAATGGATCCGCACTGAATATCTGTCCTTGGAGTACCTTAGAGAAACTAGGGTTGCAAGACATCAAGCTGAGGCCTTCAGGGACTATCGTTAGAGGGTTTGATGGAGCGCAGAGGGAGCCAATAGGAGAGGCAGATTTAGTAATCGAGATGGGGCCCGCCCAATTTCAAATAACTTGCCAAGTCATGAACTTTCCGAGCATTTATAATATTTTACTTGGAAGGCCATGGATTCACAAGTCTGGGGCCGTGCCGTCTTCGTTGCATCAATTACTCAAGTTCGTGGTAAATGACAAACTAATCACTATCTTTGCTGAAGAGGACTGCCTGGTGATCACCGATTCTGGAGTTAAAGAGGAGGGTAGTCAAAGTGTTACCATGTCCCCTCACAGCACATCCGATATAGTCTCCGTAAGTTGGATAACCACGGAGGAACAAACTCTCTCAAAGGCCAGTGTAATGATGGCCAGAGAAATGATTCGTGGAGGATACAAATTCGACAAGGGGTTGGGGCGTGAACTGCAAGGGATCCTGAAGCCAGTGAAGATAGTAGAAAAGAGGGATACCTTCGGTTTGGGTTTCAGACCAACCGCCAAGGATTTCAAGGAGATGAAGGAGCGTAAAAGAGCAGAAAAAGAGGGCCGGCAAAGGGTTTTCGATATTCCACCGCTACGGTATACTTTTCCCCGGCCAGCTGAAATAATCACATCAGAGGGTAATTCAACTGAAGAAATCGAGGATAGTTTGTCCCAACTGTTCATTGGGGCAATATTTGAAGACAATTTCCCGAACGAGGCCGAATTTCCTGACATCCCTGAAGGGTCGATTTCCAATTGGACAGCCGAATTTCTGCCTATTCGGAAGGAGTTTCGGTAAACTGAAAGGGGTTTATCATTCATATGAATTCATGAAAAATACTTTTGCATCTGTAAATAGCCAATGAAAACAATTTTCCTTTTGCGCATGTAAATATTGTTAAATTTTCATTTTCACTTGCTTTCAATCAAAGGTCTTTATGAAAATGCACAAGTTGTTCTTGTCATGTTGTGTTGTCTATATTCATATTGTTTGTTCATTTGTTTGTTGTATGCTTATTTGCTTATTATCCCACATTCGTTAATTCTTTCAGATGGCCAAAAATAAAAATATTTGACCCTTTGGATATTACTGTTCTGGAATTCAATAATGACAATTTCTATATCACTCACGACTTGGAGGAATCCGAGTTCCAAAGCGAGAGTGATAATGAAGAGGTATTCGATTCTTTTGCAAAGGATTTTGAACAATATGAGGAAACACCAAAACCGAACTTGGAAGAGACAGAAACAGTAAACATTGGCACTAAGGATGAAGTTAAAGAGGTGCAAATCAGTATTCATTTGAATGAAAGGCAGAAAAAGGAGATGATTGAATTTTTGACTATGTTCCAGGATGTCTTTGCATGGTCCTACGACGATATGACGGGCATTTCAACCGATGTGGTAGTGCATAGGTTACCCACAGACCCTTCTTTTCCACCCGTAAAACAAAAACCCCGAAAATTCAAACCAGATATGAGCCTCAAAATAAAAGAGCAAATTGAAAAACAACTCAAAACCAATATTATCATTGTTTCCCATTACCCAATTTGGCTTTCAAATCCAGTCCCTGTTCCAAAAAAGAGTGGAGAGGTGAGAGTTTGTGTTGACTATAGAGACCTTAATAAAGCCAGTCCTAAGGATGATTTCCCTCTACCAAATATTCACATTCTCTTAGACAATACTGCCGGACATGAGATTGAAACCTTTTGCGATTGTTTTGCTGGCTACCACCAAATTTTGATGGCAGAGGAGGATAGGGAGAAGACTGCTTTCATTACCCCTTGGGGCACATTTTGCTACCGAGTGATGCCTTTCGGTTTAAAGAATGCAGGGGCAACATATCAGAGGACCATGACAACCCTATTTCATGATATGATCCACCGGGAGATGGAGGTCTACGTGGATGATATTATAATCAAGTCTAAAAGGGCAGAGGACCACTTGGTTGATCTGAAGAAATTGTTCGAGAGACTACGGAAGTACAATTTGAAGTTAAATCCTGCAAAATGCGCCTTCGGAGCACCTGCGGGTAAGCTGTTGGGATTTATAGTCAGTAAGAGAGGCATAGAGATAGATCCAGCAAAAATCAAAGCAATTCGAGATATGCCGGTGCCAAAAACTCAGAAGGACGTGAGGGGTTTCTTAGGAAAGATCAATTTTATTGGGAGGTTCATCGGCCAACTAACTGCCACATGCGAGCCGTTGTTCAAATTATTGAGAAAGAATGTGCCGTTGTATTGGAATGAGGAGTGCCAACAAGCTTTTGACAAGATTAAAGATTATTTGTTGCATCCACCAGTCTTAGTGCCGCCCAAACCGGGCCGACCTTTGATTATGTATTTATCTGTGCTTGAAGGAGCAGTAGGGTGTGTTCTAGGTCAACATGACGACTCTGGAAGGAAAGAACAAGCCATTTACTATCTAAGCAAGAAGTTCACGCAGTACGAGGCTAATTATTCATTCATTGAGAAAAGCTGCTGTGCATTGGCCTGGGCAGCCCAAAAGCTTAGACACTATCTGTTGAGCCATACCACGTATCTTATTTCCCGGTCTGATCCTTTGAAGTATCTTTTGGAGAAGCCGATGCTGACTGGAAGATTGGCCAAATGGCAGATAATTCTATCAGAGTTCGACATTGTGTTTACCTCGCAAAAGGCAGTCAAGGGGCAAGCTATAGCTGATCATTTGGCGGAAAATCCAAGAGATGATGATTATCAACCACTCCGTACTTATTTCCCTGACGAGAGGGTCCTATTTGTAGGCGCTGTAGACGATATAAGTGAACAAAGTCCTGAATGGAGGCTTTTCTTCGATGGAGCTTCGAATTCTCTCGGAGCTGGAATTGGAGCTGTTTTGGTGTCACCCGAAGGGAAGCACTACCCTGCCGCTGCTAAATTGCAATTTGCTTGCACAAACAATATGGCCGAATATGAAGCTTGCATTTTTGGTCTCAAAATGGCTTTAGAAATGGAAATCAAAGAGTTGATAGCTTTCAGTGATTCAGATTTGCTCGTACACCAGACTTTGAAGCAGTGGATAACCAAGGATTCGAAAATTCTTCCTTACCATTGTAGTTTGCTCACTTTGGCCAAGCAATTTCAAAATTTAGAGTTCAGACATCTCCCGAGAGCCCGAAATGCATTTGCCGACGCTTTGGCCACTCTAGCCTCTATGATCCAGTATCCAGATGAATTGAAAATCGAACCAATCCAGATTCAACTTCAAGACAAATCTGCCCACTGTTGGGTTGCAGACGAGTCCTCTGATAATATGCCTTGGTATAAGGATATTAAGGAATTTCTCAAAACGGGGTCTTACCCTCAGCATGCTAGTTCAAAGGATAAGAGTTTTTTGCGCAGAATGGTTTCCAAGTTTTTCTTAAGTGGAGAAGTGTTGTACAAAAGAACCTCGGATCTGAACCTTTTAAGGTGCATTGATGAGGATGAAGCTCGATATATGATGAAAGAAGTGCATAGTGGCATTTGTGGACCTCACATGAATGGCCATTTGCTGGCGAAGAAAATCATGAGAACCGGATACTTCTGGCTTACCATGGAGCATGATTGTATAGACTTTGTCCGGAGATGTATAAAATGCCAAATGCACGGTGATATTATACGCGCTCCGCCTACTGAATTGCATAATATGACCGCCCCGTGGCCCTGTTCAATGTGGGGTATGGACGTAATTGGCACGATTGACCCGCCCGCTTCAAATGGACATCGATTTATATTGGTGGCGATCGAGTACTTTACCAAATGGGTTGAGGCAGAATCATTCAAACATGTAACGAAGAAGGTGGTTGCTAATTTCTTGAGAGATCATATCATTTGTCGATTTGGAGTACCTGAAACACTTATCACAGACAATGCCAAGAATTTGAACAATGACATGGTGGATGGATTATGCGAGCAGTTCAAGATCAGACACCGCAATTCTGCTATTTATAGGCCTCAGATGAATGGAGCCGTAGAAGCTGCAAACAAGAATCTGAAGAAGATTATCCGCAAAATGACAGAAAGGCATCGCAATTGGCATGAAAAGCTGCCTTATGCACTAATGGCATATCGGACTTCTATTCGAACATCAACTGGGGCAACGCCGTATTCACTCATGTATGGAATGGAAGCTGTATTACCAGCTGAGGTTGAAATTCCGTCGCTACGAATCCTTATGGAAGCTAAATTGGAGGAGGCCGACTGGATCAAGCAGCGCCATGAGCAATTGACTTTGATCGATGAAAAGAGGTTCAACGCTATTTGTCATGGTCAGTGCTATCAGAAGCGTGTGGCCCGGGCTTACAACAAAAAAGTCCATCGGCGGGCATTTGAAGAAGGTGATAAGGTACTAAAGCGAATTTTGTCAATGCAAGATGAAGCTAAAGGCAAATTTGCTCCAAATTGGCAAGGGCCATTCATTGTCCAAAAGGTATTACCTGGCGGAGCTCTTATTTTGGCGGAAATGGATGGACGGGCTTTCCCTCAACCCATCAACTCAGATATGTGCAAAAAGTTTTTCATTTGATCATGCAAATTTTCTTAAGAAATTCATGCAAATGGCGAAATGCAAGTCAGGCCATCTTCTTTTACACTTATAAAACATTTTATCCCTACTTGTCCCCTTTGAGCCACCAGAATTGACAAATTTTCATTTGACAGCCCCTGAGAATTGCAAACCCCACACTGGGGCAGAGTTATTTTGAAAGAGAGATGAAAAGAAAAGAAAGCAGAAAACCCCACACTGGGGCAAAATTTAGTTTTAAAGAAAAATGCAAAAGTGAGGAAAAATGCAATGAAAGAATGCAAAAGAGAAAATCCAATTAAACTGGGGCAAATTTTCCTCGGTTTCATTTCAAATGGTGCAATCTCAGTTCATTTCACACCTCTTATCAAAATCTGCTTTTAAGCCTGAACTTTTCTTGAAAACACCCCACCTGACCTCATTACAAAAGCCCAAAGTCCTGGCTTTCGTCACTTGCTGCATTTCTACTAGAAAATTTGTTAATCAACTGGCAGGTGATGTCCGTAATGCCTTCGCCCAATTTCTCAAGGGAAGTGCATTTTACTGATGCTAGAATCTTTAATGCATATTTCTGAGTCGACTGTGGTCAAGAGATTTCGTTGTTCTTTAGGTGAAAACCCGAAAGGGCGCCTCAAAAAAAAAAAAAAATCAAAAAGGGGTGGGGGCAACCTTGGTGAAAACCCGAAAGGGCGCCAAGGTCGGTTTTTCGCAACGGATGAGCACGATAAGGGACAGCTGGTGACCTGGTTCATTTAGACTTTTCCTCATGTTTGTGATATTTCTGCCAGTATCGAATTCCGAAACAGATATACCCCAAGTTTCGAATATAATATTGTTTGGCCAAACTTGTACAAACATTCTTTTACAAAATGTACTCTTATAAATCTTTTGGTTCCTCTCAATTATTTGTGTTCGACTGTTTGTGATTGTTTGTATTCTTTTGTATTCTCATTTTTGCCTGACATAGGAAATTCATTCTGCATATATCATTGTTTTATATGACATTTTCATGCATCATTCTTTCACCATTAAATTCGGATGAATGATAAACCCTAAGGTTTGGACAAAGATAGGGAATTCCATCATCTATCGCAGTGGTTAAAAAGTAACACGACTGCTACACGGATTTGGGTGAAGTAGTAAACACGTGCTTATCAGTCTCAGAATCTGAAAGGTTTCAAAGTTGCAAGCTCGACTAAGGTGTACGCCGCAAACTAGAGGCAAAAGCATCACAAGACTCATGTTTACACGATTCTCAAGGCTAATCGGATCAAATGATGGTGGCGAGTCCATTACCACTTTTTCTTTTCTTGCAGGAACATTGCAAATATTCTATTTCTCGCACTTAAATCAACGTCAGAACTGGCTCCCCAGTAAGCAACGGTGAAGTGATAAAGTTGTTGACGAAGTTTGAGCATAAAGAACGACATCAGTTATCGTTTCAGTCACAAAAATCAAAACTCCCTTTTGCTGCAAAAGTGTGAACTACTTTCAGGTAAAACTCAATTTATTGTTTAAACATCTCCAGTGAAGTCCCGTTTAAATTCCTGTTCGGGTCAGTCCCGTTTAAATTCTGTTCGGGTCAGTCCCGTTTAAATTCTGTTCGGGTCAGTCCCGTTTAAATTCCTGTTCGGGTCAGTCCCGTTTAAATTCCTGTTCGGGTCAGTCCCGTTTAAATTCCTGTTCGGGTCAGTCCCGTTTAAATTCTGTTCGGGTCAGTCCCGTCTGTTCGGGTCAGTCCCGTTTAAATTTCTGTTCGGGTCAGTCCCGTTTTAAATTCCTGTTCGGGTCAGTCCCGTTTAAATTCTGTTCGGGTCAGTCCCGTTTAAATTTCTGTTCGGGTCAGTCCCGTTTTAAATTCCTGTTCGGGTCAGCCCCGTTTAAATTCTGTTCGGGTCGGTCCCGTTTAAATTTCTGTTCGGGTCAGTCCCGTTTTAAATTCCTGTTCGGGTCAGTCCCGTTTTATTTTTCATGATCGGGTCAGTCCCGTTTTCAATCTGGTTCGGGTCAGTCCCGTTTTATTTTTCATGTTCGGGTCAGTCCCGTGTTATAATTCCTTTTCGTGAGAATCTTTTGCGGCCCAATAACACAGGTAAGTATTTGGTGTCTACTTCTTTGTCTCAAGTTTTTTCAAAACTCAGACAAAGAGGGGCAAACTGTAGACACCAAATTTTGAATAATTTTATGTAGCATCTATTTCATGATTTTCATTTTAGATTGCTTGCATTTTAATTCGTTATTGTGTGTTTTGTACTATTAGTTGTTATGATATTTTAGTTTTATTCATTTTCGCCCTTTTAGTTGACCTATTTCATTTGCTATTTATTCTTATTTACTTTTAGCTTTAGTTTTTAGTTTTAGCTTTTAGGTTTAAGATTAGCATAGAGCTTTTTTTTTTAGAAAAAAAAAGGGAAAAAGAAAACATCAAAAATATGTTTTAGTCATTTTGTTTTTATTCAATGTTTTCTCGAAAGAAAAATGAAAATGAAAAATTTTAAAGAGGAGAAAAGAGAAAATTAAAGAAAAAGAGGAAAAAGAAGAAAAACTGGAAAAAATAGGCTGTAGTTGGATTGGGAAAAAAATAAAGAAAAAGAAAAGGAAAAAAAGGAAAAAAAGAAAATGGATGAAAAATGGAAGTTGTAATTTGCTGTTCAATAATAATTTCTGTTATTATAAATTTTTGTTATTATCATTTATTTTATTCTTATTGTTATTAATTTCTGTTTTTAATTAGCTAAAAAAAAAAAAAAAAAAGGAAAATTGTTGCCGCAGCATGAAAGCTGCGGACTTACGTAGCTTGCAAAAGAAATCTGGGACGGCTCCTTGGCTGCAATTACTGGAGAAAGGACAATGGTTTTAGGGCTCCCAATTGATCATATAAAGGCAAAAGAAACAGAGCAGCCGCAAGGGGAGAGAAGTAGAAAAAAATACGGGGGAAACAAAGAGAAGAAAAAAGACTGGCGGCGGGATTTTTCTGGGCAGCAAGAAAGAAAGGGAAAGAGAGCCGGGTAGAGTAGTGGCTGAAATCTGGGAGGAACGAGGGAGTGAACAGAGGTGAAAGGGGAGATAAAAAGCTAAAGGATTGGAGTTAGGAGCAAAGAGGCAAACGGAAGAAATTGCTGGTAGCTGTCGGTTGTCTTCCTGAGGAGCGGCTTTTTTTTTTTTTTTTTTTTACTGAGAAGCTGTCGGCGCTCCACCACGTTTTGCTAACCCAGACCATTGATAAAAGAACTGTCACCGTAAGCCCTTTTTCCCCTCCAAACTTTGATTGCAAGTGCTGATTCTTTAAGATTGGAAATTTCTGAACCCAAAACTGTTAAATTTCATGCTATCTGGTTCGTTGTTAGCTTCAAAATTCGTTCCTTATGTGTCTGCTGTGGTCTTGTATGATCAGTGGGGAAGTTTGAAGCCCATTTGGGTTTCGTTGCTAGACTGAAATTCAATAGCAATTTACTAACGTTTGCAAAGGAAGGATTTTCTGGCCTGTTCGTTTAATTTGTGAAGTACAACCGTGAAAGTTTCCATCTTTGTCTAATTACTATTCGGGCATGTACATATCTGGGGTTGGGTTTTGTTCAAAGCTGGTTTTGTGATGGTTAGAGGTTCAGGTTTGTTCTAAAGGAAAAGGAGCCGGGGTTATGAATTGTTGTTTGAGTTGGTGTCTGCTATTTGTATGCTGAATGAGAGTGAAAATCAGGAAATAGTTTGAAACTCCAACAAGTTGAATATCTGACCCTTTATCCGTTGTTTGCTACCTTCCTATGGGATTTGTATGTTTATAGTAATACATGTGAGTTGCATGTTTGTGCTGGGATGGGAACGGAAGCAACCTATTGGCATGTGGACAACAGGTTTTGCTTCGTCCTTTGTTGCAGCAGTGATCATCTTATTGCTTTGCATCTGGGTTACATTTTTTTTGTATGAAGAAGCATTATTGAACAAGTTGAGAGAGTAAATATGTGCATTTGTGTGTTGTTAACAACACTCTCGAGTGAATTTCTGGGCTAACGAAGTAGTTGCTAATCCCTGCATTACTTTGCTGCATCTTGGATGATTTGTTTGAATCTTTTGGGAGTAATAGATGTTTGTGTGTAGGTAAAGTTAACAACATGAGTTGAAAGTCTCGTGTTTGTTATTGATTTGTTGCTTTGATAGAGTTTACTTAGGACCCTTCACATGAACAAGTCTGGAGTGAAGAACAAAACATTTTGTAGTTTCAAACCAGTAGGAAGTTTAAATGAATCTGAATTTCAGAAGCCCCGTGGCTGAGTTCTTATTGTGTAGAATGTTTAGCTCACGTTTTTATCATTTCAAAATGGGTTGTGTATTGTATCTTGAATCGAAAGTGGAGGTTCTAGTGGTTTGTCAAGATGCCGCAAGTTGAAGGAGTTTGCAGATGAACATTGCATAAAAATGATTCTGGCTGCTAAAAGTTTTCTTGTTGCAAGAATGTTTTCTCATTTGTCACCTGATATTTGCATGAAACTTTATTCATTCTGGTCTCTTGCATGCATGATAAGTTGGTAGGGACTTGAGTTTGGATTTCGGTCTGAAAGTTTCTTTTAAATCTGTCTTGCAAGATTATTAAGCCTCAAGGCATAAGAGAATAGTTGCAGAATTTTTCTTCATGACATTTGTATGATTTTTCTGTTATGTTTTGGTTTGATTGAATGTTGAAGTTTTTTTTTTTGTAATGTTCTTGATGTTTGATTGAAAGATTTGTGATCAAGTTTGTGTTGAAGTTGACATATGTTTGCGGAAATGAAGATAGCAAATGGTGTTTCTAGTTGCAGAAAATTTTCGGCAAGAATGATGGTTGCAGAATGAAGTTTCTTACGTTTGTTGCATGAGATTGCATGAAATCATCTTTCTAAATTTCACTTTGACCCCTTGAGTTTCCTTTGGTTGCACTATGGCCCAAGCAATTGAAAAAGATTAATCAATTTGATCCTTCAAGTTTCCTTTTCATTTCAAACTGGAATTTCATTTGATGAATATGGACTTGCTTGATTATTTGAAGAGTTTTAGTGGTTAAATTTTATAGCTATTTGTGGTGCTTTTATTTTATTTTCGAAAACTTTAGTGAATTCAAATTGTCTGGTTCATATTTTACTATTAAATTGGTGCATTAATCCTTTGTTCGATGGTTTTAGCCCAAATTAGGACCTTTTCCTTTTACTAGCTTCACGAACGGGGGAGGTATAACTTTCTTTTATCTTTCTTTTGTTTCTCCTATGTGATCTAATGTGCTAAGTGAATTGCATGTCTACTTTGCTTTCCTAGCTTTTCTTTAATTACTTTTACTTATGTCATTTACTTTTTGTTTTCATTAAGTTATTCTTTTAATGGGGTATGTGTACACCTCTTGGCTTGTAATAGATAGGGCGTAGCAAGTAATTTGGTCCATTTTCCCTTTCCCTTTTTGTTTTAGTTAGCAAATGTAATGGTTGCATGCCTATGTGTTATATGTTAAATGCTTTATTAGGATTTTGCATCTAGTCAAGCATGCTAAGTGTTATGTGCTACGTGTTTATAAGTGATTCGCATGTCTACTCGCTTTTTATAGTGTGGATGAATGAAATGGATGAATGTACGTCACCACACTAGTCCAACGCTAGTTGTGGCTTCTTTTATCGTTTCCACTAGTCCAACGCTAGTCGGAATTCATAGGATGGGCTAGTCCAATGCTAGACCCAATAGGTTCTTTTTTCCTTTTTCATTAAGTGCATGATCACCACATATCACGCATTTTTCCTTAGTTTATCATTTGGTATGTTCCTCAAACCCCTTCCCCTTCACTTTAGGACTTGCATCTCATGCTAGCTAGGGTTCATTTGCGTGAAAATCCCCTTCCGATAAGGGAAACGAGCGAGTGTGGCTTCAAATAGCCTTAGCACGCTAGTTTTTCCTTCTAGTCAAAGGGAAAATTAAAATCATAAAACTAGAGGTCATCCCCGTACCCGACTTGATGCATTCCTCTAAATTCATACATTTTCATTTTCTCATTATTCTCCTCATTAAATTTTTTTAATCCATATGCCATATTCACACACCTATTCACTTCTTTATTTTTCACCTCACACATTGCACCTATCTTTTTACTTATATATATTTACTATTTTTGTTCACTTGCACACGAGCACTTATATTTTCATTCATTTGCACACAAACACTTTCAAATTGCACACATGCCCTTCTCTACACTTTGCACACTTACACTCTTATTTGAGTCCTCATTTGCATCGTTCACGATTTTCTATGAGGTCTTTCTTATTGGCCTTCACAATTCATGTGAATGGGACCACAAGCCTCATAAGAGACATTTCTTAGATTTAGGATTGCATTTCTCATTCATTAGTCTTTGTCCAAATTGCAAATACATACTTTGGGTAGAAAAATTTAGGAAAATAAGGGTTAAATCACGCAACTAGCCTTGGCTAGGTCGAAGGGGTGCCTTGGATTTTTATCCTTGCCTTCCCCTTCGTCAAATGTGACTCCCGAACCTTTTTCTTTGTTTGCGTGGACTAGGAGTTGTTCAAAAGGGTTTCTTACTTTTTTCCTTAAAAAAAAATTCACTTTTTGGGTGACTTGGTACACCCTAACTCTATACCAAGTGGCGACTCCATTTTTCATATAAAAAACCCTTTTTGAAACTATTTTTCTTGGGTCAAATCGTCGCATTTTCAAAAGTCCCATTTAGACCCATTTTTATTTTTTATCAAAAAAAAAAATTCACTTTTTCCAAACCAATAAAATCACAAAAACAATCATTTTTATTTTTCAAAAAATGGGGCGCGACAGTTGGCGACTCCACTGGGGACTTCCTAAGTGGGTCCGAGCATTTTTTTTATTTAACCATTCTTTTTCCTTTTTCTACCCCTTTTATGAATTGCATTTGGATATTAGGGTTGCATTTTTTCATTTTTTGATTCGCTCACGTATCAAGCTCCCTCACTCACGTATGTATAATTGGATGTTTGAATGAATGTTTAATTGTTTATACCGCGCTTGTCATTGCACTTGGGGGGGTGTGTGTCACCCTTAGAGCCTCGCGTGGGTCCTTGATCCCTCCCCTCCAAAGCGTGCACTATCATACGCGCATACGTTTTACTATTCATCCCCCTTTATTTTTCTTTTAGTGGCTTGTCACGCCACTCCACCCTTTTAGGATTAGGAGACCCACTTGGACGTGTGATCGTGACACGACGTGTGCGTAGCACGATCCAATGGGTCACTCACTCTTCCGCTTTAAACTTTGGGTTAATATCCTTAGTTTTTAGTCGAAGGTTGAGGGTTTTTATAGATTCACTCAAACATGCGGCCGTGACACGACGTGTGCGTAGCGGTGTTTGGGGAATCGCTCGAGCCACCGACAAAGGGCCATGGAATTGATGACCCTTGGCCCTAAGTCTGAAGGCTTGGGGACCTGAGCTTATCGAGTTAGATGCATTAGTGAACCCCAACCTCATGCATCCATATAGTTCGCCTAGGGTAGAGTCTGCCTTACCCTATTAGGGACACCATTCACGAGGGGAGGGATCCCATCCTTTTCCTTATTTACTTTTCCTGTTTTTTATCATTTAATTGTCCAACGTGTTATGTGATTAAATGTGGAACTAACTTTCCTTGTTTCTTGATTTTGCATTCACAACCCTAGCAAATAAGAGGTCTGGCATGACCTTCTTTTAAGAAGCTTACCCGTGTAGATAGGACATGGCACGTTTAAGAAGTTTTGTATATTTTTGTGTATAAATAATAATGTCATGTCATTTTGGGCCTACCCTGGCAAATCAAGGGTCCTTTAGGTCATATTGCATATTTTACTGCTTTAATAAATGGCATCATGCATAAGCCCTAGAAATGGAATCCTATATTAGGGATAAGCCGACCTTTTTTCCCGTGGGTATCTAACCCTATTTTGGGAATTGCACGTTTAAATTCATGTTTAACTAGAGAGGTGGGACCCGTAGGTAAGGTATTTGACATCGATTTTCGTTCTTAGATGGGAAATCCTCGCCGCGTCCAACAGATGTTAGCAATACCAGTTGAGGTGCAAAAATGGCCCACATTGCTTTCGCCAAGCGAGATTAATCAAGTATCCACTCGATTGGGACCTATCGGGGATTTTAAAGACATTAAGTCCGATGGATATTTGGTAGAGGCTTTGGTGCACTTATGGGATCCCATCTGTTCTACTTTTAGGCTAGGGAAAGAAGAAATGACCATAACTATCGAGGAAATTGCTGGATTTCTCAATTTGCCGGTTCAGGGAACCGCCGTTATATTCCCATTAGCATCTGACAAAGTGGAGTTTTGTCGTTTTACCGGTATAAAGGAGTCAGTAATACAAGGGTTGGACCAGAATATAGAGGCAAAATTCTTGTTTGATCGATTCGCGTTAAGGGATGGTTTTGAAAGACATCGAGGGGATTTCTCGTTTACTTCTAGGGAAATATGGGATCGAAAGAGAGTTTGGGTGTATGGATTAGTCATGGCGGGAACTTATCTTTTTCCCAGGAAAGACAAAAAGATAGCCTTCAAGCTCACCAAAATCATGTATGACCTGTTTTTAGGAATCAATAATAAGCCCTGTTCTATCATTCCAACCATTCTAGCCGATATTTTCATAGCCTGCTCTACCTGTCAGAGAGGGGGAAAGTTCTTTTGTGGTTCGAATTTAATCTTACATGTATGGGGGATGGAGCACTTCATGAGACGACCGGCTATTCCTGAGAGTCTACCAATGTCCGGATATAACTGGGTAATCACACATCACAAAAGGGTTGATAGCAGCAATTTGCCGTGTAATGCGTCCGAATTTGTGGATTTCTTGACGAATATGACCAATCAAAATGTTAGATGGGTATTGGATTGGACCAATTGTACCAAACCTATTCTTCATACCAAGGCATCCGAATTTGTTCCTCTATGGGGTACCCAGGGTATCATGGCATACAATCCGAGGAGGTTTCTCCGACAATTAGGGCGAGTCCAAGATGTACCACCCGCAGTGGATCTGACTCCATTTGTCATCGTTTTCGACAAAGGGATATGTCCGAAGGAAATTCCAATGAAGACTCTTATTGATGAGGCCTGGGAAACATTATCCGATGACGAACGCGTCAAGTACGTTCCGGAACTCAAACAAAGGGGATTGACCACTCCGCAATATGAAGACTGGATAGGAAGGTCCACCATACAAGAAATACAAGATGAGCCGGCCAAGGAGGTGGAAAGGTTAAAAGCCATTATTGAAGCAAGGGATAAGGAGATTCTGCAATTAAGTAAGTCCGTCGAAGTATACAAAGGGATGGCGGAGCAAAACAAGCAAATGTATGAGGGTGAGCGAGAAAAGCGTCAGGAGATGAAAAGAAAATGTGGGGAATTATATGATCAAGCCGAATGTGTCAAGTTGCCATATGCTAGGGAAACTAGGGATTCTATATTAGATAGACTCAAGAGCTTTGGTAATCTTGTACGGAATCGTCTTCATGACATGATGTAAATATTGGCAAGTTTATCAATGAAAGTGAATTTTCTTTTGCAATCATTTGGAGTTATTGTTCAAGCAGGTTTGTATAACGGGTCCCACTTCGAAGGTGTTGCATCATGCTAGGCCTACCCTTGGCACAAAAAGGGTCCCCCCATAGGACATGCATCCGAATTGTTCGAATAGTTACTAACTCATGTCTTTTTCTTTTCCTCTTTTGAATAGATTGCAGAAATTCAATAACGATTGGTTTATTTAAAGCAGTCTTTTGCATTCTCAGGTAAAATTTCCAAAAATAGCTTTCCGGAAAAGCCCCATTATTACGCGATCCCGAAGTAAAGCTCAAAGGAATCGTGTAAACATGAATATTCAACCAGAATCATCCGACAAGACTACAGCGACTACACAGCCGGAAGTCACGAGTCCTGGAGTCCAGTTGGCCGAGTTACTTGCTAAGTTTGGGGAAATGGCCTCTGAAATGGCCGCCCAAAAGAAATTAATAGATGAGCTTGTCAGTAGCGGGGTACAGCCGGAGCTTCCGCACGTAATACAACTGCAATCTGAACCCTTTGTTATTCCTACAGTTCAAACTACTGTTCCCATGCAAGGTCCACCCGAAGGGACTTTCACCTACCCCACCGTTCATCTGCCATACACTTACCCTCCTAATCCTTCATTTTTCCCTACTCATATGCAAGGCCCACAACCTCAAGTCACTGCAAATATACCACCTGAGACACAAGCTTTTTATTACCCCACCACTGAGCCTTATCTGCCAGACCATTTTATTCAAACCAAACCAGAGGTGGGAGGATCCTCTGCTCCCATTGATGTGAAGTTATTAAAGCGCCTGGACCGTTTCGATGAATTCATGAGGAAGAGTCAGGTGCTGAACAGGCAAGGAGTTTTGGATTACGATGAGCTGTGTCTCTTTCCGAATGTGCAACTGCCTGAGGGGTTCAAAACTCCTAAGTTTAACAAGTACGATGGGACGGGTAATCCCAAGACGCACCTCCGACTATTTGCAAACAAATTGGGAAAGCCTGTGGACGATGAAAACTTGCCTCTAAGGTTGTTCCCCGAAAGTCTGGAAGGGGACGCACTTGACTGGTATTCAAATCTGAAACCTGAAGACGTAAGAACCTGGATTGACTTGTCCAAGGCTTTCGTAAGGCAATATGAGTATAATTGTGAGTTGGCACCGACTAGAACCACCTTGGAAGGAACCAAAAGAAAACCCTCCGAAGATCACAAGACTTATGCCAAGAGGTGGAGGAAAATAGCTGCCAAGGTGGAGCCTCCGATGACCGAGGAAGAAATCATCCGTACTTTCATCAAGGCCCATGATCCTCCATATTTTGAAGAAATTTTCCGTATGACTGGATGTTCATTCGCGGCAATTGTAAATAAACTTGAAGAATTCGACGACTTTGTACGAGCCGGGAAAATTGTTAATGTGTCTGCCCTGAAATCGCAAGTGGAAGCTTTGCAAGGGCGAGGAAGCAGTGAAAAGAAACCACAATTCAAAAAGAAAGAAGGAGATACAACCTTTGTTTGGAACCACAACCCTTCACCCCGACCCCGATACCAGCACAACCCAACCTACCAGCAACCTTACCATTACTACTCAAACCCACACCCTGTATATACTACCAACATCCACCACCCTCGACCTCGCCCAAACTATACTAACCCACCTTCAGCCCCTTTTCAAATTTCTCAACCAAATCCACCCCAAAACCGACCTCGACCTCCATTTAACCCAAGATTTCCTCCTCCAAATAGACCTGCTTACAACTATCCTCAACCCACTGAACCCTACAACAGACCCCCTAGCCGTACTTTTACCAATTTAGGCAGGCCTTTAGACCAATTATATGACCAGTTAAGGGCCTCCGGAAAAATTGGCACAGTACCCCCTCCTACCTATCCGTATGGCATGCCCGCCTGGTATAACCCGCAAGCTGTTTGCGCATATCATTCGGGGGCCCCTGGGCATGCAACTTTGGATTGCAAGGCGCTAAAGCATAAAGTTCAGGATATGGTTGAGTCTGGAGAAATCGTGATCAGAAAGAGGGAGCCGCAAGGGCCAAACGTAAATCAAAACCCCTTGCCAGAGCATGTTGGGGTTATTATGGACGATGCGGAGTACGAGGAACAAATCAAGAAATTGGCAATAGAAGCTGAAGTGTTTGGGGTCACGGACCAACCGTTTGTCATAGAGTTGCCATTCGAAGAAGATAACAAGCCTTTTGTCTTGGACCTCACGCCAGCAGAGAATGAAGCTTTGAAACCGGTAGTCATCGAATTCCCGAAGCAGGAGCCCGTATTAAGTCTGCAACAAGTGCCGTGGAATTACGATGAGCCTAGCATACAGATCGGGGAGAATTCAACCGCAAAGAAGGAAGTGTCAGTAGTTACCAGATCGGGGAAGACTGTAAATCCATTTGAGACTACTACTCCAATTCAAGCCAATAGTTCTGAGCCACCCATCAAACCAACAATCACCGAGAAAGAAGCCGTGGATTTCCTTAAACGACTCCAGAGAAGTGAATACAACATAGTGGAAAAGCTAAGCAAATCACCTGCCCAGATAACCATGTTGGACCTACTTTTCTCTTCGGACGTGCATAGGGATGCATTGATCGACGTATTAACAAGAGCTCAAATTCCGAGGGACATTTCTGTTGATAATTTTTCAAACGTGGTGGGGAGCGTATTATTCAACAAGCAAATTGTTTTTTCTGACGATGAATTGCCGACGGAGGGCATCGGACATAATAGGGCGTTGTACATAACAGTGAGGTGCAATGGAAAAATGCTGCCTAAGGTGTTAATCGATAATGGATCCGCACTGAATATCTGTCCTTGGAGTACCTTAGAGAAACTAGGGTTGCAAGACATCAAGCTGAGGCCTTCAGGGACTATCGTTAGAGGGTTTGATGGAGCGCAGAGGGAGCCAATAGGAGAGGCAGATTTAGTAATCGAGATGGGGCCCGCCCAATTTCAAATAACTTGCCAAGTCATGAACTTTCCGAGCATTTATAATATTTTACTTGGAAGGCCATGGATTCACAAGTCTGGGGCCGTGCCGTCTTCGTTGCATCAATTACTCAAGTTCGTGGTAAATGACAAACTAATCACTATCTTTGCTGAAGAGGACTGCCTGGTGATCACCGATTCTGGAGTTAAAGAGGAGGGTAGTCAAAGTGTTACCATGTCCCCTCACAGCACATCCGATATAGTCTCCGTAAGTTGGATAACCACGGAGGAACAAACTCTCTCAAAGGCCAGTGTAATGATGGCCAGAGAAATGATTCGTGGAGGATACAAATTCGACAAGGGGTTGGGGCGTGAACTGCAAGGGATCCTGAAGCCAGTGAAGATAGTAGAAAAGAGGGATACCTTCGGTTTGGGTTTCAGACCAACCGCCAAGGATTTCAAGGAGATGAAGGAGCGTAAAAGAGCAGAAAAAGAGGGCCGGCAAAGGGTTTTCGATATTCCACCGCTACGGTATACTTTTCCCCGGCCAGCTGAAATAATCACATCAGAGGGTAATTCAACTGAAGAAATCGAGGATAGTTTGTCCCAACTGTTCATTGGGGCAATATTTGAAGACAATTTCCCGAACGAGGCCGAATTTCCTGACATCCCTGAAGGGTCGATTTCCAATTGGACAGCCGAATTTCTGCCTATTCGGAAGGAGTTTCGGTAAACTGAAAGGGGTTTATCATTCATATGAATTCATGAAAAATACTTTTGCATCTGTAAATAGCCAATGAAAACAATTTTCCTTTTGCGCATGTAAATATTGTTAAATTTTCATTTTCACTTGCTTTCAATCAAAGGTCTTTATGAAAATGCACAAGTTGTTCTTGTCATGTTGTGTTGTCTATATTCATATTGTTTGTTCATTTGTTTGTTGTATGCTTATTTGCTTATTATCCCACATTCGTTAATTCTTTCAGATGGCCAAAAATAAAAATATTTGACCCTTTGGATATTACTGTTCTGGAATTCAATAATGACAATTTCTATATCACTCACGACTTGGAGGAATCCGAGTTCCAAAGCGAGAGTGATAATGAAGAGGTATTCGATTCTTTTGCAAAGGATTTTGAACAATATGAGGAAACACCAAAACCGAACTTGGAAGAGACAGAAACAGTAAACATTGGCACTAAGGATGAAGTTAAAGAGGTGCAAATCAGTATTCATTTGAATGAAAGGCAGAAAAAGGAGATGATTGAATTTTTGACTATGTTCCAGGATGTCTTTGCATGGTCCTACGACGATATGACGGGCATTTCAACCGATGTGGTAGTGCATAGGTTACCCACAGACCCTTCTTTTCCACCCGTAAAACAAAAACCCCGAAAATTCAAACCAGATATGAGCCTCAAAATAAAAGAGCAAATTGAAAAACAACTCAAAACCAATATTATCATTGTTTCCCATTACCCAATTTGGCTTTCAAATCCAGTCCCTGTTCCAAAAAAGAGTGGAGAGGTGAGAGTTTGTGTTGACTATAGAGACCTTAATAAAGCCAGTCCTAAGGATGATTTCCCTCTACCAAATATTCACATTCTCTTAGACAATACTGCCGGACATGAGATTGAAACCTTTTGCGATTGTTTTGCTGGCTACCACCAAATTTTGATGGCAGAGGAGGATAGGGAGAAGACTGCTTTCATTACCCCTTGGGGCACATTTTGCTACCGAGTGATGCCTTTCGGTTTAAAGAATGCAGGGGCAACATATCAGAGGACCATGACAACCCTATTTCATGATATGATCCACCGGGAGATGGAGGTCTACGTGGATGATATTATAATCAAGTCTAAAAGGGCAGAGGACCACTTGGTTGATCTGAAGAAATTGTTCGAGAGACTACGGAAGTACAATTTGAAGTTAAATCCTGCAAAATGCGCCTTCGGAGCACCTGCGGGTAAGCTGTTGGGATTTATAGTCAGTAAGAGAGGCATAGAGATAGATCCAGCAAAAATCAAAGCAATTCGAGATATGCCGGTGCCAAAAACTCAGAAGGACGTGAGGGGTTTCTTAGGAAAGATCAATTTTATTGGGAGGTTCATCGGCCAACTAACTGCCACATGCGAGCCGTTGTTCAAATTATTGAGAAAGAATGTGCCGTTGTATTGGAATGAGGAGTGCCAACAAGCTTTTGACAAGATTAAAGATTATTTGTTGCATCCACCAGTCTTAGTGCCGCCCAAACCGGGCCGACCTTTGATTATGTATTTATCTGTGCTTGAAGGAGCAGTAGGGTGTGTTCTAGGTCAACATGACGACTCTGGAAGGAAAGAACAAGCCATTTACTATCTAAGCAAGAAGTTCACGCAGTACGAGGCTAATTATTCATTCATTGAGAAAAGCTGCTGTGCATTGGCCTGGGCAGCCCAAAAGCTTAGACACTATCTGTTGAGCCATACCACGTATCTTATTTCCCGGTCTGATCCTTTGAAGTATCTTTTGGAGAAGCCGATGCTGACTGGAAGATTGGCCAAATGGCAGATAATTCTATCAGAGTTCGACATTGTGTTTACCTCGCAAAAGGCAGTCAAGGGGCAAGCTATAGCTGATCATTTGGCGGAAAATCCAAGAGATGATGATTATCAACCACTCCGTACTTATTTCCCTGACGAGAGGGTCCTATTTGTAGGCGCTGTAGACGATATAAGTGAACAAAGTCCTGAATGGAGGCTTTTCTTCGATGGAGCTTCGAATTCTCTCGGAGCTGGAATTGGAGCTGTTTTGGTGTCACCCGAAGGGAAGCACTACCCTGCCGCTGCTAAATTGCAATTTGCTTGCACAAACAATATGGCCGAATATGAAGCTTGCATTTTTGGTCTCAAAATGGCTTTAGAAATGGAAATCAAAGAGTTGATAGCTTTCAGTGATTCAGATTTGCTCGTACACCAGACTTTGAAGCAGTGGATAACCAAGGATTCGAAAATTCTTCCTTACCATTGTAGTTTGCTCACTTTGGCCAAGCAATTTCAAAATTTAGAGTTCAGACATCTCCCGAGAGCCCGAAATGCATTTGCCGACGCTTTGGCCACTCTAGCCTCTATGATCCAGTATCCAGATGAATTGAAAATCGAACCAATCCAGATTCAACTTCAAGACAAATCTGCCCACTGTTGGGTTGCAGACGAGTCCTCTGATAATATGCCTTGGTATAAGGATATTAAGGAATTTCTCAAAACGGGGTCTTACCCTCAGCATGCTAGTTCAAAGGATAAGAGTTTTTTGCGCAGAATGGTTTCCAAGTTTTTCTTAAGTGGAGAAGTGTTGTACAAAAGAACCTCGGATCTGAACCTTTTAAGGTGCATTGATGAGGATGAAGCTCGATATATGATGAAAGAAGTGCATAGTGGCATTTGTGGACCTCACATGAATGGCCATTTGCTGGCGAAGAAAATCATGAGAACCGGATACTTCTGGCTTACCATGGAGCATGATTGTATAGACTTTGTCCGGAGATGTATAAAATGCCAAATGCACGGTGATATTATACGCGCTCCGCCTACTGAATTGCATAATATGACCGCCCCGTGGCCCTGTTCAATGTGGGGTATGGACGTAATTGGCACGATTGACCCGCCCGCTTCAAATGGACATCGATTTATATTGGTGGCGATCGAGTACTTTACCAAATGGGTTGAGGCAGAATCATTCAAACATGTAACGAAGAAGGTGGTTGCTAATTTCTTGAGAGATCATATCATTTGTCGATTTGGAGTACCTGAAACACTTATCACAGACAATGCCAAGAATTTGAACAATGACATGGTGGATGGATTATGCGAGCAGTTCAAGATCAGACACCGCAATTCTGCTATTTATAGGCCTCAGATGAATGGAGCCGTAGAAGCTGCAAACAAGAATCTGAAGAAGATTATCCGCAAAATGACAGAAAGGCATCGCAATTGGCATGAAAAGCTGCCTTATGCACTAATGGCATATCGGACTTCTATTCGAACATCAACTGGGGCAACGCCGTATTCACTCATGTATGGAATGGAAGCTGTATTACCAGCTGAGGTTGAAATTCCGTCGCTACGAATCCTTATGGAAGCTAAATTGGAGGAGGCCGACTGGATCAAGCAGCGCCATGAGCAATTGACTTTGATCGATGAAAAGAGGTTCAACGCTATTTGTCATGGTCAGTGCTATCAGAAGCGTGTGGCCCGGGCTTACAACAAAAAAGTCCATCGGCGGGCATTTGAAGAAGGTGATAAGGTACTAAAGCGAATTTTGTCAATGCAAGATGAAGCTAAAGGCAAATTTGCTCCAAATTGGCAAGGGCCATTCATTGTCCAAAAGGTATTACCTGGCGGAGCTCTTATTTTGGCGGAAATGGATGGACGGGCTTTCCCTCAACCCATCAACTCAGATATGTGCAAAAAGTTTTTCATTTGATCATGCAAATTTTCTTAAGAAATTCATGCAAATGGCGAAATGCAAGTCAGGCCATCTTCTTTTACACTTATAAAACATTTTATCCCTACTTGTCCCCTTTGAGCCACCAGAATTGACAAATTTTCATTTGACAGCCCCTGAGAATTGCAAACCCCACACTGGGGCAGAGTTATTTTGAAAGAGAGATGAAAAGAAAAGAAAGCAGAAAACCCCACACTGGGGCAAAATTTAGTTTTAAAGAAAAATGCAAAAGTGAGGAAAAATGCAATGAAAGAATGCAAAAGAGAAAATCCAATTAAACTGGGGCAAATTTTCCTCGGTTTCATTTCAAATGGTGCAATCTCAGTTCATTTCACACCTCTTATCAAAATCTGCTTTTAAGCCTGAACTTTTCTTGAAAACACCCCACCTGACCTCATTACAAAAGCCCAAAGTCCTGGCTTTCGTCACTTGCTGCATTTCTACTAGAAAATTTGTTAATCAACTGGCAGGTGATGTCCGTAATGCCTTCGCCCAATTTCTCAAGGGAAGTGCATTTTACTGATGCTAGAATCTTTAATGCATATTTCTGAGTCGACTGTGGTCAAGAGATTTCGTTGTTCTTTAGGTGAAAACCCGAAAGGGCGCCTCAAAAAAAAAAAAAAATCAAAAAGGGGTGGGGGCAACCTTGGTGAAAACCCGAAAGGGCGCCAAGGTCGGTTTTTCGCAACGGATGAGCACGATAAGGGACAGCTGGTGACCTGGTTCATTTAGACTTTTCCTCATGTTTGTGATATTTTTGCCAGTATCGAATTCCGAAACAGATATACCCCAAGTTTCGAATATAATATTGTTTGGCCAAACTTGTACAAACATTCTTTTACAAAATGTACTCTTATAAATCTTTTGGTTCCTCTCAATTATTTGTGTTCGACTGTTTGTGATTGTTTGTATTCTTTTGTATTCTCATTTTTGCCTGACATAGGAAATTCATTCTGCATATATCATTGTTTTATATGACATTTTCATGCATCATTCTTTCACCATTAAATTCGGATGAATGATAAACCCTAAGGTTTGGACAAAGATAGGGAATTCCATCATCTATCGCAGTGGTTAAAAAGTAACACGACTGCTACACGGATTTGGGTGAAGTAGTAAACACGTGCTTATCAGTCTCAGAATCTGAAAGGTTTCAAAGTTGCAAGCTCGACTAAGGTGTACGCCGCAAACTAGAGGCAAAAGCATCACAAGACTCATGTTTACACGATTCTCAAGGCTAATCGGATCAAATGATGGTGGCGAGTCCATTACCACTTTTTCTTTTCTTGCAGGAACATTGCAAATATTCTATTTCTCGCACTTAAATCAACGTCAGAACTGGCTCCCCAGTAAGCAACGGTGAAGTGATAAAGTTGTTGACGAAGTTTGAGCATAAAGAACGACATCAGTTATCGTTTCAGTCACAAAAATCAAAACTCCCTTTTGCTGCAAAAGTGTGAACTACTTTCAGGTAAAACTCAATTTATTGTTTAAACATCTCCAGTGAAGTCCCGTTTAAATTCCTGTTCGGGTCAGTCCCGTTTAAATTCTGTTCGGGTCAGTCCCGTTTAATTCTGTTCGGGTCAGTCCCGTTTAAATTCCTGTTCGGGTCAGTCCCGTTTAAATTCCTGTTCGGGTCAGTCCCGTTTAAATTCTGTTCGGGTCAGTCCCGTTTAAAATTCTGTTCGGGTCAGTCCCGTTTAAATTTCTGTTCGGGTCAGTCCCGTTTTAAATTCCTGTTCGGGTCAGTCCCGTTTAAATTCTGTTCGGGTCAGTCCCGTTTAAATTTCTGTTCGGGTCAGTCCCGTTTTAAATTCCTGTTCGGGTCAGCCCCGTTTAAATTCTGTTCAGGTCGGTCCCGTTTAAATTTCTGTTCGGGTCAGTCCCGTTTTAAATTCCTGTTCGGGTCAGTCCCGTTTTATTTTTCATGATCGGGTCAGTCCCGTTTTCAATCTGGTTCGGGTCAGTCCCGTTTTATTTTTCATGTTCGGGTCAGTCCCGTGTTATAATTCCTTTTCGTGAGAATCTTTTGCGGCCCAATAACACAGGTAAGTATTTGGTGTCTACTTCTTTGTCTCAAGTTTTTTCAAAACTCAGACAAAGAGGGGCAAACTGTAGACACCAAATTTTGAATAATTTTATGTAGCATCTATTTCATGATTTTCATTTTAGATTGCTTGCATTTTAATTCGTTATTGTGTGTTTTGTACTATTAGTTGTTATGATATTTTAGTTTTATTCATTTTCGCCCTTTTAGTTGACCTATTTCATTTGCTATTTATTCTTATTTACTTTTAGCTTTAGTTTTTAGTTTTAGCTTTTAGGTTTAAGATTAGCATAGAGCTTTTTTTTTTAGAAAAAAAAAGGGAAAAAGAAAACATCAAAAATATGTTTTAGTCATTTTGTTTTTATTCAATGTTTTCTCGAAAGAAAAATGAAAATGAAAAATTTTAAAGAGGAGAAAAGAGAAAATTAAAGAAAAAGAGGAAAAAGAAGAAAAACTGGAAAAAATAGGCTGTAGTTGGATTGGGAAAAAAATAAAGAAAAAGAAAAGGAAAAAAGGAAAAAAAGAAAATGGATGAAAAATGGAAGTTGTAATTTGCTGTTCAATAATAATTTCTGTTATTATAAATTTTTGTTATTATCATTTATTTTATTCTTATTGTTATTAATTTCTGTTTTTAATTAGCTAAAAAAAAAAAAAAAGGAAAATTGTTGCCGCAGCATGAAAGCTGCGGACTTACGTAGCTTGCAAAAGAAATCTGGGACGGCTCCTTGGCTGCAATTACTGGAGAAAGGACAATGGTTTTAGGGCTCCCAATTGATCATATAAAGGCAAAAGAAACAGAGCAGCCGCAAGGGGAGAGAAGTAGAAAAAAATACGGGGGAAACAAAGAGAAGAAAAAAGACTGGCGGCGGGATTTTTCTGGGCAGCAAGAAAGAAAGGGAAAGAGAGCCGGGTAGAGTAGTGGCTGAAATCTGGGAGGAACGAGGGAGTGAACAGAGGTGAAAGGGGAGATAAAAAGCTAAAGGATTGGAGTTAGGAGCAAAGAGGCAAACGGAAGAAATTGCTGGTAGCTGTCGGTTGTCTTCCTGAGGAGCGGCTTTTTTTTTTTTTTTTACTGAGAAGCTGTCGACGCTCCACCACGTTTTGCTAACCCAGACCATTGATAAAAGAACTGTCACCGTAAGCCCTTTTTCCCCTCCAAACTTTGATTGCAAGTGCTGATTCTTTAAGATTGGAAATTTCTGAACCCAAAACTGTTAAATTTCATGCTATCTGGTTCGTTGTTAGCTTCAAAATTCGTTCCTTATGTGTCTGCTGTGGTCTTGTATGATCAGTGGGGAAGTTTGAAGCCCATTTGGGTTTCGTTGCTTGACTGAAATTCAATAGCAATTTACTAACGTTTGCAAAGGAAGGATTTTCTGGCCTGTTCGTTTAATTTGTGAAGTACAACCGTGAAAGTTTCCATCTTTGTCTAATTACTATTCGGGCATGTACATATCTGGGTTGGGTTTTGTTCAAAGCTGGTTTTGTGATGGTTAGAGGTTCAGGTTTGTTCTAAAGGAAAAGGAGCCGGGGTTATGAATTGTTGTTTGAGTTGGTGTCTGCTATTTGTATGCTGAATGAGAGTGAAAATCAGGAAATAGTTTGAAACTCCAACAAGTTGAATATCTGACCCTTTATCCGTTGTTTGCTACCTTCCTATGGGATTTGTATGTTTATAGTAATACATGTGAGTTGCATGTTTGTGCTGGGATGGGAACGGAAGCAACCTATTGGCATGTGGACAACAGGTTTTGCTTCGTCCTTTGTTGCAGCAGTGATCATCTTATTGCTTTGCATCTGGGTTACATTTTTTTTGTATGAAGAAGCATTATTGAACAAGTTGAGAGAGTAAATATGTGCATTTGTGTGTTGTTAACAACACTCTCGAGTGAATTTCTGGGCTAACGAAGTAGTTGCTAATCCCTGCATTACTTTGCTGCATCTTGGATGATTTGTTTGAATCTTTTGGGAGTAATAGATGTTTGTGTGTAGGTAAAGTTAACAACATGAGTTGAAAGTCTCGTGTTTGTTATTGATTTGTTGCTTTGATAGAGTTTACTTAGGACCCTTCACATGAACAAGTCTGGAGTGAAGAACAAAACATTTTGTAGTTTCAAACCAGTAGGAAGTTTAAATGAATCTGAATTTCAGAAGCCCCGTGGCTGAGTTCTTATTGTGTAGAATGTTTAGCTCACGTTTTTATCATTTCAAAATGGGTTGTGTATTGTATCTTGAATCGAAAGTGGAGGTTCTAGTGGTTTGTCAAGATGCCGCAAGTTGAAGGAGTTTGCAGATGAACATTGCATAAAAATGATTCTGGCTGCTAAAAGTTTTCTTGTTGCAAGAATGTTTTCTCATTTGTCACCTGATATTTGCATGAAACTTTATTCATTCTGGTCTCTTGCATGCATGATAAGTTGGTAGGGACTTGAGTTTGGATTTCGGTCTGAAAGTTTCTTTTAAATCTGTCTTGCAAGATTATTAAGCCTCAAGGCATAAGAGAATAGTTGCAGAATTTTTCTTCATGACATTTGTATGATTTTTCTGTTATGTTTTGGTTTGATTGAATGTTGAAGTTTTTTTTTTTGTAATGTTCTTGATGTTTGATTGAAAGATTTGTGATCAAGTTTGTGTTGAAGTTGACATATGTTTGCGGAAATGAAGATAGCAAATGGTGTTTCTAGTTGCAGAAAATTTTCGGCAAGAATGATGGTTGCAGAATGAAGTTTCTTACGTTTGTTGCATGAGATTGCATGAAATCATCTTTCTAAATTTCACTTTGACCCCTTGAGTTTCCTTTGGTTGCACTATGGCCCAAGCAATTGAAAAAGATTAATCAATTTGATCCTTCAAGTTTCCTTTTCATTTCAAACTGGAATTTCATTTGATGAATATGGACTTGCTTGATTATTTGAAGAGTTTTAGTGGTTAAATTTTATAGCTATTTGTGGTGCTTTTATTTTATTTTCGAAAACTTTAGTGAATTCAAATTGTCTGGTTCATATTTTACTATTAAATTGGTGCATTAATCCTTTGTTCGATGGTTTTAGCCCAAATTAGGACCTTTTCCTTTTACTAGCTTCACGAACGGGGGAGGTATAACTTTCTTTTATCTTTCTTTTGTTTCTCCTATGTGATCTAATGTGCTAAGTGAATTGCATGTCTACTTTGCTTTCCTAGCTTTTCTTTAATTACTTTTACTTATGTCATTTACTTTTTGTTTTCATTAAGTTATTCTTTTAATGGGGTATGTGTACACCTCTTGGCTTGTAATAGATAGGGCGTAGCAAGTAATTTGGTCCATTTTCCCTTTCCCTTTTTGTTTTAGTTAGCAAATGTAACGGTTGCATGCCTATGTGTTATATGTTAAATGCTTTATTAGGATTTTGCATCTAGTCAAGCATGCTAAGTGTTATGTGCTACGTGTTTATAAGTGATTCGCATGTCTACTCACTTTTTATAGTGTGGATGAATGAAATGGATGAATGTACGTCACCACACTAGTCCAACGCTAGTTGTGGCTTCTTTTATCGTTTCCACTAGTCCAACGCTAGTCGGAATTCATAGGATGGGCTAGTCCAATGCTAGACCCAATAGGTTCTTTTTTCCTTTTTCATTAAGTGCATGATCACCACATATCACGCATTTTTCCTTAGTTTATCATTTGGTATGTTCCTCAAACCCCTTCCCCTTCACTTTAGGACTTGCATCTCATGCTAGCTAGGGTTCATTTGCGTGAAAATCCCCTTCCGATAAGGGAAACGAGCGAGTGTGGCTTCAAATAGTCTTAGTGTAACAGCCCCACCATCCCCTAAGGCGAACCAAAGGGGTTAGCGGACTGCCTGCCCAGCTCTCGCCAGGACTAACGGTGCAGTACAAAGCGATCTATCACGGTTTGAAACTTATAATGCGCGCAACAAGGCAAAAGGGCAAAATAACCCAAAATAAAAGAAACGAAATCCAGAGTCGGCCACGAATAGTAACCGACCCGTCCGAAACCCAACCAAACCTCGAAAACATATACAACATAACATTAACCATTTACAAGCCACAATGGCCTTTAAAAGTGATACAAAAGTCACTACATATGTGGGTTGCCAAAACAAAAGTGAAAACGGCCCTAATGAAACATTTAGGGTCCCATTTTATATACAATACAAAAGAGGCATTCATCTAGTTCATTCGGCAACCATTTAACCAAAATTCATTCCAAAAGAGTCATATTCCTGTAAGGAAAACAAAAGAAACGGGGTGAGCTATATGCCCAGTGAGAATACAACCACCATAGCAGCTAAGATCACATAAGCACAACCGTTCAGTTCAAGTATGCAAATAAGCAATAAATCACATCAGTGAAAGGATACGGACGGCTCTCAAGAGCCCATTTCCACGCTTATGTCTTGATCCAACCTCATTGACCCTCCGTCAATGTTAAATAATAACCAACCGTAGACAACTCTTTACTTCCATTCCTTCCACCCAACATTCCCCAACCGGGCCCGCACTCCAATTCAGTAGCTTTTGGTAATACTCGAGTATACCGGAACCAAGGGTCTCAATACCACAAGGTTCCCCAGTACAGTCCCCGTGGCAATTCAATCTTCACGACCAAGCCCTCGCCGGCTCGATCCAATTGACTACCAAACGGGGTTGAGCTCAGTAATACAGTAAGGTCGTTGGACATCGTCCAAACAACACCAAATCAGTTTCCATAAAATGAATTGCAATAACTCATATATCAAGTTCAGTAAGACAGTGAAACAGTGGACAATCAGTGATACTATCAAAAGGGGTGAGGGCGGTCAAGTACACCCTCACCTTAATCAATTACAATATCCAAGTAAGCCTTCAAGGCATCACATATACATTTAGCAAAGCCACATAATAACATTTAAGTGAGTAGTATACTCACCAATCAATTAAGTGCTATTTCATGCACTTCCGTCAGGAGAATGTCGTGAACCACCGTCACGCCCTAGAACACGTAAAAAAATGCAATGAGACTCGATAACGAGTCACATAACAATGCTGAACACAACCCCAATAGGGTTTCATATGCATATACAAGCATTATAGCAAACCAGAAATTCAAACAATGGCATTAGCCTTGGCCCCCAATAGAAAACTGTTTTGCCCTTATTATGCGGTAATGGCGTCAAATTCACTACGGTTATCGGATGGGGGTGCAAGACCCACCGTTTCGAAGCTATGGAACAGGGATACAATAATGTAGAAGACCACTCAATCCAGTTCCTAACACAACTTAGTCAAAAGTGCCAAATACTAAACCAGAATCACCAAAACAGGTTTGCAAAACACAGAAAACTGTAATCAGTATATCTCAGTCCATACAAGTCCAAATGCCGAAATTCCAAAGGCATATGTTAGCTAAGACATTCAGCTACATTTCATCAGAAGACACCAACTTCAAAATCCAAACCAATTCCAGTCAAAAGGGCCAATTACTAACGCAGTTTTCGCATTCTGATCAAAACAGAACAGCTACAGTAAAAACGGCATAACTCACTCTACACTCATCCAAATGACCTGAAATTTTACAGGCACCTCAAACACATCAATACCTAAAACTTTCATGTTTTGAGCAAAGTCCAATTCGGCCTCTAACCCTATGATCCAAAACCGGACAGAATTGGGGTTTTATGAACCCTAACTTTTCAATTTTCACACCAAATCCAAAATTGGTTGCATTTTCTTATCCAATACACCTCATAGAGTCATTATCAGCCATAACCATTAATCATACAAGGCCACAACCTTCCATTCATATTAAACCAGAAAAATTCCCAATAAAATAAAAACTTCACCAAAACTCATCAAATCAAGAAATAAATCATATATTTCATCACTCAAGCCACCATTAAGCATCATATAACCATCATTAAGTATAGGGAAGAGGTTGAAGCATCACTCACCTAATAACAAGAGAGAGGAAGATGATGGACACCTTAACTCTTCCAAAAAGCTTCAATAAACCAACCAATATCACCAAAAGGAAAGATTGTATGGAGTAAAACTAACTTAAACTTTTGTTTGTGGAAGATTGAAGCATATGGAAGCTTGAAGTTGAAGATTTTTCCTTCTTCTTTGAGCTAAGAGGGCCGGCCATAAGAGGTAAGAAAATGGTGATTTTTGAGCAATTTTTAGATATTTAATCCTTTGGTCAAAAAAGTCAAAAATGTGAATAGTAACTCTTAAAGTCCAACCAATAAGAGGATGACATGTGGCATCTCCATAAATGCATTCCTATCTTTCTTTTCTCTCTCACATCAATCATTTCACACACTCTACTTATCTCTTAACACCCGATAAATTTTACACAGTATCCGAAACTTAACCTTATTGGCCGAATTTTTCCGAACTTTTCGCACTAATGGGTCCCACATCCAATATATATTCTTAATTTTCTAAAAATTCACCAATGCTAGAAAAACCATCTTAAAACTATAATTGCGCATAAAATCCACCAAGAAAATATTTCTAAGCCAGAAAATGCAGAAAACATGCAATTTAAGGGACTAAAACCCTAGGAAAAATTTAGGGTTTTTACGGGTCCTCACACTCTCTCCCCCTTAAAAGAATTTCGTCCTCGAAATTCCCTATCATTGACTACTCTGGGATTAAATTGAGCATTATACTTGGCTAACAGATCTGTGCCCATTCACTGGACAGGTTCAGTAAATTCTTACCTTCCACGTCCTCTAATGGGTCAAAGACTTGATGTTGTTCTAAGGAGTACACCCGAGAGGACACTTTTGATCCATCCTTGTCTCCCTTCAACTGGTCAGGGTGGGTTGTAGCTGGTGGCAGAGTTCCTTCCCGCTCGCGCAGGCGAGCTGGACAGTTAGCAATTTGGTGTTCGGCACTCCCACAGAGCAAGCATTTTCCTCCTTTCCTCCAGCAATTGTCCTCCGAGTGGTTTAGTTTCCCGCAATACCCGCAGGGTCCACGTGCTGCAGAAGCTAAGCCTCCTCTTGACGGCCTCTCTGGTGACACTCCCGGCATCCTCACTCCTCCCGTTCCTCGTTCAAACTTGGGAGGGATACTTTCATCCTCCAGTCCCGAATTGTTTCCAGGAAATCCTCTCTTTTTTGTCTGGAAATTTTTCACCTGGAGCCTAGCATTCTCTACTCGTTGGGCTTTTTCCATTGCTTCGCTAAACGTGGTGATTTGAGCCGCCGCGAGGTCTTTCTGGATCTCAACGTTCAAACCCTGAATGAAGCGCCTGACCCGTCTTTGCTCAGTCATGATTAGCTCAGGCGCGAATTTGGACAGGCGGGTAAATTGACTCTCGTACTCCGCCACAGTCTGAACCCCTTGCCGGAGCCGGATAAACTCGTCCTCCTTCCTCTCCTGGACTAGAGGAGGGAAAAACTTGGCATTAAATTCCCGGATGAAGTTCACCCACGTCCTCGGTGTCTGCTCCCGTTCCCATTTCTGCCTAATTACGTTCCACCAGGAACGGGCTGCCCCCTCAAGCTGGAACACGGCAAAAGTCACCTGCCGTTCGTCAGAGTAGTGTAAGGCTGCAAATATGTCAACCATCTTTTCAAGCCACCTCTCGGCAACGTCTGAGTCGGGTCCCCCAACAAACTTTGGCGGAGCGAACTTTTGAAAACGTTCGAGAGCTCTATCTTCGCTCTCGATATGATGGCCAGGGTTTTCGGGGTTTCCAGGGTTAAGGTTTGGGTTCTGGGCTTGTTGCTGCACTACTTGTGCTAGCAGGTTTGTCATTTGCTGCATAGCAGCAGCTATTTGCACATTAGGGTTTACTTGCGGTTCCAAATTGGGTCCAGTAGAGGTTTCCCCCGTACCCCTAACCGGTGTGGGTTGCCTACCCCTGCGTCCACGGCCTCGACCACTTCGGGTGCCTTCCATCAAATCTAAGTCAATCTAGGTCATCAAATAAATACACTGTTAAAGGGCACCTAACCCTCCTTTCCGTAGCACCAGACAGGAACAAGGAAACAAGAATAAACAACTCAAACATTTACCGCGAAGAGTATTTAAACACCTAACACATATACATAGATCACATAACCAGGTTAAGCAATCATACGGAACAGTCAGTCAAGTACATACGAAGTCATTCCATGAACCAAAAGGTCATCCAAAAGTACTTTGAACAACTAGGTCACAAGTGCAAAAGAACTCACGAAAAGCTTTTTCCCTTCTAGGGCTTCGTCCAAATATTTATATCTTAATCAAGGTCGATCACGCTTAACCACACCCGAACAAACCACACGAAGTTCCATAGAATCGCCTTTCTGGTTCACCAAATCCTTTCTAACCTAGGTCTTCATATCTTTCGTATCCGGGCGCAAGAATCTCGTTTAAGATAATTCACATCTCGAGCCGGCCGGTCCCAAGGGTAAACCATCCTTATTTAAGATTCCTACCCGACATACATACCTAACTTCCTCGAGTCCCATAATAATGATTCATACACTTATCACATGCCCGGTTATAACTTACGCTCAAACGAGCACTTAGACATATTCATGAAATTAGGACCACAACACCACTTGGCCCAGTCTCACTCCGCGCAGAGACCACGCGACGTGGCTCTGATACCACTTGTAACAGCCCCACCTTCCCCTAAGGCGAACCAAAGGGGTTAGCGGACTGCCTGCCCAGCTCTCGCCAGGACTAACGGTGCAGTACAAAGCGATCTATCACGGTTTGAAACTTATAATGCGCGCAACAAGGCAAAAGGGCAAAATAACCCAAAATAAAAGAAACGAAATCCAGAGTCGGCCACGAATAGTAACCGACCCGTCCGAAACCCAACCAAACCTCGAAAACATATACAACATAACATTAACCATTTACAAGCCACAATGGCCTTTAAAAGTGATACAAAAGTCACTACATATGTGGGTTGCCAAAACAAAAGTGAAAACGGCCCTAATGAAACATTTAGGGTCCCATTTTATATACAATACAAAAGAGGCATTCATCTAGTTCATTCGGCAACCATTTAACCAAAATTCATTCCAAAAGAGTCATATTCCTGTAAGGAAAACAAAAGAAACGGGGTGAGCTATATGCCCAGTGAGAATACAACCACCATAGCAGCTAAGATCACATAAGCACAACCGTTCAGTTCAAGTATGCAAATAAGCAATAAATCACATCAGTGAAAGGATACGGACGGCTCTCAAGAGCCCATTTCCACGCTTATGTCTTGATCCAACCTCATTGACCCTCCGTCAATGTTAAATAATAACCAACCGTAGACAACTCTTTACTTCCATTCCTTCCACCCAACATTCCCCAACCGGGCCCGCACTCCAATTCAGTAGCTTTTGGTAATACTCGAGTATACCGGAACCAAGGGTCTCAATACCACAAGGTTCCCCAGTACAGTCCCCGTGGCAATTCAATCTTCACGACCAAGCCCTCGCCGGCTCGATCCAATTGACTACCAAACGGGGTTGAGCTCAGTAATACAGTAAGGTCGTTGGACATCGTCCAAACAACACCAAATCAGTTTCCATAAAATGAATTGCAATAACTCATATATCAAGTTCAGTAAGACAGTGAAACAGTGGACAATCAGTGATACTATCAAAAGGGGTGAGGGCGGTCAAGTACACCCTCACCTTAATCAATTACAATATCCAAGTAAGCCTTCAAGGCATCACATATACATTTAGCAAAGCCACATAATAACATTTAAGTGAGTAGTATACTCACCAATCAATTAAGTGCTATTTCATGCACTTCCGTCAGGAGAATGTCGTGAACCACCGTCACGCCCTAGAACACGTAAAAAAATGCAATGAGACTCGATAACGAGTCACATAACAATGCTGAACACAACCCCAATAGGGTTTCATATGCATATACAAGCATTATAGCAAACCAGAAATTCAAACAATGGCATTAGCCTTGGCCCCCAATAGAAAACTGTTTTGCCCTTATTATGCGGTAATGGCGTCAAATTCACTACGGTTATCGGATGGGGGTGCAAGACCCACCGTTTCGAAGCTATGGAACAGGGATACAATAATGTAGAAGACCACTCAATCCAGTTCCTAACACAACTTAGTCAAAAGTGCCAAATACTAAACCAGAATCACCAAAACAGGTTTGCAAAACACAGAAAACTGTAATCAGTATATCTCAGTCCATACAAGTCCAAATGCCGAAATTCCAAAGGCATATGTTAGCTAAGACATTCAGCTACATTTCATCAGAAGACACCAACTTCAAAATCCAAACCAATTCCAGTCAAAAGGGCCAATTACTAACGCAGTTTTCGCATTCTGATCAAAACAGAACAGCTACAGTAAAAACGGCATAACTCACTCTACACTCATCCAAATGACCTGAAATTTTACAGGCACCTCAAACACATCAATACCTAAAACTTTCATGTTTTGAGCAAAGTCCAATTCGGCCTCTAACCCTATGATCCAAAACCGGACAGAATTGGGGTTTTATGAACCCTAACTTTTCAATTTTCACACCAAATCCAAAATTGGTTGCATTTTCTTATCCAATACACCTCATAGAGTCATTATCAGCCATAACCATTAATCATACAAGGCCACAACCTTCCATTCATATTAAACCAGAAAAATTCCCAATAAAATAAAAACTTCACCAAAACTCATCAAATCAAGAAATAAATCATATATTTCATCACTCAAGCCACCATTAAGCATCATATAACCATCATTAAGTATAGGGAAGAGGTTGAAGCATCACTCACCTAATAACAAGAGAGAGGAAGATGATGGACACCTTAACTCTTCCAAAAAGCTTCAATAAACCAACCAATATCACCAAAAGGAAAGATTGTATGGAGTAAAACTAACTTAAACTTTTGTTTGTGGAAGATTGAAGCATATGGAAGCTTGAAGTTGAAGATTTTTCCTTCTTCTTTGAGCTAAGAGGGCCGGCCATAAGAGGTAAGAAAATGGTGATTTTTGAGCAATTTTTAGATATTTAATCCTTTGGTCAAAAAAGTCAAAAATGTGAATAGTAACTCTTAAAGTCCAACCAATAAGAGGATGACATGTGGCATCTCCATAAATGCATTCCTATCTTTCTTTTCTCTCTCACATCAATCATTTCACACACTCTACTTATCTCTTAACACCCGATAAATTTTACACAGTATCCGAAACTTAACCTTATTGGCCGAATTTTTCCGAACTTTTCGCACTAATGGGTCCCACATCCAATATATATTCTTAATTTTCTAAAAATTCACCAATGCTAGAAAAACCATCTTAAAACTATAATTGCGCATAAAATCCACCAAGAAAATATTTCTAAGCCAGAAAATGCAGAAAACATGCAATTTAAGGGACTAAAACCCTAGGAAAAATTTAGGGTTTTTACGGGTCCTCACACTTAGCACGCTAGTTTTTCCTTCTAGTCAAAGGGAAAATTAAAATCATAAAACTAGAGGTCATCCCCGTACCCGACTTGATGCATTCCTCTAAATTCATACATTTTCATTTTCTCATTATTCTCCTCATTAAATTTTTTTAATCCATATGCCATATTCACACACCTATTCACTTCTTTATTTTTCACCTCACACATTGCACCTATCTTTTTACTTATATATATTTACTATTTTTGTTCACTTGCACACGAGCACTTATATTTTCATTCATTTGCACACAAACACTTTCAAATTGCACACATGCCCTTCTCTACACTTTGCACACTTACACTCTTATTTGAGTCCTCATTTGCATCGTTCACGATTTTCTATGAGGTCTTTCTTATTGGCCTTCACAATTCATGTGAATGGGACCACAAGCCTCATAAGAGACATTTCTTAGATTTAGGATTGCATTTCTCATTCATTAGTCTTTGTCCAAATTGCAAATACATACTTTGGGTAGAAAAATTTAGGAAAATAAGGGTTAAATCACGCAACTAGCCTTGGCTAGGTCGAAGGGGTGCCTTGGATTTTTATCCTTGCCTTCCCCTTCGTCAAATGTGACTCCCGAACCTTTTTCTTTGTTTGCGTGGACTAGGAGTTGTTCAAAAGGGTTTCTTACTTTTTTCCTTAAAAAAAAATTCACTTTTTGGGTGACTTGGTACACCCTAACTCTATACCAAGTGGCGACTCCATTTTTCATATAAAAAACCCTTTTTGAAACTATTTTTCTTGGGTCAAATCGTCGCATTTTCAAAAGTCCCATTTAGACCCATTTTTATTTTTTATCAAAAAAAAAAAAATTCACTTTTTCCAAACCAATAAAATCACAAAAACAATCATTTTTATTTTTCAAAAAATGGGGCGCGACATTCAGCTTGTGGTCAAAACACAAAAGTTATAGACTTATAAATGAACTTTCCAACTCCTCTGGAATTTCTTGATTCCGATCTCTGAGTCATGAGTTATAGTTGTTCAAACAGGGCCTATTCAGTAACCTGAATTGAAACGACTGGGATTGTCTTGTGCATTTTTTCCTAGTTCCATTGAGATCTGGCTTGAGGTGTCTTCATTAAAGTTGTAGCCCTTCTTCTTAGCTTCAAAATGGTGTCACATACACCTTAATCTGATATTCTTAGCCTAACTTTTAGTTAAAACCGTTTGGGACGACAAATCTGCCGTTTCCGTTTTGACGGCCATTTGCCGTTTCCGCTCGTGCGTGTGACCATTTTGCCGTTTTTCTTGATTTATGCATGTGAGTAGCTGTTTGTGAAATAATGTGGTGCAATCTTCTATTTCATCCGGTGGGGAGCTAGACGGAGCCAGTGGGGCCTACTAGCTATCATTCGCGACGCGGTTTTTGCATTTTTGCTGTTCTTGTTCTGTGAGTAAGTATTCGGGCCATTTTTGTGTATAACTTGCATATGTGCTTTGATGTGGATGAGAGGATACTTAGGCGAGGGTGTACTTGATCACACTCGACCTAAACCCTAATTTGCACCTGTGTTTATCTATGAGACGCATATCTATATAAATTATTTTGGTGTTGAACCTCAAGAATCAAGTTTGTGAACCGAGCTTGTGAATCGAGTTCAATTTAGTTTCGTTTGCTCGAGCCAATTTGTGAGGTGATTGGCCAGTGAGGGTGATAAGGTGTACGGCGGGAGTACAAGTGGGAGTTCTACGGACCCTTATATGTGGTCGACGGAGTGTCGACAGGAGGGCACGCATGGCAAATGACTTGGCTTTGGAGCCAACCTGTATCCGTAACTGTGTTGTTACTTTTATACTTGTGATTTGACATCCTTGTGACGTACTTGCTCGTCTTAATGTGTAATTTATGCTTGTACCCCCGTTTATTTACTAAGCATATAGCTTATCTCTTTCTTTTTGTTTTTCTTAACAGGGGCCGACATGGGGAACTTTTGGCACTATCACTAGTATAGTTAGGTTTGGTTGGGTAATAATTCGACAACTAAGACATTTCTTCTTGTTTTGGTGATCTGTATAAGAACCTACCTTCAGGTCTACTTTCTATTTTGGTTAGGGTAATGTGATTGTTTGGATATCTACTTTTGAAGATGTAAATAGTACTCTTTTGGTTTATATAGTTATTATTGTTTTGTATTTTCGAGTCCTGACACGAGTTAGGTAGGCGTTCCACCGATACCCTAGGGTTCGCCCTTGGGAGAAGTGGGGGCATCACATGGGCATCCCCCATGTACATTTGTAAGTCGAGGAGATTCACTCCAGTGACGTATGCAGCCATAGCATACCATTTCATTTCATTCAATCATTCAATATCATTCAATATATTTCATTCCATTCATTTCAAATGAGAACGAGTGCGATAAAGTACACACTCGACTCCATTTTCAAAATCTCCAATCATTTATAACAGTTAAACATGTATCAAGTACTCATATACTTGACACTCACCAAGTAAACAAAGAAGTAATGCCCTCTTGAGGGTTTAAACATCCATCGTAGGATTCTCTTGAAGGTCCTCTTGTGTGCTTGAGCAATTAATAATGAACTATCACTTATAAATCCCAATTATCACGGAAGATTGCACACATGTACAATCTAGAAAATATCGTGAGGACGAGCCTAAATTTTCTTGTAAATCGAGGCTCAAAAGTGGGGTTCAACAATCATAAGAAAAATCTTGTAGACACCAAAATTTTGTTGTAGTTTTATTTACTTTTATTTTTATTTATTTTTTAGTTTTTTATTTTTATTTTTAAGTCTTTTTAGCGTAGAATTTATCGGGAAAAGAAAAGCATTCACAAAAATATGCTTTAGTTATTTTAGATTTAAATTCATTGTTATTTAATTAAAAAAAATTTATTATTAAATTAAAAAAAAAAAAAGAACGCGGAGATAGCAGCATGCAAGAAACAAAAAATGCAGTTTTGTCCAGTGGGTTTTCCGGTCATTTTTGCCCAATATTTTGCTCCATTAGATTGGCATGGTACAAGGCCATCCGACCCTTCATCCGGCAACTAAAATTTCCGGAAGCAAAAGCCATCCAAGGGTTCCCGGACGATCACAGAAAAATGCAGAAAAAAGGGGACCGTAGATGCTAGGTCTGAGGGGTGGCTGATGTCTATATAAAGCCATGAAGCTGAGAGGAGGAAGGGGGCGGCTGTGAGAATCTGGGGAGAATGAGGAAAAAATAAGAGGTAAATGACGGCTGAGATATTGGGGAGAGGACGGGGGTCGTGAGGTTGAGCCAAAAAGAAACCAGAAAAGAAAGGCAACTAGGACAGAAAAGGGATAGAGGGTAACAGCGAGGGTTTGAGAGAGGAAAAACCCAGAAAACTTCTTGACGGCTAGAAATTAGAAAGGAAGGAACAGGCATCGAGGGACGGCTTGGAAAAGGGAAACAAGAGAAAACGAGGGTTCTGGGAAAGAGCAAGAAGCAAGGGAGCTGACGGCTGGGTTGAGGAAAAGAAAGAAAACCAGAGGAGAGGGAGCAGCTTCGAGAGAGGGAGAACAACGAGAGAGACAGGCAGCTGAGAGTGGGCCGGCTAGATAAGAAAAGAAACGGCAAAAACAAGGGATTAGTAAGTCAGAAACCTACAGGAAAGGAAGGAAAAGAGCAAACTAGAAAGGTGTCTTCCAAAGTCCGGACCTTTTTTTTTTCAAGCGAGCATCTTCACGGTTTATCAAATTCCGATTGAAGGTAGCTATGGCTTTTCTTGATTCATGTTTTGTTTGCATCAGCATGGTTTTTCATTACTATCTTGAAAATCTGTATGGAGTGATGATTATTTTTGGGGGGTTTGTACGCTTATGTTCTTTTCCTGAGAGCATGGGAGATTGCTGTTGCTTATTATCGGAAAGTGCCATCGGATAAGGTTACATTTGGGTCGAGTTGGTCAAGTTTATTGGCTTACAGAGATGGATTTGCTAAAAAGTTAGAAACTTTCATTGCTGAGTTCAATTTTCGTGTGATTTGTTGGTTTGTTCTCTATTCATTTGGCCCTCCGTTGGTTTCCTGTTTCATTTCGTACAGCTTGCATTCATTTGGTCTTGCTGTTTTTTTCCTCTTTCGCTTTCACTTGTTCTTCCTGCAATTTGTTGAAGCCTTTTTGGGTGTGACCTTTGAACCTAAAATGACTCTGTCAAACCCAAAGTAAGATCTATTTTTATTGCAACAATTCTGCTCATAGCAGAACACCCAAGTTAAAGCTGGTCCTGATATTAAATGACAGAAATCTGGTTCCTAGTCTTTTGTTTTTCTGCTATCTAATGGTGCATGATCCGATCTGATTAGTTTAGTGTTCGTGTGGGTCCTTTATGTTTCATTATCTGAATTTGAAACGCTGGGGTCCCGAAGTTTTAGTTGGCTGTCGACAATTTCTTCTTGTTGCAGAAATGTTTTGTAAGCTTTGCATGAAGTTTCTTGAACTGTTCAGATTTTGCATGTTTGTTGGCCGACTTTTTGATGCTTAAATCTACAAGTTTCATGATGCAAAGTGAGAGGTTTGTGTGGTAGTTGTGTGTGGATTTGATTATGTTCAGTGCTGAATTGCAGAAAGTTTTCATCAGATTTTTTGTTACAGGCAATGTTTCGTAGCTCTACATGCATTTGCATGCAAAAATGGTTTTCAAAATTATACTTTGCTCCCTCTAGTCTCTAGTAATGCTACAAAGGCCCAATTGCATTCCAATCTCTTGCAATTAAGTCCTAAGTTGATTGCAATTTGAACCGTTATTTGGCCTTTTATTATTTTTGGGACCTTTGAAGTTCTTAAATGTTTCGATTGGACTCGAATGATTGATTAATGTTTGCAATTGGGTCTTTAGAAGTTCTTCTATCTTAGAAGTTTGGTCAATAATCCACCTCCTTTGAAATTAATCATCTTTTGACTACATTTAAGTCGCAATTAAGGAAGAATTTGGTGGTTTGTTAGTACCCCTTTTGAAGTTTCTAAGGTGTTTTGAGTTTCCTTTTTGCCTTTTATTCTACTTATCTTTAAAGTGGTGCATTAATCCCTTGCTTTGATGGTTTTAGCCCAAGTTATCTCTTTCTTTGGTGACTCTAGCCCAAGTTAAGTCTTGTTCGCTTTACTAACATCACAAACGGGGAGATATAACTTCTTTTATCCTTTTTTGTCTCTCCTCTATGTGATCCAACGTGCTAAGTGAGAATTGCATGTCTACTTTGCTTTTCTTGCCTTTCCTTAATTCCTTTCATTTATTTCATTTACTTTTACTTTTATTAAGTTATTCTTTTATGGGATATGTGTACACCTCTTGGCTTGTAATAGATAGAGCTTGGAGAGCATTTTTATTCATTTTTCCTCTTCCCCATTTGTTTTAGTTAGCAAATGTAATAGGTTCGTTAGCTTGATTGCTTGCTTTTGTTGCTACGTGTTAATTTGCTTTATTAGGCTCTTGCATTTAGTCGAGCATGCTAAGTGTTATGTGCTACGTGTTTATAGGTGATTGGCATGTCTACTTGCTTTCTATAGTCATAGATGAATGTGATGGATGAATGCGTCACCGTGGCTAGTCCAACGCTGGCCATGGTCTTTCCCCTCGAGCTCTCGCAAGTCCAATGCTTGTGAGAGAATTTTAGAAAAGGGCTAGTCCAATGCTAGACCCAATAGGTTATCCCCTCTCGTTAGTACATACTTGCATGTCTCACTACATTTCATGCATTTTTCTTAGTTTTCTAGCATTTGGCATGCCCCTCCAACCCTTTCCCTTTCATTTTAGGCTTTTTGCATCTCCGTGCTAGTTATAAGGTACATTTGCTTCCTTAAATATGGGATATAGACGAGTGTGGCTTTTCTAAGCCTTAGCACGCTTGTATTCCCTCTATCAAAGGGAAAATTAAAATCACAAAGTTAGGAGTCATTCCCGTACCCGACTTGATGCATTCCTCTAGGTTCGTGCACTCTCATTTTTATCATATCACTTCCTCACTTTCTTCATCCACATTCTCTCACTACTTATATTTTTTCTCAATCCACATGCCATGTTCACACATTTCTCTTCTTTCCCTATCACTTATTTATTTTCTACCTCACAAATTGCACCCAATTGCACTTATGCATTTACTACTATTATATCATATTTTCATCCACTTGCGCACAAACACCTTTATTTTCTCAATTGGCACACATGCACTTTTCTTACATTTGCACACTTGCACTTACATTTGTATTTTTATTTTTATTTTATTTTGCATTCTTCTTACATTTTCACACTTGCACTCATATTTGGGTCTTCATTTGCATTACCCGTGACCTCTATGAGAGTTTTCCTTATTGGCCATCACAACTCATGTGATTGGGACCAAAAAGCCTCATAAGAGACATTTTAGATTTAGGATTGCATTTTTCTTTTTTTCGCATCCATTAGTCATATCCAACATGCAACACATACTTTGGGTAGAAGAATTAGGAAAAGAAGGGCTAAGTCACGCAACTAGCTTTGGCTAGGGTAAGAGAGTGCCTTAGGCTTTGCCTTTGCCTTCTCCCTTATCAAATGTGACCCCCAATCCCTTTCTTTGGTTACGTATACCTAAAAAAGGGTTTGTTTACTTTTCTTTCCAAAAACAAAAATCACTTTTTGGGTGACTTGGTACACCCTAATTCTATACCAAGTGGCGACCCCTTTTCTATCTAAAACCCTTTGTTTGGCCAAACCGTCGCATTTCACAATCCCACGGTCTTTTATTTTCACTTTCACACACGTTCACATACATCTCCTACACACTACTTTCACACCTCAAAAAGTGGGGCGCGACAAATCTAATCTTTATCGTTAAATTCATTGGATGGAAACAAGTATGAAATCATGTAAATCAATTTCCAAACGATTGATCGAAGACGAACTGAAGCATGACACATCACAATCCGGCCGGATTTCTGGCCGAATTCGAGGCAGTGACAGATCCAAATTTTTTTTTTTTTCAATTTCCACCACCAATCTGGCCAAGAACTGGATGGATATACGGTCAGATTCTTTGAAAATGTTCCCGCACGAAAATTTTACAAAAGGTCAAGAATTATTGAATTTAGGGGCATTCTTGGGAAAATCATAACTCTCTAAAAGTCCAAAATTGGAAAATTTGGTACTGTTGGAAACTACTTGCAAAGAACTAAAAGTTTCTAGAAATCACTTTTCCATGATTCCAAATGGATGACATTCAAAATGTGGCTCAAAGTGGCTATTTTGGAATGCTAAGACATATTTGGGCTGATTTTCGGCAAAGTTTAGAAATTCGGCAAAATTCACACAATTCAAACTAGGCTCTAAAATTTGGAACTCAATTAGAGTTACAATCAAATTTTCAACACAACAAGCAGAACAAGAATTGGAGTTTTAAGCACCAAGATATAGTGGCTCAAAGTCACTGAAATTTCCTCCTCAAACAGGGGTTTTCCAGGTTTAAAGCTTGAGCTTTGGTACTTTAGTTGAACATCTAAATGAACTTGAAATGACACCAAAGTTAGCAGTATTATACTATCATCTAAGGGCTATTCCTCTATAAATTTTCATGCAAAAACTCGCATGGGAAGTCAGTTAACAAAACCATTAAAGTTCCAAGAATTTCCAAGGCAAATCTGCCTTGTACTTTAGTTTTTCTTTTCTCAAACATTTGGCCAATGGACATTCCTCAAACATGATTCATTTATGAGGACAAAGTCTAGGAAACATCCAAGATGCATTTGGTAGGTGATTCACACCAAGGATTTTGAATAACAAGTCCCAAATCAAGATTAGTTATAAATCAGTCCAGAATTAGGGTTTTCGTTCACGAAGACAGCTCTGAAAAACTGGCCACAATTCATTCAATTCAACTCAGAATTGAGCATGGTCAGTGGAGTTAAAAACTAAATTCATAAGGTTACAATTTCTTAGAAGGAATCATTTTAAAATTCTATCCACAACTAGCTCATATTTGAGCATCAATTCACAGCTCAAAACAGGGCTTCCAGTACAGACGAGAAACAAAACAGGCAACTTTACAAGGTTGGTACGGCTCACTCAGGTGGAATCATGGCATACACTTTATACCATTGGAAAACTGGAAATGTTTAGTTTCTAGTGCCACAAACGGCACTCAATTTTGATGTCGGAACAAAGAGTTATAGTTGTTTGAAAATCACTGCCAGAACAATTCGGGTCACAATTCTAGTTTTGGTAAAATTTCGAAATCTCAACATTTGCTCATCCAAACCATGTAATTTTTTTGTGGAAACTTTCCAAATAACCTATATTACACATCTACATAAAAAAAAATTCAATTGGAGCACAAAAAAAAGTGCACCAAAGTGCACGGAAATAGCAGGGGCAGAAACGGTAAAATTTCCTTTTCACTTCCTTTGAGCTTTCTTCCACAATACAACTTATTTTCACTAGATTAAGCAATAATCCAACATAATTAACATCAAATCTCATCAAATCAGTTCATCAAGCCATTGTGGGATTTCATAGAACTCACTCACAAGATTTCCAACAATATAAAGCTACCCATGTGAATCTATGAGCTCATAAGTGCAAGATAACTTCCATAAACTAAGATTTAAGAGGTTGATCATTGTTTACCTTAGTAGATGACTAAAACAGAAATTTTTGGTCCAATGAAGCTCAAGAAAACCGTGGAAAGGAAGCTCTTCTCCTAGCTTAATATGATCACCAAGTGATTTGCAAGTTATGGTAAAATTTTGAGATGATTTGGACAAGAAATGAGTGAGTTGTTGAAGAGGTTTTGGCTTCTTCTTCCTCCACTTGGTTGGCCGGCTGTTTGAGTGAAGAGAGAGAGTGTGTTGTGCTGAAAATGAAGCTTCCTTGAGAAGCTTAAGTGTGTGGCTCAAAATACTCCAAAAGTCAACTCTCTCCTCGCGCGCGTTTCGTGCTTGTTTTCTCTCGAGTTTATTTCACTTGTGCACTAAACCTCTAATGCACTTCTATTCATACTATTATTATTCACTCTTAATGGTCTAAAAATAAGCATCTAAAGTCCCTCAATTAATCGTGCACGTGAAAACGCGTACTTCCGATTCATGCGCGATAAAGTGAAAATTCCAAGAAATTCTTATAACGATAGTATCACTAACTAATACTTAAGCACTTAAAGATAAAAATACCTATTTCAAGACTAATGTACAAGTCTCCAATTTTCCAAGCTTATTGTACCCTTAAATCGAATATTGCTTCCAAACGCGAATTCACTATTCTCACTAAACGAACTTTCCAAAAATAAATTTTTGTAACAAGTCATTTTAAAAATACATGTAAGCCATAGTTTCATGTAATTGGGTCTAAAAAGGTTGGAATAAAATATTCGGAGCAACGGCCAATTAAATATTTAAATAAGCTAGTAATAGGAGTTTAAAATAAGTAAATTCGTAGGTCCTCATATGAGTCTAGTATTACTTCCTCAAATCTCCAATAATTTGTATCAGCACGTCTTTCGGAAAACTAACGACGTGTGAGCAGTATGCACTTAATTAGAACTCATTCACCTTTAATTTCTTAATTAACTTTTTTTAATCTACTATTGATCATTCTAAATTTCCCCAAGATAATTACACTCTCGAATAGAACATCACCTCGAAACACATGCATTATTTCTCACTTAAACGAACCTCCGAAAATTAAATTTGCTAACGGGACGTTTTAAAAACACAAGAAAGACATTGTTCCATATGAATGGACTTAGAATGGTTGAAATAAATTATTTGGAGAAAACAGGTGAATAAATATTTAAATAAATCAATAATATTGGATAAAAATAAGAAATTTTTTGGGTCCTCACACTGTGACTAGGAAAGAACTACCCAAACTGGAAATTGGAATCCCAGTTGCAGACTATATAGAGACAATGAAAAGGCTGGAAACACGACTCAATAGGTTATTCAAAGCTTGGAAAAAAATTTCAGAGATTAAAGTGGCAGCAAAGAACTCAAACAGCAGAATTTTCAGAATCCTAGATAAACTCTACCCAACAAGACATGCTGTGATTTGGAAACTGGTTTGAACAATTCTTGGGTCCACATTTTTAGGAAAGTAATTCACTATTTCAAAGCTTTTCCCAAGTGTATCTCCAAGCAGCTAAACTTAATCCAAGTTGTGCAAGAATTTTAAGCAACTAGATTTGGTACAATCCAAGTCAACTTGGTTTCAAGTTTGCGAGTTATGTTTCTTGTCAATGAGGATTCGTTTCTTTTTTTTTCCTTTTTTTCTTTTTTCTTTTTCACAGATCAAGAAATCATATTCTTATGTTCTATTCTTTTTTTTTTTAATATGCTCGGCAAGTCCAAGAAACAAACAGCCGGAAGAACAAGTTTGGGTTTCAAGTTGTTCAAGTTTGGAAGTAGACGCCACAATCAAGCGCGGTCCTTGATTGATAAGTCGAATTGAAATCTTAGATCTTCACTCTAAGACATTCAAAGTAGCCTCAAGAAGCCAAGAGAATTGCTCTCAAATTTTTATTGATAGTAATCTGGTTTTTTTTAACAAGAGAACGCAACCCTTCTTATAGGCAACTACTAATAAGTAACCTAACCTGATTTGGAAACTAGAACTAGGCTTAACCCTTCGGCCTACTAATAACGAATCTGACCGTGATTGTTTAATGAAGCTATGGAACTAACTACTCCCTCTGTCCCGAAAACTTTGTCGTGCTTTGGGAGCTGAACATTTTATGCACAGTATTAAGTTTCAGATTTGTTTTCCGATTTTGCCACTAGAATGTGTGGTCATTAGTGGTCAAGAAGACAAAAATGACATGTGGGGCCAAAGCTACTTACAAGAAATGCAATCCGCCAACAGAGAGTGATTCTCACGCATCACTTTAAACCTTGTGTGTATCTCACGGCTGTCTTGCAACTTGGATTGAGAGCAAATGAAAATCAAGGGGCCCCACTAATAAAAGTAAAGAATGAGGGAATCTTGAAGGGTAAAAATTGAAACAAGAGAATTTTTTGTTTTCCATTTTAAGTATGTGACAAATATTTTGGGACAGACCAAAATGGAAAGTATGACAGTTTCAATGGGACGGAGGGAGTACTTAACCAATTAGCTACGAATCATAGTCCATCTCGACAAGAGATCATGGACATGATTTTTATTGCATAACGACTACCAAACACATGAAGAATCTCAAGTAAACTAATGGGCATAATGTGACGGCCCCACCTCCCCCTAAGGCGAACCAGAGGGTTCGGCGGGTCGCCTGCCCAACTCTCGCCGGGACTCATTTGCTCACTAAATTCCTCAATTAAATTACAATATAAATCTCAAATATTATATCAAATTCCCCAATAATTACATGTCATAAGCGAAGCGGAAACAATTCCCAACTATACATCAAATGATTCCAAATCCAAACTATACATGATATCAACCATCCAGTCACGTGAATAAGTACTACAAGTCCTTCCTTCGCCTTGAGCCCTGTGGAGGGGAATAAAATATTTTTGGGGTGAGCTAGAAGCTTAGCGAGTAACCATTAAAATCAGTAATCAAATCGGTTTCACAATAGTTCATTTCAATGATGTCATAAATCAAATGATAAGTCCAGAAACAATTACAACATTTACAACACATTAAAATGGAGTATCAATAATTCAAGGAACATTTACAATGGAAAGCGATAGTAACATTCATTAAAAGGATACGGGCTCACATGGAGCTATTCGTTTGTTCGTTCGTTCCTCTGACATTTCCCCTTATTCCTCCAATCGTTTGAAAATACATTTTTTGTAAGTAGAATCCCTCGTTCATCCTTTTGTTCGTTCATCCCCTTTTCCGGACGTTGACCGGACTCCACCCATCCGACCATTGGCCGGACTCCACCCATCCGGACGTAGCCGGACTACAAGGTAATACTCGAGTATACCAAATTCACCCAGGGTCAGCATATCGCCCGACCGAGTCCGCTTCTGGCTCGAGTCGATCGGTAACGAAGGGTAGTGGCCAGTTCAGCCCAAAGGCTTACATTCATGCGCAACTAGCATTTCAATAATTAAATCCTTGAAAATTGCACAGTTATTTAGGTCGAGTGCGATAAAGTACACACTCGCCTAAAAAGCTCGTTTTGGAAATCATTCAAAGCACTTAACACGTTATCAATCAATAATACAAGTCATGAAGTCAAGAAAATATAGCAAATAAGGAACACTCACATGCAAGCACGCATGATATGCAAGAAAACAGTTCGAAAGTAACTTTGGAAACAGTTTAAAAGCAAATAATGCAGGAAACGGTTCATAAATAACTTCAGAAATAGTTTGAGGTCACTCACCTGCATGGCTCAGAATCATCCATCATGTGACGCCCCGAAAAAAAAAGAGTTTGAGAACCCGGAAATTTTCTAATTTTCTAGGGTTTATATTTTTTTTTAATCGCCCGCCTTTTCTACATTTTCTTGATTAGAAAAATTCCCCAGATAAAGTTTATGAGCAAAAATAGTTTTAAAATGATTTTCCTAGTATTGGAGAGTTTTTAGAAAATTAAGAATATATAACGGACGTGGGACCCACAAGTGCGAAAAGTTCGGAAAAATTCGGCCAATTAGGTTAAATTCCGGATACTGTGTAAAATTTATCGGGTGTTAAGGGATAAGTAGAGGATGTGAATTGATTGATGTGAAAGGAAAAAGAAAAGATAAGATTGCATTTATGGAGGTGACAAGTGTCACCATTGTATTGGAAATAGCTCATGACTTACTATTCATTTTCTTGACTTTTTGACCAATTGCTTAAATATCTCAAAAATCACACAAAATTCATTCTTGTCTTCAACCTCTTGGCTGATTCTCTCTCTAGCAAAGAAGGAAGAAAAACCTCTTCAAAGTTTGGCAATTATCTAGCTCAAATCCTCCAAAACACTTGCTTGATCTAGTTTCTACTCCATAAAACCTCTTCTTTTAGTGATAGTGAGTTGTTTGGTGAAATTGTTTGGAAGCTTAAGGTGACAAGTAGCTCTCCCTCTTGTTTTGCTAAGGTAAGTGGTGGATGAACACCTCTCCTTCCTCTAATGATGTTCAATTCATGATTAGTGGTGTTATAAGATGCAATTTCATGGATTATTTCTTGAGTTTGGTTGAATTGGTGAAGTTTTATTATTTTTGGGGATTTTTCTGTTTTCATAGGGATATGATTGGGTGGTCATGTATGATGATTGGAAATGATGTTTAATGACTCTAGGAGGTGGAAAAAGTGATTAAGTGCAATCAATTTCTGTTTTGGAAGAAATTTCAGAAAATTAGGTTTTGTAGTTCTTCATTCTGCCCGAATTTATTGCACCATGTTAGAGGCCGAATTGGACTTTTCTCAAAACATGAAAGTTGTAGGTATTGATGAGTTTGAAGTGCCTGTAAAATTTCAGGTTATTTGGATTAGTGTAGAGTGAGATATGCCGATTTTACTGTTGCTGTTCTGGGTTGATCAGAATGCGAAAACTGTACTTGTAATTGGCCATTTTGACTGGAATTTCTTTGGATTTAGGTGTTGGTGTCTTCTGATGAAATGTAGCTGGATGTCTTAGCTACCATATGCCTTTGGAATTTCGGCATTTGGACCTGTATAGACTGAGTTATAGTAATTACAGCATTATGTGATTTGTAAACCTGTTTTTTGGTGTTTCCGGTTGAGTATTTGGCACATTTGACCTAGTTGTGCTAGGATTTGGACTGAGTGACCTTCTACATTGTTGTAGCCCTGTTCCATAGCTTCGAAACGGTGGGTCTTGTACCTTCATCCGACAATCGTAGAGCCTTTGGTACCATTACCGCAAAATGACGTCAAAACTGTTTTTTCTGGTTTTGAGCTTAAGTTTCATTTCCGGACTTTTCCTAGCTTGACTTGTACTAGTACTACTTGGAGCTTGCTGAGTGGATATTGGATGAACTTATTTGTGTGACTTTGGGACTGGCTGAGGAAATAATGAAGCCATGATGGCTGGAAAAGTTAGCAAATGTAGGGGAAGTGCTGTCCGAACTTTTAAAGGATTTGTTTGCATTGAGTTTGTGATCTAAGACTTGGGTTTGAGCAAGGCAATGATACATGATGGATGATTTCTGAGCCATTGAGGTGAGTGACCTCAAACTATTTCTGAAGTTCTTTATGAACCGTTTCCTGCATTATTTACTTTTAAACTGTTTCCAAAAGTTACTTTTGAACTGTTTTCTTGCATATCATGCGTACTTGCATATGAGTGTCCCTTGGTTGCTGTAATTCTTGACTTATTGGCTTGTCATTATTAATTGAAAATGTGTTAAGTACTTTCGATGATTGTTAAAACGAGTTTTCTAGGCGAGTGTGTACTTTATCGCACTCGACCTAAATAAATATGAATTTTCAATGATTAATGATTAAATGCTAGTTGCGCATGATGTAAGCCTTTTGGCTGAACTGGCCACTGCCCTTCGTTACAGATCGACTCGAGCCAGAAGCGGACTCGGTCGGGCGATATGGTGACCCTGGGTGAATTTGGTATACTCGAGTATTACCTTGTAGTCCGGCTACGTCCGGATGGGTGGAGTCCGGCCAACGTCGGATGGGTGGAGTCCGGTCAACGTCCGGAAAAGGGGATGAACGAATAAAAAGATGAACGAGGGTTTATTTATAAAAATGAAATTTTCAAATAATTGGAGGAATAAGGGGAAATGTCAGGGGAACGAACAAATGAATAGCTCCATGTGAGCGGTATCCTTTTAATGAATATGTTACTATCGCTTTCCATTGTAAATGTTTCTTGAATTATTGATTATTGATGGTTAATGTGTTGGCTTTGTTATGAAATTTCATGTTCGGAACCTCATTGAGATTTTAGCTCATTGAGCTTTGTGGAATTACCATGTGGTGTCATTTTCTGCTTTTGTTTTACTCTCACTGTGCAAATGTTGACCTGTAACAAAATTACATTTTTACCCCCGGTTACTTATTGAACTTCTAAAACATTACAATGATTTCACTGGCTCACGAGAGCAAAAATACATACATCTGATTTCTGAACCATGACATCAATGAAATGAATTTTTGTGAAAACTATTTGATTACTGATTTTACTGGTTACTCACTGGGCTTTTAGCTCACCCCAAAAATATTTTATTTCCCCCCCCACAGGGCTCAAGGTGAAGAAAAGCTTGGATTGCTTATTCACGTGACTGGATGGCTTATATCGTGTACAGTTTAAGTTTGGATCTATTTTATGTACGAGTTGGTCTTGTATAAATATTTGAAATTGATATGGATGTAAGTATACATTCCCCAAGTTCTTAATGGGTTTAATTGATTACTTGCGATCTCAAGAGAGACGTAGGATTTAATTAGGCATACTTTAGATGTATCGAGAGATAATCTAAAATACAATTATGTGATGCGTTCACATTTGATAAGAAATTAACTAGATAATTGACTCAAATTCTAGATTAAAACCTGAAATCCTAGGCTTGCATCTATTATTTTTTCAACACTACTTTATTTGAATTGATTATTATTGTATTTCTTAGTTAAAAAAATACAACTTCTTCAATTTAAATTTTGTTATTTTTTAAAATAATTAAAGTAGAAAATTAACTCATCCCTGTGGGTTTGACCCTGGAATATTCCAAGTAATTTATTACTATGATCGATCTTGTGCGCTTGTAGGAATTTGTCGATCAAATTTTTGGTGCCGTTGTCGGGGACGACGCTTAATTTTTCTTTTTTAGTTGTTGTTATTTTATTTTTTAATCTTATTTTACTTCGAATTCTTCACTTTTAGTTTTGATTTTTCTTGCTTAGGTGTTTGGTGTATGACCCGATCTTAAAAAGGTGATTTGGATTTTAACCCAAAAATTGAAAAAATTACAAAGTATTTGAGGAACCAAACTCGCTTGCAAAAATAAACTTTGCAACTATCTTCACTAGGATTCCATATTATCTTAGAGATAGTTGAGTCGGGCAATTCGGATGACGAAAAGATGGCTAAGGAGAATAGAAATAATGGCGATAATTGTGATAGCCCCACCTCACCCTAAGGCGAACCAAAGGGTTCGGCGGACCGCCTGCCCAGCTCTCGCCGGGACTCAGTCATACCTCCATCAAGACCGGAATAAAACTACAAGAATCACGACGAAATGGAAGGGCCGCCGCCACGTAGGATCTAACCACGTACAAGTACACTTGGTTTGCAATGAAAGAATGTATATTCCCGAATATCTATATATTACATAAACATGAGGAAACATTTTAAATATACATATTAGTAAGTTTACAAATCCAAAAGGAAACATTGTATTAAGATACATTTAGGGTTTCCAAGTTGTCGAGGAGTTATACCAAAAGAACAAAAGAATTTCTGACCAACTCAACTCATTTCTCAAAACATTGCAGTTCCAAAAGATGGTTCCCTGTAAGGAAAACAAGGATAATGGAACGGGGTGAGCTAAAAGCTCAATGAGGTACCAACAGAATAAACAGTAGAATCAGTAGAATTCATGAGAAAGCACTTTGGAGGTACATATTCATATCAAATACGAGAAATGAATGAACATCACAATGTAAAGGATACAGGTGGCTCTCAGGAGCCAAATCCCCGTTGCTATACTTGATCCAACCTCGTTGACCCTCCGTCAACGTTCAATAAAGAAACCAGTCCAGTAGAACACCACTTTAACGCCAAAACCCCGTTCACCAAACATCCCCCTTACCGGGCCCGAACGCCAAACAGGAACAGGAATGGTAATACTCGAGTATACCGGAATCAAGAGTTTCAATACCCAAAAATTCCCCAGGAACAGGTACCCAAGGATTGTCAATTATCTCGACCAAGCCCTTGCTGGCTCAATTTAATTAACTCCCCATGAGGTTGAGCTCAAGTTTAACAAGGATCAAGTTTAACAGGACGATCGTTGGACACACTTCCAAACGATCGCATAACAAGTACAAATAACAAGTTCAAGTGCCTAACAAGTACAAGTAATAGATTCCAGTTCGTTTAGTACAGGCAAGAGAACGAGTGTGATAAAGTACACCCTCATCTCATACAAGATAAACTGTCAGGAAAGATATTCACATAGCAAGTTGCAAGTACAGAAAACCAGTTTAGCAATAACTCAGGGGAGTGGTGCACTCACCAGTTCAAATAAGGATAACTTCAAAAGTTTCCTTCCCAAGTGTGGCTTTAATCGTCGGCACCTCCTATAACAATCAAGATAAACACTTAAGTCTCGACTCCAAGACCTAGTATGGAGTTCGCAAGTGAGACTCGGTTACGAGCCATATGCCTAGTCAAAAGAACCATTAATGCAAAGCAAAGAGGTGACCTCGGAGTGAAAAGGTAATAATTAGTCTTAAAGGCATGAACAACCTCAAAGCCCTACCTACAATGACTGACCAACTCCAAATTTGAAGTAGGAAATGAAAGTAAGGTCAATACTAGAAAAATAGGATTTTCCAATTCCGCGCAACCTTATATGGAAAATCATATCTCAAGTTTTTTAAGTCTAAAATTAAAAAAATTTATACCGTTGAAAAATACATTCAAAGGGCTATAACTTTCCAGAAAACAATATTGTAAGATTCGGAACGCAAGTCAGTCGAATTCAAGTCGCAAGTTGCTGCTTTATCCAGTGGAAGACAGAACAGGTACAATATTTCAGTCAAATTTGAAAAATCACCATAAATTGGACAGACAGAAACAGGGTCTGAAATTTACACGGTTTATAGCTCTGTGAATCTAGTTTAAAACGCAAAAAATAGAACTCAATTCAAACATTTCTACATCAAGATATAGCAAATCTCCCGAGATTGCGTGAAACAGCCCCACTTTCCCCTAAGGCGAACCAAAGGGGTTGGCGGACTGCCTGCCCAGCTCTCGCCAGGACTACGGATCAGATTAGCGCGATCTAATACTTTTCGGGTCATACAACCGCGTGAAAACCAGTCGAACCCACAAAATAAGAAAAAACAAAGTCGGAGTCGGCCATGAAGAGGAACCGACACGTCAAAACCCAACCAAACGTCAAGCAAATATTTACATCTCACAAGTTAGCATATACTTCCCAAAAGGGGCATACCAAAGTGATTCAAAAGTGGATACATGTACGGTTTGCCAAATCCAAAAGAGAAACGGACCAAAAGTACATTTAGGGTTTTAATACATGAGCTATACAAAAGATATGTCCAACTAGCTCAAGTCGGCAACCGATTATCAAATCCAGTCCAAAAGTATTTATTTTTCCTGTAAGGAAAACAAAAGGAACAGAATGGGGTGAGCTTGCGCTCAATGAGGTACCAAACAGATAGCAATAAAGTCATGGCATTTCACATTTAACAAATCAGATACACATGTCAGATGTAAAGCAAAGGAACTAATGATTCAAATCAGAAGGATACGGGTGGCTCTCAGGAGCCAAATTTCCAGCGCAGTACTTGATCCAAACCGGTTGACTCTCCGTCAACGCATATAGAACCAACGCGTCCGTAGACCCCTCTTTACACCGAATTCCGTCCACCAAACACCTCTTTACCGGGCCCGCTCACCGTAACCGAACAGAAATGGTAATACTCGAGTATACCGGAATCAATGGTCTCAATACCCAAAAATCCCCGAACAGACTACCGTGGTTCGTTATCTAATCGTCCAGGCCCTTGCCGGCCCGACTCGAATAACTTAGCCACAGGATTGAGCTCATAGGTCATAGAAATCCGAACAGATGCAGACACAGATAACAGATTCAAATTTTACATAGTAAATTGGCATATGAACAGACTAGAGAACGAGTGTGATAAAGTACACCCTCGTCTCGAACAAATAAACAGATTGCAGAGCAGAAATCAAGTTAAACAGCAATGGAGGGGAGTGGTACACTCACCGGCTCAACTTCAAAAGTTTTCACTTCAGATTGGCCTTAATCGCCAAGAAACCCTAAAATAATCAAAATAAACCAATTGAAGGTTTTACTTCCAGAATCGAGTAAACAGAATGCACATGTGAGGCTCGACTACACGTCGTACGCCTTGCCAAATAAATACTAGTGCAAGAATGCAAAAACATGATTCCCATGGAAACGAAAAGGTAGCATGAAGACCTAGGCGCAAACAACCCAAAAGTCTTTCATTCTACCAAAAGGCAAATCCAACTTAAAGGAACCAAACGACCTAGAAAAATCGGGCAGCACCTCCCCTAAAATTCTTACTTTTCCAGCCATTAAGGCTTCATTATATCCTCAAATCAGTCCCAACATCTCACACAAAAGTCATCTCATTTCCCAAAAGCCGTTCGCTAGGCTCAAAGTGGTACAAGTACAAAAGTTAGCTAGGAAACAACCAAAATGAAAGCAAGCCCTAAGAGAGACTCGACGAGGAGTCATAAAACAATGCTGAACACAACCCCAATAGGGTCTCATATGCATAAATAAGCATGATAGCAAACCAGAAATTAGAAATAGCATTAGTCTTGGCCCCGAATAGAAAAACTGTTTTGCCCTTATTTTGCGGTAATGGCGTCAATTTCACTACGATTATCGGATGGGGGTGTAAGACCCACCGTTTCGAAGCCAAGAAATAGAGCTACAACAATGTAGAAGGTCACTCAATCCAGTTCCTAACACAACTAGGTCAAATATGCAAAATACAATACCAGAATTCCCAAAACAGGTTTGCAAATCACACAAAACTGTAATTACTATAACTCAGTCTATACAAGTCCAAATGCCGAAATTCCAAAGGCATATGATAGCTAAGACATCCAGTAACATTTCATCAGAAGACACCAACTTCAAAATCTAAACCAATTCCAGTCAAAATAGCCAAATACAAACTCAGTTTTCGCATTCTGATCAAAGCAGAACAGCTACAGTAATTTCGTCATAACTCACTCTACCCTAATCCAAATGCCCTGAAATTTTATAGACACCTGATACACATCAATACCTACAACTTTTATGTTTTGAGCAAAATCTAATTCTGCCTCTAACCCTATGATCTAAAACCGGACAGAATTGGGATTTTATAAACCCTAACTTTCCATTTTTCCATCCAAATCCATAATTGATTGCATTTTCTTATCCAATACACCTCATAGAGTCATTATCAGCCATTACCATTCATCATACAAGGCCACAACATCCCCTTCATATTAAACCAGAAAAATTCCCAATAAAATAAAAACTTCACCAAAACTCTTCAAATCAAGAAATAAATCATATATTCCTTCACTCATGCCACCATTAAGCATCATATAACCATCATTAGGTGTAGTAGAGGGTTCAAGCATCACTTACCAAGTAACAAGAGGTGTAGAGAGGTTGGCCACCTTAGAGCTTCAAAACAACTTCACTAGTACACTTATTATCACTAAAAGGAAAGGTTTTATGGATTAAAAATGGATGTAAACAAATGTTTTGGGTGATTTGCACCAAGTAGAAGCTTGAAAGTTGAAGAGTTTCTTCTTTCTTCTTGCTTAGAGAGGGCCGGCCATAAGGAGGAGAAAAATGGTGAATTTTGTGCAATTTTTGGATATTTAATCCTTTGGTCAAAAAAGTCAAGAATGTGAATAGTATTTCTTAAGGTCCAACCAATAGGAAAGTGACACTTGTCACCTCCATTAAATGCATTCTTATCTTTCTTTTCTCTCTCACATCAATCACTTCACACACACTACTTATCTCTTAACACCCGATAAATTTTCCATAGTATCCGAAACTTAACCTTATTGGCCGAATTTTTCCGAACTTTTCGCACTAGTGGGTCCCACGTCCAATATATATCCTTAATTTTCTAAAAATTCACCAATGCTAGAAAAATCATCTTAAAACTATAACTGCTCATAAAATCCACTAAGAAAATATTTCTAAGCCAGAAAATGCAGAAAACATGCAATTAAGGGGTAATAAACCCTAGGAAAATAATTAGGGTTTTACGGGTTCTCACACTCTCCCCCTCTTAAAAGAATTTCATCCCCGAAATTTCTTATTAACGGAATCTATCAAGTCTAAAGTACCCAACGGACCATACCTTCTCCATCCTCAGACGAGTCAGGGACCTGATGCTGCTCTAGAGAATATACTCGAGCTGGTGCCTTCGATCCCGTCCCTTCTCCTTTCGTCTGTCCAGGGTTGTTCTTGGCGGGTTGCTGAGAATTGGGCTTGGTCGGTGGCAGAATCCCTCTCCGCTCGCGCAGGCGAGCTGGACAGTTAGCAATCCGATGTTCAGCGCTTCCACAGCGCAAGCATTTTCCTTCTTTCTTCCAGCAATTTGTTTCCGTATGACTTGGCCCTCCGCAATATCCACAGGGACCACGAGTAGCAGAGACCAGTCCTCCCTGAGGAACATCACGCGACACCCCTGGTTGCCGTACTTCCCCGTTTCCCTTGCAAACTTTAGAGATTGTACTATTATCCGCTTGTTCTGAGCTGCTCCCCGGAAAACCCCTTTTTCTTGCTTGGAAGTTTCTAACTTGTAACGCTGCAGTTTCAACGCGCTGGGCTTTTTCCACCGCATCACTAAAGGCATTAAGTTGGGCTACCGCCAGATCTTTTTGAATTTCTACGTTCAAGCCCTGGATAAAACGCCTTATTCGCCGCTGCTCGGTCGTGATGAGTTCGGGCGCAAATTTGGATAGACGGGTGAATTGACTCTCATATTCCGCCACAGTCTGAGCCCCTTGCCGGAGCCGGATAAACTCGTCCTCCTTCCTCTCCTGGACTAGAGGAAGGAAAAACTTTGCATTAAATTCTCGGATGAAGTTCACCCAAGTCCTAGGCGTCTGCTCCCGCTCCCATTTCTGTCTAATTACGTTCCACCAGGAACGGGCAGCTCCCTCCAGTTGGAACACGGCAAAAGTGACCTGCCTTTCGTCAGGGTAGTGTAGGGCCGCGAATATATCAACCATTTTCTCAAGCCACTTCTCAGCAACGTCGGGGTCGGGTCCCCCAATAAACTTTGGCGGGGAAAACTTTTGAAAACGTTCGAGAGCTCTATCCTCGCTCTCGACGTGGTTACCAGGGTTCCCGGGGTTAGGGTTTGGGTTTTGGCCCTGTTGTTGTACTACTTGTGCTAGTAGGTTTGTCATTTGCTGCATAGCGGCAGCTATCTGCACATTGGGGTCTATTTGGGATTCAGGATTGGGTCCAGTAGAGGTTTCCCCCGTTTCCCTAACCGGCGTGGGTTGTCTAGTTCCGCGCCCACGTCCCCGACCACTTCGTGTTCCTTCCATAAGTTTCACTCGGTTTAGGCAAGAATGCTAAACCAAAGCAGTATCAAAGCATGTAAGTAATACGCAAAACTTTCACATTAACACACATTTATACATTGCAAACATGATCACAACATATATATACAAGTCGGTCAAAATTAAGCCACACACATATATACAGCCAGTTAAGTCAAGTACAAACATAGACGATCCACCGAGGAATGGCCTTTCTAGTTCACCAAATCCTTTCTAACCTAGGCCCTCATATCTTTCGTATCCGGGCGCAAGAATCCCATCTAAGATAATTCACAACTCGAGCCGGCCGGTCCCAAGAGCAAACCATCCTTATTAAAGATTCCTACCCGACATACATACCTAACTTCCTCGAGTCCCATGATAATGATTCGTACACTTATCACATGCCCGGTTCATAACTTATGCTCAAACGAGCACTTAGACATATTCATGAAATTAGGACCACAACACCACTTGGCCCAGTCTCACTCCGCGCAGAGACCACGCGAAGTGGCTCTGATACCACTTGTAACAGCCCCACTTTCCCCCAAGGCGAACCAAAGGGGTTGGCGGACTGCCTGCCCATCTCTCGCAAGGACTACGGATCAGATTAGCGCGATCTAATACTTTTCGGGTCATACAACCGCGTGAAAACCAGTCGAACCCACAAAATAAGAAAAAATAAAGTCGGAGTCGGCCATGAAGAGGAACCGACACGTCAAAACCCAACCAAACGTCAAGCAAATATTTACATCTCACAAGTTAGCATATACTTCCCAAAAGGGGCATACCAAAGTGATTCAAAAGTGGATACATGTACGGTTTGCCAAATCCAAAAGAGAAACGGACCAAAAGTACATTTAGGGTTTTAATACATGAGCTATACAAAAGATATGTCCAACTAGCTCAAGTCGGCAACCGATTATCAAATCCAGTCCAAAAGTATTTATTTTTCCTGTAAGGAAAACAAAAGGAACAGAATGGGGTGAGCTTGCGCTCAATGAGGTACCAAACAGATAGCAATAAAGTCATGGCATTTCACATTTAACAAATCAGATACACATGTCAGATGTAAAGCAAAGGAACTAATGATTCAAATCAGAAGGATACGGGTGGCTCTCAGGAGCCAAATTTCCAGCGCAGTACTTGATCCAAACCGGTTGACTCTCCGTCAACGCATATAGAACCAACGCGTCCGTAGACCCCTCTTTACACCGAATTCCGTCCACCAAACACCCCTTTACCGGGCCCGCTCACCGTAACCGAACAGAAATGGTAATACTCGAGTATACCGGAATCAAGGGTCTCAATACCCAAAAATCCCCGAACAGACTACCGTGGTTCGTTATCTAATCGTCCAGGCCCTTGCCGGCCCGACTCGAATAACTTAGCCACAGGATTGAGCTCATAGGTCATAGAAATCCGAACAGATGCAGACACAGATAACAGATTCAAATTTTACATAGTAAATTGGCATATGAACAGACTAGAGAACGAGTGTGATAAAGTACACCCTCGTCTCGAACAAATAAACAGATTGCAGAGCAGAAATCAAGTTAAATAGCAATGGAGGGGAGTGGTACACTCACCGGCTCAACTTCAAAAGTTTTCACTTCAGATTGGCCTTAATCGCCAAGAAACCCTAAAATAATCAAAATAAACCAATTGAAGGTTTTACTTCCAGAATCGAGTAAACAGAATGCACATGTGAGGCTCGACTACACGTCGTACGCCTTGCCAAATAAATACTAGTGCAAGAATGCAAAAACATGATTCCCATGGAAACGAAAAGGTAGCATGAAGACCTAGGCGCAAACAACCCAAAAGTCTTTCATTCTACCAAAAGGCAAATCCAACTTAAAGGAACCAAACGACCTAGAAAAATCGGGCAGCACCTCCCCTAAAATTCTTACTTTTCCAGCCATTAAGGCTTCATTATATCCTCAAATCAGTCCCAACATCTCACACAAAAGTCATCTCATTTCCCAAAAGCCGTTCGCTAGGCTCAAAGTGGTACAAGTACAAAAGTTAGCTAGGAAACAACCAAAATGAAAGCAAGCCCTAAGAGAGACTCGACGAGGAGTCATAAAACAATGCTGAACACAACCCCAATAGGGTCTCATATGCATAAATAAGCATGATAGCAAACCAGAAATTAGAAATAGCATTAGTCTTGGCCCCGAATAGAAAAACTGTTTTGCCCTTATTTTGCGGTAATGGCGTCAATTTCACTACGATTATCGGATGGGGGTGTAAGACCCACCGTTTCGAAGCCAAGAAACAGAGCTATAACAATGTAGAAGGTCACTCAATCCAGTTCCTAACACAACTAGGTCAAATATGCAAAATACAATACCAGAATTCCCAAAACAGGTTTGCAAATCACACAAAACTGTAATTACTATAACTCAGTCTATACAAGTCCAAATGCCGAAATTCCAAAGGCATATGATAGCTAAGACATCCAGTAACATTTCATCAGAAGACACCAACTTCAAAATCTAAACCAATTCCAGTCAAAATAGCCAAATACAAACTCAGTTTTCGCATTCTGATCAAAGCAGAACAGCTACAGTAATTTCGTCATAACTCACTCTACCCTAATCCAAATGCCCTGAAATTTTACAGGCACCTTATACACATCAATACCTATAACTTTCATGTTTTGAGCAAAATCTAATTCGGCCTCTAACCCTATGATCTAAAACCGGACAGAATTGGGATTTTATAAACCCTAACTTTCCATTTTTCCATCCAAATCCATAATTGATTGCATTTTCTTATCCAATACACCTCATAGAGTCATTATCAGCCATTACCATTCATCATACAAGGCCACAACATCCCCTTCATATTAAACCAGAAAAATTCCCAATAAAATAAAAACTTCACCAAAACTCTTCAAATCAAGAAATAAATCATATATTCCTTCACTCATGCCACCATTAAGCATCATATAACCATCATTAGGTGTAGTAGAGGGTTCAAGCATCACTTACCAAGTAACAAGAGGTGTAGAGAGGTTGGCCACCTTAGAGCTTCAAAACAACTTCACTAGTACACTTATTATCACTAAAAGGAAAGGTTTTATGGATTAAAAATGGATGTAAACAAATGTTTTGGGTGATTTGCACCAAGTAGAAGCTTGAAAGTTGAAGAGTTTCTTCTTTCTTCTTGCTTAGAGAGGGCCGGCCATAAGGAGGAGAAAAATGGTGAATTTTGTGCAATTTTTGGATATTTAATCTTTTGGTCAAAAAAGTCAAGAATGTGAATAGTATTTCTTAAGGTCCAACCAATAGGAAAGTGACACTTGTCACCTCCATTAAATGCATTCTTATCTTTCTTTTCTCTCTCACATCAATCACTTCACACACACTACTTATCTCTTAACACCCGATAAATTTTCCACAGTATCTGAAACTTAACCTTATTGGCCGAATTTTTCCGAACTTTTCGCACTAGTGGGTCCCACGTCCAATATATATCCTTAATTTTCTAAAAATTCACCAATGCTAGAAAAATCATCTTAAAACTATAACTGCTCATAAAATCCACTAAGAAAATATTTCTAAGCCAGAAAATGCAGAAAACATGCAATTAAGGGGTAATAAACCCTAGGAAAATAATTAGGGTTTTACGGGTTCTCACATTGCGCAGGAGCTCCTGCAAACATTTGGACAGCACTTCCCCTTGTCTTTCTTTACTTTTCCAACCAAACGTCAACACCCAATCACAAACTATCAAACACCTTTAATTAGAGCCACAATACCCTTCAAAAGAACCAAATGGTAGCTCAACAAAGAAACCCTAGAAAAGCCCCAATTATAAACCCTAAAACCAAAAGACAGTTTTGACGTCATTTAGCGGAACGGACACAACTGGAGCTACACTTATCAGATTGGGGTGAAAATTACACCGTTTTGAAGCTAAGAGAAAGGGCTACAATGTTGAAGAAGGCCACTCAGTCCATTTTGTAGTACAACTAAGTCAAAAGTTCAATGTACTAAACCAGAACCACATAAACAGGTTAACGAACTACATTCTGGTTAAATAACTATAATTCAGGCTACCAAAGTCCAATTCAAGTGATTCCAAAGCCATCCGAAAGCTAGGATACCAGGATATATTTCTTAAGAAGACACCAACACCCAAATCGGTAGTATTCCCAATCAAATTAACCAATTACAAAAGCTGATTAGCATGTTCAGGTAGAAACAGGGCAGCAGGGGTATTTCGGTCTTTTCATAGGATACGTTGCTTCGATTGGCCTGAAATTTTGTAGACATCTCTAAAATATCATTCCCTACAACTTTTTTGTTTTAACACAAGGCTAATTCGGCCTCTAACTATGATGAACAGTGCCAGGCAGAATGAGGGGAAATGAAACCCTAGTTTCCACAATTTCCTTTCAATCCGGAAATTTCCTGCAATTAACCACAATTTACACCTTCTATCTTCATTCTAGATCATTTCCAATCATCATCCATGGCTACAACATATGAATCATATTAAAACAGAAAAATCATGAATAATTATAAAACTTCACCAATTTCACTCAAAATCAAGATATAATCCACAAAATTACCTCTTAGGCTACCACAAGTTATTAATTAGACATCATTAGATAGAGGAGAGGGGTTCCTTCACTACTCACCTTAGTAACCAAAGGAAAAGAGCAACTTGGCACCTTAATCTTCCAAACCACTTCACTAATCACCTCAAGACCACTTAGCAAAGAGATTTGATGGAATGATTTGAAGTTTTATCGGTTTGATTTGAAGATTGGAGCAAGATTATGAAGTAGGAAGTTGGAGGATTTTTTTCTCTTTCTTTGAGCAAGAGGTTCGGCCAAGAGAGGTAAGAAATGAAGATGATTTTTGGCCAATTTTAATTAAATGGTAAAGTTATGAATAGTAGTCAAACTTAAGAATCCATCACAAGGTGACACTTGTCACCCTTATTTAATGCAACTCTATCCTTTTGTCTCTCCAATGATAATCCATCTAAGTAACTTCTAATTATCTCTTCACACCTGATAAATTAAACCCAGTATACACAACTTAACCTAATTGGCCAAATTTTACCAAACTTTCCGCACTAACGGGTCCCACGTCCAATATTCAATCCGAATTTCCCATGAACTAACTTACACTAGGAAAATGATTTTAAAATTCTTTTCACTTATAAAAGCTCTGGAAAAAATCAAAATAGTGGGGATAATGAAGACAAATGCAAGCGAGGAAATAAAATAAATAGTATAAAATTAGAAAAATTTACGGGTCCTCACAATAATCAACAGCAGATAGTGCAACTACCCACAGGACTTCGTCATCAGGGCATCCAACATCCTATGATTGTAGCTTCTCCCACTGCATCAGGCTAAGTGATGGAGCAAGGAACTATGAACTCAAAATGGTACACTTTAGCATGTTGCCCGCTTTCCATGGTTTAGCCAATGAAGACCTGCTCTCCTTCACAAGGGAATTTTATTTGGTGGTCTAAACTTTTCCTTTGAGTGGAGTCTCAGAAGATGACTTACGAATGAGGTGCTTCCCTTATTGTCTCAAGGATCGTGCAAAGTCTTGGTTACTTCATATACCTAAAGGATCTTTAGAACATGGGAATATGTTTATAATATCTTTATGACCAAATACTACTCGCCTTAGAAGACCATCGATTTACGGAACAATATTTGCACATTTTCTCAGATGGAAGAAGTGCCAATACATAAAGCATGGGGTGCTTTAAGCTATTACCTTCTCAATGTCCTCACCATCAATATTCATTGATATTGCAAGTTCAATTTGTCTTTGATAGGTTGACCTTAATAACCCAGAATATGGTGGATATTGCAGCAAGAGAGTATATTAGTGACAAAACTCGGAAGGAATTAGTTAGTCTTTATGAATTATTGTTAGCTAGAAATTCTCAACAAAAAGTAATTCAGGGTAAGAGAGTAGGAGTGCATGAAGTGAATGTGCCATAGGATTTGGGTTCACAGGTTGCTGACTTGAGTCATCAGATGCAACAGCTCTTAAATCGGGTAATTCAATCTCAAGAACCATGTGCTTATTATCACATGTATGGGCATTCGGCTGCTAGTTACTATAATAGAGACCCTTCCACCATGGTAGAAGATGTTAATTTCACTATAGTACATGGTAGGCAGAAGTTGCAACTAAGGAATGATCCATTCTTTAACACGTACAATGAGGGGTAGAGGAATCACCCTAACTTTTCATGGAAGGATCAAGTGGTTAGATCTATGGGACCACTTGGGTTCCAAAATTTGCAGCAATCGTCTCAATATCCTCCCCAACTTACTCAGGAGAAAAAGACTAAACTTGAAGAAATGATGCTGCAGAACATGAAAAAGGTGGACCAAAGGATAGATCAATTCAACAAACTTGCTCAATCTCAACAAGCTTTCATTCAAAATCTTGAAAGGTAAGTTTGTCAACTGGTAAAGGTAGTAACTGAAAGGGTACTAGAAAAATTGCCTAGAAACACTAAGTTTTACCCAAAAGAAACTATTATGGGTGTGACTTTTCATTCGGGCAAACTATTGGATGATCCTGTCATTAAGTCCAAGACTAAATCAAGTGCAAAACAAGATAGGTGCAGAATTGCTATTGAAAGTGAAGGAACTGGAGATTCAGAGAATGGTTTATGTGAAAAGACTCGAGGTGAAGATAATCAACGTATGAAAGTGCTTGAGGTGAAAGCTTATGTGCTGCCCAATCCCTTTTCTCCAAAGGCTTAAGAAAAATGCAACTGACGAGCAATATCAAAAGTTTGTGGAGATGCTCGTGAAACTTCAAGTGAACATACCTTTTTCTAAAGTTGTTGCTAATATCCCTGCTTGTGCAAAGTTCTTAAAGGAGATAGTGTCTAATAAAAAAAAGTTAAAAGACTTTGCAGAGGTGTCTCTTACTAAGAAATGCAGTGTAGTGCTCCAAAATCATCTTCCTATCAAGATGAAAGATCCAGGGAGTTTACTATACCTTGTCAATTTAAACATATTTTTGTTGATAAATATTTGTGTGACCTTGGATCTAGTGTTAATTTGATGCCTCTATCATTTTTTAAGAAATTAAAGTTTTCCAATTTGGGGCCTACTCAAGTGATTCTATAACTGACTGATCGTTCAGTGTGTCATCCTGCTGGTATTATAGAAGATCTATTGGTTAAAGTTGATAAATTTTATTTTCGTGCTAATTTTTTTGTTTTTGACATGTAGGAGGATATTTCTATGCCAATTATCCTTGGTAGAGGGTTTTTAGCTATGGGAGGGGCTAATATAGACTTATTAGAAGGGAAATTGACTTTAAGTGTTGGTAAGGAAATGTAAGAATTTAATGTTTTTGAAGCCCTAAATTACCCTTTTTATGAATCATGTTCATATGCTAATGCTACTAATGATTTATCTGGTCAAAAGTACATTTCAAAACAAGGCTTGGAGTTGATGGTCAGGCTAAATCATTGCCAATATTCCTCTTGGATGGTTCGAAAGCCAGTTTTTGATGATCAATGTTATGGAAAATCTCATGTGCATACACTAAATGGAGTGGAATCATCTGAACCATTTCATCTGCCATATCGCATTTGTCCTGTCTGGCTGAAGACATTAAACTTAATGCTTCTTGGGAGGCAACTCAACTTGTTTCTAATTTTATTTAATAATTTTCTTTTGTTTGGGATTAATGGTAGTGCTTATTTCCTTAAAATTTTATTGCTTTCTAGTTTGGGTTATTTGGTGGTGTATTTAACTCCTATTTATAGTATTTTCTTGTCTTTTTATAGGTTGGTAGGATGGCTTCCTGAGCTTGACTATTGGATGGTAATGGCAACTTCTCTTACCCCACTTGATCTTTGGCCCTCTATTTGTTATTTGTTATCAGGAGAGTTTCACTTTCAGCTCTTTTCATATTATTTCCTTCGTCCTAATTATTTAGTCATTTTGGGGAATCCAACTTTTTAAGAATAGTGATTTGATTGTAATGTTTGTACTTCTCTTTTCAATTTGACCCCACAAATTCAAAATTTAAATTTGAATGGTAACATGCATATGATTCAAAAGAAGGGCTATATTGGAAAGAGAGACTAAAAGGTGCTTTGACTTTTTCAACATAGCAAATATTTTGGGACATTCAAAATAGATAGTATGACACTTTCAATCAGATGGAGGGAGTATTATTTATTTATTTTATCCGTAAAATTGAGGACATTATTGTCTTAAGTGCAGGAGAGGAGTAAATGGGTGAAATGAAATTTTTGAATTTTTGAGCTAAAATTTTTAAAATTTTTGTTGTTGATTCCCGGATAGACAATGGCTTGTATTTTGAGTATTATTATTATTAAAGCGATATGTGTATGAATGTGTTAAGTGTTAATGGTGTTACTTTAGAGTGCTTCTTTGGTGAATATTTGATATTTTGAGACTTTTCAATTTTTGGCTAATTTTTCTAGGCATTGTAAGTATTTTTTAAGCATTTTTCTTATGAATTTGACCTAATTATTAATCTTAATTCCCTATATTATTGGGATATGAAGCAGACTTTTATATTCTTGTTGGTGCTATATGCTTATCTTATTTAGCTGAACTATACTCCACTGGTTATCGTTACTTAGTAATCGGGGGTCTTCACCTAAAAATGTCAACTTTGCATCAAAAAGTAGCGATAGCTATAAGTATATGATTCTTAAACAGTGAAAGTTGAGTAATAGGGCTCTTTCATTTGGGAGATGTTAGAGTTCGTGTCAAAAGGCTTGAATGGCTGAGAATTAAGTACATTCCCCTTGTTAAAATGTGAAAAAACTTAAGTGTAGGGGAATTTGAAAAAAAAAAGAAAAAATGGAAAATAGGGAAAGAAAAGAAACAAAAGTGTGGATTATAATAATAGCATGTGGATCCATGTACCTATATGTTTGAGATTTTGCTTAATACTTGTGCCATTTGCGAGGAAATGATTGTTAAATATTTTATATTCCTAATTAAGTTAGCTAGAGTTGAAAGGGTCATTAGTGCTAAAATCTAACCGAAGAAGTATCTCTTCGGTTTTCACTATTAGCACTTGACACTTGCTTAGAATGGTTGCTCTAAGAATGACAACCTTGAATATAGCCATTATTTGTATTTAATTAGTTTTGTTCTTATGCTTGAGAACAAACACAGACTAACTGTGGAGGAGTTTGATAGGGTGTAAATTGTAGTACTTTTATAGGCATAAGTTGCTAGTTAACCATATTACTTGAGTTTCATCTTGAGTAAAAACTATTTAGTATTGCTCTTATATTGTTCTAATAGGTTAAGAGTACAATTGGAGAGAAAACGGACCGAAAATGTGGTGTGAAAAAGCAATGGAAAAGGAAAAAGTCAAGGGAAAGAGGTTTCACAGGAATGACATGTTTCAGTATTTTGGTGATAACTTGAGCTACGCATATCAGATTGAGATGATTCTTAATTTAATTTGAATCTAAGAGAATACTGTATGTGAGAACCCGTTTTGCCCTAATATTTTTCCTAGGGTTTATTTCCCCCTTAATTGCATGTTTTCTGCATTTTCGGGCCTAGGAATATTTTTCTGGTAGATTTTATGAGTAATTATAGTTTTTAAATGATTTTTCTAGTATTGGTGAGTTTTTAGAAAATTAAGAATATATTTTGGACGTGGGACCCACTAGTGCGAAAAGTTCGGAAAAATTCGGCCAATAAGGTTAAGTTTTGGATACTGGTGGAAATTTATCGGGTGTTAAGAGATAAGTAGAGGGTGACATGGCATTGATGTGAGAGGAACCAAGTGATAGGAAGGCATTAAATGAAGTGCCAAGTGGCACTATGTGATTGGTCCACTTGTTGGACATTTTTGACTTTTCTTATCATGGATTAAATATCTCAAAAAATTTACAAAAAATTCATTCTTTCTTACCTCTTGTTGGCCGATTCTCTCTCTTGGACAAGGAAGAAAAACTTCTTCAATTTACAAGCTTCAAACTATCTCAATCTTCCATTCCAACCAATTAAACTTAGATTTGTTCCATAAAATTCTTCCTTCTAGTGCTAGTAAGTTGTTTGGTGAACTTTGTTTGAAGGACTAAGGTGCACAACATCTTCCTCTCTCTTGATTTCTTGGTAAGTGTTGCTTGAACACCCTACTACCTTTAATAATGGTTATATGATGCTTAGAAGTGGCTTGAGTGTTTGAAAATGTGATTTATCTCTTGATTTGGCTTGTTTTGGTGAAGTTTTTATTTTATTGGGAATTTTTCTGGTTTAATATGATCTTGATGTTGGGGGCTTGTATGATGAATTGTAGTGGTTGGAAATGACTCTAGTGGATGTGAAATGTGGATAAATGCAACTAATTTTGGATTTGGTGTGAAAATTGAAAAGCTAGGGTTCTTAAATCCCCAATTCTGTCCGGTTTTGGATCATAGGGTTAGAGGCCGAATTTGACTTTGCTCAAAACATGAAAGTTGTAGGTATTGATGTGATTGAGATGCCTGAAAAATTTCAGGTCATTTGGATTAATGTAGAATGAGTTATGACGAAATTACTGTAGCTGTTCTGCTTTGGACAGAATGCGAAAACTACGATAGTAATTGGCCATTTTGACTGGTTTTGGTTTGGATTTTGAAGTTGGTGTCTTCTGATGAAATGTAGTTGGATGTCTTAGCTAACTTATGCCTTTGGAATTTCGGCATTTGGACTTGTATGGACTGAGATATACCGATTACAGTTTTCTGTGTTTTCCAAACCTGTTTTGGTGATTCTGGTTTAGTGGTTGGCATTTTTGACCTAGTTTGGCCAGGAACTGGATTGAGTGACCTTCTACATTGTTGTAGCCCTGTTTCATAGCTTCGAAACGGTGGGTCTTGCACCCCCATCCGATAACCGTAGTGAAAGTGGTGTCATTACCGCATTATGAGGTCAAATACGTTTTTTTGTTAAGGCCTAAGTTAAAGCCATTTCTTAATTTCTGGTTACCTATGATGCTTATATATGCATATGAAACCTTATTGGGGTTGTGGTTGGCATTGGTTTATGACTCGTTATCGAGTCTCTTTTAGGGCTTGCTTTCATTTCGGTTGTTTCCTAGCTAACTTTTGTACTTGTACCACTTTGAGCTTAGTGAACGGCTTTTGGGGAAATGAGATGAATTTTGTGTGAGATGTTGGGACTGATTTGAGGATATAATGAAGCCTTAATGGCTGGAAAAGTAAGAAATTTAGGGGAGGTGCTGCCCGATTTTCTAGGCCGTTTGATTCCTTTAAGTTGGATTTGCCTTTTGGTAGAATGAAAGGCTTTTGGGTTGTTTGCGCCTAAGTCTTCATGCTACCTTTTCGTTTCCAAGAAAATCATGTTTTGCACCCTTGCATTAGTAATTATTTGGCGAGGCATACGACTAGTAGTCGAGCCTCACATGTGCATTCTGTTTACTCGATTCTGGAAGTAAAACCTTCAATTGGTTTATTTTGATTATTTTAGGGTTTCTTGGCGACTAAGGCCAATCTGAAGTGAAAACTTTTGAAGTTGAGCCGGTGAGTGTACCACTCCCCTCCATTGCTGTTTAACTTGATTTTTGCTCTGCAATCTGTTTAATTGTTGGAGACGAGGGTGTACTTTATCACACTCGTTCTCTTGTCTGTCAATATGCCAATTTTGAGTGCCTATCTGAATCTGTTATCTGTGTCTGCATCTGTTCGGGTTTCTATGACCTATGAGCTCAATCCTGTGGCTAAGTTATTCGAGTCGGGCCGGCAAGGGCCTGGACGATTAGATAACGAACCACGGTAGTCTGTTCGGGGATTTTGGGTATTGAGACCCTTGATTCCGGTATACTCGAGTATTACCATTTCTGTTCGGTTACGGTGAGCGGGCCCGGTAAAGGGGTGTTTGGTGGACGGAATTCGGTGTAAAGAGGGGTCTACGGACGTTTGGTTCTATATACGTTGACGGAGAGTCAACCGGTTTGGATCAAGTACTGCGCTGGAAATTTGGCTCCTGAGAGCCACCCGTATCCTTCTGATTTGAATCATTGGTTCCTTTGCTTTACATCTGGCATGTGTATCTGATTTGTTAAATGTGAAATGCCATGATTTTGCTGCTATATGTTTGGTACCTCATTGAGCGCAAGCTCACCCCTTTCTGTTCCCTTTTGTTTTCCTTACAGGAAAATAAACACTTTTGGTCTGGACTTGACAAATGGCTGCCAAATTGAGCTAATTGAACATATCTTTTGTATAGCTCATGTATTAAAACCCTAAGTGTACTTTTGGGGCGTTTTCTCTTCTGATTTGGCAAACCGTGTATATGTATCAACTTTTGAAAACTTTTGTATGTCCTTTTGGATTGTAATCGCTAAAGTTCAGATGTGAATGTTTGTTAGCTCTTTCGGTTGCGTTCTGACGGGTCGGTTACTATTCATTGCCGACTCCGGATTTCATTTTTTTTTTATTTTGGGTTATTTTACCATTTTGACTTGTTTACGCTCGTTTGTAAGTTCCGGATCGCTATAGATAGTTCTGGTCTGCATCGTTAGTCCTGGCGAGAGCTGAGCAGGCAGTCCGCTAACCCCTTTGGTTCGCCTTAGGGGAAAGTGGGGCTGTCACAAGTGGTATCAGAGCCACGTCGCGTGGTCTCTGCGCGGAGTGAGACTTGGCCAAGTGGTGTTGTGGTCCTAATTTCATGAATATGTCTAAGTGCTCGTTTGAGCATAAGTTATGAACCGGGCATGTGATAAGTGTACGAATCATTACCATGGGACTCGAGGAAGCTAGGTATGTATGTCGGGTAGGAATCCTTAATAAAGATGGTTTACTCTTGGGACCGGCCGGCTCGAGTTGTGAATTATCTTAGATGGGATTCTTGTGCCCGGATACAAAAGATATGAGGGCCTAGGTTAGAAAGGATTTGGTGAACTAGAAAGGCCATTCCTCGGTGGATCGTCTATGTTTGTACCTGACTTAACTGGCTGTATGTATGTGTGTGGCTTAATTTTGACCGGCTTGTATATACATGTTTTGATCTTGTTTGGAATGTATAAATGTGTGTTATCATAAAAGTTTTGAGTGTTACTTACATGCATCGTGCTTATTTTGGTTTAGTATTATTGCCTAGACCAAGTAAAACTCATGGAAGGTACACGGAGTGGACGGGGCCGTGGGCGTGGAAATAGGCAACCTACGCCTGAAAGGGGTACTGGGGAAACCTCATCTGGACCAAACCCTGAACTTAGGGTTGACCCCAATGTCCAAATAGCTGCTGCCATGCAGCAAATGACTGCTTTGCTAGCCCAAGTGGTGCACCAACAAGGTCAAAACCCTAACCCTAACCCTGGGAATCCTGGTCATCACATGGAGGGCGAGGATAGAGCCCTTGAGAGATTTCAGAAGTTCTCCCCACCCAAATTTCTTGGAGGCCCTGATCCTGACATAGCTGAGAAGTGGCTGGAGAAGATGATCGATATTTTCGCTGCCTTACACTATACCGAGGAGAGACAGGTGACATTTGCTGTCTTTCAACTAGAGGGAGCCGCCCGTTCCTGGTGGAATGTCATTCGAATGAAATGGGAAAGAGAACAAACTCCGAGGACGTGGGCGAACTTTATGAGAGAATTTAATGCCAAGTTTTTCCCTCCTCTCATTCAAGAAAAGAAGGAAGATGAATTTATTCGGCTTCGCCAGGGAACACAAACCGTAGCCGAGTATGAGAGTCAATTCACTCGGTTGTCTAAGTTTGCGCCTGAACTGATCATAACCGAACAAAGACGGATAAGGAGTTTTATTCAGGGGCTAAATGTTGAGATTCAAAAGGATTTGGCTGTAGCTCAACTTAGTACCTTTAGTGACGCTGTGGAGAAAGCTCAACGGGTTGAGGATGCGAGGCTACAAGTTAGAAACTTCCAAACCAAGAAAAGGGGCTTTCCTGCGAGCAGCTCAGAACAGGAAGATAAGAGCACACCCCCTAAGAGTGGAAAAGGGAATGGGGGAGTACGACAACCGGGGGTGGCTAGTGGTGTCTCATCGGGAGGATCGGGCACTGCTACTCGAGGTCCCTGTGGATACTGCGGAGGGCCAAAGCACACGGAGGCAAATTGTTGGAAGAAAGAAGGAAAATGCCTGCGCTGTGGTAGCGCCGAACATCGAATTGCTAACTGTCCAGCACGACTGCGCTAAAGGAGAGGGACTCCGCCACCAACCAAGACTAACTCTCAGCAACCAGCTAAGACCAACCCTGGACAGTCGAAAGGAGAAGGGACTGGAGCGAAAGTACCGGCTCGAGTATATTCCCTGGAGCATCATCAGGTCCCTGACTCGTCTGAGGACGTAGAAGGTACGATCCGTTGGGTACCTTAGATTTGATGGATTCCGCTGATAAGGAATTTCGAGGACGAAATTCTTTTAAGGGGGAGAGAGTGTGAGAACCCGTTTTGCCCTAATATTTTTCCTAGGGTTTATTTCCCCCTTAATTGCATGTTTTCTGCATTTTCGGGCCTAGGAATATTTTTCTGGTAGATTTTATGAGTAATTATAGTTTTTAAATGATTTTTCTAGTATTGGTGAGTTTTTAGAAAATTAAGAATATATTTTGGACGTGGGACCCACTAGTGCGAAAAGTTCGGAAAAATTCGGCCAATAAGGTTAAGTTTTGGATACTGGTGGAAATTTATCGGGTGTTAAGAGATAAGTAGAGGGTGACATGGCATTGATGTGAGAGGAACCAAGTGATAGGAAGGCATTAAATGAAGTGCCAAGTGGCACTATGTGATTGGTCCACTTGTTGGACATTTTTGACTTTTCTTATCATGGATTAAATATCTCAAAAAATTTACTAAAAATTCATTCTTTCTTACCTCTTGTTGGCCGATTCTCTCTCTTGGACAAGGAAGAAAAACTTCTTCAATTTACAAGCTTCAAACTATCTCAATCTTCCATTCCAACCAATTAAACTTAGATTTGTTCCATAAAATTCTTCCTTCTAGTGCTAGTAAGTTGTTTGGTGAACTTTGTTTGAAGGACTAAGGTGCACAACATCTTCCTCTCTCTTGATTTCTTGGTAAGTGTTGCTTGAACACCCTACTACCTTTAATAATGGTTATATGATGCTTAGAAGTGGCTTGAGTGTTTGAAAATGTGATTTATCTCTTGATTTGGCTTGTTTTGGTGAAGTTTTTATTTTATTGGGAATTTTTCTGGTTTAATATGATCTTGATGTTGGGGGCTTGTATGATGAATTGTAGTGGTTGGAAATGACTCTAGTGGATGTGAAATGTGGATAAATGCAACTAATTTTGGATTTGGTGTGAAAATTGAAAAGCTAGGGTTCTTAAATCCCCAATTCTGTCCGGTTTTGGATCATAGGGTTAGAGGCCGAATTTGATTTTACTCAAAACATGAAAGTTGTAGGTATTGATGTGATTGAGATGCCTCCAAAATTTCAGGTCATTTGGATTAATGTAGAATGAGTTATGACGAAATTACTGTAGCTGTTCTGCTTTGGACAGAATGCGAAAACTGCGATAGTAATTGGCCATTTTGACTGGTTTTGGTTTGGATTTTGAAGTTGGTGTCTTCTGATGAAATGTAGTTGGATGTCTTAGCTAACTTATGCCTTTGGAATTTCGGCATTTGGACTTGTATGGACTGAGATATATCGATTACAGTTTTCTCTGTTTTGCAAACCTGTTTTGGTGATTCTGGTTTAGTGGTTGGCATTTTTGACCTAGTTGGGCCAGGAACTGGATTGAGTGACCTTCTACATTGTTGTAGCCCTGTTTCATAGCTTCGAAACGGTGGGTCTTGCACCCCCATCCGATAACCGTAGTGAAAGTGGTGTCATTACCGCATTATGAGGTCAAATACGTTTTTTTGTTAAGGCCTAAGTTAAAGCCATTTCTTAATTTCTGGTTACCTATGATGCTTATATATGCATATGAAACCTTATTGGGGTTGTGGTTGGCATTGGTTTATGACTCGTTATCGAGTCTCTTTTAGGGCTTGCTTTCATTTCGGTTGTTTCCTAACTAACTTTTGTACTTGTACCACTTTGAGCTTAGTGAACGGCTTTTGGGGAAATGAGATGAATTTTGTGTGAGATGTTGGGACTGATTTGAGGATATAATGAAGCCTTAATGGCTGGAAAAGTAAGAAATTTAGGGGAGGTGCTGCCCGATTTTCTAGGCCGTTTGATTCCTTTAAGTTGGATTTGTCTTTTGGTAGAATGAAAGGCTTTTGGGTTGTTTGCGCCTAAGTCTTCATGCTACCTTTTCGTTTCCAAGAAAATCATGTTTTGCACCCTTGCATTAGTAATTATTTGGCGAGGCATACGACTAGTAGTCGAGCCTCACATGTGCATTCTGTTTACTCGATTCTGGAAGTAAAACCTTCAATTGGTTTATTTTGATTATTTTAGGGTTTCTTGGCGACTAAGGCCAATCTGAAGTGAAAACTTTTGAAGTTGAGCCGGTGAGTGTACCACTCCCCTCCATTGCTGTTTAACTTGATTTTTGCTCTGCAATCTGTTTAATTGTTGGAGACGAGGGTGTACTTTATCACACTCGTTCTCTTGTCTGTCAATATGCCAATTTTGAGTGCCTATCTGAATCTGTTATCTGTGTCTGCATCTGTTCGGGTTTCTATGACCTATGAGCTCAATCCTGTGGCTAAGTTATTCGAGTCGGGCCGGCAAGGGCCTGGACGATTAGATAACGAACCACGGTAGTCTGTTCGGGGATTTTGGGTATTGAGACCCTTGATTCCGGTATACTCGAGTATTACCATTTCTTTTCGGTTACGGTGAGCGGGCCCGGTAAAGGGGTGTTTGGTGGACGGAATTCGGTGTAAAGAGGGGTCTACGGACGTTTGGTTCTATATACGTTGACGGAGAGTCAACCGGTTTGGATCAAGTACTGCGCTGGAAATTTGGCTCCTGAGAGCCACCCGTATCCTTCTGATTTGAATCATTGGTTCCTTTGCTTTACATCTGGCATGTGTATCTGATTTGTTAAATGTGAAATGCCATGATTTTGCTGCTATATGTTTGGTACCTCATTGAGCGCAAGCTCACCCCTTTCTGTTCCCTTTTGTTTTCCTTACAGGAAAATAAACACTTTTGGTCTGGACTTGACAAATGGCTGCCAAATTGAGCTAATTGAACATATCTTTTGTATAGCTCATGTATTAAAACCCTAAGTGTACTTTTGGGGCGTTTTCTCTTCTGATTTGGCAAACCGTGTATATGTATCAACTTTTGAAAACTTTTGTATGTCCTTTTGGATTGTAATCGCTAAAGTTCAGATGTGAATGTTTGTTAGCTCTTTCGGTTGCGTTCTGACGGGTCGGTTACTATTCATGGCCGACTCCGGATTTCATTTTTTTTTTATTTTGGGTTATTTTACCATTTTGACTTGTTTACGCTCGTTTGTAAGTTCTGGATCGCTATAGATAGTTCTGGTCTGCATCGTTAGTCCTGGCGAGAGCTGGGCAGGCAGTCCGCTAACCCCTTTGGTTCGCCTTAGGGGAAAGTGGGGCTGTCACACTGTACAACTTTTATGAAGTCATTAAAGTTTGATTCTCACATTTTCATGGTAAAAAATCCAAATTACTGAAGTATAGTTGCACTACGATGCTCTTACAACTAGGTCACAATTTTTTAGGCATATCTTAGTATCCAAACCTTCAAATGACTTGATATTTTTAGTGTTGGAAATCTTATTCAAAGGGCTACAACTTTTGTATTTTGAACAAGAATTTATTTAGCCTATTTGATGGACTTTTGGGTCTTCAAATGAGATTTACGTACATATCCATATTGATCCGCGGACGGATCCATGTTCGGGGCCAGACATTGCAAACAAATTCGAGCTGAACATCTCCAGATTCTTTTGCATTCTGACCTTGCCCCAATGACCGGAGCCGGATATTGGGTAGGTTTTCATCGAAAAAAAAGTGCGAAAATGTGATTTTTTGAATCCAATAAAGACTATTCCTACCCTGTTTAGGATATATTTTCAAGAAACTATAAATAGGAATTTTTTAGTTCATATTTTATAGTGAAAAACATTAGTCTAATCTAGTTTTAACATCTTTTCATAGTTTATTCTTAAGAGATCAAGATCAAATGAAGGTGAATCAAGGAGAACGCAAGGAGAAGATTGGAGCAAGCAACGGAAAAGTTTTCTTACTCTTTTTCTTATCTTTGTAGCAACTCTTTGAACTCGTGGTTTTAATTTTCAAATCATGTTGAACTAAATTGTTTCTAGGGTTAGGGTTTTTATGAAGGAATTTGATTCATTTTTCCTAGTTTAATTTCTTTCTTTCTACTATGATTTATCTATCTTGAATTTAATTACGTGTTTATGCTCGATCACCATAGACATGCTGTTGGGGTTTGTATTGAATTGAGAAAGGCGATACAATCATGCACTAGATAGATAAACATGTTTGGCCTAGTCATGAGAGTAGGTTAGGATTTGTATAATGCACTTATATCACTGAAGTTCTTAATAGGTTTAATTGATTACTTGTGATCTCGAGAGAGACATAGGATTTAATTAGGCACACTTTAGATGTATTGAGATATAATCTTACAATTGTGTAATGCATTCATAGTTTGGTAAGAAATTAACTAGATAATTGACTCAAATTCTAGATTAAAACCTAAAACCCTAGACTCACGTATATCATTTTCTCACAACTACTTTATTTGAATTGATTATTATTGTATTGCTTAGTTAGAAACTACAACTTCTTGAATTTAAATTTTTATTTTGTTAAAGTAATTAAAGTAGAAAGTTAACTCGTCCTTATGAGTTCAACCCTAAAATACTCTAGGTAATTTATTACTATGATCGACCCTATGCTTGTAGGAAATTTTTTATCAAGTTTTAGAATGATAAATGTTACTACAAGTTAAATTTTATATAACTCCCAATTTTTCCTTCTATTTAATCTCCATGACTTGTAGCATAACTACTCCAATTTCCCACTAATAAGAATTAACCACCTACTCACTTAGACACCACTATCACATTATTATGGAGTTAGTTAATTAAGAATAAAACTCTTGATCATCCTCGACCTTGTGGTATACTCGAGTATTACCCCTCTATTTCTGTGTGATGTTTCGGCCCGGTAAGGGGAATGTTTGGTGGAAGATACTTGGTGTAAAGTGGGATCTACGATCAGGCTCGTTTCTTCGAATGTTGACGGAGTGTCAACGAGATTGAAATCAAGTACTGCAAATGGGGACTGGGCTCTTGAGAGCCGACTGTATCCTTTTATTTCTAGTTGCCTTGTAATGCTCTTTCTTCTGTGATTAATGACCATGTGTAATTGAACATGAATGTACTTGTGTATCTTGGACGTGTGACTTGATGGTACCTCATTGGGCATAACCTCACCCTCGTTATCTTTGTTTTCCTTACAGGAACAACTTTTGGAAATCATGATTTTGAGAAGCGACTTGAGCTAGTTAGATATTCTTTTGTTATTTTGTATAGCTCCTCGACAGTTGGAAACCCTTGTATCTCAACTCAATGTTTCCTTTTGATTTGTAACCTTAATAACGTGTGTATATAAAAGTATTTCCTCATGTATATGTGCTATATTTTTTTGGGAATGTACATTCTCTAGTGTTAGATAAAGTTTACTTGTATTTGGTTGGATTTCGGATGAGTACGGAAGTTGATCGAGGAGAGATGAAAATTTCTGGCGGGCACTATTCATTGAATCCGACAAAGTATCCGGCTAGTTCTTGGCTGGATATCTGGCCGGATTTGCAGGGAATTTGAAAAATTTTTGGTTGAGCTACTGCCTCCAATCTGGCCAGGAATTCGGCTGGGTATCCAGCCAGAACCCAGTCGGATTGTGATGTGGAAGTTATTGTTCATTTTCAGTTTTGTTTTCGTTCTTCGTTATTCGCAATCATCAAAAGGTTTAAGCATTGTAATATCATTCGGAATGTTTTAGCTTGTGTGTGTTCGGCTTTGTAGTCCTGGTGAGAGTTGGGCAGGCAGTTCGCTAACCCTTAGGGTACGCCCTAGAAGAATGTGGGGCTGTCACAATTGGTGACCCTGGGACAGTGTTTTGGTATACTCGAGTATGACTACGAAGATTGGTGGAGACTGACCAGTGAATTGGCTAGTGGCGGGAAATGAAATGAATGAATGAATGTCAAAAACACTGGAGGAGTTTTCACTTGCAAATGTTTTCTAATGTCGGAGGGATAAGGAAAATGATTGGTGAATGAATGAATGAATGACTTGCATGAATGACTCCAAGTGAACACGTATCCTTCCAATGATTGAGTGCTTATTTCTTGAATGACTGGATATTACTATGCAAAATGTGCAAATTGTTAAATGTAACGTTTCCCTGATTTTTATACCTGATTACATGTGTGGGAACCTTACTGGGCTTTTAACTCATTCCATGCCATTTGTTTTCCTTACAAGGGGTACGAGTGTGACGCCCCGAAAAAAAAGAGTGTGAGAACCCGTAAAAACCCTAATATTTTCCTAGGGTTTTAGTTCCTTTAATTGCATAATTTTTGCATTTCTGGCTTAGAAATATTATCTGGGTGGATTTTTATGAGCAATTATAGTTTTAAGATGATTTTTCTAGCATTGGAGAAATTTTAGAAAATTAAGAGTAAATAGTGGATGTGGGACCCACTAGTGCGAAAAGTTTGGAAAAATTCGGCCAATAAGGTTAAGTTTCGGATACTGTGTAAAATTTATCGGGTGTTAAGAGATAAGTAGAGTGTGTGAAGTGATTGATGTGAGAGAGAATAGAAAGATAAGAATGCATTTATGGAGGTGACAAGTGTCACCTCCTCATTGGTTGAACTTTAAGAATTACTATTCACATTTTTGACTTTTTTGACCAAAGGATTAAATATCCAAAAATTCACCAAAAATCACCATTTTTTCTTCTCTTGTTGGCCGGCCACCTTGAGCAAGGAAGGAAGGAACTTTCTTCAACATTCAAGCTTCTACTTGGTGCAAATCAACCAAAAACTTTGGTTACAACCAATTCCACTCCATACAATCTTACCTTTTAGTGATAGTGAGAGCTTTAGTGAAGTTTATTTGAAGGCCTAAGGTGGTCAACATCCCTCTCTCTCTTGGTTCTTGGTAAGTGAAGCTTGAACACTCTCTTACACCTTATGAAGCCTAAGTTATGCTTATTAGTGATTAAGGTGCTGAAATTTCTGGTTTTTATCTTGGTTTGAAGTGATTTGGTGAAGTTTTCCATTTTATGATGAATTTTCTGGTTTAATATGAATGGGATGTTGTGGCTATCTTGGATGATTGGCAATGGACTATAATGACTCTTGTAGGTGTGAATTGTTGCTAAATGCAACCAATTTTGGATTTGGTGTGAAAAATGGAAAGTTAGGGTTCATAAAATCCCAATTCTGTCCGGTTTTAGATCACTGGGTTAGAGGCCGAATTAGACTTTGCTCAAAACATGAAAGTTGTAGGTATTGATGTGTTTGAGGTGCCTGAAAAATTTCAGGTCATTTGGATGAGTGCAGAGTGAGTTATACCGTTTTTACTGTAGCTGTTCTGTTTTGATCAGAATGCGAAAACTGCGATAGTAATTGGCCCTTTTGACTGGAATTGGTTTGGATTTTGAAGTTGGTGTCTTCTGATGAAATGTAGCTGGATGTCTTAGCTAACTTATGCCTTTGGAATTTCGGCATTTGGACTTGTATGGACTGAGATATACCGATTACAGTTTTCTGCGTTTTGCAAACCTGTTTTGGGAATTCTGGTATAGTATTTCGTATTTTTGACCTAGTTGGGCCAGGAACTGGATTGAGTGACCTTCTACGTTGTTGTAGCCCTGTTTCATAGCTTCCAAACGGTGGGTCTTACACCCCCAACCGATAATTGTAGTGAGAGTTGTGCCATTACCGCATTATGACGTCAAAACTGTTTTTCTGGTTTTGAGCTTAACCTTCATTTCCGGACTTTTCCCTAGCTTGACTTGTACTAGTACTACTTGGAGCTTGCTGAATGGCTATTGGATGAACTTATTTGTGTGACTTTGGAACTGGCTGAGGAAATAATGAAGCCTTGACGGCTGGAAAAGTAAGCAAATTCAGGGGAAGTGCTGTCCGAACTTTTAAAGGACTAGTTTGCATTGAGTTTGTGATCTACGACTTGGTTTTGAGCAAGGCAATGTTATATGATGGATGATTTCTGAGCCATGGAGGTGAGTGACCCTAAACCGTTTCCAAAGTTACTTTTGAAATGTTCCTTGCATTGTTTCTTTGGTTTGCATATCATGTGTGCGCGCATACGAGTTCTTGACATGGTTTGGCTTTAATGAGTTCTTGAGGAGTCTTGTGCTAGACACCAACGTCTCCACCACTTTCGTGAGTTTGTGATATGATCTGGAGCACCGATGCTGCTCCCCTTTAATGTTTATGGTTTCGTGATCTGTTTGAGCGTTGGGTGTTTAGTTTCAATGATTTCACTGGCTCACGAGAGCAAAAATACGTGCATTTGATACTTGAATCATGACATCATCGAAATGAATTATTGTGAAAGATATTTGATTACTGGTTTTATTTGGTTACTCGCTGAGCTTCTAGCTCACCCCAAAAATATTTTATTCCCCTCCACAGGGCTCAAGGCGAAGGCAGGACTTGTTGTGCTTATTCATGTGAATGGATGGATTATCTCGTGTGTGGTTTGAATTTGGATTTCCTTTTGTGTAATAGTTATTATTAGGGATTGTAATGAATGTTTGGAATCGATCGGATGTATACATACGTTCCACGCTTGGAATTAGTTTCCGCTTCGTTTTGTTTATATGTAAATATTGGAGATTTACATTGTAATATTTGAGGTTTATTCTTGTAATATATTTGAGGATTGTAGTGAACGACTGAGTCCCGGCGAGAGCTGGGCAGGCGGCCCGCCGAACCCTCTGGTACGCCCTAGGGGGAGGTGGGGTCGTCACAACGAGCGAGGCGTAAGACTGGTACAAGCTAGCATAGTCTAGTTTTTGGAAATTTTGCGATTGTACTCACGCTAATGCTCGATTAGGATTGAATGTATTTGGAATTCACAACTTTTGTTATATTTGAGATTGTCTGAATATTTGGGAAAGATATGAATGTAAGTACACATTCTAAGTTTGAGAATTGCTATTTCATTTAGTCTTGAGATTATATCTTATTTTATTTGCTAATAGTGAATGAGTCCTGGTGAGAGTTGGGCAGGTGGTCCGCCAAACCTTGGGGTATGCCCTAGGGGGAGGTGGGGTTGTCATAGATGGTATCATAGCTGTTTCGCGTGGTCTCTGCGCGGAGTGAGCTTGGGCCAAGTGGTGATATGGTCCCGATTATATGAATAAGGGTAAAGGACTAAGTGCTCTTCTTGGACGTAAGCTATGAATCATGCCTGTTATAAGTGGAAATCTCTCATCATGGTACTTGGGGAAGATAAATATGTACGTCAGATAGGAATCTCTAGTAGGGGTGATTTACTCTTAGGAACAGCTGGCTCGAGTTGTGAATGATTATGGATTCTTGTACTTGAGTACCAAAAGTGGAGAGCACTAGAATAAGGGTCTATATCTTGATTGAACTTGAGATAAATTTGGATGGTAAACGTCAAGGCTTGAAAGATTCTAGTATTAGACTTGAGATTGAACTGACCAAGGAGGGTGGAGCAATGAGTGTTGTCATGGGTTGGTTTCGTGCATGTCTGGCTAGGGTTTCTATGGATGATGGCTAGTTTGTGGACGTCGTGAATGTTAAAGCGCTAGTATTGTAGCTTGTTTCATTTCTCCCGTACATGTGCATCCTTGTTCCATGTCTCTATGATTTTGCTACGATTTGATTATGGTTACACATGTATTTCTTTTAAACTCATTTTAACTCTTGCTTAACTATTTATTTTCTATTTTCTACCCTTCGACGATACCGCATAGAAATTTGATTTTGATTATTATCATACCGAGATTGAGAGTTTTTGAAACTCATAGGTATTTATGATTTGGAAATGCTTTGTCGAACTTTATAGCTACTTTATTTTGCTTATACTTATAAGTCTATTTTCAAAAGAGGTATGGATGGTAGGCGAGAGTGGTAACCAAGTTTCATAGTTACGAATTTTCCTTTTCATCGAGTTCTTAAATTTATATCACTTTGCACAATTTGATGCCTTCATTGAACTTCCTTAGCATACAACTTAGCCATTACGTCGGCGTGATTTTCCCTCTAGGTAAGTTGGTGACAGTACTATGAATAAGAGAAAGCCACTTGGGAATAGAAGGAAAATCCTGTAACATCAAGTTTTGTGCGAGCAAAGGTTCGAATTTCGAGGACGAAATTCTTTTAAGGGGGAGATAGTGTAAGACCCTGAAATTTTACTTGTCTTATTAACCCTTATGTGAACTCACTTACCTTTGATTCTTGGTTGTTTTAATGGTTGAATTTGAGTCAACGGAGTGAATTTTGTTAAGAAAAGTTTCATAATGTCAAGTTGTTAGAAAATCTAGAAATTTTCGCAAGAGGTTCTGCGCAGCTTTGGAAAATTGGCTTTAACTTCTTATAAAAAAGTTGGAATTGAGTTCCGTTTGTTTTGTTTGAAACTAGACTCATAGATCTTCCCACGATATAAAATTTAGAATTTGATTCAATCTCTCTAAATTCTAGAAAATTGGCAAAGTTGACTGAAAATTCTGCCCTGCACAAGTAAACATAGGAATGTTGTAGTAGCTTATGGCTCAATTTGGACCAATTTATGAGCTGAATTTCTTTGAGGTGTCTTCCAAAGATTATTAGTATTTGAAGTCTAATTTTTAACAGGCCAAGTTGTATGAATTTTTGATGTTTATAACTCAAGTTATGATTTTCTTAAAGGAAGGGCATAAGTTAGGGGGTTTTTGTGCATACTAGGGTTTTTGGTGCATTTTGGCCATGTGATCAATTGGTGAGGTGTGTGTACTAAATTTCATGGTTAAGAGTGAGTTTTAAATAAGAATAAATATGTGATTAGAAGTGATAATAATAAGTGAGTGAACCATAAGTAAAAACACAAGTACGCGTGAGTTAAGGAAAAACGGCTTGAACCAATGTGCACCGTTTACTACGATTGAGTGCATCACTTGAACACTTCTTTATTATCTTAATCTCCTTATTATTAATTGAGCAAAATCAGCCGTAAAATATCTCCTAAAGCAGCCGAAATTTTGGACTAAAGAAAAGGGAGAAAAGAAAAAATATAAGAAACCATCTTGAGTTGACACTTGTTGGCAATCCATGGAACTTTGAACAAATGATTTTCCTTCCTTCTTATCTTTCTTCTTGGCTCATTTTTCTTCATTTTCCTTCATGTTGACCGAAGTTCTTGGAGAGAAAAACTGGAGAGAAGAAACTTTCCATGTCCACCTTGATCTTGCTTGTTTGAGTTGGAACCAAAAATCTAAACCGATTAAACATCTTTTTTGGTGGTTGGAAAGCTTTGTGTGGTAAAAGTTTTGGAAGAAAGGGGTGTGGTTTTCATTTACAAGCAATTATTGGAAGGTATCATGGCTGTATTTCCTTTTCTCTTCCTTAATCTTGTTTAAATTTGGATAGAAGCTTATGTTCTTGGCTTATTATGGTTAATGATTCAGTTTTGGATGATATAATGGAAGGGTTAGCTAGGGTTTACATTTTCTGCCTTGATTATGGTTGTTTACCTAGTAATTAATGGTATTCATGTGACAGCCCCACCTCTCCCTAGGGCGAACTCTAGGGTATCAGCGAGCTGCCTGCCCAACTCTCGCCAGGACTCAGTTGTTCAAAGAACTAATATCATCAATGAAACGGATAGAACATCTTCCAAAACAGGGAATTAAAACCCTAACTAAAACATAATCACTATTTCAACGCTCCATGTGAGAACCCGTAAAACCCTAATTATTTTCCTAGGGTTTATTTCCCCTTAATTGCATGTTTTCTGCATTTTCTGGCTTAGAAATATTTTTTTAGTGAATTTTATGAGCAATTATAGTTTTAAGATGATTTTCCTAGCATTGGAGAAATTTTAGAAAATTAAGAGTAAATAGTGGACGTGGGACCCACTAGTGCGAAAAGTTCGGAAAAATTCGGCCAATAAGGTTAAGTTTCGGATGCTGTGTGGAATTTATCGGGTGTTAAGAGATAAGTAGAATGTGTGATTTGATTGATGTGAGAGGATAAAGAAGGGATAGGAATGCATTAATGGTAGTGACAAGTGTCACAAGATGATTGGTGGACTTTGTTGAGACACTATTCATTTTTTTGACTTTTACCACTTGAGTTAAATATCTCAAAAATTACAAAAAAATTCACTCTTCTCCCTTCCCTCTTGGCCGGCCACCTTGAAGCTCAAAAGAAGGAAAACTCTTCCAAATTCTAGCCTCCATATAGCTCAAATCTTCCAAGAAAATTACTTAAACTAGTTTCTACTCCATAAAATCCTATCTTCTAGTGCTAGTAAGGGTTGTAGTGAAGTTTGTTTGAAGAGCAAAGGTGTCCACAATCCCTCTCTCTCTTGATTTCTTGGTAAGTGTTGCTTGAACACCCTACTACCTCTAATAATGGTTATATGATGCTTAGAAGTGGCTTGAGTGTTTGAAAATGTGATTTATCTCTTGATTTGGCTTGTTTTGGTGAAGTTTTTATTTTATTGGGAATTTTTCTGGTTTAATATGATCTTGATGTTGGGGGCTTGTATGATGAATTGTAATGGTTGGAAGTGACTCTAGTGAGTGTGAATTGTGGTTAAATGCAATCAATTTTGGATTTGGTGTGAAAAATGGAAAGTTAGGGTTCATAAAATCCCAATTCTGTCCGGTTTTAGATCACTGGGTTAGAGGCCGAATTAGGCTTTGCTCAAAACATGAACGTTGTAGGTATTGATGTGTTTGAGGTGCCTGTAAAATTTCAGGTCATTTGGATGAGTGCAGAGTGAGTTATGCCGTTTTTACTGTAGCTGTTCTGTTTTGATCAGAATGCGAAAACTGCGATAGTAATTGGCCCTTTTGACTGGAATTGGTTTGGATTTTGAAGTTGGTGTCTTCTGATGAAATGTAGCTGGATGTCTTAGCTAACTTATGCCTTTGGAATTTCGGCATTTGGACTTGTATGGACTGAGATATACCGATTACAGTTTTCTGTGTTTTGCAAACCTGTTTTGGTAATTCTGGTATAGTATTTGGCATTTTCGAACTAGTTAAGCTAGGAACTGGATTGAGTGACCTTCTACATTGTTGTAGCCCTGTTTCATAGCTTCGAAACGGTGGGTTTTACACCCCCATCCGATAACCGTAGAGAATTTTACACCATTACCGCATAATAAGGGCAAAACAGTTTTCTATTTGGGGCCAAGACTAAGGCCATTTTCTAATTTCTGGTTTGCTATTATGCTCATTTATGCATATGAAACCCTATTGGGGTTGTGTTTAGCATTGCTATATGACTCGTTATCGAGTCTCTTTTAGGGCTTGCTTTCATTTCGGTTGTTTCCTAGTTAACTTTTGTACTTGTACCACTTTGAGCCTAGTGAACGGCTTTTGGGAAATGAGATGAATTTTGTGTGAGATGTTGGGACTGATTTGAGGATAGAATGAAGCCTTAATGGCTGGAAAAGTAAGAAATTTAGGGGAAGTGCTGCCCGATTTTCTAGGCCGTTTGGTTCCTTTAAGTTGGATTTACCTTTTGGTAGAATGAAAGGCTTTTGGGTTGTTTGCGCCTAGATCTTCATGCTACCTTTTCATTTCCAAGAAAATCATGTTCTGCACCCTTGCATTAGTAATTATTTGGCGAGGCATACGACTAGTAGTCGAGCCTCACATGTGCATTCTGTTTACTCGATTCTGGAAGTAAAACCTTCAATTGGTTTATTTTGATTATTTTAGGGTTTCTTGACGATTAAGGCCAATCTGAAGTGAAAACTTTTGAAGTTGAGCCGGTGAGTGTACCACTCCCCTCCATTGCTGTTTAACTTGATTTTTGCTCTGCAATCTGTTTAATTGTTGGAGACGAGGGTGTACTTTATCACACTCGTTCTCTTGTCTGTCCATATGCCAATTTTGAGTGCCTATCTGAATCTGCTATCTGAATCTGCTATTCTGTATCTGTATCTGAATCTGTTATCTGTGTCTGCATCTGTTCGGATTTCTATGACCTATGAGCTCAATCCTGTGGCTAAGTTATTCGAGTAGGGCCGGCAAGGGCCTGGACGATTAGATAACGAACCACGGTAGTCTGTTCGGGGATTTTGGGTATTGAGACCCTTGAGTCCGGGTATACTCGAGTATTACCATTTCTGTTCGGTTACGGTGAGCGGGCCCGGTAAAGGGGTGTTTGGTGGACGGAATTCGGTGTAAAGAGGGGTCTACGGACGCATTGGTTCTATATACGTTGACGGAGAGTCAACCGATTTGGATCAAGTACGGCGCTGGAATTTGGCTCCTGAGAGCCACCCGTATCCTTCTGATTTGAATCCTTGGTTCCTTTGCTTTACATCTAGCATGTGTATCTGATTTTGTAAAATGTGAAATGCCATGATATTTCTGCTATATGTTTGGTACCTCATTGAGCGCAAGCTCACCCCTTTCTGTTCCTTTTGTTTTCCTTACAGGAAAATAAACCCCTTTTGGTCTGGATTTGACAAATGGCTGCCAAATTGAGCTAGTCGAACATATCTTTTGTATAGTTCATGTATTAAAACCCTAAGTGTACTTTTGGGGGCGTTTTCTCTTTTGATTTGGCAAACCATGTGTATATATTAACTTTTGAAAACTTTTGTATGTCATTTTGATTTGTAAACGCTAAAGTTCAGATGTGAATGGTTGTTAGCTATTTCGGTTGGGTTCTGACGGGTCGGTTACTATTCATGGCCGACTCCGGATTTCATTTTGTTATTTTGGGTTATTTTACCGTTTTGACGTGTTTACGCTCGTTTGTAAGTTCCGGATCGCTATAGATAGTTCTGGTCTGCATCGTTAGTCCTGGCGAGAGCTGGGCAGGCAGTCCTCTCACCCCTTTGGTTCGCCTTAGGGGAAAGTGGGGCTGTCACACTCCATCTTAGTATATGTATCATCACATGTCAACTTACCACTCCACACTCAAAATTACATAGTATAAGTCATATTTAAAAATTTAAACTTACAAGTCTGCTTAAACAAAAGTTACAACCTCAAAACGCAACTACGAGCAAAACAAAGCTAGAAAGCGCTTGATCAAATTCTTTCCCGATCTGTTAAGGAAAAAAAAAGGAACGGGGTGAGTTAAAACCCAATGAAGTTCCAAGTAACAACAAGTAAACATATAGTCACATAAAGTCACAAATAACCAAGTAAGCATCGTGCAGTAGAATAACAATTAGTCACAGTTCAATTCAAGGATATAGGTGACTTTCAAAAGCCAAAGATCCACTTGAGTTTATTCATAATTGCCTCCTGTTGACACTCCGTCAACACTTGTATGCATAGTATAAAGGGCCCGTAGAACACCACTTTCACCAGTCTCCGTCCACCAATCAACCCCCTACCGGGACCCCACTCCATAACAGTAGTTTGGTAATACTCGAGTATACCGATTTTCAGTGTACAGTAAATAGTCCTCAAGGTTTAACGGCCTTCTCGACCAAGCCCTTGCTGGCTCGATACGACCGACTCACCTATGAGGTTGGGTACCCAAACAGTAACAGTAGTTGATGGGATATCACCCAAACAACTCAATCATAGGCATTCATAGAGATATCACATCTCATAACAACAATATATATAACTTCAGTGAAAACAAGAGAGATCGAGTGCGGTAAAGTACACACTCGTCTCCATTTTATCAAAATAGTGTTTCGCTCCAACAATTATCAATCAAGTATTTCAGATATTTCACATAACAGGTAGCAGGTAGTGGAACACTCACCTGTCAAGTAAAAGTAGCAATCGACGTCAAACGTCTCTGTTATGATCACCTTCGTTTCCCAAACCTAGGTCAACGAGTAAAATTATTAACAATTGGATTCGTTCCTTACTAAAGTATAGGTTCATTAAGAAACTGAGTGAGTAGTCTAGGCTACTTAATTCGGCATGCAATAAGATCCATAACATGGTAAAAGTTCATGAGAAAATAAGTTTAGTATGTACATGAAAGCTCGGCAAAATAAATGTTTCATTTAGATTTGAAGGTTCCTTATTCGGATTAAACGGTCTTGCCCAGGAGTCTCAGGAAAACGGTTATAATTCACTGTAGAAAGGTCGGAATTAGGTTCTGTCAGTGCCGTTAGAAACTAGGTTCACAAGGCTATATTTGTGTAGAAGAAACTATTTCGAAAATCCAAACGTAAGTGGTTCAAAATTAAGCAACCAAATGAATTTTCTGGACAGTCTCGGATGAACAGTAACAACCGGGCGGCCAACTTTCAAGACTCGCCACGAATCGCTCGGGACGAACCAGAAAATGATCTTGGTACCATATTAAAGCTCTAAGAGTCTACTTTCAAATGCCATAAATGGCACTCAATTCTGATCATTGAGTAAAACGTTATGACCTTCACAAGATCACTGATCAGAAAATTCCTGGACCTAGTCCAGTTTTGCCTTTTTGCTCATAACTCAAGACTTATCCAATCAAATTGGCCAATTTTTTGTAGACAACCTCCACACACATAACCCAACATATATCCCTCACACTTGTAGCCAAAATAAGCATGAAATTATCAAAGCAAAACAAGGCAGTAAGCCCTTGAAATTTTCGGACAGCACCTCCCTAACTTTTCTAACTTTCAACCTTTCATGATTTGTGCTCCAATCACATAACAAGTATTAGATCTACTAAAAAGGGGATCAAAAACATGTTAATACCTCATACACACACATGAACAAGGCTAGGCATTTCATCAAACACATGGTGTGCATACTAACAAGCTTTACCTCTACTTGATTGATTCATGGGACTAACCCCAAATACCAACCACAAACTTGCAATTCATCATTAAGGCTTAAAGTGGATGATATAACATCATAAAATCCTAATTTAAAGATTACTTACGTCACTTTCAAGTTGCCCAAGTCACCAATCAATCCACCACAATGGAAACTTTAAGCTTGGAATAACCTCAAGGATTGAATAAAGTTGTCTCACAACTCTAGATCTTTCTTCTTTGGATTTTTGTTCTTGATTTACTAGGGTTAAAAGCAAATGTATGGAGCTCTCTCTCTCTCTCTTTTTTTTGCTAAGGGGTTCGGCCATCTAAGGGAAGAAACGAGCCATGTTTAGTTTTTATTTTGTTTTCTAATCCTTAGTCAAACAAACCCATGGCTAGGGTTTTGTCACATGGCTCCATTATTGTCCTAACCTTTCTTAATCTTTGACTATTGCCATTCTTACCTTTCCAAATGCACCAATAATTATTCAACACCTCTAATCTCTCACATAAAGTCTCTACCACTAATAAATGAATACTTGGACAATTACAAGTAGTGAATTATTTACAACCTTGCTCAAGAAAATATTTTACTTCAAGTAAAATGAATTGAAATGAAATGCATGGAAATTATTATAACACATAGAAAATAGTTTGTAAGGGCATATATTAAATAGTCTAAATCTTAGAATAGGGCATATAAATGAGGAAAATTACGGTTTAAAGGGAGGGTTCTCACACTCTCTCCCCCTTAAAGAATTTCGTTCTCGAAATTCTCACCTTGATTATAGAATAACTTGGGATACTTGGTACGAATGTCTTTTTCCACTTCCCAAGTCGCTTCCTCTACCTCATTATTTCTCTATAAGACCTTCACCAAGAGTATTTGTTTAGTTCTCAATTCTTTCACCTTTCGATCTAAAATTTGCACCGGCCTTTCCTCGTAAGTTAAAGTTTCACCAATGTCAATTTCTTCTGGTTTCAGTACATGAGTGGGGTCTGGATGATAATTCTTCAACATCGAAATGTGAAACACATCATGAATCCTGGACAGGATTGCTAGTAACTCTAACCGGTATGCCACTTTTCCTACTCGTTGAAGGATTTTAAAAGGTCCTACATATCTCGATTGAAGTTTCTTTCCTTTTCCCACCGTGAGACTTCGCAGTGGTGTAACCTTCAGGAATACCTTATCTCCAACTTCGAATTCCAAATCCTTTCATCGATTATCGCCGTAGCTCTTCTGCCGACTTTGAACCGTTTGAAGCCTTTGACGGATCACCTTCACCTTTTCATAAGCATCTTCGATCCAGGGTACGGTGGTTGGATTTAAAGCCTTTCGTTCTCTTATTTCTTCCCAGAAGATTGGTGACCGACACTTTCTCCCATACAGGGCTTCGTACGGAGCCATTTGAATAGATGAGTGGCAGCTATTGTTATATGCAAATTCAACCAACGCCACGTATTGACCCCAACTTCCACCAAAATCTAAAACACATGTCCTCAACATATCCTCAAGGGTTTAGATAGTTCTTTCCGACTACCCATTAGTTTGGGGATGATAGGTAGTACTAAAGTTCAGTTTGGTCCTCAAGGCTCCCTGTACTTGTTGCCAGAAACGAGACACAAACCGTGGATTTCTATTGCAAACAATGCTCACAGGGATCCCATGCAGTCTCATAATCTTATCCAGGTATAATTGGGCCAATTTAACCAAAGTGTATTTCATATTTATGGGCAAGAAGTGAGCAGACTTGGTTAACCTGTCTACTATTACCCAAATGGCGTCATGACCTTTCTGGGTACGGGGTAACCCTGACACGAAATCCATGGTAATATGTTCCCATTTCCACTCAGGAATTTCCAGAGGTTGTAGAAGACCTGAGGGCTTTTGATGTTCGGCTTTCACTTGTTGGCACACCAAACACTTTTGAACAAACTGAGCAATTTCTTTTTTCATTTTATCCCACTAATACAACCTTCTTAAATCTTGGTACATTTTACTACTTCCAGGATGTACTGTATACTTAGATCGATGTGTCTCTTCCGAAATATCCCTTTTTATCGCTTCATCTTGTGGTACCACTATTCGATTACGAAATTTCAAGATACCCTCGGTACTCACAATAAAGTCTTGAATCTCCTTTTTTTGCACTTTTTCTATCCACTTTTGAGCTTCTTTAATTTGGCCCAATAAATCCGACTTTCCCGAAATATTGCCTAAAATCACCCTCTGTCGGTCTAATCGAGGGTTCAATTCACTCACCTCCGCCAACAAATTCCATTCCCTTGCCATTAATCTAGTTACTTGCACTTTTCGGCTCAAAGCATCCGCTACAACATTGGCCTTACCCGAATGGTAGTTAATTGTACAGTCATAATCCTCAAGAAATTCTACCCACTGGCGCTATCTCAAGTTCAACTCCTTCTAGAAAAATAAATATTTCAAACTCTTATGGTCAACATACACCTCGAAAGTCACCCCATATAAGTAATGTCTCCATTTCTTTAAAGCAAAAACTACTGCAGCTTATTCTAAGTCATGAGTGGGATAGTTCCACTCATGAGGTTTTAATTTCCTAGAGGTATAGGCAATCACGCTTCCATTCTGCATTAGAACACATTCCAAACCTTCTCTTGAGGCATCCGTATACACAGTGAAGCTATTTTTCCCATTTGGTAAAGCCAAAACAGGTGCCGACGTTAACCGTTTTTTCAATTCTCGAAAACTAGCTTCACACTTAGAGTCCCAAGCAAATTGACCATGCTTTTTGGTCAGGTCGGTTAAAGACCGGCTAAGTTGGAGAAATCTTTAATGAACCGGCAATAATAACCAGCTAACCCTAGAAAACCACGAACCTCAGTTGGGGTTTCGGATCGTTTCCACTCAGATACGGCCTCTACTTTTACTAGATCCACAGAGATGCCATCTCTAGATATTATATGCCCTAGAAAAGAGATTTGCTCCAACCAAAACTCGCACTTGTTAAATTTGACATTTAATTGATGTTCTCTTAAGGTCTGCAAAACTATTCTCAAATGTTGCTCGTGATCCACTCGAGTCTTAGAATATACCAAGATATCATCTATGAACACCACAACAAATTGATCCAAGTAGGGTTTAAAGACCCGATGCAGCAAATCCATAAATGCTGCAGGTGCATTCGTTAGACCAAAAGGCATTACTGCGAATTCAAAGTGGCCATATCTTGAATTGAAGGCAGTTTTCGGTGTATCTTCTTGCCTAATTCGTAGCTGGTAATATCCTTGCCTCAAATCCAACTTAGAGAAAACTACTGCTCCTTGTAGTTGATCAAACAACTCATCAATGTGTGGCAAAGGATACTTATTTTTCACCGTAACATCATTTAAGCCACGATAGTCAATACATAGTCTCAAACTGCCGTCCTTCTTTTTAACGAATAAAACAGGTGCTCCTTACGGCGATTCACTTTCTCGAATAAACCCCTGTTCTAACAAATCCTGTAATTATAGTTTTAATTCCTTAAGTTCAGCTAGGGCCATTTGGTAGGGTGTTTTAGAAATCGGAGTGGTTCCAGGCACCAGATCGATCTTAAATTCTATTTCCCTCTCTGTAGGCATTGACTTCAATTCGTCGGGAAAGACATAAGGGAATTCTTTCACTACTAACACATCTTCCAATTCCACCTTATCTCCAGAAGTATTAATTAAAAAGGCTAAGTAGCCTTGCGCCCCTTTACTCAACAACTTTCTGGCTCGGATTCTCGAAACAAGCGCGGACGAGGCTAACCTACTCTTCATATCCAGTCTTAGAGTTGCCTCTCCGGGTATGGAGAACTCCACTACCTTAGTCTTACAGTTCAATTGAGCATTATAACGGGCCAACCAATCCATGCCTATAATCACGTCATACCCCTTAAGGTCTAAACTTATCAAGTCCCCTACTAACTTTCGTTCTCCTACCCAAATCTCGCAATTTTTATAAACCATATTAGTAACTAAACTTTGATCCCCAGTAGGTGTTTTTACTTCTAAATCGTAAGGCAACTTAACAGGATTCACAGCAATACCACACATAAAGGCAGGATTCACGAAAGAATGGGTTGCTTTAGGGTCACAATTAAAAGCTTAGCTAAGCGGTGGAATACAGGAATTGTACCTTCCACTACTTCTGAGGATTCCGGAACTCGCTGGTGGTTCAAAGCAAAAACCCTAGTAGAGGTTTTAGGTCGACTTGCATTGGCGGTAGGTTGCTTAGGGTTTGACTTCTCCGGCTGGGTACCCCCGTTCTCGTCACGGTTTTTAACAGGGCAAGTGGCAATCTGATGTTCGGAACTTCCACAAACGAAGCACTTCCTTATTTTTTTCTAGCAATTGTCCTCGGTGTGATTTGGCTTGCCACAATATCCACAGCTTGCACGAGTAGTGGGTGTAGGAACTCCTTGGGAGGTAGCCCTCTGTTGTCCTTGTCCTCTTCCACTTTGAGTTCCTCTAAAGGAAGCTCCTCATTTTGGTATCCCCGCAGTTCGGGCTCCACCCACACCTCTTCCAAACTTAGGAGGTGGCACATTCTGATCACCTCGTCCAAGAGTACTACTAGATGCACCACGCTTCTTAGCTTGAAAGGTCCGAACTTGAAATTGGGTCTGCTCCACTCGTTGAGCCTTTTCGAGAGCATCCTTGAAAGTATCAATTTGCGTGGCAGTTAAATCCTTTTGAATTTCCACATTCAAGCCTTGTATGAACCGCCTTATGCGCTTTTGTTCACTAACTACTAATTTCGGAGCAAACTTGGAAAGTCGGGTGAACTGGGTCTCATATTCCGCCACACTTGAAGTGCCTTGGTACAGTTTAATAAACTCATCCTCCCTTTTCTCCTGGATCAGGGGCGGAAGAAATTTCTCATTGAACTCCCTAGTGAAGTTTAACCAAGTATGAGGGGTTTGCTCCTTTTCCCACTTGGCCCTTACTATGTTCTACCAGGAACGGGCCGTGCCTTCTAGTTAGAAAACGACGAAGGCAACCTGTCTCTCTTCAGTGTAATGCAACGCGGCGAATATATCCTCCATTCGCTCGAACCAATTTTCGGCAATTTCGGGTTCAGGTCTTCCTAGAAATTTTAGAGGAGCAAACTTTTGGAACCGCTCCAGGGCCCTATCCTCACCTATTTCAGGGTCTCTTTGATGGTTACCAGATACTTGTCCCTGCTGGTCAACCAAGCGGGCCAGTAAATCAGTCATTCGATTGATAGCCGTAGCTACCTTGTCCCCTCCTTCCACTCTGTGTCCTTGGTTTTGATTTGCTACCGACCCTTGTTCCTCCCCTGGGTCCTCAACCTGCCTAGATCCACGTCCACGGCCCCGACTACGTCGTCTAGTCTCCATTATTACTCACCGGCCTAGGGTCCATGTATAATAACTAACAGGTTAAGCAAATAAGGGTATACAATATATGTTTACTCATATTTAAAAGTCACATAAGAAATGGAATCAGAGTCACGATAAGCGAGTGAAATTACAAAGCAGTTGAAGGCCAATGTCGAAATAAAGTCAAAGTTAACAGTCAACAGTCAAAAGTCAAAGCCAAAAGTCAACGGACAAAAGTCAAAATCCAAGTCAACAGTCAAACACTGTACATAAGGCTCTTAACAGTCATTTATAAGATAACAGGACCAAAAGTAGCAAGTACAAGTCTCAAGAGTACAGATATAGTAGTACAGTCATATCAAACAAAAACCTAGAACAAATGTAAAAAAAAAAACGGTACAACCACTGAGCCACAACCTCCCCTATCCTTTCTATGTGCAATAGTCAAAATCATCCAAGGTAGTAGCCCAGAAGTAGAGGCTTAATCCGTCGTAGGACTAGTTGACACCCCAGATGGGCGGGTTCGTTTCCAACCTCGCCCCCTATGTAAGAAGCCTCATCACTAGCCTCTCCTAGAAGATCATCACAAACATTTATAATGGACTCCGCTCTAGTCCTCACCTTCCTTGCCCCTAGTAATCATGCACTCCTGAGTTTCCCCTAACTGTGCGCACAGATCATCAATCCTCTCCTGGCCCTCGTTCATATCGTGCTCGAGCTTCTTAATCCGCTCGGCTTGCATTTCATTAGTTTCCTTTAGTCGTTTCACTTCAGCTTCAAGCCTATCATTATCCTTAGCTAACTCTTCTCTTTCCTCTACCATGGACAAAACAACCGTATTGGGATAAGTATAAGTATGGCGGCACTCGCAACGCCGATGGCGGTTGGCCGGACTCCAACATACGGTGGCCCCTCTTGGCCGGATCCGATACTTAATCATCGGGAGTACTTCACGGGGCTGCTCACCAACTGGACTATCACTAGGACCACTATGTCCATCCATCCTACACAAAAGTGTAAATAAACTTAAGTACTCTTAAGGAAAATAATCCGATATAATCCTCAAATCGGAAATTTCTAACTTGCCAAGGCCCTGATACCAACTGTGACAGCCCAATCTCACCCTAGGGCGAACCCTAAGGTATCAGCGAGCTGCCTGCCCAACTCTCGCCAGGACTCAGTCGTTCAAAGAACTAATATCATCAATGAAACAGATAGAACATCTTCCAAAATAGGGAATTAAAACCCTAATTAAAACATAATCACTATTTCAACGCTCCAGCTTACTATATGTATCATCACATGTCAACTTACCACTCCATACTCAAAATTACATAGCATAAGTCACACTTAAAAATTTAATCTTACAAGTCTGCTTAAACAAAAGTTACAACCTCAAAACGCAACTACGAGCAAAACAAAGCTAGAAAGCGCTTGATCAAGTTCTTTCCCGATCTGTTAAGGAAAAAAAAAGGAATGGGGTGAGTTAAAATCCAATGAGGTTCCATGTACCAACAAGTAAACACATAGTCACATAAGGTCACGAATAACCAAGTAAGCATCATGCAGTAGAATAACAATTAGTCACAGTTCAATTCAAGGATACAGGTGACTTTCAAAAGCCAAAGATCCACTTGAACTTGATCATAATTGCCTCCTGTTAACACTCCGTCAACACTTGTATGCATAGTATAAAGGGTCCGTAGAACACCACTTTCACCAGTCTCCATCCACCAATCAACCCCCTACCGAGCTCGCACTCCATAACAGTAGTTTGGTAATACTCGAGTATACCGATTTTCAGTGTACAGTAAATAGTCCTCAAGGTTTAACGGCCTTCTCGACCAAGCCCTTGCTGGCTCGATACGACCGACTCACCTATGAGGTTGGGTACCCAAACAATAACAGTAGTTGATGGGATATCACCCAAACAACTCAATCATAGGCATTCATAGAGATATCACATCTCATAATAACAATATATATAATTTCAGTGAAAACAAGAGAGATCGAGTGCGGTAAAGTACACACTCGCCTCCATTTTATCAAAACAGTGTTTCCCTCCAACAGTTACCAATCAAGTATTTCAGATATTTCACATAACAGGTAGCAGGTAGTGGAGCACTCACCTGTCAAGAAAAAGTAGCAATAGACGTCAAACGTCTCAGTTACGATCACCTTCGTTTCCCAAACCTAGGTCAACAAGTGAAATCATTAACAATTGGATTCGTTCCTTACTGAAGTATAGGTTCATTAAGAAACCGAGTGAGTAGTCTAGGTTACTTAATTTAGCATTAAATAAGATCCATAACATGGGAAAAGTTCATGAGAAAATAAGTTTAGTATGTACATGAAAGCTCGGCAAAATAAATGTTTCATTTAGACTTGAAGGTTCCTTATTCGGATTAAACGGTCTTGCCCGGCAGTCTCGGGAAAACGGTTACAATTCACTGTAGAAAGGTCGGAATTAGGTTTTGTTAGTGCCGTTCAAGACTAGGTTCACAAGGCTATATTTGTGTAGAAGAAACTATTTCCAAAATCCAAACATAAGTGGTTCAAAATTAAGCAACCAAATGAATTTTCTGGACAGTCTCGGATGAACATTAACAACCGGGCGGCCAACTTTCAAGACTCGCCACGAATCGCTTGTGACGAACCAGAAAATGATCTTGGTACCATATTAAAGCTCTAAGAGTGTAATTTCAAATGCCACAAATGGAACTCAATTCTGATCATTGAGTAAAACGTTATGACCTTCACAAGATCACTGGTCAGAAAATTCCTGGACCTAGTCCAGTTTTGCCCTTTTGCTCATAACTCAAGACTTATCCAACCAAATTGGCTAATTTTTTGTAGACAACCTCGACACATATATCCCTCACACTTGTAGCCAAAATAAGCACGAAATTATCAAAGCAAAACAGGGCAGTAAGCCCTTGAAATTTTCGGACAGCACCTCCCCAACTTTTCTAAATTTTCAACCTTTCATGATTTGTGCTCCAATCACATAACAAGTATTAGATCTACTAAAAAGGGGATCAAAAACATATTAATACCTCATACACACACATGAACAAGGCTAGGCATTTCATCAAACACATGGTGTGCATACTAACAAGCTTTACCACTACTTGATTGATTCATAGGACCAACCCCTAATACCAACCACAAACTAGCAATTCATCATTAAGGCTTAAAGTGGATGATATAACATCATGAAATCCTAATTTAAAGATTACTTACCTCACTTACAAGTTGCCCAAGTCACCAATCAATCCACCATAATTGAAACTTTAAGCTTGGAATAACCTCAAGGATTGAAGAAAGTTGCCTCACAACTTTATATCTTTCTCCTTTGGATTTTTGTTCTTGATTTACCAGGGTTAAAAGCAAGTGTATGGAGCTCTCTCTCTCTCTCTCTCTCTCTCTCTCTCTTTTGATAAGCGGTTCGGCCATCTAAGGGAAGAAAAGAGCCATGTTTAGTTTTTATTTTGTCTTCTAATCCTTAGTCAAACAAACCCATGGCTAGGGTTTTGCCACATGGCTCCATTATTGTCCTAACCTTTCTTAATCTTTGACTAATGCCATTCTTACCTTTCCAAATGCACCAATAATTATTCAACACCTCTAATCTCTCACATAAAGTTTCTACCTCTAATAAAAGAACACTTGGACAATTACAAGTGGTGAATTATTTACAACCTTGCTCAAGGAAATATTTTACTTCAAGTAAAATGAATTGAAATGAAATGCATGGAAATTATTATAACACATAGAAAATAGTTTGTAAGGGCGTATATTAAATAGTCTAAATCTTAGAATAGGGCATATAAATGAGGAAAATTACGGTTTAAAGGGAGAGTTCTCACAATTGAGCTAGTAATTGATGGGTTTGATGATATAGGACTTGATAGTATTGAGCTAGAATATAAATTATTAGAGTAGAAGTGAATTTTCAGCTTTGAGGATGAATCTACCCTGTTTCTGACCTATATATTCGTCCATGATAGAGGCTAAATCAGGTATTACTCAAAACATGAAAGTTGTAGGGAATGGAGTTAAAAATCTACCTATAAAATTTCAGATCAATTGAAATATTGTAGCATGTGAAATGACTAAAATACCCCTGACTGCCAAAAGCCCTATTTCATGGATAGCTTTCTGATTTCTCTGAGATTCCACATTTTGACCTTGAAAATGCATGAACTGGGTATTGATATCTTCATATGAAATATAGCTCTCTGTCTTAGCTTCGAAACGCCATAAAATATAACCCAATCCGATAAGCGTAGCTTCAACTGTGACCAAAACGCCGGAAGATGTCAAACCTGTTACTTAGTTATTCTTCTTTAATACTAGTTCCAGCTTTGATTTTGATAGTTGCTTGCCAGAATTGCCTTGTATTGGGATGACATTGAGCCTATTGAAGGGCTATTGTGTTAAGATTGTTTATGTGTGAATTTGGGCTGAGTTGAGAAAAATAATGAAGTCATAAATGGCTGGAAAATAACTAAATACAAAGGGCATGCTGCCCAAATTTTCACTCGAGGGTTAGCAATGTGTACTCGCAACTTGAATGAAGATTTGAGGTCGAATTGAACTTGGATTGTCTATGGTATTCGAGTCTTCTTTTGTAAAGGTATATAAGTTGAAATTTGACCGAAACTCGTATGTGACAACCCCACCTTCCCCTAAGGCGAACCAAAGGGGTTGGCGGACTGCCTGCCCAGCTCTCGCCAGGACTAACGGTTCAGATTAGCGCGATCTAATACTTTTCGGGTCATACAACCGCGTGTAAACAAGTCGAACCCACAAAAAAAATAAATAAAAAAAAACAAAGTCGGAGTCGGCCATGAAGAGGAACCGACACGTCAAAACCCAACCAAACGTTGAGCAAATATTTACATCTCACAAGTTAGCATATACAACCCAAAAGGGCATACCAAAGTGGTTCAAAAGTGGATACATGTACGGTTTGCCAAATCAAAAGAGGAAACGTCCCAAAAGTACACTTAGGGTTTTAATACATAAGCTATACAAAAGGTATGTTCAACTAGCTCAATTTGGCAGCCATGTGTCAAATCCAGACCAAAAGGGTTTATTTTCCTGTAAGGAAAACAAAAGGAACAGAAAGGGGTGAGCTTGCGCTCAATGAGGTACCAAACAGATAACATTAAAATCATGGCATTTCACATTTAACAAATCAGACACACATGTCAGATGTAAAGCAAAGGAACCAATGATTCAAATCAGAAGGATACGGGTGGCTCTCAGGAGCCAAATTTCCAGCGCAGTACTTGATCTAAACCGGTTGACTCTCTGTCAACGCATATAGAACCAACGCGTTCGTAGACCCCTCTTTACACCGAATTCCGTCCACCAAACACCCCTTTACCGAGCCCGCTCACCTCAACCGAACAGAAATGGTAATACTCGAGTATACCGGAATCAAGGGTCTCAATACCCAAAAATCCCCGAACAGACTACCGTGGTTCGTTATCTAATCGTCCAGGCCCTTGCCGGCCCGACTCGAATAACTTAGCCACAGGATTGAGCTCATAGGTCATAGAAATCCGAACAGATGCAGACATAGATAACAGATTCAGATACAGATACAGAATAGCAGATTCAGATAGCAGATTCAGACGGCAGATTCAGATAGGCACTCAAAATTGGCATATGAACAGATAGAAGAACGAGTGTGATAAAGTACACCCTCGCCTCCATTTTATCAAAACAGTATTTGGCTTCAATAGTCATAAATCAAGTATTCAGATATTCAGATATTTCACATAATGGGTAGCAGGTAGTGGAACACTCACCGGCTCAACTTCAAAAGTTTTCACTCCAGATTGGCCTTAATCGCCAAGAAATCCTAAAATAATCAAAATAAACCAATTGAAGGTTTTACTTCCAAAATCGAGTAAACAGAATGCACATGTGAGGCTCGACTACTAGTCGTATGCCTCGCCAAATAGTTACTAATGCAAGGGTGCAAAACATGATTTTCTTAGAAACGAAAAGGTAACATGAAGACTTAGGCGCAACCAACCCAAAAGCCTTTCACTTCCACAAAAAGGCAAATCCAACCTAAAGGAACCAAACGGCCTATAAAATCGGGCAGCACCTCCCCTAAATTTCTTACTTTTCCAGCCATTAAGGCTTCATTATATCCTCAAATCAGTCCCAACATTTCACACAAGAGTCATCTCATTTACCAAAAGCCGTTCACTAGGCTCAAAGCAGTACAAGTACAAAAGTTAGCTAGGAAATGACCGGAATAAGAGTAAGTCTTAAAACATGTAAGCAAGTACAATGAGACTCGATAACGAGTCAAAAGCCATGCCAATCATAACCCCCAATAGGGTTTATATGCATGAATAAGCATCATAGGTAACCAGAAATTAAGAAATGGCTTTAACTTAGGCCTTAACAAAAAAAAAACGTATTTGACCTCATAATGCGGTAATGACACCACTTTCACTACGGTTATCGGATGGGGGTGCAAGACCCACCGTTTCGAAGCTATGAAACAGGGCTAAAACAATGTAGAAGACCACTCAGTCCAAATCCTAGAACAACTAGGTCGAAAATGCAGAATACCACAACCTGAACCGTAATTGCAGGTTTACAAATCACACAAAACTGTAATCAGTACAACTCGGTCTATACAGGTCCAAATGCATTGATTCCAAAGGCATATGGTAGCTAAGACATTCATCTATATTTCATCAGAAGACACCAACAACAAAATCCAAACCAATTCCAGTCAAAATGGCCAATTACTAGTGCAGTTTTCGCATTCTGATCAACCCAGAACAGCAACAGTAAAAACGCCATATCTCACTCTACACTAATCTAAATGACCTAAAATTTTGTAGGCACCTCAAACATATCAATATATACAACTTTCATGTTTTGAGCAAAGTCCAATTCGGCCTCTAACCCTATGATCCAAAACCGGACAGAATTAGGGGTTATCAAACCCTAACTTTTCACAATTCACTCCAAATCCAAAATTGGTTGCAATTATCAACAATTCACACCTACTAGAGTCATTATAGTCCATTGCCAATCATCAAAGATGGCCACAACATCCCATTCATATTAAACCAGAAAAATCCCCAATAAAATAAAAACTTCACCAAAACTCTTCAAATCAAGAAATAATTCACATAATCCATCACTTTAGCTCACATTAGGCACAAATGAACCATCATTAAGTATAGGAGGGAGTTCATATACCACTTACCAAGTAAACAAGAGAGAGGGAGATGTTGGACACCTTAGCTCTTCAAACAAACTTCACTAAACTACTTACTAGCACCCAAGGGAGGAATTTTATGGAGTGGAATCTAATTTAGGTGGTTGGTTTTGGAAGATTGAGTGAAATGGAAGCTAGAAAGTTGAAGAATTTCTTTCTTCTTTGCTCAAGGAAGAACCGGCCATGGAGGAGAAGAAAATGGTGATTTTTGAGCAATTTTTCAAGATATTTACTCAATTTTGTCAAAAGTCAAAAGTGTGAATAGTTGCCAACAAAGTCCAACCAATGGTTGTGTGACACTTGTCACTCCATTAATGCAATCTTATCACTTCTTTTTCTCTCTCACATCAATCATTTCACACACTCTACTTATCTCTTAACACCCGATAAATTTTACACAGTATCCGGAATTTAACCTAATTGGCCGAATTTTTCCGAACTTTTAGCACTAGTGGGTCCCACGTCCGATATACGTTCTTAATTTCTCAAAATCTATTCGATACTAGAAAAATCATCTAAAAACTATATTTACTCGTAAAAATAATCTAGAAAATTTTCCGGATACAGAAAGTGTAGAAAACAAGCCATTGAAAATAAGAAAGCCTAGAAAGATTATAAAACCTAACAAATGGAAAAGTTACGGGTTCTCACACTCTCTCCCCCTTAAAGAAATTTCGCCCTCAAAATTTTATTATCAACGGAATCTATCAAATCTAAAGTACCCAACGGACCATACCTTCTCCATCCTCAGACGAGTCAGGGACCTGATGCTGCTCTAGAGAATATACTCGAGCTGGTGCCTTCGATCCCGTCCCTTCTCCTTTCGTCTGTCCAGGGTTGCTCTTGGCAGGTTGCTGAGAATTGGGCTTGGTTGGTGGCAGAGTCCCTCTCCGCTCGCGGAAGCGAGCTGGACAGTTAGCAATCCGATGTTCAGCGCTTCCACAGCGCAAGCATTTTCTTTCTTTCTTCCAGCAATTTGTTTCCGTATGACTTGGCCCTCCGCAATATCCACAGGGACCACGAGTAGCAGAGACCAGTCCTCCCTGAGGGACATCACGCGACACCCCTGGTTGCCGTATTTCCCCGTTTCCCTTGCGAACTTTAGAGATTGTACTATTATCTGCTTGTTCTGAGCTGCTCCCCGGAAAACCCCTTTTTCTTGCTTGGAAGTTTCTAACTTGTAACCCTGCAGTTTCAACGCGCTGAGCTTTTTCCACCGCATCACTAAAGGCATTAAGTTGGGCTACCGCTAGATCTTTTTGAATTTCTACGTTCAAGCCCTGGATAAAACGCCTTATTCGCCGCTGCTCGGTCATGATGAGTTCGGGCGCAAATTTGGATAGGCGGGTGAATTGGCTCTCATATTCCGCCACAGTTTGAGCTCCTTGGCGGAGTCGAATGAACTCGTCTTCCTTCCTCTCCTGAACTAGAGGAGGGAAAAACTTCGCATTGAACTCTCTGATGAAGTTCACCCAAGTCCTAGGTGTCTGTTCTCGTTCCCACTTCTGCCGAATTACGTTCCACCAGGAACGGGCTGCCCCCTCAAGCTGGAACACGGCAAAAGTCACCTGCCGTTCGTCAGGGTAGTGTAGGGCTGCAAATATATCCACCATCTTTTCAAGCCATCTTTCAGCAACGTTTGGGTCAGGTCCCCCAACGAACTTTGGCGGAGCGAACTTTTAGAATCGTTCGAGAGCTCTGTCTTCGCTCTCGATATGGTTACCAGGGTTTCCAGGGTTAGGGTTTGGGTTTTGGCCCTGTTGCTGCACCACTTGTGCTAGCAAGTCTGTCATTTGCTGCATAGCAGCAGCTATTTACACATTAGGGTTTACTTACGGTTTCAGATTGGGTCCAGTAGAGGTTTCCCCCGTACCCCTAACCGGTGTGGGTTGTCTAGATCCGCGCCCACGTCCCCGACCACTCCGTGTACCTTCCATGAGTTTTACTTGGTCTAGGCAATAATACTAAACCAAAATAAGCACGATGCATGTAAGTAACACTCAAAACTTTTATGATAACACCCATTTATACATTCCAAACAAGATCAAAGCATATATATACAAGCCAGTCAAAATTAGGCCGCACACATACATACAGCCAGTTAAGTCAAATACAAACATAAACGATCCACCGAGGAAAGGCCTTTCTAGTTCACCAAATCCTTTCTAACCTAGGCCCTCACATCTTTCGTATCCGGACGCAAGAATCCCATCTAAGATAATTCACAACTCGAGCCGGCCGGTCCCAAGAGTAAACCATCTTTATTAAGGATTCCTACCCGACATACATACCTAGCTTCCTCGAGTCCCATGATAATGATTCATACACTTATCACATGCCTGGTTCATAACTTATGCTCAAACGAGCACTTAGACATATTCATGAATTTAGGACCACAACACCACTTGGCCCAGTCTCACTCCGCGCAGAGACCACGCGAAGTGGCTCTGATACCACTTGTGACAACCCCACCTTCCCCTAAGGCGAACCAAAGGGGTTGGCGGACTGCCTGCCCAGCTCTCGTGTGAGACCCCGAAAATTTTCTTATTTTCCGGGTATTTACTTTGGGACTTTTAAGTCTATTTTTGGGGTTTTATTTTATATGTAGGTTTTCTGGGGAATTTTATGAGAAAATATGAATTTTGCATCATTTTCTGGGTTTAGGTCAATTTCTGTGCTTATAGAGGTGTACAGTGCATGTGGGACCCACTAGGGTAATCGGTACCGGTAAATCTGACTTTGGGAAATTTTCTATACGGGAGCTTTAGTACCTATTGTTATGAGCTAATTAGTGGTTAGCTAGTATAATTAAGTTTTACAAGACAAAGATGTTGGATAAGCTTGGAAAACACATGTTGAGATCTTATTGGAAGTTGGACTTTTGACTTTCACTTTACCTTTCTTATTAAGAGAAAAATTGATCCAAAATTACTCATTTTTCTCTTGCTCATTGCCGACCAACCTTGAAGGAAGAAAGAAAGAAAACTCTTCAACTTTTGCTTCATTTCTTGGCCAAATCTTGCAAACCAACCATTAATCTTTCAAATTTCTCCACAAAACTTGCTTGCTAGGAAGGATTGAACTACTTGGTGGTTTTTGTTTGAAGAGAAAAGCTATCCTCTACCTTGTATTCCACATTTGTAAGGTAAACAAGTTAGGAAATGTTTATTTGTTGGTTGTGAGATGAAATTAGTACATGTTAGTGGTTATAGATGCCATTTTATGGGTTACTTCAAGACTTGTGGTTGAGTTATGGAAATTTTCTATTTATTGAGGAATTTTCTGTTTTATATGATAACTTATGGTTGAGTTGGGTGTGGTGGATTTATATGGCTTGATTTAGAGCCTTGGTGTGTTAATGGTGTTTAATTGTAGAAAATTTCAGCATTTGTAGGATTTTCGGTTTTTAGGTTTTGGTATAAATTGGGGTTTTCCTATGTATGGTATATATGCTAGTAGTTGATGTGTATTTGATTATATTGTGGCTTAAATGGGATGAATGGACTAAATTGTGATATATAAGTGTATTGGTATAAGTTGAATGGTTGTGGTTAGGTTGGAAATGTGAAGAAATTAAGGGGTTATGCCGTCCAAATGGTTAGAAATATAGATGGTTTTGTATTGAGAAGGATTTGAGTAGAAATGGATAAGTTTTGGGTTTTTACTCACATTCCACACCTTAATGTTTCATTGTATTGGCTTTTGAGCAACTTGCATTAGTAAGTTAAACTTGTACGTTGAATTGTGTTTGAGTCTTCAATATGGTTATTTGCTTGTTTTAGGTCGTACCGGTGGGCCGGGACCTACACCTGATTCAAACGTGTGACTTGCTTGAAAATTTGGTGAGTGTACCAGTATATGATGAACATACTTGTTATGTGATTTTAAATGTCTTGATTTGGGTCGAGAGTGTACTTGATCGCTCTTGACCACTTACTTGCATTTGTCCATTTTTGTTTGGATGTGAAATGGTATATGTTCATGATTTGACATGTGATGGGGCAATGCCTTAATATTAATGTGAAATTGAGCTCATGCCCTTAGACCGTTATTCGAGTCGAGCCGGCAAGGGCTTGGGCGATTCGTTAATGAGCCTTTGGGTTCTTGATAGGCGAGTGGAGTGTTAACTCCTCGACCTTGTGGTATACTCGAGTATTACCCTTTTGGAACTATGAGGCGGCGGGCCCGAATAGGGGGTGAATGGTGGAAGGAAATGGTGCGAAGTGGTGTCTACGGATCTTGGTTTGTTTAAATGGTTGACGGAGTGTCAACGTGTGAGATCAAGTATGGCAATCGGAAATCGGCCCTTGAGGGTCGCATGTATCCTTTTATATGTGTATGTTGTATGAAGGTGTTTATGTATATGTGTTAATAGTTGTAGCATGAAATTGTGCATTTGGTACCTCACGAGCGTAAGCTCACCCCCGTTGTTTTGTTTTCCTTACAGGAGCGATGTTGAACCACAGTTTGAGATGAGTTGAGCTAGTGACATAGTTAGTTTTGAAAGCTCCTCGAACATTTGAAACTTCGATGTGTTTGAACTCAAGTGTTTGTGTTTGAATTGTATAAGGACACTTTCTTATGTATAGATGACATGTATGTATGGTTCACCAAGTCTTGGATTCGTTATTTGGTGTATGTGTACAATCGCCGGTTTTAAAAATGAAAGCAGGAAATTTTGGAAAACCACTGCCTGGAATCCGGCCTAGAATCCGGCCAGTTTCTGGCCGGATATAAGGCCGGATAGGCAGGGAAAAAGGAAAAAAAAAGAAAAAAATTGGACTCTGGCTACTGCCCAGAATCCGGCCAGAGCAATCCGGCCAACTTCCGGCCGGATTGTTGGCCGGATTGGCAGGGGACATTTCGAAAATTTTGGTTTAGCCTCGGCCTCCTATCCGGCCGGATATCCGGCCAGATTCTGGCCGGATAGTGACGTGGCCGGTCACTGTTCATCCGCGGCAAAATTTTCGTTTTCCGTTTTCTGGTCCGATGGAAGTGCTCGAGCACTGTACTTTCTTGTACAATGATATTATTGTTCTAATAACACCTTAAGGGGGAAAATTGTTCATTTTGTCGAGTTTTCTTTTATGAATTAAATCCGACTTGATTGTTTTGCGACCCGTAGTCCCGGCGAGAGCTGGGCAGGCGGTCCGTCAACCCCTCCGGTTCGCCCTAGGGGAAGATGGGGTCGTCACAAGTGGTATCAGAGCCTAGGTTTAGATTAACCTGGGCATGTTAGAACTTACTTGATTTGGAATTTGTATTTGATTGTTTTCCTAAGGGTGTTGGGGATTAATGATACTTTTGTGTAGGATGGACGTGCCTAGTGGCTCCCGTGTGCGATCGACCGCGAAGCAAGGCCGTGGAGTACTTCCTATGATCAAGTACCAAATCCGGCCGAGAGGGGCGACTCTACGTTGGAGTCCGGCGAGTCGATTTCGACGTTGTGAGTGCCGTCACAAGTTTACCTACCCCAATACTCTTGTGTTTGCGGTGGACAAAGAACGAAAAGAGTTTGCCAAGGATTATGCTAAGATTGAAGCCGAAGTGAAACAATTAAGAGAGGCCAACAAGAGGCAAGCGGAGCGTATTAAGGAGTTGGAGTATGACCTGAGCGAAGGTCAAGATAGGGTGGATGATTTGTGTACGCAACTTGGGGAGATGCGCAAACGTATGACCAAGAGGGCGAGACAACTGAGGGAGAACGCCGGAACAATGTTAAATTTGTGTGAAGACCTACTAGGGGACGAGAGTGTCGAGAGTTCTAGTGTAGGAGGTGGGGTTGGAAGTGAACCCTCCCAAGCGAATAGGTCCTCTAGTCCCACGGTAGGCTAGGGAATGGCTTTTAAGCCATTTTGGATGATTTTGACTTGTATATATAAGGGACACGGAATGGTAGGCCGGGGAGGACTCTTAGCTAGTGGTGTTGTATATAGGACCAGTTTTGTATATATTACTTTTGTATTGCCCTTTCCGTAAGACGTTTCCTGTTTGTACCTGACTGACTACTTTGGTGTAAATGTTTGATCTTGTTATGAATGCTATGACTATGTGTTATGTGTTCAAGTGTGTTATGAAGTGATTGTTTGATTTTGTGGCCATATTTCTTGTTAAGTACAGGGATGTGTGCCCTTTAGTGTTAAAGTTATATTCATGGGTATATTTTGATTATAGATTGAACTAGAGTGATGGAAGGCACGCGTAGTGGCCGGGGGCGCGGACGTGGGGGTAGACATCCCACGACTGAACAGGGTACGGGAGCTACAGTGCCCGAACCAACTCCTGAACCCCAAATCGATCCCAATGTGCAGGTAGCCGCTGCTATCCAGCGGATGACCGATCTTTTAGCCCAGGTGGTACAACAACAGGGCCCCAACCCTAATCCACCAGTTGGCAATCCTGGAAACCCCGGAAATCATGTCGAGAGCGAAGATCGAGCTCTCGAACGATTCCAAAAATTTTCACCGCCCAAATTTCTTGGAGGGCCCGATCCTGATGTGGCCGAACAATGGTTAGAAAAGATGATAGATATTTTTGCCGCTCTACATTACTCGGAAGAGAGGCAAGTGACCTTTGCGGTTTTTCAACTTGAAGGTGCCGCTCGCTCATGGTGGAATATTATCCGGACGAAGTGGGAGCGAGAACAGACACCAAGGACCTGGATGAATTTTGTACGGGAATTCAATGCCAAGTACTTTCCGCCGCTGGTTCAAGAGAAGAAAGAGGACGAATTTATTCGTCTACGCCAAGGAACGCAATCGGTAGCCGAATATGAGAGCCAATTCACACGTTTATCCAAATTTGCTCCTGAGCTCATTTTAACCGAACAAAGGAGGGCTAGGCGTTTTCTTCAGGGGCTTAATGTGGAAATCCAGAAGGATTTGGCCGTTGCCCAAATCACTACTTTTAGTGATGCCGTTGAGAAGGCATTACGATCCGAGAACGCTAGGCTCCAGGTGAGGAACTTCCAAAATCGAAAGCGTGGAGCTGCTGGAAGTACCTCAACTCAAGGTGATAAGAGTGCCCCTTCCCCTCCTAAGTTTGGACGGGGAGCTGGAGGGGGACGATTTACGAGTCCGGCTCGAGGGGCTCCTTCTCGAGGAAGCCAACCAGGGCGAGGGCCGCCGAGGAGCACCGCACAAGGGAGTTCAGCTACTGTTGCACGTGGGCCGTGTAACTTTTGTGGAAAACCCAATCATACGGAGGACGACTGCTGGAGGAAGCAGAATAAGTGTTTGCGGTGCGGAAGTGCGGAGCACCGGTTCGCCAACTGTCCGGTCCAGGCACGCGAGACGAGAGGAACTACCCCGGCGACATCCAAGGCTACCTCAAGTCAATCGAGGGTAGATAGTACCAAACCAAAGGTACCTGCACGGGTGTACTCCATTGAACAACGGCCAGTTCCTGACTCTGCAGAGGTAGTGGAAGGTACGATTCCTGTCTTCCACCGCCTAGCTAGAATTTTGATAGATCCTGGAGCTACCCATTCTTTTGTTAACCCCGAATTTATGTGTGGAATTGATATAAATCCTGTCACTCTCCCTTATGAGTTGGAAGTTAGTACACCTACGGGGGACCAAAGCTTGATTTCTAGTAAAATGTATACGAATTGTGAGATCTGGATAGGTGAGCGGAAATTATTGGGGAATTTGATAAGTCTAGCCATAAAGGGATACGATGTGATATTAGGCATGGATTGGCTGGCTCGGTACGATGCACAGCTAGATTGTAAGAGGAAAACTGTTGAATTTCGCATTCCTGGGGAGGCGACTTTGAGGTTAGATGTGAGGGGTAGTCTAGCCTCATCTGCTATGATATCGGGTATTCGAGCTAGGAAATTATTAAGTAGAGGGGCACAGGGGTTCCTAGCTCTTTTTATTAACACTCCTATTGACAAGCTGAAAATAGAAAATGTTCCGATAGTGAGTGAATACCCTGATGTTTTTCCTGACGAGTTAGTGAACTTGCCTCCAGAGAGAGAAGTGGTGTTCGAAGTGAACCTTTGTCCAGGGGCCTCCCCTATTTCTAAAACCCCTTACCGAATGGCACCCGCGGAACTCAAAGAGTTAAAACTACAGTTGCAAGACCTTTTAGAGCGGGGGTTTATTCACGAGAGCGGATCGCCTTGGGGGGCGCCCGTTCTCTTTGTCAAGAAGAAGGACGGGACTTTGAGACTCTGTATTGACTACCGAGGGTTGAACAACGTGACGATTAAGAATAAGTACCCCTTACCCCACATTGATGAGTTATTTGACCAATTGCAAGGTGCGGTGGTCTTTTCGAAATTAGACCTTCGACAGGGGTACTACCAGCTGTTGATTAAGAAAGAAGATGTGCCCAAAACTGCTTTCAATTCCCGGTATGGGCATTTCGAATTTGCCGTGATGCCTTTTGGATTGACCAATGCCCCTGCTGCTTTCATGGACCTTATGCACCGAATTTTCAAGCCCTTTCTTGACCGATTTGTTGTTGTTTTCATCGATGACATATTGGTTTACTCAAAAACCCGTGAGGAGCATGAACAACATTTGAGAGAGGTCCTACAAACCCTGAGGGAGCACCAGTTGTATGCCAAATTTAGCAAATGTGAATTTTGGCTAGACAAAGTGTCTTTTCTGGGGCACGTGATATCAAAGGAGGGAATTGCGGTAGATCCGGCTAAGGTGGAGGCCGTGACTGAGTGGAAGCGACCCGAGAACCCTACTGAGATTCGAAGTTTTCTAGGGTTGGCAGGTTATTACCGGCGATTTATTAAGGATTTTTCGAAACTTGCCAGTCCCTTGACCGATCTAACAAAGAAGGGTGGTCGATTTTTGTGGAGCGATAGGTGTGAAACTAGCTTTCAAGAGCTGAAACGGAGATTGACAATGGCCCCTATTTTAGCCTTACCTAACGGCCCAGACGGTTTTACCGTTTACACCGACGCCTCCAAAGAAGGATTGGGATGTGTACTAATGCAACACCGAAATGTGATAGCTTATGCTTCCCGGAAATTGAAAATTCATGAACAAAACTATCCCATCCATGACCTAGAATTGGCCGCAGTTGTCTTCGCTCTGAAAAAGTGGAGACACTATCTGTACGGAGTGACTTTTGAAGTTTATTCCGATCATAAGAGCCTTAAATACCTCTTTTCCCAGAAAGAGTTAAACATGAGACAACGCCGTTGGATGGAATTCTTGGAGGACTACGATTATACGATTAATTACCATCCTGGTAAGGCCAATGTGGTAGCCGATGCCTTAAGTCGAAAGGCTCAGATTTCTGGATTGATGGTGAAAGAATGGGAATTATTGGGAGCTGTAGGAGAATGGAATCCAAAGCTGGAGCCTAATCGGATAATCTTTGGGAACATCCAAGTGACGTCTGTGTTTTTAGAAAAGATCAAGGAAGCTCAAATTAAAGATCCGACGGTTCAAAATTGGATAGAAAAGGTGAAGAAAGGGGAAATTTCCGATTTTAATTTGAGCTCTGAAGGGATTTTAAGATTTAGAAATCGAATCGTAGTACCTGATGATAGAGATTTGAGAAGGGAAATTTTGGAGGAAGCTCATCGATCTAAGTACACAATCCATCCAGGAAGTAACAAGATGTATCGTGACTTGCGGCAATTGTACTGGTGGGACAAGATGAAGAGAGAGCTAGCTCAGTACGTGCAAACCTGCCTAGTGTGTCAGCAAGTTAAGGCTGAACATCAGAAGCCTTCGGGATTGCTACAACCTTTGGAAATTCCTGAATGGAAATGGGAACATATCACTATGGACTTCGTTTCTGGATTACCTAGGACTCAAAGAGGACATGATGCCGTTTGGGTGATTGTTGATCGATTAACCAAGTCGGCTCATTTCCTGCCTGTGAATATGAAGTATTCCATGGATAAGTTAGCCCAAGTATATTTGGAGGAGATTGTACGATTACATGGAGTGCCCGTGAGTATCGTTTCTGACCGAGACCCTCGTTTCGTGTCTAGATTTTGGCAAAAGTTTCAGGATACCTTGGGGACGAAGCTGAATTTGAGTACTACTTATCATCCTCAGACGGATGGACAGTCGGAGCGGACGATTCAGACCCTCGAAGATATGTTACGCACGTGTATCCAAGATTTCGGGGGCAATTGGGGACAACACATGACTTTAGTAGAATTCGCCTATAATAACAGCTACCATTCATCAATCCAAATGGCGCCGTACGAAGCCCTTTATGGGCGAAAGTGTCGTTCACCAATTTATTGGGATGAAGTTGGAGAGAAAAGGATCTTAGACCCTACCATTATCCCTTGGATGGAGGATGCTCAAGAAAAGGTCAAGTTAATCCGGCAAAGACTTCAGACAGCCCAAAGTCGCCAGAAGAGCTATGCCGATAATCGAAGGAAGGATCTGGAGTTTGAAGTAGGAGACCAGGTATTCTTGAAGATTACACCATTACGGAGTCTTACTGCTGGAAAAGGAAAGAAACTCCAACCCCGATTCGTAGGCCCTTTTCCGATCCTTCAGCGGGTTGGAAAAGTAGCTTACCGGCTTGAGTTGCCATCGAGCTTGTCACGGATTCACGACGTATTTCATGTGTCTATGCTCAAGAGATATTACCCCGATCCAGCTCACATTGTTCAGCCGGAAGAGATTGAAATTGACGAGGCCCTCACTTACGAAGAAAAACCTGTGCAAGTGCTCGATAGAAAAGTTAAGGAGTTAAGGAATAAACAAATTCCACTGGTGAAAATTCTGTGGAAAAATCACGGAGTTGAGGAGGCAACCTGGGAAATGGAGAGTGAGATGGAAACCAAATATCCAGAACTGTTTACTGACTCAGGTGAGAAATTTCGAGGACGAAATTACTTAAGGGGGAGAGAGTGTGAGACCCCGAAAATTTTCTTATTTTCCGGGTATTTATTTTGGGACTTTTAAGTCTATTTTTGGGGTTTTATTTTATATGTAGGTTTTCTGGGGAATTTTATGAGAAAATATGAATTTTGCATCATTTTCTGGGTTTAGGTCAATTTCTGTGCTTATAGAGGTGTACAGTGCATGTGGGACCCACTAGGGTAATCGGTACCGGTAAATGTGACTTTGGGAAATTTTCTATACGGAAGCTTTAGTACCTAGTGTTATGAGCTAATTAGTGGTTAGCTAGTATAATTAAGTTTTACAAGACAAAGATGTTGGATAAGCTTGGAAAACACATGTTGAGATCTTATTGGAAGTTGGACTTTTGACTTTCACTTTACCTTTCTTATTAAGAGAAAAATTGATCCAAAATTACTCATTTTTCTCTTGCTCATTGCCGACCAACCTTGAAGGAAGAAAGAAAGAAAACTCTTCAACTTTTGCTTCATTTCTTGGCCAAATCTTGCAAACCAACCATTAATCTTTCAAATTTCTCCACAAAACTTGCTTGCTAGGAAGGATTGAACTACTTGGTGGTTTTTGTTTGAAGAGAAAAGCTATCCTCTACCTTGTATCCCACATTTGTAAGGTAAGCAAGTTAGGAAATGTTTATTTGTTGGTTGTGAGATGAAATTAGTACATGTTAGTGGTTATAGATGCCATTTTATGGGTTATTTCAAGACTTGTGGTTGAGTTATGGAAATTTTCTATTTATTGAGGAATTTTCTGTTTTATATGATAACTTATGGTTGAGTTGGGTGTGGTGGATTTATATGGCTTGATTTAGAGCCTTGGTGTGTTAATGGTGTTTAATTGTAGAAAATTTCAGCATTTGTAGGATTTTCGGTTTTTAGGTTTTGGTATAAATTGGGGTTTTCCTATGTATGGTATATATGCTAGTAGTTGATGTGTATTTGATTATATTGTGGCTTAAATGGGATGAATGGACTAAATTGTGATATATAAGTGTATTGGTATAAGTTGAATGGTTGTGGTTAGGTTGGAAATGTGAAGAAATTAAGGGGTTATGCCGTCCAAATGGTTAGAAATATAGATGGTTTTGTATTGAGAAGGATTTGAGTAGAAATGGATAAGTTTTGGGTTTTTACTCACATTCCACACCTTAATGTTTCATTGTATTGGCTTTTGAGCAACTTGCATTAGTAAGTTAAACTTGTACGTTGAATTGTGTTTGAGTCTTCAATATGGTTATTTGCTTGTTTTAGGTCGTACCGGTGGGCCGGGACCTACACCTGATTCAAACGTGTGACTTGCTTGAAAATTTGGTGAGTGTACCAGTATATGATGAACATACTTGTTATGTGATTTTAAATGTCTTGATTTGGGTCGAGAGTGTACTTGATCGCTCTTGACCACTTACTTGCATTTGTCCATTTTTGTTTGGATGTGAAATGGTATATGTTCATGATTTGACATGTGATGGGGCAATGCCTTAATATTAATGTGAAATTGAGCTCATGCCCTTAGACCGTTATTCGAGTCGAGCCGGCAAGGGCTTGGGCGATTCGTTAATGAGCCTTTGGGTTCTTGATAGGCGAGTGGAGTGTTAACTCCTCGACCTTGTGGTATACTCGAGTATTACCCTTTTGGAACTATGAGGCGGCGGGCCCGAATAGGGGGTGAATGGTGGAAGGAAATGGTGCGAAGTGGTGTCTACGGATCTTGGTTTGTTTAAATGGTTGACGGAGTGTCAACGTGTGAGATCAAGTATGGCAATCGGAAATCGGCCCTTGAGGGTCGCATGTATCCTTTTATATGTGTATGTTGTATGAAGGTGTTTATGTATATGTGTTAATAGTTGTAGCATGAAATTGTGCATTTGGTACCTCACGAGCGTAAGCTCACCCCCGTTGTTTTGTTTTCCTTACAGGAGCGATGTTGAACCACAGTTTGAGATGAGTTGAGCTAGTGACAGTTAGTTTTGAAAGCTCCTCGAACATTTGAAACTTCGATGTATTTGAACTCAAGTGTTTGTGTTTGAATTGTATAAGGACACTTTCTTATGTATAGATGACATGTATGTATGGTTCACCAAGTCTTGGATTCGTTATTTGGTGTATGTGTACAATCGCCGGTTTTAAAAATGAAAGCAGGAAATTTTGGAAAACCACTGCCTGGAATCCGGCCTAGAATCCGGCCAGTTTCTGGCCGGATATAAGGCCGGATAGGCAGGGGAAAAGGGAAAAAAAAGAAAAAAATTGGACTCTGGCTACTGCCCAGAATCCGGCCAGAGCAATCCGGCCAACTTCCGGCCGAATTGGCAGGGGACATTTCGAAAATTTTGGTTTAGCCTCGGCCTCCTATCTGGCCAGATTCTGGCCGGATAGTGACGTGGCCGGTTACTGTTCATCCGCGGCAAAATTTTCGTTTTCCGTTTTCTGGTCCGATGGAAGTGCTCGAGCACTGTACTTTCTTGTACAATGATATTATTGTTCTAATAACACCTTAAGGGGGAAAATTGTTCATTTTGTCGAGTTTTCTTTTATGAATTAAATCCGACTTGATTGTTTTGCGACCCGTAGTCCCGGCGAGAGCTGGGCAGGCGGTCCGTCAACCCCTCCGGTTCGCCCTAGGGGAAGATGGGGTCGTCACATCTCGCCAGGACTAACGATTCAGATTAGCGCGATCTAATACTTTTCGGGTCATACAACCGCGTGCAAACAAGTCGAACCCACAAAAAAAATAAATAAAAAAAAACAAAGTCGGAGTCGGCCATGAAGAGGAACCGACACGTCAAAACCCAACCAAACGTTGAGCAAATATTTACATCTCACAAGTTAGCATATACAACCCAAAAGGGCATACCAAAGTGGTTCAAAAGTGGATACATGTACGGTTTGCCAAATCAAAAGAGGAAACGCCCCTAAAGTATACTTAGGGTTTTAATACATGAGCTATACAAAAGGTATGTTCAACTAGCTCAATTTGGCAGCCATGTGTCAAATCCAGACTAAAAGGGTTTATTTTCCTGTAAGGAAAACAAAAGGAACAGAAAGGGGTGAGCTTGCGCTCAATGAGGTACCAAACAGATAACATTAAAATCATGGCATTTCACATTTAACAAATCAGACACACATGTCAGATGTAAAGCAAAGGAACCAATGATTCAAATCAGAAGGATACGGGTGGCTCTCAGGAGCCAAATTTCCAGCGCAGTACTTGATCTAAACCGGTTGACTCTCCGTCAACGCATATAGAACCAACGCGTCCGTAGACCCCTCTTTACACCGAATTCCGTCCACCAAACACCCCTTTACCGGGCCCGCTCACCTCAACCGAACAGAAATGGTAATACTCGAGTATACCGGAATCAAGGGTCTCAATACCCAAAAATCCCCGAACAGACTACCGTGGTTCGTTATCTAATCGTCCAGGCCCTTGCCGGCCCGACTCGAATAACTTAGCCACAGGATTGAGCTCATAGGTCATAGAAATCCGAACAGATGCAGACACAGATAACAGATTCAGATACAGATACAGAATAGCAGATTCAGACGGCAGATTCAGATAGGCACTCAAAATTGGCATATGAACAGATAGAAGAACGAGTGTGATAAAGTACACCCTCGCCTCCATTTTATCAAAACAGTATTTGGCTTCAATAGTCATAAATCAAGTATTCAGATATTCAGATATTTCACATAATGGGTAGCAGGTAGTGGAACACTCACCGGCTCAACTTCAAAAGTTTTCACTCCAGATTGGCCTTAATCGCCAAGAAATCCTAAAATAATCAAAATAAACCAATTGAAGGTTTTACTTCCAGAATCGAGTAAACAGAATGCACATGTGAGGCTCGACTACTAGTCGTATGCCTCGCCAAATAGTTACTAATGCAAGGGTGCAAAACATGATTTTCTTAGAAATGAAAAGGTAACATGAAGACTTAGGCGCAACCAACCCAAAAGCCTTTCACTTCCACAAAAAGGCAAATCCAACCTAAAGGAACCAAACGGCCTATAAAATCGGGCAGCACCTCCCCTAAATTTCTTACTTTTCCAGCCATTAAGGCTTCATTATATCCTCAAATCAGTCCCAACATTTCACACAAGAGTCATCTCATTTACCAAAAGCCGTTCACTAGGCTCAAAGCAGTACAAGTACAAAAGTTAGCTAGGAAATGACCGGAATAAGAGTAAGTCTTAAAACATGTAAGCAAGTACAATGAGACTCGATAACGAGTCAAAAGCCATGCCAATCATAACCCCCAATAGGGTTTATATGCATGAATAAGCATCATAGGTAACCAGAAATTAAGAAATGGCTTTAACTTAGGCCTTAACAAAAAAAAAACGTATTTGACCTCATAATGCGGTAATGACACCACTTTCACTACGGTTATCGGATGGGGGTGCAAGACCCACCGTTTCGAAGCTATGAAACAGGGCTAAAACAATGTAGAAGACCACTCAGTCCAAATCCTAGAACAACTAGGTCGAAAATGCAGAATACCACAACCTGAACCGTAATTGCAGGTTTACAAATCACACAAAACTGTAATCAGTACAACTCGGTCTATACAGGTCCAAATGCATTGATTCCAAAGGCATATGGTAGCTAAGACATTCATCTATATTTCATCAGAAGACACCAACAACAAAATCCAAACCAATTCCAGTCAAAATGGCCAATTACTAGTGCAGTTTTCGCATTCTGATCAACCCAGAACAGCAACAGTAAAAACGCCATATCTCACTCTACACTAATCTAAATGACCTAAAATTTTGTAGGCACCTCAAACATATCAATATATACAACTTTCATGTTTTGAGCAAAGTCCAATTCGGCCTCTAACCCTATGATCCAAAACCGGACAGAATTAGGGGTTATCAAACCCTAACTTTTCACAATTCACTCCAAATCCAAAATTGGTTGCAATTATCAACAATTCACACCTACTAGAGTCATTATAGTCCATTGCCAATCATCAAAGATGGCCACAACATCCCATTCATATTAAACCAGAAAAATCCCCAATAAAATAAAAACTTCACCAAAACTCTTCAAATCAAGAAATAATTCACATAATCCATCACTTTAGCTCACATTAGGCACAAATGAACCATCATTAAGTATAGGAGGGAGTTCATATACCACTTACCAAGTAAACAAGAGAGAGGGAGATGTTGGACACCTTAGCTCTTCAAACAAACTTCACTAAACTACTTACTAGCACCCAAGGGAGGAATTTTATGGAGTGGAATCTAATTTAGGTGGTTGGTTTTGGAAGATTGAGTGAAATGGAAGCTAGAAAGTTGAAGAATTTCTTTCTTCTTTGCTCAAGGAAGAACCGGCCATGGAGGAGAAGAAAATGGTGATTTTTGAGCAATTTTTCAAGATATTTACTCAATTTTGTCAAAAGTCAAAAGTGTGAATAGTTGCCAACAAAGTCCAACCAATGGTTGTGTGACACTTGTCACTCCCATTAATGCAATCTTATCACTTCTTTTTCTCTCTCACATCAATCATTTCACACACTCTACTTATCTCTTAACACCCGATAAATTTTACACAGTATCCGGAATTTAACCTAATTGGCCGAATTTTTCCGAACTTTTCGCACTAGTGGGTCCCACGTCCGATATACGTTCTTAATTTCTCAAAATCTATTCGATACTAGAAAAATCGTCTAAAAACTATATTTACTCGTAAAAATAATCTAGAAAATTTTCCGGATACAGAAAGTGTAGAAAACAAGCCATTGAAAATAAGAAAGCCTAGAAAGATTATAAAACCTAACAAATGGAAAAGTTATGGGTTCTCACACTCGTACCCTTGGAAAAATGAAAGTAGTGACCACTCGCAATATGTTTTCCTCGTCTTTTTGACTTAAATGCGAACTTCAAAGTTTTAGTTGCTTCTTTAGCAACACTAAAAGAGCGAGCATGAATTTTCTAGAGTTTGATACGTAACATGAATTCTATCTAAACGAGTTTCATTTACTTGATCTTTTTAAAGTGAAACTCTGAAGTTTCGAACTCTAGTTGATTTCAAGCTTTTAAATGTTATTGTATCGCAGATTTAGACTCCAACCAAGGAGTTACACCTGAACGTGATTTTGACAAGCACTAAATCTTTGGTGAGTGTTCTTTGTGTGTTTGTACAATAAGTGACTATGTGACTATTTGTGAATGTTTGCTTGAATGTTAAATGTTCTCTAAGGATTACTAAATGGATTTTCGATGGGCGAGTGTGTACTTTATCGCACTCGACCCAAGCCAAAGTGAATTTTCAATGATTGAATGCTACTTGTGCATGAATGTAAGCCTTTTTCCTGAATTGAGCCCTTGCCCTTCGTTGCCAGCCGACTCGAGCCAGAAGCAGATTCGGTCGAGCAATTGGTGACCCTGGGACAGTGTTTTGGTATACTCGAGTATGACCACGAAAATTGGTAGAGACTGACTAGTGAATTGTCTAGTAGCGGGAAATGAAATGAATGAATGAATGTCAAGAACACTGGAGGAGTTTTCACTTGCAAATGTTTTCTAATGTCGGAGGGATAAGGAAAATGATTGGTGAATGAATGAATGAATAACTTGCATGAATGGCTCCAAGCGAGCACGTATCCTTCCAATGATTGAGTGTTTATTTCTTGAATGACTGGATATTATTGAGCAAAATGTACAAATTGTTAAATGTAACGTTTCCCTGATTTCAATACCTGATTACTTGTTTGGGAATCTCACTGGGCTTTTAGATCATTCCACGCCATTTGTTTTCCTTACAGGGGGTACGAGCGAGGCATGAGACTGGTACAGGCTGGCATAGTCTAGGTTTTAAAAATTTTGCGATTGTACTCGCGTTAGTGCTCGGTTAGGGTGGAATGTATCTAGAATTCACAACATTTGTTATATTTGGGATTGTCTGAATGTTTGGGAAAGATATGAATGTAAGTACACGTTCCAAGTTTGAGAACTGTTATTTCACTTATTCTTGAGGTTATATCTTATTTTATTTGCTAATAGTGAATGAGTCCTGGCGAGAGCTGGGCAGGCGGTCCGCCAAACCCAAGGGTACGCCCTAGGAGGAGGTGGGGTCGTCACACTCAAGCTCGACCGATCTTTTCTGTTCAGCCTTCAACTAAGCAGACAGATTGGAAGCCTTCTTGCTCTCTAGCTTGAGATTTGTGTAAGCTTGAGCTAGCTACTTCTTCAAGGTCTCCACCTCTTGAGTGGAGGCATCTGACTAATTGGATAGAGAGTTCTTCGCCTCGAGGGTATTGACCAGTATGAGAATCATGTTCTCGAACCTCTGGGCTAGCTCGGCTCCTGCCAAGTTCACCTGATCGCAAAGAAGGATCAACATGAGAAAACAAAGGGAAAATAGAACAAGAGAACAACCAAATAGAAGATTGCAACCGACCTAAGTTGTGGCAGATAATAATGCTACAGAAGGCTGGAATCTTGAAGCAATTTCTGAGCTATCTTGGGATATTGAGCTTGGTCGTTGATCAATAAGTTTCATGGCAGGGGCAAAAATGCATAAGGTGGCAATGAGCTATAGGAGTAGTTCTTTGATCAAAAGGGACCATGCACGAGTACTGCCATATGTGAGCTGAGGGTTCAGATCAAGCCTACTCTACCGCTATGTTGACACCATAATGGCCAAACTCCTGGGCAATGGAACTAGGAATCTCCTCCTGAACAAGCGAAGGAGAAGTCTCTATACGGGCCTTTTTGGCTGTAACTACTTCCTCTTCTTCTTCCCCTTCTCCTCAGCCTAAGCAGGCTGTATGGAAACTGGTGGTTCAATGGGGATGGAATTAGCAAGAATGGCAGCCAGAGTGGGCGTTGGAGCCAAACTAGCAGCTCCAAGGAGAGAGAGCAGTTATGAAAATCTCTTCACTGCAAGGAAAACAACCAAGTGAGAATGAGAAAATGAACAGAAATGAAAGCATAAGATTAATAGAATGGAAATAAGCAAGTATAGGTATCCAGCTCTTCTGGAGAGAGAATTCTGGTTTCGATAAGAGGAGTAGAGAGGTCAGGCCGGATAAGTCCGACAGCATTAAGTTGAGTAGAAGAAAATTCTTTCACATTCAACTTAATGTTCGAGAAGAGTATTCGATTCAGCTCGGCCTCGGAAAAAGGTGAGGAAAAAGCAAAAGACACTTGAGTCCCCTCCCTTCACACTAAAGGAGGAAAACCTAGATTTTTCATGAAAACTAGGCTTTCCATCCTTTGATGGAGGAAGGTGCTTCAACAAATAATTCATGGGTCTGGTGCTTCACTCCACTACAGCGAGCGAAATAGTACCAGCCTAGAACATGACTTGAGATTTTCATATGGAAATAAATGTGAAACAGGTCTAGAGAATAAGGAATTTCTAGAACTCGACAGAACAAAAAAAAATCAAGAATTGACCAAACTGCGTTGGGGATTAACTACGTTATTCGAATACCTTAGAAAGTCAGAATTTCAATCCGGAAAGAAGGGATAGGAAGGCGAACGCTAGAAATTGATCCCTATATACTGCCACATACCTAGTGGGAGGTTGGTAGGCGATCTCTCTTGGTTGAGCAGCTCGGGCCACAAACTGTGTAGGGATCGAATACGTCTCTACTAGTTTATCGACATTCTCCTGATCTAGGGTGGAAGAGATGGAATTGATTTCACTGAAGTCAATTCCTCTTGACAAAGAAGGAGTAGAAAGACTTGCTATAAAACCCCACGATTTTGGACTCAATTTTTATTTTTGCCCAATGAACTAAATGGCAATTTACTATGAGTAAAAGTAAAAATAATTGTAAGATGTGTTAAAGGGTTAATTAAGGAATAGGAATGAGATAAGATAGGGTAAAAGTTCATAACAGTTAAAACTCTAATCTAAACCACATACTAGTGGGTGGTTATTAGGGTTTAGCACACTTATCAAACACAACAAAAAAAATAATAACATCATTCCTTCCTTTCATTGTCTGCCTCCCCTTATAGCAAGAGCTGTTAGAGAGTAGAGAAGGAGAAGAAGGTGTCGTTGTCAATCAATCAGGCAACTAGGCACCTAGACCTGTAAGTCTCAAATTCACGTGAAAACTCCTCTTTTAAATTCTATTAGTCGCATTAATTATTCTAAAGATTTTACAAATATGTATTATGCTATATATATAGATATGCTTGTATGAGAAATTTAGGAAGATTTGTATTTGGATTGATAGGAATAGGGTGTTAAATCTTAGTTATAGGGTAGAATAAAGTTTAAATCATCTTGCTGTTGAAAAAAAAAAAAGAGGAAGAGAGGAAGCAGCGGCAACCACCACTGCTGTTGCGCACTGTTACTGAAGCTTTGACTTCAGCAGCACAAAAGAGAGAGAGAGAGAGAGAGGCAAAGGTCACCAACTGGCGAACTTGGCCAAGAATGAAGGGTGGCCGACAGAAGAAAAAAAATCAAGAATTGATCAAACTGCGTTGGCGATTAACTAGGTTATTTGAATACCTTAGAAAGTCAGAATTTCAATCCGGAAAGAAGGGATAGGAAGGCGAAGGCCAGCTAGAAATTGATCCCTATATACTGCCACATACCTAGTGAGAGGTTGGTAGGCGATCTCTCTTGGTTGAGCACTCGGGCCACAAACTGTATAGGGATCGAATACGTCTCCACTAGTTGGTCGACATTCTCCTGATCTAGGGTGGAAGAGATGGAATTGATCTCACTGAAGTCAATTCCTCTTGACAAAGAAGGAGTAGAAAGACTTGCTATAAAAACCCACGATTTTGGGCTCAATTTTTATTTTTGCCCAATGAACTAAATGGCAATTTACCATGAGTAAAAGTAAAAATAATTGTAAGATGTGTTAAAGGGTTAATTAGGGAATAGGAATGAGATAAGATAGGATAAAAGTTCATAACAGTTAAAACTCTAATCTAAACCACCTACTAGTGGGTGGTTATTAGGGTTTAGCACACTTATCAAAAACAACAAAAAAAATAATAACATCATTCCTTCCTTTCATTATCTGCCTCCCCTTACAGCAAGAGTTGTCAGAGAGTAGAGAAGGAGAAGACGGTGTCATTGTCAATCAATCAAGCAACTGGGCACCTAGACCTGTAAGTCTCAAATTCACGTGAAAACTCCTCTTTTAAATTCTATTAGTCGCATTAATTATTCTAAAGATTTTACAAATATGTATTATGCTATATATATATATAGATATATATATATATATATATGCTTGTATGAGAAATTTAGGAAGATTTGTATTTGGATTGCTAGGAATAGGGTGTTAAATCTTAGTTATAGGGTAGAATAAAGTTTAAATCATCTTGCTGTTGAAAAAAAAAAGAGGAAGAGAGGAAGCAGCGGCAACCACCGCAGCTGTTGCGCATTGTTGCTGAAGCTTTGACTTCAGCAACACAAAAGAGAGAGAGAGAGAGGCAAAGGTCGCCAACTAGCGAACTTGGCCAAGAATGAAGGGTGGCCGAAAGGCCAGCCAAAGAAAACATGGATTCGCTAGCAACTTTTTGGTGACATGGTCCAAGTAGAATGGTTGGCCGAAAGGCCAATCAAAGGAAAAAAAAATTTTGCAAAGGAAGGTCATCAGACCCTCCTCTTTCACTAGCCAAAAAGGTTGGCCCTTTGGCCGACCAAAAGAAGGAAAAAAAAAAAAGAAAAGATGAGGAATAATTTTAAAAAAATTCGTAATCAAAATAATTTAAAAAAAAAAGGATGGCAAGTATTCTTGGGCCGAAACATAGTATAGGTGTAGCGGACATTCAAAAGATAAATTTTAAATATAACTGGCCCATCTTTATAGCTTATCATGGGTATTAAATTACAAAACCCAACCTAGAAATAATTTTTGGAGTTTAGTCATCTAAGCTTATACCTAATTAATTAAGTCTAAATAAAATTAAAAATGAAAATTAAAGATATAAATTAAAGATGAAGTAAATTAAAGATATAAATGAAAATTAAATTAAAAGATAAATACAAGTGGAATAAACTAAGAAGATAATTATAATAATAATAAATCAATATATATTTACATACATATGGATATAAATAATAATAACAATTACACATATACAAAAAAATGGAAGTAAAGAAAAAGATAATAGTAACTAATTAACAAGTATACATAAATGATAATAAAATAAAATGATGACAAGGATAATAACAACAACAATGGATAATAATAAAATACTAATAAATATATATGTATAGATAATACGTACAATGGTCAAGATAATAAGTTTGATTATGAATAATTATTTCTAAATTAGGAAACTTTACAAAAGGGGAATTTTTCAAAAATGGAAACTTTCCAAAAATAGAAATTTCTTTATTTAGGAAAAACTCGGCTAAGGTTCATATAATGGTGTAGACATGAATCTTAAACTTACTCATAATTGGTATATTTATGCATCTATAAAAAATATCAACTAATTAGGAAATCTATGCATTTGATAGGTATAACACAAGTTTAAAAGATCTAAGGTAGTTTCACTCGAGCAGCCAACCAAAGGTAGATGGTACTTACCCTTCTGAGATTTCAAAAGTTCAAGTAAAATTTTTATTGTCAATTGTGACAGTCCCACCTTCCCCTAAGGCATACCAAAGGGGTTAGCGAACTGCCTGCCCAAATCTCGCCAGGACTACTAGGCCAAACATGCACAAGTTAAATTATTCCAAAAGATATTATAGTGCTCAAGCTCCTCAGAAACCGCAAAAACCACAAAACAAAAATGAAATGGAACATGAACAGTGCCGGCCAAGTCATAATCCGGCCAGATTCCTGGCCGGATTGGAGGCAGTGGCTAACTCAAAATTTTCAAAATTTTCCCTTCATATCCGGCCAAAAACTGGCCAGATTATCGGCCGGATTTGGTGAACAATGCTAGCTAGAAATTTTTCCTTCCTTCGCTTAAGTTCCGAACACGTTCAAAACCCTATCAAAACATATAAACATTATCTAGTCGCTAAAGATCGTACAATCACAAGTGTATATGCCATACCCTATAAAGAAACGCTTTTATATATTACACATGTGGAAACGTTTACAATTCAATAATGTCATTGAAATGAGATACATTTAGAGTTTCAAATTTTGAGGAGCTATACAAAAGAACAAAAGAGTATCAACTAGCTCAACTCGCTTCCAAAATCATGGTTCCCAAAAGTTGATCCTGTAAGAAAAACAAAATTAACGAGGGTGAGCTTACGCTCGTGAGGTACCATCAAGACGCACAAAGATAATCATGCTTAGCCAAGGAACACATAAGAGGTTATAACACAATAACCAAGGTTAAAAGGATACGGTCGGCTCTCAAGAGCCACTTTCCACTTGCCATACTTGATCTCAAACCCGTTGACACTCCGTCAACATTTGGAGAAAGAACAAGACCGTAGATCCCACTTTACACCACATTCCTTCCACCGAACATTCCCCTTACCGGGTCTAAACACCTCACAGAAATAGAGAAGGCAATACTCGAGTATACCACAGGGTCGAGGAGATAACACTCCACTCGACTAACAGTCACTCTTGGTTCGCTATGGAACCGACCAAGCCCTTGCCGGCTCGACCCGAATAACAACCAATGAGGTAAGAGCTCAGATATCACAATAAAGTCATTGGACATTATCCTCCAAACGACCTCAAATCATGCACAAATACAGTTTCACAGTTACACAGTAGCAGTTATACAGATAAGAGAACAAGAGCGGTGAAATACACTCTCGTCTCATTCAAGTCAACCAAGCTCACAAAATCAAGTATAAACAATCATTTAAGCATTAAACCATACAAAGGTACACTCGCCAATTTAAACAAAGCAAGGTCACAATTTTTCGTCCGACGTATGCCTTGGATCACCGGCACGCCCTATAACAATTAAGAAAACACAATTGAGACTCAGGCACGAGTCGTAAACCTCTTAAGTGAACTACTAATACAAAACCAAATATAGCTTGTAATGGAAAATACATAACATTTAAAGCTAAAAGCGTAAACCCAAAACCTTTTATTTCTACTCAATCTAAGTCTTAACTCAAAGGAATCCAATATCCCCAAATTTTGGACAGCATAACCCCTTAAATGTCATACTTTCCATCCTACAAATAACCACCAATTTTCATCCAATCACAACCACAAGTACATATACAAATCATAGGCTATTCAACACACCTCATTAGGGTTACAATACCCCTCAATCTTTGCCAATTAAAAGCTCAACAACCTACCATAATAAAGCCCTAATTAGAAGCCCTAAACTGGAATTTTTTGCACAAAGTGAAATTTTCCTCAAACAAGCACAATTAACACCTAAAGGCTCCATTTTACACAATAGAAAGCCATCATTCCATGGCAAACCACAATCATCATATGAAAACAGAAAAATCACCATTAAAATCTAAAATTTAGCTAACTCTACTTAAATCCATGAAATCTTCCATAAAACAACCTATTTAGCCACCACAAATCACTAATTTACCATTATTAGGAACAAAGAATGAGTTTCTAAGCAAAATACCTTGACACCTCAAGAAAGGTGGTAGTTTAGTTCTTACTCCTCCAAATTAATCCACCAACAACCTTAGTTTTCCTTATCTAGTAACTTTGGTGGTGTATTTTGCAACTCACTTGGTTAGAACTCAAGATTGAAGCAAATTGAAGTTGGCAAATGAAGTTTTCTCCCTTGGTTTTTCTCCTCAAGAAGGTCGGCCAAGAAGGTAAAGAATGAAGCAAAAATTGGTCAAAATTAAGGTTTTAGTAAAGGTAAAGAAAGGTGGTCAAAGTCCAACTTCGAATAAGGATGCGACACATGGCATCTTTATGGTTAAAATCTATCTTCTTGTCTTTCCAAGGTTAATCCACCTAGGTAACCTCTAATTATCTCCTAACACCTAGTAAATTAATCCCTTTATGCAAAATTTAACCTAATTAGCCGAATTAATCACGCTTAATGCACTAGCGGGTCTCACGTCCACTATACACTCCTAATATCTCATGAACCAACTTATACTAAAAAAATGATTTAAAAACTATATTTACTTATAAAAATACCTATAAAATTAATATAATGGCAAAAATATAGAAATTGTGTGCAAAGAATTATAATAATGCCTAGAAATTAAGAAAATTCTCGGGTTCTCACACTCTCTCCCCCTTAAAGAATTTCGTTCTCGAAATTTCTTACCGTGATTTGCAAATAGCTCAGGATATTTCTTTTGCATCTCCTCTTCCACCTCCCAGGTAGCCTCTTCTACGTCGTGGTTTCTCCACAATATCTTCACTAATGGAATTTGTTTATTTCTTAACTCCTTAACTTTTCAGTCGAATAGTTGCACAGGTTTTTCCTCATAGGTGAGTGATTCATCTATCTCAATCTCCTCCAGTTGCAAAATGTGAGTTGGATCGGGATAATACTTCTTCAGTATCGAGACATGGAAAACATCGTGAATCCTGGACAAACTCGATGGTAGCTTGAGTCGATACGCTACCTTTCCAATTCGTTGGAGAATTTTGAAGGGTCCTACGAACCGTGGTTGAAGTTTCTTTCCTCTACCCGCTGTGACACTTCGTAACAGTGTGATCTTCAGAAAGACATGGTCTCCAACTTCGAACTCTAAATCTTTCCTTCGGTTATCCACGTAGCTCTTTTGACGGTTTTGAGCTATTTGGAGTCTTTGACGTATCAACTTGACCTTTTCTTGTGCATCCTCCATCCATGGAATGGTTGTTGGATCCAAAACCTTTTTTTCACCTATTTCATCCCAATAGATCGGTGATCAGCACTTCCTTCCGTAGAGGGTTTCGTACGGTGCCATTTGAATTGACGAATGATAACTGTTATTGTAAGCAAACTCCTCTAAGGTTATGTAACTACCCCTAAAATCCAAGATACAAGTTCATAACATATCTTCAAGGGTTTGAATGGTTTGCTCCGACTGTCCATTTGTCTGGGGGTAGTAAGTGGTACTAAGGTTAAGTTTGGTTCCCAAGGCCTCTTGAAATTTTTGCCAAAATCTCGACACAAAACGAGGGTCTCGATCTGAAACTATACTCACTAGAATCCCATGCAATCACACAATTTCATCCAGGTATAAATGAGCCAATTTCTCCATGGAATACTTCATGTTCACAGGCAGAAAGTGGGCCGATTTGGTTAACCGATCCACGATCACCCAAACGACATCATGTCCCTTTTGTATCCTTGGTAATCCGGAGACAAAGTCCATCATGATGTTCTCCCACTTCCATTCGGATATCTCAAGAGGTTGCAACAACCCAGAGGATTTTTTGTGTTCAGCCTTAACTTGCTGGCAAACAAGACAGGATTGCACGTATTGGGCAATTTTGTGACACCTCCACTTCTCCCTAAGGCGAACCAAAGGGTATCCGCAGGACGCCTGCCCAGCTCTCGCTAGGACTCACTACAATCTATAATTCAAAAACTCGAAATACTTCAAATAACTTAATACATAATTAAAGTACTCCAAAATATTTCACACTTACAATTATTTAGCTTTCAAGCTTAAGTACAACCCAAAGGAATATGTATTATAGCCATCCACTATAATACAACTTTAAATTTTCAAAAGAAAGCTATCTAGTAATATTCACAAGCACTCATGGTCTCGAATCCGGTTAAAGAAAACAAAAACGTGGGATGAGCTACACAGCCCAGTGAGGTTCCAAGACACTCTAGCAGTTCCAATAAATCAAGTAATTGAACATACCACATGTATGGTTCGGGGTTGCACGTTGACTCATGAACATGAGACAATTATCATTATACGAGTACTTTGAGCACATCACAAGTATGACACATTAACATTAGACAATTATCATGGTACGAGTAATTTGAGCATGTCACAGGTATGACACATTAATATGAGATAATTATCATAGTACGAGTAATTTGAGTATGTCACAGGTATGACACAAGATTTGCACGTTGGTACATTTGTGTGAAATAGTTATCTCTATGCAAAATAAACATACATTGAAGGATACGGTGTTCCAGTGGAATCATGTCGGTCATCTGCACCTTATAACTTTTGCATCCCCTTAGTTTGTCTAGCCATCACCTTATCCCTCCAGTGGTAGTACTCGAGTATACCGAAACGGTGGCCCAGGGTTCCAACCTACCCGACCGAGTCCAGTCCTACCTCGAGTAGGTCAGTAACCAAGAGTAAGGTTCAAGTTCAGTTTAGAGCTTACAACATGCACAAGTAATCAAGTAAATCGACGAACGGTAAAATTTTATCATTTGAATAGGTTGAATGAGATAAAGTACACACTCTCCTTAAAATGGTGGATAATTTCATGTGAATATGTAATTTACGGTAAGCAAGTAATTCAAGTAGTCAAATAAGCAGGTAATCAATTAGGTTGGTAAACGGTAAGTAATTACGGTTAACGGTTAATTGGGAGACATGTTGAGTAAATATGCTCTTCAAGCATTCATGTTGAGTAATTCAAGTAGTCATGTAAATATGCTCTTCAAGCATTTCATGTCGAGTAATTCAAGTAGTCATGTAAATATGCTCTTCAAGCATTTCATGTCGAGTAATTCAAGTATACCTTGTTTAAATATGCATGAGTGTGGTAAATATTTAACATGTAGCCCTTAACACTTAATGTGTGAGAACCCGTAATTTTCTCATTTTTCTAGGGTTTATTATCGTTATTGGCATGTTTTCTGCATTTTCTGTATTAGGAAAATTTTCCTGATAAATTTTATGAGTAAATATAGTTTTTAGATGATTTTTCTAGTATCGAATAGGTTTTGAGAAATTAAGAGCGTATACCGGACGTGGGACCCACTAAGGTGAAAAGTTCGGAAAAATTCAGCCAACTAGATTAAGTTTTGGATACTGGAATTAATTTACCGGGTGTTAAGAGATAATTAGAGGGTGCTATTTGGATTGGTGTGAGAGGAAACAAAAAGATAGGAATGCATTAAATAAAGTGACAAGTGTCACTTAGTAAGTGGTTGGACTTGAAGACCACTATTCACCTTTTTCCATTTGACCAAATAAATCACAAAAAATTACCAAAATTTCACCATTTTCTTCTTCTCTTGGCCGGCCACTTCAAGGAAAAAGGAAAGGGAAAAGCTCTCCAAAATTTTGCTCCAACCTTACTCAATCTTCAACTTCAACCGGTTAAATTTGTAATTGCTCCATAAAACTCCTCCACTTAGTGATTTTGAGGTGATTGGTGAAGTTGTTTGGAAAGCTAAGGTGTTGAATTGCTTCCTATCTTGTTTTATAAGGTGAGTGACTAAGGAACTACTCTTTTCCTTCCAATAATGTTTAATTAGTAACTTATGTGAGTTGAGGTGATGATTATTGGTGCTATTTCATGATTTGGGTTGAGATTGATGACATTTTTCTATTTAATCATGTGATTTCTGTTTTAATATGATGGTTATGGTGTAGCTATGTATGATGATTGGAAATGGTGTTTAAAGAAGCTAGAAGGTGGAAAAAGTGGTAAATTGCAAGCAATTTCTGTTTTGGAAGAAAAATTGGAAAGTTAGGGTTCTTTGAATTACATTCTGCCCGGCACAGTAGCTCATCGTTAGGGGCTGAATTGGCCTTGGGTTAAAACATGAAAGTTGTAGGAAATGATATTTTAGAGATGTCTGCAAAATTTCAGGTCAATCGGAGTAGCGTAGCTTGAGAAAAGATGGAATTACCCTTGCTGCCCTGGTTTTACCCGAATTTGATAGTTGCGTCTGTAATTGGTTATTTTGGTTGGGAATGCTTCCAAATTGGTTGTTGGGGTCTTCTGATGAAATGTATCCTTGTATCTTAGCTTTCGTATGGCTTTGGAATTTCTGGATTTGGACTTAGGTAGGCTGACTTATGATGTTTGAACCAGAATGCATTCTGTGAATCTGTTTTTCCGGTTCTGGTGTAGTATCTTTCATTTTTTACCTGCTTCCACTCGAAAATGGGCTGAGTGACCTTCTGTGATATTGTAGCTCTATCTCTTAGCTTCGAAACGGTGGGTCTTGTACCTTCATCCGATAATCGTAGTGCCATTGGTACCAAAACCACAAAATAATGTCAAAAACTATTTTTTTCGGGTTAACGCTTAACTCCATTTCCGGATTTTTCTGGTTTCCTCTAATGCTTGTGTATGCTTATGGAACCCTACTTTGGTAGTATTTGGCATTGGTTTATGACTCGTTATCGAGTCTCATTATACTTGTTTGCGTGTTTTAGGGCGTGACGGTGGTTCACGACGCTCTTTTGACGGTGGTTCACGACGCTCTTTTGACAGAGGTGCATGTGTAGACACCAAATTTTGAATAATTTTATGTAGCATCTATTTCATGATTTTCATTTTAGATTGCTTGCATTTTAGTTCGTTATTGTGTGTTTTGCACTATTAGTTGTTATGATATTTTAGTTTTATTCATTTTCGCCCTTTTAGTTGACCTATTTCATTTGCTATTCATTCTTATTTACTTTTAGTTTTAGTTTTTAGTTTTTAGCTTTTAAGTTTAAGATTAGTATAGAGTTTTTTAGAAAAGAAAAGGAAAACATCAAAAATATGTTTTAGTCATTTTTATTCAATGCTTTCTTGGACAAAAAGGAGAAAAAAGGAAAATCATAAAAAAGAAAAAAAGAAGAAAATTGTTCACAAAAATACGTTCAAATTCAATCTTTGGGCACTTTAGTTATTTTTATCAAGTTATTTTGAGAAAAAGAAAATGATAAAAAATGAAAAATTAAAAAATTAAAAATGGCCATTTTTGTTTAGTTTTTTGTTTAAAATTATTTTTGTTTTGTTATTATTATTATTACCTGGTTTTTGTCAATTTGTTTTTATTTATATTTTATCATTTCTATATTTATTAAGTTGGAAGTTGAAAAAAAAAAAAAAAAAAAAAGAGTAGCGGCATGCAAGCTGCGTCAAAACGCAGCTTGCAGGGAAGGATTTGCACGGAAGGACCTGGGGATTTAGGCTGCAAATACTGGAGAAAGTACCAGAGATTCTTAGGGTAAGAAACATCATATAAAAGCTAGAGAAAAGCCAGCCGCAAAGGAGGAGGGGGAAAAAATCTGAACCAAAGTCCAACGGAGAGGCTAACGGTTGACTGCAGGGACTTTGAGAGAAGAACAGAAAGCGAGAGAGTAAGAATTTTGGGGAGATTAAGGGGATACTAACTGATAAAGGTTGGAACTGCTAGGGATTGGGAGGTGAAGTCGACGGAACACGGGAAAAACCAGCAAAGAGAATTAAGGAGACAGTCGGCGAAGGAAGCTATCGGAGCAGGAGGAAAGACCGGAGCTTTCACTCTCTTTCCATCGATCAAAAACTTCAGGTATATTCCTGCAACTGGTTTCCTTAGCCTTTCCAATTTCCCTCATGACTGAGTTGGACTCTTGTTTTTTCTTTTATTTTATGTTTCGATTGTTTGTTGCCGTTGTCTCTATCTGCTTCAATCTGGCATGTGGAGTGTATATCTTCAAATTTTGTTAGGCAGTGAGTTTGAACCCTAGAGTTTTGTGGTTTTGTTGATTCATTGGGCTTATTACATCGGATAAAAGCTGCTGAAAACATCAAAAACTGGAGTCTTTTGTTTCGGATTTCCTGGGGGGAAGAAGGCAGCGATAAAAGTATGATTTGAGCTGAGGTTTGGGAGAGTTGAGTAGGATATCTTACAAGCTTCATGGGGTCACATAAATGTTGTAAATGTGCTGGGTTTGCAAAGAGGAAACTGTGTGAAGTCTATTGTGTTATTTTGGCTTCTTTTCCTTGCGTATCTTGCTGCAAATTCTTTTTTACATTTCCCTGTGTTCGGAAGATGCACATACTTGTAGTATATCTTGACGCATTATCTTAAGCTGTCTCGTGTGGGTTAATGTTTTAATCTGTCCAATGAAAGGCTTTAACAAAGCATTGTTGTTAAGATGATGTTTGGGAACTTTGTTCGAATGATGAAAAGTCGTTCTCATGTTTTGCTGTTTTGCTTTCTCCATGAAGCATTCCCCATAAAACTGGTTTTCCTGTCTTGATAAGTTGCTAAGGGATTCTTGCTATAGGAAGCTTTGAATGAATGCAATCTAGAATGAACTTTGAATGTGTTATTAGTTTGCATATTTGCTCCATCATAAGTTTTCCAGTATGCTAGTGAACTTTAAGGTGGCCGAAAATTCTTGCTGCACTTTGTTTCTTCTTTTTTTACTGTTATTTCTTTTTGTTTTGGTTTTCAACAATCCAGTTTTCATGTCTTAAACCTGCAAACAAAATTTCTTGTTTTGATTTGGGTCAATAATTTCTGGTTTGATGAGTTTGTTTGTATGAGGAGATGGACGAAGTTGTTGTTGGATATTACCGAAGTTTTGGAGATAGAAGGAAACAGCCTTTGTTTGTAGTTGCAGAAACTCTTGCTTCTTCAAGGATTAGCATGTTGTTCAGATCATTTTGGCTGTTTTTTTTAAGTTCAAAAGCCTGTTTGGATTGCTCCCTCCCTTTGTTTCAAATCCTTGCATTTTGTGTTGGTTCGTTTGTACGAATGTGAATTCAGCCGAATGAATGGCAAGCACAGAAACTATGTTGCTGAAAGTCTTCATTGCAGAAATCTTCTCCGTGCATGCATGAAAATGTTCAAGGAAAATTGCACTTTAATCCCTCTAATTCTCCTTTGTTGCATTATGGCCCAATTACATTCCAATTTCTTGCAATTAGGTCCTAGGATAGTTACAATTAGATCCATTGCTTGACTTTTTCTTTGTTATTTGACCTTTGAAGTTCCCAAAATGTTTCATTAGGCTTAAGTGATGGATGAATATTCGCAATTGAGTCTTTGGTAGCATTAATGTTTCAATTTAATTGCTTGTTGGCCTTTATGGGTTACCATGTTTTGCTAAAGTGATGCTTAATGCATGGATTTGTGAACCTTGTGACTAAATGAACTTGTGGTGACCCATTTTCTTTAATTTCCCTAAATAAGTTGATTAATGCTTGCACTTGGGTCCTTGGTGGATTCTTTTATTGGAAATTATGTATAGTTTGATTTCATTTAAATTGCAATTAAGAGAGTTTTGGTGACTTTGTTATACTTTACTATTTGAGGTACCGTGACCTTTTTTATTGTTTTGAAGCTATTTTTTTCTTTCATTTGGACACCATTCAAAGGGGGCGGTATAATTTCTTTTATTTTTTGTCTCTCCTATGTGATCCAATGTGTTAATTGAAAATTACATGTCTACTTGGCTTTTCTTAAATTTGCTTTAATTCCTTCCATTCTTAAGTATTTCTTTTATTTATTAATGGGGTATGTGTACACCTCTTGGCTTGTAATAGATAGGGCATTTTGTCCGTTTTCCCTTCCCCTTTTGTTTTAGTTAGTGAATGTAAATAGGTTCATTAGCTTGGTTATTTACCTTTGTTGTTACGTGTTAATTGCTTTATTAGGACATTGCATCTAGTCAAGCATGCTAAGTGTTATGTGCTACGTGTTATAAATGATTTTGCATGTCTACTTGCTTTCTATATTTATCAATGAATATGGAATGGATGAATGTACGTTTCCACTAGTCCAACGCTAGTTGGAATTCATAGAATGGGCTAGTCCAACGCTAGACCCTTAGGGATTTCCCCTCGTTAGTACATGTTTGCATGTTTCACTTCATTTCATGCATTTTTCTTAGTTTTATCATTTTGCATGCCCCTCGAACCCCTTTTCCCTCCATTTTAGGATTTTTGCATTTCATGCTAGTTATAGGGTTCATTTGCTTGAGAGTCCCCTTAAATATGGAATATAGACGAGTGTGGCTTTTTCTAAGCTTTAGCACGCTTGTATTCCCTCTACAAAAGGGTAAATTGAGTCACGATTTAGGTCTCCCCGTACCCAATATGCATGCATTCCCTAAGCTCATGCATTCTAAATCCACTCTATCATTACACTTTCACTTTTCCTCCCATTTGCACACGTACACTTTTTTATCCCTTCACTTGCACACTTTCACTTTTGTCTCACTTGCACACATGCACCTTTTTATCCCTTCACTTGCACACAAACACTTGTAAATACATTTGCACACCTCCACTTACATCCTATTATTTTTATTATTTTTCTCACTTCACATACCCTCACATTGCATACATGCATTCCATTCATTTGCATCCCACTCGCATTATTCGTGACTTCTTCAAAGATCGTTATTGGGCTTCACAATTAATGTGATTGGCACCACTCAACCTTTGAAGAGAAATTTCCCCCAATACCCCTAGGTCTAGGGTTTGCATTCATGTAGTGCATCCAAATGTAATAAATTCTTTGGTTAAAACAAGAAAATCATTGATTAAATCAACGCAACTAGCCTTGACTAGGTCAAAGGGGTGCCTTGGATTTTATCCTTGCCTTCCCCTTTGTCAAATGTGACTCCCGAATCTTTTTCTTTGTTTACGTGGACTAGGAGTCGTTCAAAAGGGTTTCTTGCTTTTTTTTCCTTAAAAAAATTCACTTTTTGGGTGACTTGGTACACCCTAACTCTATACCAAGTGGCGACTCCATTTTTCATATAAAAAACCCTTTTTGAACTATTTTTCTTGGGTCAAATCGTCGCATTTTCAAAAGTCCCATTTAGACCCATTTTTCTTTTAAATCACGATTCATTTTCCAATCAAAAAATGCATTTTTTAAAAAACCATAACCATTTATTTATTTCATCAAAAAATGGGGCGCGACAGTTGGCGACTCCACTGGGGACATTCGAGAGTCCGAGCAAATTTGATTTAATCAATCTTTTTCTTCTTTTAAACCTTTTTATTTATTACATTGGATGTTTAGGGTTGCATTTTTCCCTTTTCTAGGATTTTTTGCATTTCGCGTATCAATTCACTTCCTCACACGTTCGCCTACGATTGTTTTGATGAATGGATGTTTGTATGTGATTCCGCGCTTTGCATTGCATTTGGGAGGGGATTCTACCTTAGAGCCTCGCGTTGGTTCTTGATCCCTCCCCTCCAAACGAGCACTAGCATACGTGCATATGCTTTACTATTCATCCCCCTTTATTTTTCTTTTTAGTGGCTTGTCACGCCACTCCACCCTATTAGGATTAGGAGACCCACTTGGACGTGTGATCGTGACACGACGTGTGCGTAGCACGATCCAATGGGTCACTCACTCTTCCGCTTTAAACTTTGGGTTAATATCCTTAGTTTTTAGTCGAAGGTGGAGGTTTTTATAGATTCACTCAAACATGCGGCCGTGACACGACGTGTGCGTAGCGGTGTTTGGGGAATCGCTCGAGCCACCGACAAAGGGCCATGGAATTGATGACCCTTGGCCCTAAGTCTGAAGGCTTGGGGACCTGAGCTTATCGAGTTAGATGCATTAGTGAACCCCAATCTCATGCATCCATATAGTTCGCCTAGGGTAGAGTCGACCTTACCCTATTAGGGACACCATGCACGAGGGGAGGGATCCCACCCTCTTTCCTTATTTCTTTGTTGCTTTTGTATCATGTAATTGTCCAATGTGTTATGTGATTATGTGTTGAACTAACGTTTCCTTGTTTCTTATCTTTTGCATTCACAAACGTTAGGAAATAAGAGGTCTGGCATGACCTCCTTTTAGGACCTACCCTTGTAGATAGGCTATTGCACGTTAGAAAATTGTGGTACATTTTGTTCATAAATTAATAATGACATACCATTTTAGGCCTACCCTGGCAAATAAAGGGTTCCTTAGGTCACGTTTCATTTCGAATTGCACATTTTACCGCTTTAATAAATGGCATCATGCATAAACCCTAGAAAGGGAATGCCATTTAGGGGATCCCGCATTAGGAATAAGCCACCTTTGTGTCTCGGATACTTAATCCAGTGAGACTTGCACGTTTACATTTTGTACCATCCAAAGGGGTAGTGCACAAGGTAAGGTAGGATCCGATCATTTTCATAGAGTAATCTTTGGAATATGAGCATCTAATAATCACTTTTTGGCCATTTTATCAAAAATTGGTAAAAATCCCTTGCGTAAAGGACATTAATTTGAAGAAATTCACAAATGATTCCTCCTTTTTGAGACGATAAATAAACTGAGGCCAAATCGTGATTTTAGAAGGCTCATAGACTAATTTTTTGAAACCACCAATGGCCGAACGATTCAATCGATCCATTTTGTCAATTCCTAATCAATTTTGAATAAATCAATTCATTTGACCAATTTACCCTTTTTAGGGTCATTCGGTCAATTTTTTGAATAAATTAATTTCATTCAATTCATTTGACCAATTTACCCTTTTAGGGTGATTTGGTCGATTTTTGCATAAATCATCAATCTCCATTTTATTCATTGGACCAATTTACTCATTTCTTAGGTCAATTCAATCAATTTTGAATAAGTCATCCGATTTCATTTGACTAGTTTACCCTTTTTAGGGTGATCTAGTCAATTTTGAATCAATCATTCGATCCATTGGACCAATTTGCCTAGTTTTAGGGCGAGTTGGTCAAATCATCATTTCACTCTATCTGTTTGATCAATTGACTTCATTCAATTCATTTGATTAGTTTAATTCATTCTTAGGGTTATCCATTCAATTTTGAATAAATGCATTTTGACCATTTTACCTTTTTTGAAGGCGATTCGGTCGATTTTTGAATAAATCATCCATTTTATCCAATCCATTTTGTCAATTCATTCATCATTTGACCAATTCATTCATTTGACCAATTTACCCTTTTTAGGGTCACCTGGTCGATTTTGAATAAATCGTCAATTCATTTGACCAATTTACCCTTTTTAGGGTCATTTGACCAATTTACCCTTTTTAGGGTCATCCGGTCAATTTTTTAAAAATCATCCATTCATTTGACCAATTTACCCTTTTTAGGGTCACCTGGTCGATTTTGAATAAATCGTCAATTCATTTGACCAATTTACCCTTTTTAGGGTCATTTGACCAATTTACCCTTTTTAGGGTCATTCGGCCGATTTTTGAATAAATCACTAAATCAATTTCATTCATTTCGTTTGACCAATTTACCCTTCTAGGGTCATTTGGTCGATTTTGGAATAAATCAAATTCATTAATTCATTTGACCAATTTACCCTTTTTAGGGTCATCTGGTCGATTTGTGAATAAATCTTCATTTCATTTCATTTGCCCAATTCACCCATTTATAGGGCAATCTGATCGATCTTTGAATAAATCACCAATTTCATTCAATTCATTTGATTAGTTAGGGCATTTTTGTCGATTTTCGATAAATCATCAAGTTCATCCGATTCATTGGACCAGTTTACCCTTTTAGGGCGATCTGGTCAATTTTGAATAAATTTTCGATTTCATTCAATTCATTTGACCAATCTCATTTTTGAATAAAATTCTCAATTCCATTTGATCAAGTTCCCTTTTTAGGATGATTTGGTCCATTTTGAGTTCCACTCAATTCATTTGACTAGCTTTCCTTTTTAGGGTAATCTGGTCGATTTTAAATAAATGGTCAATTTCGTTCAACCCATTTGACCAATCAGGGTTTCAATGTCAATTTTAAATTGGGAAACTTAGTCGATTTTTGAGAAAACCATCCATTGCATCCAGTCATTTGATCAATTAGGGTTTTGACCCGTGCTTCACTGAAAAATTTGGTCAACAAATTCCAATCTCTTCGATAGGAAGTTCGTCAAGGTCAAACCCGTGCGTCTTTGCAAGTTCTAGTATCGATCAAAAGTAATCAATCCCTTCGGACGAGGTCCTCATTTTGACAAACGTCTCTTCTCATTCCAATGGGCCAAATTTTTCAAAAATATTTTTCACTCAACAAGTTGATCGGATCCATCAGGTATTGTATAAGTGCCTATTCTAGCGGATTGCTTTTTCATGCTAGGCCTACCCTTGGCACAAAAAGGGTTCCCCCATAGGACATGCATCCGAATTTCTTGGATATCTACTAACTCTTGCCTTTTTCTCTTTCTTTTCTTTATTTTTATTGTAATAACTAAGCAAGGGTTAAATCTAAAGGCAATCATTTCAAAAATTCTCAGGTAATATTTAAATATAGTTTCTCGTCGAAGCCCCATCATAACACGATCCCGTAGTCAAGCCCAGAGGAGTCGTGTAAACATGAGTTCACAACCGGAACAAGCAGATAGGTCTACTACTACCGCCCAGCCTGAGACCACAAGTTTGGGGGTTCAGTTGACTGAGATGCTCACTAAGTTCGGTGAGATGACCACTGAGATGGCGGCCCAGAGGAAATTAATCGATGAGCTTATCAGCAGTGGAGTTCAACCCGAGCCCGTGCCCGGCAGGCAGCCTGGGCCAGAGCCATTTGTCATACCTTCGATTCAAGCCACTGTTGCTCCATCTTTCCCTATTCCAACCGAAGGAACTTTCACATATCCCACCATACATTTGCCATACACTTACCCTCCTGATCCTTCATTTTTCCCTACTTACATGCAAGGCCCACAACCCCAAATCACTTCGGATATACCTCCTAAGCCGCATACCTTTTATCACGATACAGCTGAGCCTTTCTTGCCAGACCATACCATTCAAAACAAGCCGGAAATGGGGGAATCCTCTGCTCCCGTTGATATAAAGCTGCTCAAACGCCTCGACCGTTTTGATGAGTTTATAAGGAAGAGTCAGAGATTGAGCAAGCAAGGAGTCCTGGATTATGATGAACTTTGCCTTTTCCCAAATGTGCAATTGCCTGAAGGGTTCAAGACCCCGAAATTCAACAAGTATGATGGAACGGGCAATCCCAAGACACACCTCAGATTGTTCGCCAACAAGTTGGGTAGGCCAACAGATGATGAAAATCTGCCTTTAAGGCTATTCCCAGAAAGTCTGGAGGGGGATGCGCTCGACTGGTATTCCAAACTGAAGCCCGAAGAGATAAAGACTTGGTTGGATCTGTCCAATGCATTTGTAAGACAATACGAGTATAATTGCGAGCTGGCTCCGACACGGACTACACTGGAAGGAACAAAAAGAAAACCCTCCGAGGATCACAAGACTTATGCCAAAAGGTGGAGGAAAATAGCTGCAAAAGTCGAGCCACCAATGACTGAGGACGAAATCATACGCACATTCATTAAGGCACATGATCCGCCATACTTTGAAGAAATTTTTCGAATGACTGGGTGTTCCTTTGCCGAGATCGTTAATAAATTAGAAGAATATGATGAGTTTATAAGTGTGAGGCCCCAGTCCGTTCTATGTTGATATATTCATTAGTTAGGCGGTAACGTTTGGTTTTGTGAGTATTTCGAAAACCCTAAGTAGGGAGTAAGATTTAAACCCTAGTTTTGTATTCGAACAAGTTTGAGTGGTGATTAAAGTTAGTTATGTTAATGTGTGTTTTAGTGTGGGTAAGTATAGGATTTAATCCATTTTGTATAGATTAATTAAGTTTAAGAAGGTTAGAAACCCGAAGTGAACAAAAACCCTAATTTCCGGTTAAGCTTGGAAACCCGTCTTTTCTACATTTTTCTGTATTAGAAAAATTCCCCAGATAATTTTTATTGAGTAAATAGAGTTTTTAGATGATTTTTCTAGTATTAGTTGGATTTTGATAAATTAACAACGTATATCGAACGTGGGACCCACTAGTGCGAAAAGTTCGGAAAAATTCGGCCAACTAGGTTAAGTTCTGAATACTGGATTTAATTTACCGGGTGTTATGAGATAATTGAAGGTTGAGATGTGGATGAGAGTGGAGAGAGACAAAGTGATAAAGATGCATTAAATAGGGTGACATGTGTCACCATTTGATTAAACCTTGTTTTGACTTTTATTCAACCATTTTCCAAATTCTAAATAAAACCAAAAAATTGACTAAATATCTTCCATTTCTCTCATAGCTTGGCCGACTTTCTCTTTCTTAAAACAAGGAAGAAACTCTTCAAGTTTTGCTTCCATTTTGCTCCAAATCATCAAAACCAACCATTGGAACTTGTTTCTACTCCATAAAACCTCTTAGTTTAGTGCTTGTAAGGTGTTGTGTGGAGTTGTTTGGAAGCTTAAGGTGCTAAGTGGTCTCTCTTCTTTGGTTCTAAGGTAAGTGACTATGGAACCCCTCTCTTCTATCTAAAGATGCTTAATAAATGACTTGTGGTTGTTATGAGTGTGATTTTGTGGACTATTTCTTGATTTTAGTTAAGATTGATGAAGTTTTCTATTTATTTGGAATTTTTGCTGGTTGCATATGATCACTATGATGTGGCTATGTATGATGATTGGAAATGAGGGGTAATGACTCTAGTAAGTGCAAATGAGTGATAATTGCAAGTAATTTTGGATTTGGAGGAAATTTCAGCAACTTAGGGTTTCACCACCCCCTTTTCTGTCCGGTTTTGTATCTCCTACTTAGAGGCCGAATTGGCCTTTGCTTAAAACATGAAAGTTGTAGGTATTGATGTTTTTGAGGTGCCTGTAAAATTTCAGGTCATTTGGAGTAGTGTAGAGTGAGATATGTCGATTTTACTGTTGCTGTTCTGGGTTGATCAGAATGTGAAAACTGCACTTGTAATTGGTTGTTTTGGCTGGTATTGCTTCCGAATTAGTTGTTATGGTCTTCTAATGAAATGTAGCTTGATGTATTAGCTACCATATGCCCTTGGAATTTCTGGATTTGGACTTGTGTAGGCTGAGTTATGATGTTTGCACTAGAATACGTTTTGTGAATCTGTTTTTGCGATTCTGGTATAGTATATTGCACTTTCGACCTGGTTGCACTCGAAACTAGATTGAGTAGCCTTCTTCAACATTGTAGCCCCTTGAGTCCTGTGTATGCCTGTAAAATCTCAGGTTAAACGGATTAGTGTATCATGAGTTATAGATGAAATGCTCAAGCCTGTTTTGAACATCAGATTTGGTACGTCTTTTAGTTTAGCTTCTGCCCGTGATCTTTCGGTTTTGATACAGTACGATTTGGGTGTCGACTCCTTCATATGAAGTTTATATCTTGATCTCAGCTTCGAAACGGTATAAAGTACGTCGAAAACCGAGTTCCGTAGCTCCGGTTATGATCAAAACAATATCGCTCGTCAGAACTGCCTTGTATTTGGACAGTTCTGACGGGTACTTTGGCACTCGAATTTTGTTTTGTTCTGAATAGATTCAGGTCTTGGCCAAAACATGAAAGTTTTAGCCTTATGTCTCAGCTTTCTAATGCCTTTGGAATTTCTTAATTTCAATTTCTGAACCGTGAGTTACGGCCTTGCAAACAAGGCCTGTTTGGTAACTCGCAATGAAACAGCTGGAACTGTTTCACGCAATTTTCGTCTATACCCATTGAGATCTGGGTTGCGATGTCTTCATGAACATTGTAGCCCTTCCTCTTAGCTTCGTAACGGTACCTCATGTACCTTGATCCGATATTCCTAGCCTAATTTTTGACCAAAACGGTTTGAGATGGCCGACTTGGCCAATTCCGTTTGCCGTTCCGCGCGGACGTGTGCGGCCGTTTTGCCGTTTCCGCACTTGCGCGTGCCAATTTTGCCATTTTGCTTGTTTTAAGTACGTTAGTTGCCGTTTATGATATATTGTGACATAATCTTCGTTTTCAGACAGTGGTGAGCTAGGCGGAGCCGGTGGGGCCCACTACTAGCCAACACACAAAGTGAATTCCGCCTTTGTACTACTTTTGGTATTTTGAGTAAGTATTCAGGCCGCGCTTACGTGTTAGTTGTTATGTGTTTCGATATGTATGAAAAGGGTACCTAGGCGAGGGTGTACTTTATCGCACTCGACCTAAACCCTAATTTTCGCACCTATTTGTACATGACATATGTATATGAAACATTTTGGAACTAAACCCCTTGAGCTTGTGGCTCGGGGTGACTTTTGAATAAATTTTGTGAAGTTTGTGAGTTTGGGGCCCGATCTCATGACCTAGATGGACTATTCGAGCCGGTTAGGGCTTGGTCGAAGTCAGTCCAACTTAGTCTGAGATCACCAAGTTTGTAGGTTCATGTTATGAACCAATTTTGTGAATCCGGTTCACCGAGAAGGTGACCAAGTTTGTGAACCGAGCTTGCGCAGCAAGTTCAATTTCGTTCGCCCGGGCAAGTTTGTGAGGTGACTGGCCAGTGAGGGTGATAAGGTGTCGGTGGGTGTACAAATGAAGTTCTACGGACCATTGAGTGTGGTCGACGGAGTGTCGGCAGGAGATCATACATGACACATGAATTGGCTTTGGAGCCACCCGTATCCTTATTATATGATGTTGTTCTTTTCTGCTTTTGCTTTACTCTAAATGTGTAATTGTTGCTACGTGAATTTATGCTTTTACCCCCTGTTTACTTACTAAGCTTCTAGCTTACCCCGTTTCCTTTGTTTTCCTTAGCAGGGGACGACGCGGGGAACTTTGGGACTCTGCCGCTAGTATAGTTAGGTTGTTTGTAATAGTGAGACATCTAGCATGTTTGTTTTTGTTTTGGTGGTTTGTATAAGAACCCTTCTTAGGGTCTATCTTTTGCTGGTTGTGGTTATAGTGTATTAGAGTGGTTTGACTCGGGACTTTTGAAGATGTAAATATAACTTTTGGGATTGTATATATTGTATATAGTGCTCTTTCGATTTATCTAGTTTTATTGCTTTAAGTTTTGAGTCCTGGCGCGAGCTAGGCAGGCGGCCCGCCGATACCCTTGGGTTCGCCCTTGGGAGAAGTGGGGTCGTCACAATAAGGGCAGGAAAGATTATTAACGTGTCGGCTCTGAAATCGCAATTGGAAGCCATGCAAAATCAAGGCAGTGGTAACAAGAAATCCCCATTCAAAAAGAGAGAAGAGGAGGCTTCATTTGTCTCGAATCGAGGCCCTGCTCCCCAACCGAGATACCGACAGAACTCCACCTATTCACCCCGTTACCCGTACCAATCACACTTTCAACCTGTGCACCATACCACTGGTAACCACCCTCGACCTCGACCAAATTACCCAAACACACCTACGACACCATTTCATATTTCTCCACATAGCTTTCAAACTAGACCTCGCTCTCCTTATCATCCAAGACCCACCTTACCCGTCAACCATAACTACAACTATCAACAGACCGCAGGCACCCAAGACGCGGCCCGATATAGAACTTTTACCAATTTAGGTCGGCCCTTGGATCAACTATATGAGCAGCTCAAGGCCGCAGGAAAAATTGGTACAATACCTCCTAAAGCCTATGCTAAAGGATTTCCCCCTGATTATAATCCTCAATCTTTTTGTGCCTATCATTCCGGAGCTCCTGGACATTCTACTGCCAATTGTCGGGTACTTAAACACAAAATCCAAGACATGATTGAGGCCGGAGACATAATTTTGAGAGGGAGAGAAGAACAAGGACCAAGCATAAGTACAAACCCCTTTCCCAGGCACAAGGACACCTTTGAGGCATCTACCTCCAATGACGAGATTTGAAAATCCTGAAGGAGCTCTGCACAATTTGGATGGCTGATTATACTCCCTCTCGAAGGAAATTTCGATGAATCTAGGGGTTGTCATTTACTAAAATTCACGAAAACTTTTTCTTGCATATGTAAATAGCTTAACGAAAGCATCTTTTGCAATTGAGTTTTGTCTTGTTTCTGCTTTGATTTGGAGTTTCATGAAATGCTCATTTTGGTTATTTGTTTGTCTGATTATGATTCTGATTTTTTGAGATGGCCAAAGGTGAGGTTATTTGACTCTTTGAATATCACTGTTCTGGAATTTGATGAAACCCTTTATTGAAAATTCCTCCATTAAATAGCCCTCATTGAAAATGCCTTCATTGAGAAATCCTTTTTCGAGAAAGCCTTCATTAAGAAAACCCTTCATTAAATCCCCTCGTTGAGAAAGCCATACATTGGGAATTCCCTTCATTGAGAGATCTCTTCTTTGAGAAAGCATTCAATAATAAAACCCTTCATTGAGAAATGCTTTCATTGAGAAAACCATGGAAAAATCCATTCATTTGAGAAAATCCCTTTCCAGCCGGGTTGAAAGTTGATTGGTTAAAGCAGTATCATTAACGATTGATTCTTATTGATGGAAAGCAGTTGAATGCTATATACCATGACCAATTTTGTCAGAATTCATGGCCTATGTTCATAACAAAAGGATCCGCCACCGATCTTCTGAAGAAGGAAACAAAATGCTAAAATGATGAAAGATGAAGTCGAAGGCAAATTTGCTTCAAATTGACAAAGCTTATTGGGTGTTCAAAGGAGAGATGGAAGGATAGACATTCCCTCAACCTATCAACTCGGACATGTGTAAGATGTTCTTTATTTGATTATGCAAAGTTTCTTTTAGGAAATCATGCAAAGGGCGAGGCAAAAGTCAGGCCATTTTCCTTTCCAATCAAAACATTTCATCCCTAGTCATCCCCTTTGAACTATCAGAACAATAATTTTCGTTTCGCAACCCCTGAGAATTGCGAACCCCACACTGGGGCAAATTCATTTTGAAAAATGATCAGAAAGAAAAGAAAACCCCCACACTGGGGCAAATTTATCTTTGAAAGAGATATGGGAAAAGAAAGAACCCTACACTGGGGCAAATTTAGTTTTTGAAGGAAAATGCAAAAAGTGAGAAAAATGCAATGAAGAAAATGCAAAGAAAGAGAAAATCCAATCAAACTGGGGCAAATTTCCTCGGTTTTGTTCAAAATTAGAGATAATTTCAAAATGATGCAATCTCAGGTTATTTCACACCTTTCATCAAACCTGCTTTCAAACCTTAACTTTTCTTGAAAAACACCCCACCTGACCTCATTACAAAAGCCCAAAAGTCCTGGTTTTCGTCACTTGCTGTAATTCTATTAGGGATTTTGCTAATCAACTGGCGCGTGATGTCCATAATGCCTTCGTTTAAGTCTATAAAGGAAGCGCATTTTACTAATGCCAGCAATCTTCAACTTACATTCCTGAGTCGACTATGGGTGAGCTCTTCCATTGTTTCATTAGGTGAAAACCCACAAGGGCACCTCAAAAAAAAAAAAAAAAAAAAAAAAAAAAAGGGGTAGGGGGCAACCTTGGTGAAAACTCGAATGGGCGCCAAGGTAGGTTTCTGCAATGAGCAAGTACAAAGAGGAACAACTGGTGGTTTGGTCCATTTAGATTTCTCCTCATTTTTGTCATACTACTGCCAATACTGAATCCCAGAACAAGGATACCCAGAGATTCGAATATGACATCCGTTGGCCAAACCTGTGTCATTTTGTAAAACATTCTTTGGCAAATACATTCTTAGGAAACTCATTTTTACCAAATTACTTGCATTCATGGCATTTTTGTAGAATTTAAGCACAAATGGTTATAAGTGCATTCTTGTACATATTCATTTTTACATGACATGTGAATTTTTCTTGCATACCTCATTCTTTATCATTGAATTGTGGTAAATGACAATCCCCATGATTTACTCGAAGCATACTCAGATTCAGTCATCTTTTGGAAATGGTTGAAGTTCAGCAAAGCCATTACGCAGACTTCACAATATGGCAAAGCACATACCTGGTCAGTTTGAAAATTGGAAAAGCCTCAGGGTGAGAAATCCAACTCAATCAGCTGCCGCAGCAAAAGTTGATAAAGGCATTGAAATACTCATGTTTACACGATTCTCGAAGGAAAACGGATCAAATGGTGGTGGCAATTTCTTTGTTTTTTCTCTTTTACAGGAAAATTGCAGGCACAAGATGAAAGTAACCACACCTCGCACTGGAATCGGTGTCGGAAAGAGTCTGGTGAACAAAGGCAGATTTGAAAATGTTGCAATCAAATTTGATCAAAAGGTGCAGCAACATGGCGATACCGAATCAACTACGGACTCAAATTGCAAAAAAATTCATCCAACTGGGGCAAATTAATTTTTTGGAAAGATTCTCAAAAGTCAAAAAGGAAAAAAAAGGAAAAAATCAAATCAAAAAATCAAAAAGTCAAAAAACAAATCAAGTTCACCTCGGCAGGCTCGGGTTTTATCCCACTGACCGCTTTTATTTTCGTTAGGGCACGGGTTTTATCCCTCCGACCTCGGCAGGCTTGGGTTTTATCCCACTGACCGCTTTTACTTTCGTTGGGCACGGGTTTTATCCCATCCCTCCGACCTCGGCAGGCTCGGGTTTTATCCCACTGACCGCTTTTATTTTCATTAGGGCACGGGTTTTATCCCTCCGACCTCGGCAGGCTCGGGTTTTATCCCACTGACCGCTTTTATTTTCATTAGGGCACGGGTTTTATCCCTCCGACCTCGGCAGGCTCGGGTTTTATCCCACTGACCGCTTTTATTTTCATTAGGGCACGGGTTTTATCCCTCCGACCTCGGCAGGCTCGGCTCCAACCTCGGCAGGCTCGGGTTTTATCCCACTGACCGCTTTTATTTTCGTAGGGCATGGGTTTTATCCCTCCGACCTCGGCAGGCTCGGGTTTTATCCCACTGACCGCTTTTATTTTCATTAGGGCACGGGTTTTATCCCTCCGACCTCGGCAGGCTCGGGTTTTATCCCATCCCTCCGACCTTGGCAGGCTCGGGTTTTATCCCACTGACCGCTTTTATTTTCGTTTGGGCATGGGTTTTATCCCTCCAATTCTCTCGGCAGGCTCGGGTTTTATCCCGCTGACCGCTTTTATCAATTGGGACCGGGTTTCATCCCGCCAATCTAGGCAGGCTCGGGATTTATCCCACTGTCCGATTATCAAAATCATTTTATTGCTACGGGAACTGGGTTTGTCCCGTCAGTAAGCATCTCATTCTCATTGCTATTGGAGCTGGGTTTGTCCCGTCCGTGAGCATTTTCTTCGCCACTAGCCGTGGGTTAGTCCCACTAGTGAGCATTTCTTTTCGTTCGCCATTAACCGTGGGTCAGTCCCACTAACGAGCATTTCATTTGCATTATTAACAAACATGAGTCAGTCCCGTTAACACTTCATTTCACTTCTTTCACTTCTTTCATTTGTATCATCAATTAACATGGGTCAATCCCACCAACACTCCATTTCACTTCAATTCATCTGTTTAAATTCTGTTCGGGTCAGTCCCGTTTAAATTCTGTTCGGGTCAGTCCCGTTTAAATTCTGTTCGGGTCAGTCCCGTTCTAAATTTCTGTTCGGGTCAGTCCCGTTTAAATTCCTGTTCGGGTCAGTCCCGTTTTCAATTCTGGTTCGGGTCAGTCCCGTTTTATTTTTCATGTTCGGGTCAGTCCCGTGTTATAATTCCTGTTCGTGGGAATCTTTTGCAGCCCAATAACACAGGTAAGTATTTGGTGTCTACTTTTTTGTCTCAAGTTTTTTCAAAACTCAGACAAAGAGGGGCAAACTGTAGACACCAAATTTTGAATAATTTTATGTAGCATCTATTTCATGATTTTCATTTTAGATTGCTTGCATTTTAGTTCGTTATTGTGTGTTTTGCACTATTAGTTGTTATGATATTTTAGTTTTATTCATTTTCGCCCTTTTAGTTGACCTATTTCATTTGCTATTCATTCTTATTTACTTTTAGTTTTAGTTTTTAGTTTTTAGCTTTTAAGTTTAAGATTAGTATAGAGTTTTTTAGAAAAGAAAAGGAAAACATCAAAAATATGTTTTAGTCATTTTTATTCAATGCTTTCTTGGAAAAAAAGGAGAAAAAAGGAAAATCATAAAAAAGAAAAAAAGAAGAAAATTGTTCACAAAAATACGTTCAAATTCAATCTTTGGGCACTTTAGTTATTTTTATCAAGTTATTTTGAGAAAAAGAAAATGATAAAAAATGAAAAATTAAAAAATTAAAAATGGCCATTTTTGTTTAGTTTTTTGTTTAAAATTATTTTTGTTTTGTTATTATTATTATTACCTGGTTTTTGTCAATTTGTTTTTATTTATATTTTATCATTTCTATATTTATTAAGTTGGAAGTTGAAAAAAAAAAAAAAAAAAAGAGTAGCGGCATGCAAGCTGCGTCAAAACGCAGCTTGCAGGGAAGGATTTGCACGGAACGACCTGGGGATTTAGGCTGCAAATACTGGAGAAAGTACCAGAGATTCTTAGGGTAAGAAACATCATATAAAAGCTAGAGAAAAGCCAGCCGCAAAGGAGGAGGGGGAAAAAATCTGAACCAAAGTCCAACGGAGAGGCTAACGGTTGACTGCAGGGACTTTGAGAGAAGAACAGAAAGCGAGAGAGTAAGAATTTTGGGGAGATTAAGGGGATACTAACTGATAAAGGTTGGAACTGCTAGGGATTGGGAGGTGAAGTCGACGGAACACGGGAAAAACCAGCAAAGAGAATTAAGGAGACAGTCGGCGAAGGAAGCTATCGGAGCAGGAGGAAAGACCGGAGCTTTCACTCTCTTTCCATCGATCAAAAACTTCAGGTATATTCCTGCAACTGGTTTCCTTAGCCTTTCCAATTTCCCTCGTGACTGAGTTGGACTCTTGTTTTTTCTTTTATTTTATGTTTCGATTGTTTGTTGCCGTTGTCTCTATCTGCTTCAATCTGGCATGTGGAGTGTATATCTTCAAATTTTGTTAGGCAGTGAGTTTGAACCCTAGAGTTTTGTGGTTTTGTTGATTCATTGGGCTTATTACATCGGATAAAAGCTGCTGAAAACATCAAAAACTGGAGTCTTTTGTTTCGGATTTCCTGGGGGGAAGAAGGCAGCGATAAAAGTATGATTTGAGCTGAGGTTTGGGAGAGTTGAGTAGGATATCTTACAAGCTTCATGGGGTCACATAAATGTTGTAAATGTGCTGGGTTTGCAAAGAGGAAACTGTGTGAAGTCTATTGTGTTATTTTGGCTTCTTTTCCTTGCGTATCTTGCTGCAAATTCTTTTTTACATTTCCCTGTGTTCGGAAGATGCACATACTTGTAGTATATCTTGACGCATTATCTTAAGCTGTCTCGTGTGGGTTAATGTTTTAATCTGTCCAATGAAAGGCTTTAACAAAGCATTGTTGTTAAGATGATGTTTGGGAACTTTGTTCGAATGATGAAAAGTCGTTCTCATGTTTTGCTGTTTTGCTTTCTCCATGAAGCATTCCCCATAAAACTGGTTTTCCTGTCTTGATAAGTTGCTAAGGGATTCTTGCTATAGGAAGCTTTGAATGAATGCAATCTAGAATGAACTTTGAATGTGTTATTAGTTTGCATATTTGCTCCATCATAAGTTTTCCAGTATGCTAGTGAACTTTAAGGTGGCCGAAAATTCTTGCTGCACTTTGTTTCTTCTTTTTTTACTGTTATTTCTTTTTGTTTTGGTTTTCAACAATCCAGTTTTCATGTCTTAAACCTGCAAACAAAATTTCTTGTTTTGATTTGGGTCAATAATTTCTGGTTTGATGAGTTTGTTTGTATGAGGAGATGGACGAAGTTGTTGTTGGATATTACCGAAGTTTTGGAGATAGAAGGAAACAGCCTTTGTTTGTAGTTGCAGAAACTCTTGCTTCTTCAAGGATTAGCATGTTGTTCAGATCATTTTGGCTGTTTTTTTTAAGTTCAAAAGCCTGTTTGGATTGCTCCCTCCCTTTGTTTCAAATCCTTGCATTTTGTGTTGGTTCGTTTGTACGAATGTGAATTCAGCCGAATGAATGGCAAGCACAGAAACTATGTTGCTGAAAGTCTTCATTGCAGAAATCTTCTCCGTGCATGCATGAAAATGTTCAAGGAAAATTGCACTTTAATCCCTCTAATTCTCCTTTGTTGCATTATGGCCCAATTACATTCCAATTTCTTGCAATTAGGTCCTAGGATAGTTACAATTAGATCCATTGCTTGACTTTTTCTTTGTTATTTGACCTTTGAAGTTCCCAAAATGTTTCATTAGGCTTAAGTGATGGATGAATATTCGCAATTGAGTCTTTGGTAGCATTAATGTTTCAATTTAATTGCTTGTTGGCCTTTATGGGTTACCATGTTTTGCTAAAGTGATGCTTAATGCATGGATTTGTGAACCTTGTGACTAAATGAACTTGTGGTGACCCATTTTCTTTAATTTCCCTAAATAAGTTGATTAATGCTTGCACTTGGGTCCTTGGTGGATTCTTTTATTGGAAATTATGTATAGTTTGATTTCATTTAAATTGCAATTAAGAGAGTTTTGGTGACTTTGTTATACTTTACTATTTGAGGTACCGTGACCTTTTTTATTGTTTTGAAGCTATTTTTTTCTTTCATTTGGACACCATTCAAAGGGGGCGGTATAATTTCTTTTATTTTTTGTCTCTCCTATGTGATCCAATGTGTTAATTGAAAATTACATGTCTACTTGGCTTTTCTTAAATTTGCTTTAATTCCTTCCATTCTTAAGTATTTCTTTTATTTATTAATGGGGTATGTGTACACCTCTTGGCTTGTAATAGATAGGGCATTTTGTCCGTTTTCCCTTCCCCTTTTGTTTTAGTTAGTGAATGTAAATAGGTTCATTAGCTTGGTTATTTACCTTTGTTGTTACGTGTTAATTGCTTTATTAGGACATTGCATCTAGTCAAGCATGCTAAGTGTTATGTGCTACGTGTTATAAATGATTTTGCATGTCTACTTGCTTTCTATATTTATCAATGAATATGGAATGGATGAATGTACGTTTCCACTAGTCCAACGCTAGTTGGAATTCATAGAATGGGCTAGTCCAACGCTAGACCCTTAGGGATTTCCCCTCGTTAGTACATGTTTGCATGTTTCACTTCATTTCATGCATTTTTCTTAGTTTTATCATTTTGCATGCCCCTCGAACCCCTTTTCCCTCCATTTTAGGATTTTTGCATTTCATGCTAGTTATAGGGTTCATTTGCTTGAGAGTCCCCTTAAATATGGAATATAGACGAGTGTGGCTTTTTCTAAGCTTTAGCACGCTTGTATTCCCTCTACAAAAGGGTAAATTGAGTCACGATTTAGGTCTCCCCGTACCCAATATGCATGCATTCCCTAAGCTCATGCATTCTAAATCCACTCTATCATTACACTTTCACTTTTCCTCCCATTTGCACACGTACACTTTTTTATCCCTTCACTTGCACACTTTCACTTTTGTCTCACTTGCACACATGCACCTTTTTATCCCTTCACTTGCACACAAACACTTGTAAATACATTTGCACACCTCCACTTACATCCTATTATTTTTATTATTTTTCTCACTTCACATACCCTCACATTGCATACATGCATTCCATTCATTTGCATCCCACTCGCATTATTCGTGACTTCTTCAAAGATCGTTATTGGGCTTCACAATTAATGTGATTGGCACCACTCAACCTTTGAAGAGAAATTTCCCCCAATACCCCTAGGTCTAGGGTTTGCATTCATGTAGTGCATCCAAATGTAATAAATTCTTTGGTTAAAACAAGAAAATCATTGATTAAATCAACGCAACTAGCCTTGACTAGGTCAAAGGGGTGCCTTGGATTTTATCCTTGCCTTCCCCTTTGTCAAATGTGACTCCCGAATCTTTTTCTTTGTTTACGTGGACTAGGAGTCGTTCAAAAGGGTTTCTTGCTTTTTTTTCCTTAAAAAAATTCACTTTTTGGGTGACTTGGTACACCCTAACTCTATACCAAGTGGCGACTCCATTTTTCATATAAAAAACCCTTTTTGAACTATTTTTCTTGGGTCAAATCGTCGCATTTTCAAAAGTCCCATTTAGACCCATTTTTCTTTTAAATCACGATTCATTTTCCAATCAAAAAATACATTTTTTAAAAAACCATAACCATTTATTTATTTCATCAAAAAATGGGGCGCGACAGCATGAAATATCATTTTCAAGCTTGGTGAGTTTACTACTCACTTGTGTGTTACTATATGGCTTTGATACTTGAACTTGATGAGTTAAATGTTATTGCACCATCGATATTGATTGAAGTGAGGGTATACTTTATCACTCTCACTTATTTCTCATGTTATTGGAATGTTACATGGAATGTTACACGAAATGAAAAGTACTTGACTTGGTGTCGATTGGACGAGTATCCAACGACCATGATTGTTACTATTGAGTTCAACCCCATTGGTAGTTGATTGAATCGAGCCGGCGAGGGCTTAGTCGTGCCAATTAATGAACCTTGGGGACTGTTATATAGAATCCTGTAGTATGAGAGACTCTCGATTCCGGTATACTCGAGTAATACCACATTGCAAGTGTTTGGAGTTCAGGCCCGGTAGGGGTATGTTGGGTGGAAGGAATGGAAGTAAAGTGGAGTCTACGGTTGGTTATTTTTTAAACATTGACGGAGAGTCAATGAGGTTTGATCAAGAATGCAAACGAGGAAAAGGGCTCTTGAAAGCCGCCCGTATCCTTTTATTACCACCATTAATGTGTGCCTTTGTTTTCTTTTGATGAATTGGAATGAAAAGCTTTATGCTTATGTGAACTTTGCTGCTTGAGTGGTATTATCTCGCTGGGCGTAAGCTCACTCTATTCCTTTTGTTTTCCTTACAAGAAAATAAATACTTTTGGACTGCATTCGATAGTTGGTTGCCGAATTGAGCTAGTGGATATATCTTTTGTATAGCTCCTAGATTGAAACCCTAAATGTACTTTTGGGTCCGTTTCTCTTTTGATTTGGCAAACCGTACATGTATCCACTTTGGAATAACTTTTGTATGCCACTTTGGATTGTATATGCTTAATTACAACATGTAAATATTTACTTGACGTTTGGTTGGATTTTGACGTGTCGGTTACTATTCATGGCTGACTCCGGTTTCATTTTTTTTATTTGGACATTTTGACTTGTTTTACGCGCGTTAGTATGTTCCGGAACGTCTTAGATCGATGTGAACTGAACCGTTAGTCTTGACGAGAGCTGGACATGCAGTCCGCTAACCCCTTTGGTTCGCCTTAGGGGAAGGTGGGGCTGTCACATAATGATTATAGAATAAGCATAGACTTATTCAAATTACGTACTCCTATATGGAACACTCACCTAGTCAAAACAAGTGAGTAAGTGCTCAAACAAGTGTTTAGGCGTCCGCTCCGAGTTCCTCTTGAAGGTCCCCTTGAGCGTCTGAGCAAATAACAACTAACTATCACACACTATCACTTAAAAATTCCTAATTATCAAGGAAGTGGAGAAAGTTCCTTTGAGAATTGTGGATCAGAAGGATCAATTTCTAAAGAGAAGGACCATACCCTATGTGAAGGTGCAATGGACGAAGCATACACCGTGAGAAGCAATATGGGAGTTAGAAGAAGACATGTGGAATAGATATCCCTATCTTTTTTATCAAGGTACGTAAGTTTAGAGAACGAAACTTTTTTGTAAGGGGGGTAGAATGTAAAACCCATGATTTTGGGCTCAATTTTTATTCTTGCCCAATGAACTAAATGGCAATTTACCATGAGTAAAAGTAAAAATAATTGTAAGATGTATTAAAGGGTTAATTGGGGGATAGGAATGAGATAAGATAGGGTAAAAGTTCATAATAGTTAAAACTTTTATCTAAACCACCTACTAGTGGGTGGTTATTAGGGTTTAGTATACTTATCAAAACAACAAAAAAATAATAATAACATCATTCCTCCCTTTCATTGTTTGTCTCCCCTTAGAGCAAGAGCTGTCAGAGAGTAGAGAAAGAGAAAAAGGTGTCGCTATCAATCAATCAGGCAATTAGACACCTAGACCTATAAGTCCCAAATTCACGTGCAAACTCCTCTTTTTTAAATTCTATTAGTCACATTAATTACTCTAAAGATTTTACAAATATGTATTATGTTATATATATATATAGATATATATGCTGATATGAGAAATTTAGGAAGATTTGTATTTGGATTGATAGGAATAGAGTGTTAAATCTTAGTTATGGGGTAGAATAAAGTTTAAATCATCTTGTTGTTGAAAAAAAAAAGAGAAAGAGAGGAAGCAGCGGCGACCGCTGCTGCTGTTGTGCACCGTTGCTGAAGCTTTGACTTCAGCAACACAACAACAAAAGAGAGAGAGAGAGAGGCAAAAGCGACCTTGGCCAAGAAGGAAGGATGGCCGAAAGGCCAGCCAAATAAAACATGGAGTCGCCAGCAACTTTCTGGCGACATGGTCCAAGTAGAATGGTTGGCTGAAAGGCCAACCGAAGGAAAACAATTTTTGCATCAGACCCTCCTCTTTCACTAGCCAAAAAGGTTGGCCCTTTGGCCAACCAAAAGAAGGAAAAAAAAAGAGAAAAGATGAGGAATAATTTAAAAAAATTGTAATTAAAATAATAATAAAAAGATGGCAAGTATTCTTGGGCCGAAACATAGCATAGGTGTAGCGGATGTTCAAAAGATAAATGCTAAATATAACTAACCCATCTTTATAGCTTATCATGGGTATTAAATTACAAAACCCAACCTAGACATAATTTTGGAGTTTAGTCATCTAAGCTTATACCTAATTAATTAAGTATAAATAATTAAATAGAAATCTTGAACATTTTAATCTAGCCTTATTAGATTAATTTATATAATGTAAGATAAGTCCTAAATTGTTAACAGAACGCGTAAAATCGTAATAATAATACTACTATTAACGATAACACTAATGGTAATAATAATAATAATAACAATAATAGTAATAGTAATAACAATATAGATATAGATGAAGTAAATTAAAGATATAAACGAAAATTAAATTAAAAGATAAATACAAGTGGAATAAACTAAGACAATAATTATAATAATAATAAATCAATATATATATACATATGGATATAAATAATAATAACACATACACATACACAAAAAAAATGGAAGTAAAGCAAAAGATAATAGTAACAATTAATAAGTATATATAAATGATAATAAAATAAAATAGTGATGACAAGGATAATAACAATAACAATGGATAATAATAAAATAATATATATATATATGCATAGATAATATGTATAATGGTCAAGATAATAAGTTTGATTACGAATAATTATTTCTAAATTAGGAAGCTTTACAAAAGGGGAACTTTTCAAAAATGGAAACTTTCCAAAAATAGAAATTTCTAATTTAGGAAAAACTCGGCTAGGGTTTTTTTTAAGGCAACTGAGAGTTTTATTAACTCAAGAAGAAATCAAACGGTTACAAAATTTTCCCACACTCCTGACTTGACTAACCCGCAAGGTTATCCTACTTTCCTCCTCCTAATCGAAGGCATGCCTAACCTATCTATGCGAATTTCCCCGCAAGCCAACCTTGAAATTGCATTGAAATGGTCATAGATGCTGATATTATGGTTACGGTCAGAAACTCGGCTAGGATTCATATAATGGTGTAGACATGAATCTTAAACTTACTCAAAGTTGGTATATTTATGCATCTATAAGAAATATCAACTAATTAGGAAACCTATGCATTTGATAGGTACGACACAAGTTTAAAAGATCTAAAGTAGTTTCACTCGAGCAGCCAACCAAAGGTAGGTGGTACTTACCCTTCTGAGATTTCAAAAGTTCAAGTAAAATTTTTGTTGTCAATCATATTTTTATGTGTTAGCCTGAAATGTATTTGATTAAATGATTTACTTGAATATTTATGCAAGTTCTATTTTTACTATATAAAAATGGATCATGTGACTTATTTGAAATATTTTGATACGTTATATATATACCAAATGAGTTGTATCTTTTATGAAATCAAAAGACCATGCATGTGACGAGTGAAATGAATTTATGTCAAGTAAACCTCAAAACAGTCATGGAATAGATAGTAGAGGCTATAGTCCTGTCTAATGATCATGGTAGCCTAGTATAGAGTCCGGCCGATTGACCCATGTATGTAATGAGACCAATTAGTAGTCATGAAACCTATTGGTCGCCCACCTAGAAGGGGTTTAATCTCTAAGTTGAATACTCAGTAACCGGTCATTACATGTATTTCTTATGAGCTGATCTGAAGAGACTTATAAATTGATATGAAATGATTTATGACTTTATGATTTTCATGTACGGTTACCAATAAGATGCTTTGAAATTGCTTTGTCACTCGTTACTACTAATTGTTTTACCCATAACATTATTTTCATGATTATGGATGTGAATGATGTACAAATAATTTGATTTGTATATATATGTATCTGTAGAGTTATGAGTGCATGGTCCAACAGAGGGGTAGATATTACCTAATGAGCGACTTGTCGCTCATACCCACTTTCTACCATCTTTGCAGATTCTGAAGAGTATGAGTTGATTTACGTAGAAGATCCTGAGGATGACTTTTATTAGTTTTTAAATGAACACAAGTTAGCGGGCTAGCTACTTCTAGTTGTTAGTTTTATTTACTTTTGTTTCCGCTGTTTCAACCAGAGAATAAATGTACAAACTTATTGGATATTCTTAGACTATCCTTCATATGAGATTTGTACTGCACTTTATCTAGTTATATTATTTAGTACTTTTAAAGTTTAGTCTAATTTAATGTTGCCTTGTATTCTTGAGCGGGACTTGAGAATACGGCGGATGTCACGTGACGGGCATGTGCGGGCTCGAGGCGTGACACTTGCTCCAATGGATTCAGGCATGACCTCTCGAACATGAGCCTCAGGAATAGTCCGGTGAATCTGTTCAAGAGAACTCTGACTTGAATAGGAGAATGAGTTGGAGTAGGGATGTACTCAGAATCAGAAGAACCAGAGGAAGAAGAATTGGAAGGTGAGGTAGATGAGGAAAGGACTTCCATGGGTTTGGGATGTTGAACTCCCCTGCATCTAGGAGTTGAAGTGGTAATATCAGATCGCTCAAAAGAAGACATAAAAGGAAAAGAAGAGAACTTACTAGTGGTGGTGAAGAAAATTACTGGCACAAGGGAGCCTTTCTAAGATAGCCGAACTGCTAGTGGGAAAAAGAGAGCAAACAGACTAAGATGGGGAGATCTGATGAAAAAGAAGAGGGAGAGGGTGAGAGAAAATGACAAGTGGTGGACCCTATTTATAGGGACCACTAGAGCGGGAAGATGAAAAGATTTTGAATTTAAACCGAATGGTAGTTATTAATGATGGACGTGAGGGTTGAGCTAATAGGGGTCTGATATCAGGGGTAATGATGGCTGAAACATACACCTTGGCCAAACTAACACATCCCCGGGATTAGGGCTAGATTCATCCAATCGAGCGATGAACCTGGCCTCAGGGGTCTAGTGTAGAGGAAGGAATCCTCTATGAACACGTGTCAGGGCCAAGGAGTCCTGTTCGAGCTCCACCTATGAACCGAACTAGCTATCTTAGTTCGGCAGAGCTAAACTTTCGAGATAAAACCAAAGCCTGAGTCCAAGGGGAGCTACTAGGAGTAGGGGGATAACTACTAGGAGTAGGAGGATAACTTTAGACACCTTCATCACTATCAGAATAAGCCTTATAAATACTAACATGTACAACCAAAAAGGTACGATATACAACACACCTATTCTACCCTATATTTTTCTTTGATTGATTTGATCGTTGGAGTCACAACGGGGAGATAGTCCCACTGTTCGGCTCTTTGTAGGTCAACACGGTTACAACTGTTTGGCATTTTGCTCAGGTCGTGTCCCTTGGCGACTCTTCAATATGCAAAAGGGAATTGAACTTGAACAAAAAATTGAAGCTTCTGGGCTTCATCTTCTTTTTTTTTTTTAATCTTTTTCTTAGTAAGAGTACACAAAAATTGTTAAAAGTTATTAGAATATACTAACAATGGGGACATGAAATATAAAGCCTAGTGGCCGAATTTGAAATTATTTGCTAGAAATTATCATGTATTGATTTCAAGCAGCAAGTTTTTAAATCCCCAATTGGATCAAGTATGAGATTTTTTGGAAAAGAAAGATATGAATAGATAATCTCACTTATAACCCCACAAAAAATTTTAAAAGAAATTAAAAAAAGTAGATAATCATCAGCAAACACATTGCAAGATTTGCAAAGAATGTACTATCTGAAAGGGGAATGAACTAGTATAATATATAAGCAATTGAAGCTTTTTTGTGTTGTGTTATGAACAGACCAACAAAAGTAAGGTATCAATAGACAATATAATATAGTTAGTGATTACATTTTCATGATCCTTTTAGATTGCAAAGGAGAGTGGAATTATTACGAATGGCCATTCCCCACAACACTTACTTTGCAGTTGTCTTTAAATATTAAGGATCCCTACATCCACGTGGCTTCTCTATCGCCTGCTAACTTCTTTATGCATATACTAGTGGTCGTGGAAGCAGATCTACTTTTCCAATTGAATTTTAGCTAAACTAAGAACGTGAATGTGATCCTGAACTTGCTGGGGTCCACGAAGTCTGACATTTAGGATCTTGGTGTGTATTTGAACTCATTATTGATGTCCATTTCCTCTACTCCTTCGACGTCCATCAGCTGAACTAGGTAAAAATTTCAAGGTTTGTAGTACGAGGGAAATAGCAATATCATAAGTATGTTTTTTGATCAATTTTTTATTTCACAAACAGCTTTATCAACAAAAGCGATACGATACAGTAAAATATTTTTTTCTCAAAACACCCAAAAATAGTCATCAAATGGATTTAAACCCTGTCATGCAAATTTATGGTAGGTATATGTAGCTAATAACATAAGGTATTGACAGAAAGATACTGTTTATGAAGTTGTATGAATTTTTTTTTTTTTAATGCAAGTTAACTTAGCAACAGAATGCAGGTATGGATTTCACAATCATCCTGATTATGGATTTTCTTGGGGCAATGACCATTTTAAACCAGTCATTGGAAGGAATATATCTTGAGCCACTTAAATGGATCATAGAGAACCAAAAATAAAAATCTTACAGGGACACTGCCTTGTTCACAAGCTTTGTGAAGAAAGGGATACTATAGACCTAACCTAACCTTATGTGTTGATCTTGATCCCTATCTTTTGATGTTTACAAAACAAATGGATGATACTAATATTTCTTCAAGATATACTTTCAGTTTTGAAGTTGTTTGATTCCATGAACAAGTGCAATTGAAAGGCAAAGTTTGCTGAAGCTGTCGGGCGTTCAAGAAGTCAGGATCGGACGTCCGAAAGGATGAAGAACATCAAGAAGGAAACTCTGTCGGACGCTCGTGAGGAAGCATCGGACGTCCGGAAGGATCGGACGCACGCCTCGGACGCACATCGATCGCATCGGACGTCCGAGAAATTTCGCAAAGATTTGATGACTCTCTGACGACGTTCGGACGCAGGGTTCGGACGTCCGACAGGTGGTTCGGACGTCCGACAGGCCAACGGCTAGTTTTGACAGCATTTAATATTTGACCGTTGGAGAGTCTTTTGGAGCCATTTCTCACCTTCTATAAACACCCCAAAGCTCAAGAAGACGAGAGACTTTTGCCAACACAAAATACAAGCTTACAAGTGAGATTTTTGAGTAGAAAGATTCTTTGTTGGTTGTATAAGGGGTTGGGAAAGTTGGGTTGTGAGGTTGCTCAAGTGAAGGTTACTCTCTAGGAGGAGTAAAACCTTGGTGAAGGTGAACCTATCACTTGGAGTGGTAAAACCTTGGTGAAGGTTGCCTCATTTGTATAAAATAGTTCTTAATTGGGTGAGTGATCTTTCAAGTGTAGGTTGTTGAGGGTTAACTCGAATAGTTGTAAAACTCCTTGGCTCAACCAAAGAGTATTTGGGGTGAGGAAGGAGTGAGCCTTCACTTGTACATCTTGGTTAGCATCGCCATCAATTGAAGAGGCTATTGGTTTGATATTTGGTTTGCATTTCTTATCTTTTCTCTTTAATTAAGTTTTCTTTATTGTGCTTAAATTTGATATATCTTTGTGCATCATTGTAAATTTGTTTGTACTCATTGGGTTGCACCGGGACCTTACATTATGCCTGATTCAAAATGCCATTTTTTTTTGTTTCTCATCTTTCAACAAAATGCTCTCCAATTATTACTTTTTTTTTATTTACGCAATTATTTTTGTAGCATGATAAACATAAAACCTGTAGAATAAGGGCAAATTTCTGAAAACTGGATACCTATGTTAAAAAAAAAAACTGCTTTTAAAGTCTCTACCTAAAGTAGTACATGCTATATTAATAATTTTGAGGTTGGTACAGGTACGATTTGAAAGTCACTTCAGCATCACAAATCTTTTTGTTTTTATTTTGGACGACTCTTAACAATATTTACGTTATGTAAAGAGTGTGAAAAAGATTTTTCCTCATTTGATTGGATCAAAAAAAAAAGTTTGGGATGGCTCATGAATCACAAACAAAAAAAAAAATTAATACTTGGAATAACGTGACGTGATGTCTTATTATATTATTACGTCCAAATATAAGCAAAATATTTTATTCATGTACGCTAATTTTTTCACTGATACAATAATATTGTGTTTTTGTACGATAAACAATCTAAGAAGTACAATGACTGCACATAACCGCAGCCTTGCCCAAGCCCCATATTTTATGGTCCCTAATAGCTGCTATTTATGAATGCAACTAGCGACTACCAGAAAGATCTACGAGATATAAAATATGGAAATCAAAACTCCTTTTCTATCATCTTGTAGAGTAGCCATCAACTATGTGAAACATTAAAAGTAAAAGCCTAAAGCCTACTTGCAGAGGCCCATCCTGGGCCGGGACACGTGGCAGCCCAGGCATAGCCGAGCTGGGCCTTGGCCCCCGGCCCCTGGTGGCAGCCCTGGGCCGCACTGACTAGGGCTCCCGAAGGAGGCAAGGGTCCATCTCGAAGAGGTCGGGGACGATCCCCCTGAGTGCGGGATACTATCTATACTGGGCAAGTCCCGCATCGTGCGGAGGTCGGACTCCCTCATCAGGTATAAATAACAGGAGGCATCAACTGTATAAGGTACGCTCACTATTGGCAATTCATCTCCGACCGTCAATACTTCCCGTGAACCCATACTCACCGGAGATCTAACTTGACCGTCGGAGTGCCCTCGGGAACCACCCTCGGGCCCCCTCTGTGAGATTACCCTTGTTTGTTTTGCAGGCTTAGCATCAGCTCTTCCATCAGCACCCCGAGCTCGCCAGTTCAGCTCGGTTCGGGGAATTTCCGTGCTTCTTCAGTTGGCGCCGTCTGTGGGAAACGAGAGGTAAGTGCAGTTGTGTTGATGGCGAAGACGCGATCCAAGCGAGCGGTAGACAGCACCGGCCCTGGAGGCGGTGAGGGGTCCCAACGAAGAGAGGCTGAGGCGTCCCGGGGCGTCGGGGGCTCAGCCCTTTCAGGAGAAAGGAGACAGTAGATCCTCCAGTTCGTGACGGAGAACCTCCCCATGCTGGAAGACATCATCCAGCAGGCAAAAGAGGGGGAGGAGGCTGGAGGCGCGCAGACCTCCAAGGCGAAGGGGAAGGAGAAGGAGCCACTCCCCGAACCCTCGGAGGATGAGTCGCGCGACCAGCCTCCTAGGAGGAAACGACCCCGGACTCCACCTCGCCCGCGAGCCTCGGAGGTCGGAGACAGCGAGAGGTATTCTCGCGACCGGTCCGCGAGAAGCCGTCCCAGAGACCCCTTCCCGCGGAAGCCCACACGGAATGGGTTCGAGCGTTCCCCTGCTCGGTCTGTCAAGAGCCGACCCCGCGACCCCCTTTATCTGGAACCCGCCCGGGATGAGCCCGAGCAGATCTTGAGGCCCCGGCCGTACGAGGACAACTACACAACCTCACCCTTCACCCGGGAAATAGAGGACTACCCGCTACCCCGGAGGTTTAAGATCCCGAGCATCGAGATATATGATGCCTTTACCGACCCGGAAGACCACCTCTCGGTCTTCTTGACGCATATGCGCTTGCAAACTGCTGCGGATGAAGTCCGCTGCAAAACCTTCCCTATGTTTTTGAAGGGGAAAGCTCGGCTCTGGTTCCAAGGCCTGAAACCGGGGTCTATACGGAGTTTTTTCGAGCTGACCCGGCAGTTTGCAGCCCAGTTCGTCTCCTCTAAGGTTTACGCGAGGAACGCTACTCACCTGATGTCCATCAGACAAAGGCCTGACGAGTCGCTGAGGAACTTCATGACCCGCTTCAATGCGGAGAGCTTGCAGGTCAAGGACAAAGACGAAAAAGTGGTAATGGCTGCCTTTACAAACGGGCTCAGGGTAGAGGAGCTCTTCTACGATCTGGCCAAGAAGCCTCCAGTAAACCTGGAGGAGCTCCTTCGCAGGGCACACGAGACTGCTAATGTGGAGGAGGCAGGTCGCCTGAAGAAAGAATCAGATCGGGAGATCGGAGATCGCAAAGGCCGGACCAACCCCCCAGAGGGCAAGGAGGCCCCGGCCAAGAAAAACGTCTTTGATCGGCTCTCGAAGGAGAAGGCACCCGCTCTGCCCCCATCCCAGAGAAGACCTACACCCCTCTAACACGGCCCAGAGCCCAGATCTTGGCCGTTATGGAGGCGGAAGGGCTGGGAGATCGGCCGCCCAATATGGGGACGCCTCGGAACAAAAGGAACCAAGACCGGTACTGCGCCTTTCACCGCGACGTCGGACACGACACGGAGGGATGCTAGGCCCTGCGTGAGGAGATCGGGTATCTGATCCAACGCGGCTTTCTAGGGAGGTTCGTGCGCCGACCAGGTCAGGAGCTCGGACGCAACCATTACGGAGATAGGCATAAGGGACGGCGACGCGACCGCCCTGAGAGGCGTGACGCTCCTCGGGGCCACTCCCCCGACCAGGACACCCAGAACCTGGCGGGAGTGATAAACACCATCGCCGGAGGCCCCACGGGGGGGGACAGTCATGCAGCTCGGAAGAACAAGCGACCACCCCCCGAAGGGGATGACTCCTTGAAGCGCTTGCGCATGGACGAGGAGATTACCTTCGGACCAAGGGACGCGGTCCCCCTGGCTTCCGGGAATCACGAAGCCATCATGATAGACATTGTCACCAACAACTACCGGGTGAAAAAGGTGTATGTCGACCAGAGTAGCGCGGTTGACATTATGTTCTATCGGGTGTTCAAGGAGCTCGGATTAAGGGATGACCAGCTGACCCCGGTCCGGACACCTCTGGTGGGGTTCACCGGACCACCCATCAGCTCGGAAGGGATGATCACCCTGAGGGTCACAGTAGGACAGGCTCCCAAATGCCGGACCGTTCCCGTTAACTTCGTGGTGGTCAAGCAGTCGTCCCCGTACAATGTGTTCTTGGGGAGACCTGCTTTGAACGCCCTCCGGACTATTCCTTCTACCTTCCACCTCAGCGTCAAGTTCCCCACCCCTGGAGGGACAGCCGAAGTGCGCGGCGACCCAGAGGTAGCCAGGGCTTGCTACCTGGCCACGCTCCGGGCGCAGGAGAAGGTGGTCGCCCAGACAACCTGTTTGGAGCCTTACATCCCAGGGGATGAGGCCCAACAGCTGGGCACCCAAGATGAGATTGAGGAGCTCCCCCTAAGGGAGGATCGGCCCCACCAGGTTCTCCGCATTGGAGCCTTGTTGCCCGCCAAGGAGAAGGAGGGCTTGAAAGCTCTGTTGAGGGAATACTCCCAGGTCTTCGCTTGGTCGGTGGATGACATGCCCGGGATTCCAACAGGCCTGGCAGTCCACCACCTCGACGTGGATCCTCACTTCAAGCCGGTGAAGCAGAAGAAAACGAGCTTCGCCCCCGAAAGGAATGAGGTGATCAAGGCGGAGGTCGGCAAGTTGCTGGAGTCCAAGATCATCCTGGAGGTCTACTACCCGACCTGGTTGGCCAATCCCGTCCTAGTCAAGAAGGAGGACCAGACCTGGAGGATGTGCGTCGACTTCACGGATCTCAACAGGGCCTGCCCGAAAGACTGTTTCCCCCTGCCGAGGATCGACAGGTTAGTAGACTCTACCGTGGGTTTTGACGTTTTATGCTTTTTGGATGCCTTTAAGGGATACCATCAGATCGAGATGGCTGAGGAGGACCGCGATAAGACCTCCTTCATCACTGAGGAAGGAACCTACTGCTATAGGACCATACCGTTCGGATTGAAGAACGCGGGAGCTATTTACCAGCGCCTGGTCAACAAATTGTTCCAAAATCAGATCGGCGAAAACATGGAGGTATATGTGGACGACATGATCGTCAAAAGCCGAGCTGACCAGCGACTCATACCCGATCTGAGGGAGATCCTGGATATCCTACAGGAAAGCCGGATGCACCTAAATCCGAAGAAGTGCACCTTCGGGGTCAGATCAGGAAGGTTCCTGGGTTTCCTGGTGTCCCGGGAGGGAATTCGGACCAACTCGGATAAACTCCAGGCCATCATGGACATGGCCCCCCCGAGGAACGTAAAGGAGGTCCAACGGCTCACGGGGAGGATGGCAGCCCTGAGCAGGTTCCTCTCGCGCTCCGCGGTCAGGGGGCTGCCCTTCTTCCGAGTACTGAAAGCACCGAAAGATTTCTACTGGACAGAGGAGTGCCAGAAAGCCTTCACCGACCTGAAGGCCTATCTGGCTGAGCTGCCCACTCTGACTGCCCCAGAGCAGGGGGAGACTCTGTTCCTGTATCTGTCTACCTGCAACGAGACCGTTAGTGCGGTCCTGGTGCGGGAGGACAAGGGGGTTCAGAGGCCAATATACTATGTCAGTCGGGCTCTCCATGGGCCGGAGACGCGGTACACGCCAGCCGAGAAAATAGTCCTGGCTTTGGTGCACGCTGCCCGGAAACTTAGACCATACTTCCAAGCCCACAGCATCGTCGTCCTAACCAATCAGCCTCTGCGGCAGATACTCACCAAGCCTGAAGTCTCGGGCAGGATGACCAAGTGGGCCGTCGAGCTGGCCGAGCACGACGTCAGCTATCAGCCTCGCAAAGCTATCAAGGCCCAGGCCTTGGCAGACTTTCTTGCTGAGGGGGCTAGCTTAACTCTACCTGAGCTGTGCCCCCTGCGCGAGGAGGTACGGCCGAAGGATCCTTGGGTATTGTTCGTGGACGGGGCCTCCAGCAAAGAAAGAAGTGGAGCAGGCCTGTTGCTCATCTCGCCCACTGGGGAAGAGCTGACATACGCTCTCCGATTTGACTTCCCCGCCTGCAACAATGAGGCCGAGTATGAGGCCCTGCTCACAGGGTTGCGGATAGCCCACCAGATGGGTATAACCGCAATCCAAGTTCGGAGTGATTCTCAGCTCGTCGTCCTCCAAGTCCGCGGGGAGTACGAAGCCAAGGACGAGGTTATGAAGAAATACCTGGCCAAGGTACGAGAGGTGGTGGCCTTGTTTGGAACATTTGAAATCGAGCGGGTGCCAAGGTCACAGAACAAGCGCGCGGACGCCTTGTCAAAGTTGGCATCCTCCTCGTTCGCCCATCTGAGCAAGGAAGTCTTAGTAGAGGTGGTAAAACAAAAAAGTATCGACCAGGTCCAGGTCCTGGCTATAGACAGCTCGGCCACCTAGATGACACCCCTCATAGACTTCCTCAGCTCGGGTACCCTCCCCGAAAGCAAAACCGAGTCCCGCAGAACCCAGTTCCGAGCTGCCAAATACGCCTACGTCGGGGGAACCCTCTATAGGAGATCGTACTTATCCCCCTGGCTAAAGTGCGTGACTCCCGAGGAAGGCAACTATGTACTCCGGGAAATCCATGAAGGTCTATGTGCGGCACATGTAGGATCTCGGGTACTGGCGAAAAAGTGTTTTCTCCTGGGTTACTATTGGCCCTCCGTCTTCCGAGACGCCGCAGAGCTGGTGCAGAAATGCCGAGCTTGCCAGGTGCACGCCTTGCTGCGCCACCAGCCAGCTCGGGAGATGATCCCCATTCACAGTCCCTGGCCTTTCGCCCAGTGAGGGATAGACCTCCTGGGTCCCTTCCCCCGAGCTCCTGGAAGGTACGAGCACCTCGTGGTGGCCATCGACTATTTCACGAAGTGGATGGAGGCAAAGCCTTTAATATCTATTTCGGGAAAGGCAATTCAGAAGTTCTTCTGGAGGAACATAGTCTGTCGCTTCGGGATTCCGCATGTCCTGATATCCGACAACGGCCGCCAGTTCGCCGAGAACTCCTTCCGGAGCTGGTGCGCTGAGCTCGGGATCAACCAACACTTCACGTCAGTCGGTCACCCCCAGGCCAATGGTCAGGTGGAGAACGCTAACCGAACCGTTTTATAAGGGTTGAAGACTAGGTTGGAGTTCGCCCAATCGAGCTGGGTAGATGAGCTCCCCAGTGTCCTTTGGGCTTACCGCACCACACCCAGGACGGCCACCCATGAGACTCCGTTCTCTCTAACTTACGGAGTGGAAGCAGTGGTCCCCGCGGAGATTGGACTCCCCTCGCCCCGAACGCAGAACTTCGTTGCGACGACCAATGAAGAGGAGTTGCGGTACAGTTTGGACATACTGGAGGCCAGGCGTGAAGAGGCGACGGTACGGATGGCTAAGTACAAGAGCCAGCTCGCCCGCTACCATAACGCTCGAGTAAAAAGCATACAATTCCAGCCAGGAGACCTGGTCCTGCGAAAGAACTCAATCAGCAGAGCTTACAGTTCCAGCAAGCTCGACCCAAACTGGGAGGGCCCATACCAGGTCCTTGAGGTGAGTCGAGCTGGCTACTGCAGGCTCGCCAAGATGGATGAATCTGAGGTACCCCGTACTTGGCACTTCTCCAATCTGCGACTGTTTGTAGCATAGGTTAAGCCAGGGTGTTCAGTCGCCTGTTCTCTGAAATCTGAATTTTTGTTTTGTCATTCAATAAAAGACCGACTTCACAGTTTGCAATTGTACTTGTTTTTAATTTCCCTTGTACTTGTTTCCTTTCGAAAGCTCAAGTTTGTACCTTGCACTAGCACACTTAGCGATGCCTCACTAATTGTCCTAGTGGGGGGCTAGGGGTAGGAAAAGATTGAGGTGAAGTGCTCGACCCCAAGAGGTCGGCACGACTGGGAAACTGGGAAGGGTTCTAAAAACTCCGCACTCGACCCAGGAGGTCGGCGAGAAAGGAGTTCAAGGCCCAATGTTCGACCCCAAGAGGTCGGCACGACTGGGAAACTGGGAAGGGTTCTGGGAACCCCGCGCTCGACCCAGGAGGTCGGCGGAAAAGGGAGTTCAAAACCTGATGTTCGATCCCAGGAGGACGGCATGAGTTATCGTTTCGGAGTGGAGTTATCGTCTCGGAGTGGAAAAAATCCAGGAGAAGTGTTCGGCCCAGGAGGTCGGCACGACTGGGAAATCGGAGTCCAGGTGAAGTGCTCGTCCCAGGAGGACGGCACGATGGAGAAAAACTTGGAAGCCAGGGAGGGTTCTAGAAACTCCTCGCACGACCCAGGAGGTCGGCGAAAGAGGAGTTTGGAGCCCGACGTGCGATCCCCAGAGGTCGGCACGGGTTCTCGAATCCCGGGGCTCCTCGCTCGACCCAGGAGGTCGGCAAGAACGCCCTTAATGTTTAAGTGTTCAGCCCCAAGAGGCTGGCACGTTCCCTTAGTGGGTCTATTTGGTGGCTTCGCGCTCGACCCAGGAGGTCGGCAAGAACGCCCTTAATGTTTAAGTGTTCAGCCCCAAGAGGCTGGCACGTTCCCTTGGTGGGTCTATTTGGTGGCTTCGCGCTCGACCCAGGAGGTCGGCAAGAACGCCCTTAATGTTCAAGTGCTCAGCCCCAAGAGGCTGGCTCGTCCCCTTAGTCGGTCTATTTGGTGCCCGATCCGGGAGGCCGGCACATGGTTTTTATAGTTAGATTGCCGTTGGGCAACTCCACTGCGGGATTAAAAAGGTGACGCGTTTGGTGCTCGGCCTAGGAGGTCGGCACACGCCGTTGAGTGCGGGCAAGCAAGGCAGATTAATTTTTCGAAATTCCGCATACGCGTTCAAAGCCTATCTATTACAAACTATTACAAGGCCTATCTATTACAAAGCTCTATAGCTGCCTAGCTGCTACAAAATGTGCCGAGCTCTGAAGAGAACACAGCTCGACCCCCCTTCCTCTCGTTGGTAGTCCACCTAGAGCAGGAGTTGAAGGTACACCTTAAACATGCTGAGAAGCGTATGGTGAAGGCTTCCCAGGCGGGGGAACCTTTCCGTCTCAGATGGACCCTCAAGAGCATTTTCAACTAGAGCATGGTCATATCCTTATAAGAAGACGGAAAGGGTTTCTGGAGTGGCAGCCGCCCTAGACCACCGGCTCTTTCCCAGCAGCCCTGCCGGGAGACCCGCTCTCCTCCAAGGGGACCTCCGCCAGCTCGGCCCCGACGTCGGTTCGGCCCACCAACCCCTTCAGAGCATGCCCCTTGCGATACCCGTCGAAGAGCCAGTCCAGCCTCTCCTCGGCCGCGGGATTGTAGTCCTTGAAGTCTGCCAAGTTGAAGCCAGGAGGGTTGAGGCTCTTCACTTTGTCCAGGGCCCGCGTAGCGCCGACCTGGAGGATGGGCAGGTTAAGGAGGGCGATGTCCTCCTCGAACTGTTCGGAAGAAAGGAACTCCCGAACAGCCTTCTTTCGCTCCCGGCTGACGGTGCCGGAGAGCTCGAGGGCGTGGTCCTCCTTCAGCTTGGCCACGCCGGCCTTCTCCTGGTCGAGTTCCGACCTGGTGGAGGCGAGCTGGATCTGAGCTGCGTCCAGCTCCCCCTCGGCCTTGGTCAGTTTGGCCTTAAGGGAGCTGGCCTCCTTAAGGGCCTGGGAGAGCTTCTTCTCAGTCTCCAGGTTCTTCTTCCGTAACTCCTCCAGGTCCGGAGACAGCTCGGAGAAGCGGGTAGCCAGGGCAGCACCGGCAGCGTTGGACTGAAAAGGAAAGAGAACGGGTCAGCACGCCACATCACTTAACCCAGACACGGAGGCAAAAAGCTAACCCACGAGCTATACTTACTTGAGCCTGGGCGGTGTAGTACGCGTCCAAGAGCTCGGAAGGGCTGGCCAGCTCCATCCACCTCTTGTCCCGAGGAAGGACCGAACCCACCATCAGCTCGCGAGCCACTTCGGGAAACTGGGCTCGGTCGTTGATGGAGAGTCCCCAGCCCGGACAGAAGTGGCGGGGGTCGTGCATCGTGGGGGCTTGGCCTGGCTTCAGGGGAGCTACGTGGCGGAAGTGCCACAAGCTCGGGAGAGTTGACTCCTGGGCATGCTCCTCGGCGGAGCCCACGCCCAGGTGGACTGGCCCCCCGGAGACCAGCGTGAGAGGAGAAGAATGTGCGGGGACCAGCGCGAGCTTCTTCCCGGGCTGGGAGGGCTCGTCCACTCGCCCCCTTTTCTGCCCGGCCGCCTTCTTCTTGTTGTTGGCAGCCTTCTTGGTGGGGGAGGGTGTTCCCTGCGCTTCCTTCTGGGGGGCTTGACCGCCCCCCACGGTTGGGGTCGCCCCAGGGACCTCCTGGGCAGTTCCTGGCTGGGGAGTGGCGGCCGCCTCCTCAGTGGATGCGCCCAACAGCTTGAAGAGCTTTCTCACTGCAACGAACACAACCAGATAAGCAAAAGGTGGGACAGTTCAAAGAACCACAATATACCACAAACACAACAGGGACAAAGCTAGCGTTACAGGTGTCGATTTTGGGCTCGGGGGTCACCACTTCCCCAGAGGGTCCGGACAACGTCCCTATCAGCCCGGTTGCGGAAATCTGCCCAGTGGAGAGCTTGGTGACATCGAGCTTCACCTTGGAGCCCAACAGCTGGCTGAGGGTCTCGTAGTGCAGATCCTCCGGGTAGGAGTCGGCCCTGACCCCCCCAACGTTCCACACATTTGGGGGAAAATGTGTGGATTTGACGAAGAAGAAGTCCTCATTCCAATCCTTCACTGAGGAGGGGAGGCCGTAGAACAACTCCTGGGCACATTTCCCTCCTTTGGTTTGGGGACCACGGCAGGAGAAGTAGTACCATCCAGGGAGGGCGGCCTTAAGGATGAAGGCGGCTCGGAAGAGGGAGAGGGAGTAGGGGATGTCACAGAGGAGGCAGTAGATCAGGAATCCAATAATAATCCTGATAGAGGTGGGGTGAAGCTGGGTGATTCTGAGCCCCCAGTAGTTCAGAATCTCGATAAGGGCTGAAGGGATGGGGAGACGGAGCCCTGCGATGAGCTGCTCCCTATAGATGGCTACGAAGCCAGGGGGAGGTCTGCAGGCTCGGTCGTCGGGCCCGGCCGCCCTCGACTCGTAGGCCGGAGGGATGGAGTAAGATTTGGCCAGCTCGGCCACTGCCTTGGAAGATAGGGTGGCCTCCTGCAGGTCGACATGACCATAGGAGAACTCGGGGTCGTCCCCCTGCTCTGAAGCGGGGGTCCCCTCAGAGGCATCCCTATCCTCCCCGGCTCCCCCTTGGGCTCCGCCGGGGGAGTCGTGTGGAGATCTGGGGGAAGGGGCAGAGGTAGCCTGCCGCGCAATGAGGGCATCGAGCTCGGCTGCCTCCTCAACGGCTCGGGCCGAAGGGGAGTGGGCAGAAGGAGAACTCATGATGACTATGGGATTGAGCAGGTCGGGGTTAGAGGCAGAAGAAGAGGAAGGAGGAGGAGGGGAAGGCGACGGCGAAGATGAGGATGAGGATGAGGAAATGAAGATTCTGGTGGCTCTGCGACGGGCCGGAGATGGCGGGGCGGTGGAAGTAACGTCGGAGTGACCCGACATAAAAGTCAGGAGACGGAGGAAGGAGAAAGGAACACTGAAGGAAGGAAAAAGGGATTGCGAAGGGACTTACTGATGTCTGGAGCGAGAAAAGGGATGGGAGACTCGTCGGAATCTGGGCACGAGACGCCGGAAGTTGCTGGAAACGGAAATGCGAATGCACAAGAGGAATGATAATGCGAAATGCGCAAGGGGAGGAGAAAATGGCAAATGGGGTCGATTGAAATCTGATGACCCCTATTTATAAGGAAGGGAAATGGAGGGAAAACGGTAGCGTGAATTTGAACCGACCCCCATGTGAACGCATTTAATGATGGTACGAAAACCGAAGGGGCGTGACAACTGAAAGGACGCGGACGCAGCGTCCCTGTGACAGCACTGTACCAGAGGTGACCTTGACAGGGTAGTGCTCGGCCCTGGCCCCCCACGTGGCAGAGGTAGATTAGGTCTGCCTGACAGTCCTACCTAATCTAGGGGGCTAGTGCAGAGGCCCATCCTGGGCCGGGACACGTGGCAGCCCAGGCATAGCCGAGCTGGGCCTTGGCCCCCGGCCCCTGGTGGCAGCCCTGAGCCGCACTGACTAGGGCTCCCGAAGGAGGCAAGGGTCCATCCCGAAGAGGTCGGGGACGATCCCCCTGAGTGCGGGATACTATCTATACTGGGCAAGTCCCGCATCATGCGGAGGTCGGATTCCCTCATCAGGTATAAATAACAGCAGGCATCAACTGTACAAGGTACGCTCACTATTGGCAATTCATCTCCGACCGTCAATACTTCCCGTGAACCCATACTCACCGGAGATCTAACTTGACCGTCGGAGTGCCCTCAGGGACCACCCTCGGGCCCCCTCTGTGAGATTACTCTTGTTTGTTTTGCAGGCTTAGGATCAGCTCTTCCATCAGCACCCCAAGCTCGCCAGTTCAGCTCGGTCCGGGGAAGTTCCGTGCTTCTTCACTATTCAAACTAAATTTTTTCGTGCGGGGATGTTTAATGCTTCGTACAAAAGTTTTTACTCCGAAAGGGTAGCAGGCTGTTGGTAAAGCCGAGCAAGAACCTTCCATGGAGGTCTTATTTTTCTTTAATACACAGCCTATGGAACTTAGCTAGCATAAGCAGACGAAAAATTCTTCACACAATGAGATCTTTTACATCAATACAGCAGAAACAAACGGTACATTTGCATTGGACTTGCATGTTGTAAGGAATCATACGAGTATATGTAGCAGAAGATTTTAAATTTTGATTCCTTTAGCGGATTGTTCTTTAATTAAATCTACGTGACGAATAGTTAGTTTAAGAAAATTATCTCCACAATTTTAGTACATCTCCCTAAATGCTGAATATACATACTTTGAAATACACATCATTAAATCCCGGTGTGCAAAAAAAATTTTCAGCTTAGTCCACTTTCTGGTTTGTTTTACTTCTTATTTTACTTGTCCTTAAAAAAACAACTGACTGTTCACTATATTTGTTTTAGATATCTGAAAGTTATTTTTCCAGTGCAGGAGATATGGTATTCACCATGCTTCAGCTGCTAGCGCAAGGTATTCTAATCAAGGTCAGCTGCACTAGTTCCTTTTAAATACTAAAGAAAGCCACAAGGATTTTAAATCTTGATAACGACTAAGCAACAAAACATTGTCAGTGTGATTAACTAAGAAAGCGATTTAAAGCAGCATGAATGCAGGGCCTGCAAGATACACATTCCTGGAAAAAGGTTTTTCACCAAAGAGCAAAAGAAAAGAATTTCCCTTGACCTAAGTTTATTTCATGAAGCCAAAACTGAATCTTAGCATATTAAATGAGCAAACGAAAAACCAAGAAAAGTGTAAAATTTTTTTTTTTTTTTTACATCGTCAAATCCAAACTTTAGATATTAAAGGAGTATAAGACGATTGTTTATTTAAGTTATAAAATTGTTCAAGTGATTAGTAAAACTATAAAATTCTAATCTTCAATATTATCTCGATCCGAGAGTCTAGATTAGAAGAAATAAGAAAATAAACTACAGAATAAGTCACTTGGTCCAATTATTTAGTTAAATTGTGAAATTATTCTTTTCAACTCTTACCTCTCCAAATTCTAGGTTGATATTCATCTTCAAATCTTACATCTTGGAATTCTAAACACTGAGGAAAGTACACTGAAATGGTGGATATTGATGAACTCTTAGGTTTCCACGTCGGGAACTAGACCTTTAACTTTTGGAATTCAATTATTAGTTATAAATGTTCAAACAATATTTCTGCCAATCAAACTAAGGTAGTTATTATTAATTACTCAAATCTTCGGTACAGAACCCATTTGCCGCTCATTAGGTGTTACAAGAATAAACTAGCACACCTAATTTAGGTTAGAAGCGAATGCATCTGCCAAAAGGTTCCAAAATGCTTCAAGTATGTGCAAAAGAAACAGATCCTAATGAATGGCAAGCTCCATATAGGAGAAGGGATTTATTGAAAAAAGCAGTGTTGTTAGCTCCGGACCAAATTGGCCGATTCGATTGGTCCGACGGTGAATCGGGTTTCTTTTTGAATTGGTTCGTAGTATAAAATCGCTTTAATAAAAAACCATCAAAAATCGGCTAAACCAGTGACCCGATTCGAAAATTTGTTTTTTTTCTTTTTCCCAAACATAATTTGAGTTATTTAAATTGTAACACTTTCATTTATTAATAAAAATAACGTCACCTATTTAGTGTAAATATCAAAATCATTCGCTTTCCTAAATGATCTTTAAATTAAGATGTTTATATCCCTATGATCTCATTAATTTAGCATTAGTGCATTAATATGTTTTAATTTAGTTTTTCAAGTAGTTTTGGAAAATGGACATATTTTAACCATGAATTTACATTTTTATATATAATTATTAGGTGTATATTTGATTGTAAATCTAATATTTTTGGAACATTTTTCATGATTGGCCAAATATAACCAAGAACTTAATTTCAATATTTCTGAAACTTATAAAAATATAAAATAAGTCTAAGCAGAATTTTGAGAACAGTCCAACTGATCCGATCAATTGACTCTCGATCTAGTAGTTTAGCTGAGTCGCTATCTGGTTGGAGTTTAACAACATTGTAAAAAAGACAAGACATAAACCTCATCTCCAAATTACAAAAAAAAAGAAAAAAAATAGATTAAGTTACATTAGATTTTAGAATGATGACGAAGATAAGATACGTGCATCTGACTTTAGTGTAACGAAACTCTTGATATGCAAAGGTCAATTTAGGAAGTGTGTCGCTACTCTTTTTTTTTTTTTCCAGAAACGATAGAAATTTTATTTCTAATAAAAGTGTAGTACAATATATGAGCAAGGGCTCAAATTTGAATTTTACAAAAGTGTACTAAGAGACTGAGTGTGAAACCCACGACTTTTGGCACCAATTTTATTATTTTATCCTTATTATTTTATTTTCTCAATTAGTTAAAAAGATAAAGTTACTATGTAAAAAAAAAAGAAAAATAAAGTAACTATAGGATGGGATAAGGGGTTCTAATATAAGTAGGGCTAGGTTTAGGATTTTATTAAAACCCTAGACAGAGAGATAACCCTAGCCTTACCTTTCTTTCGTCTGCCTCCCTAGAGCAAGAGCCGTCAGAGAGGAGAGAAGGAGAAGAAGGCGTCACCATCAATCGATCCGTCAACTAGGCACCTAAACCTGCAAGTCCCAAATTCACATGAAACCTCTCCTTTAAATTCTAGTAATCGAATTAATTATCCTAAATATTTTATGAATATATATTATTGTTATATACATATTGATATATGCGTTTCTATAAGAGATTAGGAGGATTCATGTTTGGATTAGTAGGAATAGGGTGATAGACTATAATCTTGGGATGAATAGATTTCCCAATCTGTTAAAAGAGAAAAAAAAAAGTAGGAAAGAGCAGCGGCGGCTGCCGCTGCCCTGATGTTGCTAGGTGTTGCAGAAGCAACGCAACAAAAGAGGAAAAAAAAAAACAAGGGGGAAAAGAGCCGCTGTTGCTGACAAGTGCTGGCGACAATGGAGCAATTACGGGAAATGGATCGCCAGACTCTCTGGCGACCATGGTCAGCCATGGTTGGACTTTGGCCGACCATGGGCCCCACCAGAAATTAAAAAAATAATGATAATAATAATAATAAAATAAAATAAAATGAAAAATAATGATAACAATAAACAAAAATAAATAAGTAGAAAGGGAGCAATTTAAACTTGGACCAAACTATAGTATAAAAATTTAGTAAATATTTAATAAATAGATTTTAAATATAACTAGTCCATTTTTATAGTATATTGTGAATATTAAAACTCAGGACCCAATCTAATATAATTGTTAGAATTGAGGGTTAGTCACGTAAAATATTACTTTATTAATTAAGTCTAAAGTACTTAAATAGAAATCTAAAACATTTTAACCTAGCCTTATTAGATTAAGTTGTACAATGTAAGATAAGCTTTAGATTGTGGAACGAAATGCTTAAAATAATAATAATAATAGTAATAATAATATGGATGAAACAAATTAAGGATGTAAACGAAAATATAAATATAAATACAAGTGTAATAGGTTAAGACAATAAATATAATAACAAGTCAATATATATATAGGTTTATATATACATAAATAATAATAACACCTACACACGCACAAAGGTAGAAATAAAGTGAAAGGTAATAATAACTGTTTAATAAATATATATAAGTGGTAATAAATTAAAGTAGCGACGACAAGGACGATAATAATAATAATAATAATAATAATTAATTACAAATTATAAATAGGTATAGTAAGATAATAGTCAAGATAATAAACATGCTTATGAGTAACTATTTTCTTTTAAATTAAGAAACGTTACAAAAAGGGAAACTTTCCAAATTAAGAAACTTTCTAAAAATAGAAACTTTCCAAATTAGGAAACTTTCCAAAAATAGAAATCGCCCAATTTGAGGGAGGTGCTATTAGGGTCTATTTAATGGTCTAGGTATGAATATTATGCTTACTTAGAGGTTGTATATTTATTCATCTATAGGAAGTAACAACTAATTAGGGAACTCATGCATTTGATAGGTATGATACAAGGACCTAAGGTAGTTCCACTCGAGCAGCCAAACAGAGGTAGGTGGTACTTACCCTTCTGAGATTTCAAATGTGCAAATGAAATTCTTGTTTTCAATCCTTTTTTGTTGTGTTGACTCGAAATGTGTTTGATTAAATGCTTTGCTTGGATATTTATGAAAGCTATATTTTACCATACAAAAATGGACCATGTGACTTATTTGAAATGTTTTGAAATGTTTCTTATATACAAAATGAGCTGGACCTTTTATGAAAGCGAAAATTTATGTATACGATATATGAAATGAATTTTGACAAGTAAAGCTCAGAGCAGTCATGGAATAGACGGTAGGGGCTATAGTCCTGTCTAATCGCCATGGTAGCTTGGTATAAAGCCCAGCCGATTGGTGAGGTCATGGTAGTCTGGTATAGAGCCCAGTCGATTGACCGATTGATAAAGTCATGGTAGCCTGGTATAAAACCCAGCCGATTGACCAACTGAGAAAGTCATGGTAGCTTGGTATAAAGCTCAGCCGATTGACCCCAAGAATGAAATGAGACCAATCGGTAGTCATCAAACCTATTGGTCGCCCACCTAGAAGGGGTAAAATCTCTAAGCTGAGTACTCAATAGCCGGTTATTACATCTACTTGTTATGAGCTGATCTGACGGAATGATTTATGAACTGATTTGAAATGAGACTTATGAACTGATATGAGTTGATTTACGAATGAATATGAAGAGATTTGTGACTTGAGACTAAACGATTTATGACTTTACGATTTCTCATGTACAACGTTTTATGGGATGATTCATGATTGGATATGAAGATACATACGAATTGTTGCAACGTGATTTATGACATTACGATTTCCCAAGATGATTGTCAATAAAGTGCTTTTGTATTCTTTGTCATTCTTTACTATTGATTGTTTTATAAATGTCGTTATTTTCAAAATTATGGATGTGAAGGATATGCAAACGATTTGAGTTGTACTTATATATGTATGTATCTATAAAGTTACGAGTACATGGTCCAATAGAGGGGTAAATATTACCTACTGAGTGATGTGTCGCTCAATCCACTTCTTACCATTTTTGCAGATTCGGAAGAGTATGAATTGGTTTACGTAGAAGACCCTGAGGATGACTTTTACTAGCTTTAGATGAGTAGAAGTTGGCAGGCTAGCTACTTCTAGTTGTTAGTCTTCTTTACTTTTTGTTTCCGTTGTTTCAATTGGAGAATAAATGTACAAACGTCTTGATTATTCGTAGACTTTCTTTTATATGTAATTCGTACTGCACTTTATTTAGTTAAATTATTTAGTACTGTCAAGGTTAATTAGTTAATGTAACCTTGTATTCCTAAGTGGGACTTGGGAGTACGGCGGATGTCATGTGACGGGCATGTGCGGGCTCGGGGCGTGACACCGAGGGTCTAGAAACTCCTCATCAAAGTGAAAATGCATTGCTAGCTTACTTAATCTATTACTGATTCTATTACCTTCAACAGGTAGACTATCAAATGAGCATCTCCTAAATATTGAGCTTATGTCTCTTATGTCCTCTAGGTGGGCTGCTAGACGTATGTCTCTTGAAGCTTGACTTTTTATCAGTTGTAACACCTGAGAGCATGATGTTTGGATCGTAATGTACAGCCAGCCTTGTGCCATTATCTTGTATAGAGCCAGTTGTAAAGCCAAAAAATGATCCAACGTAACTGATCCAGTGCTTCTCTCCTTCAAAACCCAAGCTGCACATATCTGGCTTTGTGTGTTTTGTGCAGTGATGCCAATGCCCATATTCTGACCTTCGATAGGTTGCCCCACTTCTACTGAAATGATCAGCATGTTGTCACTTTCCTCCACCATTTCCTCTTGTACTTCTGCTATATCTGTTTCTGAGATGCTCAGCTGCTGCTCTATCCGTTGGGATTGTTGGTATTCCTCCCAAGAGTGTCGCTACTGAGTCCACTTCAAACGCATATTCTACTGCTCAACACTCGCGTCTGTATTTGTGTGTGCAACCTCTATACCATGTCATTTGTGATTTTGTGATTAATAAACAGCACATGGGTGATTTTTTTTGGTGGTACATGGAATTTATTTTTTATCTCCAAAACTAAGGTAATTGAGTTTCAAATTCATGAAACTTTGTATGGTAAGTAAAATTAGAAATGGCTGATAATTTTGTCTCAATACTCGATCAACTCAAAAAAATACTGAATAGATACTTGGAATCACTGGTTACATACGTGGAGATGATACAGAGCAATTTTTTTGAAAATTAATCTTAAAAAAAATTAGGCAGATACATTACCTTTACCATTATGCCATCCAAAAACTAATGCTCGAATATTTTTATTAATGCAATGAATATAATATTATTTATGGACAATTAGTTTATGAATTAAAACCTTAATCAAGTAACCCACGTCTTAGGTTTGGAGAAAAAAATACGGCGTTAGTTGGTAATGATCCGGCTCTGCTTGCACCAAGATCAAATGTCATTATTTTTAACAAAACTACAAGTTGTGATACATTGCAATCGCTTCATGATAAGATCAAAAGATTCCTTAACTTTTGAACATTGATATAATGTACACAGTACAATTCTTCTTTTCCATCAAATTCACAGAACACAACGTAGCATAGATAAAAATTTTCAAAACCCAAAATAAGAAGATTAGATTTATAATCCAGTAGTGTAAGACAAATATGAATAGCTTTCAAATTATTAACATTCTCCTTCATTACTTGGCAATTTTTGCATTTAGGAGATGATTAGATAATGGGATGATTTCAGAAACCTCCGTTGAGGTTTCTGACAATTTCACTCGACTCCCTCCAAGTTTAGAAAATTACGCTGATCTCCCTTGATTCAATAAGATGATTATAATACCCTTTATTTAATAGATAATTTACCATATATGTGGGACACAAAAATCAAACCAAAAGTGAAAGGAAAAAAATAAAAACCTACAACAACTTGTCATCATCCCCAATCATACTTTAATTAATAGCAGTTTCTTTTTTCTTTCCCTCCCTTTTTTTCTACCTCTTATGATTCTCTCCTTACTACCTATAACCCCATGGTCTATTCCACCCATCAACTACACACCACCATGCAAATCTACCTGAAGTGTTTATTTCTTGTCTATTTCTTTCTTTTTGTGGTACTTAACTATTAGCCCCTCTTGTTTATTTCTTCTTGAATTATAATTTGCATACATTAAAGAATCAAAATTTCTAAAAATTACAAATTGAGGGAGCCAATGAAAATTTCATGGCCAAATTAGATGGAGATGATGAAGATGGTTGTGATAGAGGGGAAAAATGAAATTAATGGGCTATGGTTGGAAGAGGAAAATGGACGAATCGAGGTTATGCTATTATGTCTGTTACGTACTAGAATATAATATCTTCATTTTGTTTCATTTTTGTTTGATTTACAAGTATTGGTAGTGGTTTGTCACAAAGATTAGCTTCTCTATTCCTAACACCATTGGAGTATGGGTTGCTCTTGGCATAGGTGTCAATAGTGGTTGGCTAGGTCCTTTTCTGTTTAAAAAAAAGTGATGGGTGATAGGTGGTGGGTTCATAATTTGACATGTGAGATTAGTTAATAGACAAAATATAGGGTCCGTTTAGTAAACGAATTTTTTGGCTGTTTATTTAAAATTTTATTGTAACTTACTGTAGAAATTGTAGGAAAAATTTTTGAAGTGCGTAAATTTTTGGATATTTTGAAGTGTATCGTTTAAAAATTTCTCAAAATTTTTTCAGGTTATTGTAGCTAAAGTTGTTAAAAAACTTATAGTAGACAAACTTAGCCAAAAACTTGTTTACCAAAAAGGCCCATAGTGTTAATTTGGGGCTGAAAGCTTTTTAAGGGTATTTTAGTTGGTGGTGATGGTTATGGTCGATTTGTAGAGGAAGTGATTCGGGTAGAGTTTAGGATTTTGATGATGCCGAAATTGATAAAATTTGGGGATTAAGTTTGAGTGCAGTTTTGGTAAAATTTGATATTTTAGTGATGCCAAAATTGATAGAATTTGGGGATTAAGTTGGAGTTTGCTTGAATAGGTTAATCAGGTTTTTGGTTTATAATTATCGTAGAAGCATAGCAAACTTGAATGAAAGTGTTTGTTACTCTTTTTTTTTTTTTGGTTAAATTGATCACTAAAACTTTTCTTCACTTTCTTTTGATGTATGATATTGCATAGGGGTATTTTAGGATATTTAAGTACAATTCTAGCATGATGGGTCTACAATATTCCTTAAACAGTAAAAGCAGGGGACGTTAGTGTAATTTTTAAAAATGGGGGAGCTGAGTGAAATTGTCAAAAATCTCAAGGGAGGTTCCTAAAATTATCCCTTAGTAAAATTATTCCACGTGTCTCTAGCCCATTGTTACTCAAGTTTACTCAAGTTAGCCTTTTGATAATAATCTATTGACAAATTTACTCAAAATCAATTAAAACAGATAACTCATAACTTTTTTTATTTTCTTTTTAACAAAGAATCTTGTTGATCATAAACATAGAAATCAACTAAAACTCTTCTTTATTTTGTTTGAGTTTGGATTAATAAAACTTGTCAACAGGTTATTATCAAAAGGCTAACTTGAGTAAACTTGAGTAACAAAAGGCTAGAGACACGTGGTAGATGTATAAATAAGGGACAGAAGGGACAGAGACTACTTTGAGGACAAGGATTTTAAGTCGTTTAAAAGTTACATTACAACAAGTTAAAACAACAGCCTTACTCGAGACCATAAAAAAAAACATATAATGAAAGCAAAAGAAAAAAGCTTTGTAGACCACTTGCAGTTTTGTGCAGATTTGTTGTTACAAAAATTTCGAAGTAAAACTGCAGCTGTAGTTCAAATGTAAACAAAGCTACAAAATCCATTCCACCGCTGAGCCTGAATTATAAGAGAACTTTTTTTATATATATATGTTTAAAGACGAAGGGTAGACGTGGTTTCTTGAAATCCACACAACGCATATGCCCCGACATATAGATAGAATAATGTAAAATATCCTGGGACAGGTTGATCGTGATCATTTTTGGGGACGTCCCTTTGCCACCTCATAGCACATATTGATTCTCTTTATGCCCTTTTAAGCTTACAATTCTAGGTCCCCAACAATTCAACCCTTGCCTCCCACCCCACCAAAGCAAAATGTAGAAACATTCTTCACATTTTGTGTCTGTTCATTTTGTCCCTCACCTTCCACTTTTTGCGTTTTCATGACTCGTATAAGTAAAACATCCAGTTATATATTAAACCACAATGCCAGTAGTTTTTTCCAGCTGAAATTGGGGTCACAAGGCTATATTTCTGGTTCCTCTTGGTTTTATGATTTTATTTGAATCATTTCATGTCCTTTTTTCATTTTCCGTGATTTGCTTCTTATTCTACAAATTCTACTAATTTCATTGTTTGTTCTATTTTTGTCTTTCATTTTGTGACAGCCCCGCCTTCCCCTAAGGCGAACCAAAGAGGTTAGCGGACTGCCTGCCCAGCTCTCGCCAGGACTAACGGTGCAGTATAGAGCGATCTTTCACGTTCCGGAACTTATAACGCGCGCAAATAAGGCAAAAGGGAAAAATAACCCAAAATAAAAGAAACAAAATCCGGAGTCGGCCATGAATAGTAACCGACTCGTCCGAACCCAACCAAACATCGAATTTATGAATTACATAAACCACATAACATTTAGCCTTTACAAACCAAAAATGACATTTAAAAGTGATACAAAAGTCACTACATATATGGTTTGCCAAAACAAAAGTGAAAACGGCCCTAATGACACATTTAGGGTCCCATTTTATATACAATACAAAAGAGTCATTCATCTAGTTCATTCGGCAACCATTTATCAAAATTCATTCCAAAAGAGTCATATTCCTGTAAGGAAAACAAAAGGAACGGGGTGAGCTAATTGCCCAGTGAGAATACAACTCAAGCAACCAAATTCATGGATACATCAAGTTTAACAGTCCAATTTACCAAAATAAATAAAGCCACACATTAATAATGAGGAAAAAAAGGATACGAGTGGCTCTCAAGAGCCCTTTTCCTCGTTTGAATTCTTGATCAGGTCTCATTGACTCTCCGTCAATGTCTGAAAGGTAACCAACCGTAGACTCCTCTTAACTTCCATTCCCTTCCTCCTAACATTCCTCAACCGGGCCCGAAATCCAAACACTTGCATTGTGGTATTACTCGAGTAAAGCGGAATCAAGAGTCTCTCATACTACAAGATTCCCTATGATGTTGCCCCAAGGCACATTAATTGGCACGACCAAGCCCTCGCCGGCTCGATTCAATCAATAACCAATGGGGTTGAGCTCATGGATAATATTTGAAGTCATGTATTTCATTTCATATAACATTTCATATAACATTTCATATAACTTTCCAATAACATGCGAAACAATAAATGAAAGTGATAAAGTACACTCTCACTTGGATCAATCAACATTCAACATCTCAAGTACAAAGATCAAAGCCATGTAATAGCACATAAGTGAGTAGTACACTCACCAAGCTAGCACAATGCGGTTTCAAACACTTTAGTCAAAAGAACGTTGTGCACCACCGTCACGCCCTAAAACATGCAAACAAATACAATGAGACTCGATAACGAGCCATATAGCCATGCCAATTATAACCCCAATAGGGTTTTATAAACATATGCATAAATGAGCATAATAGCAAACCAGAAATTAGAAAATGGCCTTAGTCTTGGCCCCAAATAGAAAACTGTTTTGCCCTTATTATGCGGTAATGGTGTAAAATTCTCTACGGTTATCGGATGGGGGTGTAAGACCCACCGTTTCGAAGCTATGAATCAGGGCTACAACAATGTAGAAGGTCACTCAGTCCAGTTCCTAGTTTAACTAGGTCAAAAAATGCCAAATACTATACCAGAATTACCAAAACAGGTTTGCAAAACACAGAAAACTGTAATCGGTATATCTCAGTCCATACAAGTCCAAATGCCGAAATTCCAAAGGCATAAGTTAGCTAAGACATCCAGCTACATTTCATCAGAAGACACCAACTTCAAAATCCAAACCAATTCCAGTCAAAAGGGCCAATTACTATCGCAGTTTTCGCATTCTGATCAAAACAGAACAGCTACAGTAAAAACGGCATAACTCACTCTGCACTCATCCAAATGACCTGAAATTTTACAGGCACCTCAAACACATCAATACCTACAACTTTCATGTTTTGAGCAAAGTCTAATTCGGCCTCTAACCCAGTGATCTAAAACCGGACAGAATTGGGATTTTATGAACCCTAACTTTCCATTTTTCACACCAAATCCAAAATTGATTGCATTTAACCACAATTCACACTCACTAGAGTCACTTCCAACCATTACAATTCATCATACAAGCCCCCAACATCAAGATCATATTAAACCAGAAAAATTCCCAATAAAATAAAAACTTCACCAAAACAAGCCAAATCAAGAGATAAATCACATTTTCAAACACTCAAGCCACTTCTAAGCATCATATAACCATTATTAGAGGTAGTAGGGTGTTCAAGCAACACTTACCAAGAAATCAAGAGAGAGAGGGATTGTGGACACCTTTGCTCTTCAAACAAACTTCACTACAACCCTTACTAGCACTAGAAGATAGGATTTTATGGAGTAGAAACTAGTTTAAGTAATTTTCTTGGAAGATTTGAGCTATATGGAGGCTAGGATTTGGAAGAGTTTTCCTTCTTTTGAGCTTCAAGGTGGCCGGCCAAGAGGGAAGGGAGAAGAGTGAATTTTTTTGTAATTTTTGAGATATTTAACTCAAGTGGTAAAAGTCAAAAAAATTGTCAAAAGGTGAATAGTGTTTCTTAAGTCACAACCAACCATATTGTGACACTTGTCACACTCATTAATGCATTCTTATCTTTCTTTTTCCCTCTCACATCAATCACTTCACACATTCTACTTATCTCTTAACACCCGATAAATTTCACACAGTATCCGAAACTTAATCTTATTGGCCGAATTTTTCCGAACTTTTCGCACTAGTGGGTCCCACGTCCACTATTTACTCTTAATTTTCTAAAATTTCTCCAATGCTAGGAAAATCATCTTAAAACTATAATTACTCATAAAAATTCATCAGGAAAATTTCCTAAGCCAGAAAACGCAAAAAAAACATGCAATTAAGGGGAAATAAACCCTAGGAAAAGATTAGGGTTTTTACGGGTTCTCACACTCTCTCCCCCTTAAAAGAATTTCGTCCTCGAAATTTCAACGCATATACATCCGGTCAAGATATCGCTCAGAAACCAATCAAGCATTAGAATTCAATCTAATCCAACTTGTATTCACCCGGTTCCATAAGTTTCCTCAAAGTCAGTCAAATACTAAGAATCATTCTAATCTCATTTATCGTATTTCCATGATCCAGTAAAGCATGGCTTATCAAATAATCACTTATCATATTCAAGTACTAAATATCATGCCAATCCAACTTATCAAATAGTCATGATCCAATAGGGAGTTAAACGCGTAACCAGATAAAACAGGCAAAAGGCTTGAAGTCGGACGTAAAGTCCCAGGTATTTGAAAGAAATTCAGGATATAGCAAAGCTTTAGATCGAAAATTCATCATTGGTGGTGCTGGACAACACAACAAGCTAGCACAACGGCTACGCTTCACCAAAGAATTTCAGTTCAGTAAGTCGGCCCTGGTGGTGCTGGACAACACAACAAGCTAGCTCAACGGCTATGCTTCACCAAAAGCCTCAGTTCAAGTATTTGCCCCAGGCGGTGCTGGACAACACAACAGGCATGCCTCGCCAGAGAGGTTCAGTTCAACCGTCACCGAAGAGTAGTAGTCGGTTTACAATCACACCAGTACGAATAAGTTCAAGAGTAGGGTCAAAGCAGAGCCAAATACTTCAAGTTCACGGTGCATGAGCACGAATAAGAGCATAAGTTCAAGTTCAAGTGCAAGTTCAAGTTCAACTTCAAGGATCATGAGTACGTGTAAGAACACACTGGTCTAGCCTCTGTCCAGCAATTCACATTCTTAAGCAGTCACAAATTCAAGTCCACATTAGGTATGTAAGGCCACACTAGCCTAAACAGGTTCAAATCTCAAGTAAGCTCAGTCTAATCGATTTCAGGTAGTTCAAGGTTTCTCACCAAACCAACGAAATACTTTCGGAGTTCAAACTTCCTAAGATAGAAATATGGTCACAGAACCAATCGTAATATATGTTGCGCACAAGAAAATCTTACCAAGGTCCCGACTAGGTTAAACCATTATCCCTTGGTAAATCTAACCTTCTGGTTTATTCTCAATTCATATTCAGCACTGGGGACCCATTAAATTATATGAAACTGTCCATCAATTTGTCTCACAAGTACAGGATTGTCTAAGCCCTCGGCCACGGTCCCCTTTTCTCATTCCTGCTGCTCTACTTAATAGAAGTCTATAAGCACAGGAAAAACATAAGAAAAGCATCATTAGGCATAAAGAGCTTAATGCATATACAAAGTCCACAAATGTTTATAAGCAGGACATGATTCTTTACAGGTATCAAAAATTATAGCACGGATTAAAAGTCACAAAATAAGGCCAATACGTTATATATTGCATATAGGCAATTAAGTGCCACAAAATATAGTAATATATACAAGCAGGATACAAAAGGCCTCACAGCGTGCACCACCCTTTCTAGGGCTATAGCTAAACCAAAAATCCAATCAATCCATAACACAAGCTGGAACCAAGATTATCCATTCGAAGTTCAAAATCTTTAATAAACAAGCCACCAGTCAGAACACCATCATCTCCAAAATCAACCAGTCTTAGGGTTTTGTAATTAAAGTTTCAAGCTCCAAGTTCAAATCCAAGAAACAAATACAACTTGCTAACTTACATGTCAAATGGAAACCAAGTCAAATAGGCTCACTAACTTCGTACTCTTGAATACAATCATTCTATATCTCAAAGTCCCTCAGTCCGTACACTTAAAGATAAGCTTACCCTTCTAGAAAGTCAAGAATTTGAAACCATAAGTAAAGTATATAAAGTAATCCGAAACTTATCAAGTTCAGGATTTTCATTATAATTACAATAGCTCACCATCCTTTCGAAAACTCAAGATATATTTGTTTTCATGTAAAGCATAGAAAAATTCAAGTGCGAAAAGATACAATCAAGGGGAAAACTTAGTTTATAAACTTTTAACCTTAACCACCCATCATATACAAAATTCAACAACTCATCAGTTATTCACAAATTTTCAACTTTGAACTTCAAGTCAAATTCACATTTTGACTAAAATCGGCAAATTACACATACTTAAAACGTATATATTTTATTTCCAATCATCGCTTGCAAATAAAACTAGTACCTCCTAGTTTTTCTTTAAAATTCCAAAGCATAATTTCTTTAGAAGGTATGTGGGCGGAAAATGCATTTTACTCCTTTGGTACCTTTTATCTCAGTTCAAAATCATTACACATAAAACTTGACTATCACATCTCACCTTTTATCCATGGCCATGGCCAGTACTAGGAATCACCTCAATTCCTTCCACACTTACAAACATAATAGAATTCAAATTCGTCCAATCTTTCACTAGTCATCTAATTCCTCAATTTTTTTCCTACAAGTCCCAAATAAGGAATTTTCAAACAATCAATTTCTTTGTCCCACTAGGATACAATAGCTCCTCGTTCACATAATATTCTAATTAATCTCACAGTCAGGCATCCTAAACTTCAAACTTAGGATACACTACAGAGATCTGAAGCCTAGGCTCTGATACCACCCGTGACAGCCCCACCTTCCCCTAAGGCGAACCAAAGAGGTTAGCGGACTGCCTGCCCAGCTCTCGCCAGGACTAACGGTGCAGTATAGAGCGATCTTTCACGTTCCGGAACTTATAACGCGCGCAAATAAGGCAAAAGGGCAAAATAACCCAAAATAAAAGAAACAAAATCCGGAGTCGGCCATGAATAGTAACCGACTCGTCCGAACCCAACCAAACATCGAATTTATGAATTACATAAACCACATAACATTTAGCCTTTACAAACCAAAAATGACATTTAAAAGTGATACAAAAGTCACTACATATATGGTTTGCCAAAACAAAAGTGAAAACGGCCCTAATGACACATTTAGGGTCCCATTTTATATACAATACAAAAGAGTCATTCATCTAGTTCATTCGGCAGCCATTTATCAAAATTCATTCCAAAAGAGTCATATTCCTGTAAGGAAAACAAAAGGAACGGGGTGAGCTAATTGCCCAGTGAGAATACAACTCAAGCAACCAAATTCATGGATACATCAAGTTTAACAGTCCAATTTACCAAAATAAATAAAGCCACACATTAATAATGAGGAAAAAAAGGATACGAGTGGCTCTCAAGAGCCCTTTTCCTCGTTTGAATTCTTGATCAGGTCTCATTGACTCTCCGTCAATGTCTGAAAGGTAACCAACCGTAGACTCCTCTTAACTTCCATTCCCTTCCTCCTAACATTCCTCAACCGGGCCCGAAATCCAAACACTTGCATTGTGGTATTACTCGAGTAAACCGGAATCAAGAGTCTCTCATACTACAAGATTCCCTATGATGTTGCCCCAAGGCACATTAATTGGCACGACCAAGCCCTCGCCGGCTCGATTCAATCAATAACCAATGGGGTTGAGCTCATGGATAATATTTGAAGTCATGTATTTCATTTCATATAACATTTCATATAACATTTCATATAACTTTCCAATAACATGCGAAACAATAAATGAAAGTGATAAAGTACACTCTCACTTGGATCAATCAACATTCAACATCTCAAGTACAAAGATCAAAGCCATGTAATAGCACATAAGTGAGTAGTACACTCACCAAGCTAGCACAATGCGGTTTCAAACACTTTAGTCAAAAGAACGTTGTGCACCACCGTCACGCCCTAAAACATGCAAACAAATACAATGAGACTCGATAACGAGCCATATAGCCATGCCAATTATAACCCCAATAGGGTTTTATAAACATATGCATAAATGAGCATAATAGCAAACCAGAAATTAGAAAATGGCCTTAGTCTTGGCCCCAAATAGAAAACTGTTTTGCCCTTATTATGCGGTAATGGTGTAAAATTCTCTACGGTTATCGGATGGGGGTGTAAGACCCACCGTTTCGAAGCTATGAATCAGGGCTACAACAATGTAGAAGGTCACTCAGTCCAGTTCCTAGTTTAACTAGGTCAAAAAATGCCAAATACTATACCAGAATTACCAAAACAGGTTTGCAAAACACAGAAAACTGTAATCGGTATATCTCAGTCCATACAAGTCCAAATGCCGAAATTCCAAAGGCATAAGTTAGCTAAGACATCCAGCTACATTTCATCAGAAGACACCAACTTCAAAATCCAAACCAATTCCAGTCAAAAGGGCCAATTACTATCGCAGTTTTCGCATTCTGATCAAAACAGAACAGCTACAGTAAAAACGGCATAACTCACTCTGCACTCATCCAAATGACCTGAAATTTTACAGGCACCTCAAACACATCAATACCTACAACTTTCATGTTTTGAGCAAAGTCTAATTCGGCCTCTAACCCAGTGATCTAAAACCGGACAGAATTGGGATTTTATGAACCCTAACTTTCCATTTTTCACACCAAATCCAAAATTGATTGCATTTAACCACAATTCACACTCACTAGAGTCACTTCCAACCATTACAATTCATCATACAAGCCCCCAACATCAAGATCATATTAAACCAGAAAAATTCCCAATAAAATAAAAACTTCACCAAAACAAGCCAAATCAAGAGATAAATCACATTTTCAAACACTCAAGCCACTTCTAAGCATCATATAACCATTATTAGAGGTAGTAGGGTGTTCAAGCAACACTTACCAAGAAATCAAGAGAGAGAGGGATTGTGGACACCTTTGCTCTTCAAACAAACTTCACTACAACCCTTACTAGCACTAGAAGATAGGATTTTATGGAGTAGAAACTAGTTTAAGTAATTTTCTTGGAAGATTTGAGCTATATGGAGGCTAGGATTTGGAAGAGTTTTCCTTCTTTTGAGCTTCAAGGTGGCCGGCCAAGAGGGAAGGGAGAAGAGTGAATTTTTTTGTAATTTTTGAGATATTTAACTCAAGTGGTAAAAGTCAAAAAAATTGTCAAAAGGTGAATAGTGTTTCTTAAGTCACAACCAACCATATTGTGACACTTGTCACACTCATTAATGCATTCTTATCTTTCTTTTTCCCTCTCACATCAATCACTTCACACATTCTACTTATCTCTTAACACCCGATAAATTTCACACAGTATCCGAAACTTAATCTTATTGGCCGAATTTTTCCGAACTTTTCGCACTAGTGGGTCCCACGTCCACTATTTACTCTTAATTTTCTAAAATTTCTCCAATGCTAGGAAAATCATCTTAAAACTATAATTACTCATAAAAATTCATCAGGAAAATTTCCTAAGCCAGAAAACGCAAAAAAAACATGCAATTAAGGGGAAATAAACCCTAGGAAAAGATTAGGGTTTTTACGGGTTCTCACACTCTCTCCCCCTTAAAAGAATTTCGTCCTCGAAATTTCAACGCATATACATCCGGTCAAGATATCGCTCAGAAACCAATCAAGCATTAGAATTCAATCTAATCCAACTTGTATTCACCCGGTTCCATAAGTTTCCTCAAAGTCAGTCAAATACTAAGAATCATTCTAATCTCATTTATCGTATTTCCATGATCCAGTAAAGCATGGCTTATCAAATAATCACTTATCATATTCAAGTACTAAATATCATGCCAATCCAACTTATCAAATAGTCATGATCCAATAGGGAGTTAAACGCGTAACCAGATAAAACAGGCAAAAGGCTTGAAGTCGGACGTAAAGTCCCAGGTATTTGAAAGAAATTCAGGATATAGCAAAGCTTTAGATCGAAAATTCATCATTGGTGGTGCTGGACAACACAACAAGCTAGCACAACGGCTACGCTTCACCAAAGAATTTCAGTTCAGTAAGTCGGCCCTGGTGGTGCTGGACAACACAACAAGCTAGCTCAACGGCTATGCTTCACCAAAAGCCTCAGTTCAAGTATTTGCCCCAGGCGGTGCTGGACAACACAACAGGCATGCCTCGCCAGAGAGGTTCAGTTCAACCGTCACCGAAGAGTAGTAGTCGGTTTACAATCACACCAGTACGAATAAGTTCAAGAGTAGGGTCAAAGCAGAGCCAAATACTTCAAGTTCACGGTGCATGAGCACGAATAAGAGCATAAGTTCAAGTTCAAGTGCAAGTTCAAGTTCAACTTCAAGGATCATGAGTACGTGTAAGAACACACTGGTCTAGCCTCTGTCCAGCAATTCACATTCTTAAGCAGTCACAAATTCAAGTCCACATTAGGTATGTAAGGCCACACTAGCCTAAACAGGTTCAAATCTCAAGTAAGCTCAGTCTAATCGATTTCAGGTAGTTCAAGGTTTCTCACCAAACCAACGAAATACTTTCGGAGTTCAAACTTCCTAAGATAGAAATATGGTCACAGAACCAATCGTAATATATGTTGCGCACAAGAAAATCTTACCAAGGTCCCGACTAGGTTAAACCATTATCCCTTGGTAAATCTAACCTTCTGGTTTATTCTCAATTCATATTCAGCACTGGGGACCCATTAAATTATATGAAACTGTCCATCAATTTGTCTCACAAGTACAGGATTGTCTAAGCCCTCGGCCACGGTCCCCTTTTCTCATTCCTGCTGCTCTACTTAATAGAAGTCTATAAGCACAGGAAAAACATAAGAAAAGCATCATTAGGCATAAAGAGCTTAATGCATATACAAAGTCCACAAATGTTTATAAGCAGGACATGATTCTTTACAGGTATCAAAAATTATAGCACGGATTAAAAGTCACAAAATAAGGCCAATACGTTATATATTGCATATAGGCAATTAAGTGCCACAAAATATAGTAATATATACAAGCAGGATACAAAAGGCCTCACAGCGTGCACCACCCTTTCTAGGGCTATAGCTAAACCAAAAATCCAATCAATCCATAACACAAGCTGGAACCAAGATTATCCATTCGAAGTTCAAAATCTTTAATAAACAAGCCACCAGTCAGAACACCATCATCTCCAAAATCAACCAGTCTTAGGGTTTTGTAATTAAAGTTTCAAGCTCCAAGTTCAAATCCAAGAAACAAATACAACTTGCTAACTTACATGTCAAATGGAAACCAAGTCAAATAGGCTCACTAACTTCGTACTCTTGAATACAATCATTCTATATCTCAAAGTCCCTCAGTCCGTACACTTAAAGATAAGCTTACCCTTCTAGAAAGTCAAGAATTTGAAACCATAAGTAAAGTATATAAAGTAATCCGAAACTTATCAAGTTCAGGATTTTCATTATAATTACAATAGCTCACCATCCTTTCGAAAACTCAAGATATATTTGTTTTCATGTAAAGCATAGAAAAATTCAAGTGCGAAAAGATACAATCAAGGGGAAAACTTAGTTTATAAACTTTTAACCTTAACCACCCATCATATACAAAATTCAACAACTCATCAGTTATTCACAAATTTTCAACTTTGAACTTCAAGTCAAATTCACATTTTGACTAAAATCGGCAAATTACACATACTTAAAACGTATATATTTTATTTCCAATCATCGCTTGCAAATAAAACTAGTACCTCCTAGTTTTTCTTTAAAATTCCAAAGCATAATTTCTTTAGAAGGTATGTGGGCGGAAAATGCATTTTACTCCTTTGGTACCTTTTATCTCAGTTCAAAATCATTACACATAAAACTTGACTATCACATCTCACCTTTTATCCATGGCCATGGCCAGTACTAGGAATCACCTCAATTCCTTCCACACTTACAAACATAATAGAATTCAAATTCGTCCAATCTTTCACTAGTCATCTAATTCCTCAATTTTTTTCCTACAAGTCCCAAATAAGGAATTTTCAAACAATCAATTTCTTTGTCCCACTAGGATACAATAGCTCCTCGTTCACATAATATTCTAATTAATCTCACAGTCAGGCATCCTAAACTTCAAACTTAGGATACACTACAGAGATCTGAAGCCTAGGCTCTGATACCACCCGTGACAGCCCCACCTTCCCCTAAGGCGAACCAAAGAGGTTAGCGGACTGCCTGCCCAGCTCTCGCCAGGACTAACGGTGCAGTATAGAGCGATCTTTCACGTTCCGGAACTTATAACGCGCGCAAATAAGGCAAAAGGGCAAAATAACCCAAAATAAAAGAAACAAAATCCGGAGTCGGCCATGAATAGTAACCGACTCGTCCGAACCCAACCAAACATCGAATTTATGAATTACATAAACCACATAACATTTAGCCTTTACAAACCAAAAATGACATTTAAAAGTGATACAAAAGTCACTACATATATGGTTTGCCAAAACAAAAGTGAAAACGGCCCTAATGACACATTTAGGGTCCCATTTTATATACAATACAAAAGAGTCATTCATCTAGTTCATTCGGCAGCCATTTATCAAAATTCATTCCAAAAGAGTCATATTCCTGTAAGGAAAACAAAAGGAACGGGGTGAGCTAATTGCCCAGTGAGAATACAACTCAAGCAACCAAATTCATGGATACATCAAGTTTAACAGTCCAATTTACCAAAATAAATAAAGCCACACATTAATAATGAGGAAAAAAAGGATACGAGTGGCTCTCAAGAGCCCTTTTCCTCGTTTGAATTCTTGATCAGGTCTCATTGACTCTCCGTCAATGTCTGAAAGGTAACCAACCGTAGACTCCTCTTAACTTCCATTCCCTTCCTCCTAACATTCCTCAACCGGGCCCGAAATCCAAACACTTGCATTGTGGTATTACTCGAGTAAACCGGAATCAAGAGTCTCTCATACTACAAGATTCCCTATGATGTTGCCCCAAGGCACATTAATTGGCACGACCAAGCCCTCGCCGGCTCGATTCAATCAATAACCAATGGGGTTGAGCTCATGGATAATATTTGAAGTCATGTATTTCATTTCATATAACATTTCATATAACATTTCATATAACTTTCCAATAACATGCGAAACAATAAATGAAAGTGATAAAGTACACTCTCACTTGGATCAATCAACATTCAACATCTCAAGTACAAAGATCAAAGCCATGTAATAGCACATAAGTGAGTAGTACACTCACCAAGCTAGCACAATGCGGTTTCAAACACTTTAGTCAAAAGAACGTTGTGCACCACCGTCACGCCCTAAAACATGCAAACAAATACAATGAGACTCGATAACGAGCCATATAGCCATGCCAATTATAACCCCAATAGGGTTTTATAAACATATGCATAAATGAGCATAATAGCAAACCAGAAATTAGAAAATGGCCTTAGTCTTGGCCCCAAATAGAAAACTGTTTTGCCCTTATTATGCGGTAATGGTGTAAAATTCTCTACGGTTATCGGATGGGGGTGTAAGACCCACCGTTTCGAAGCTATGAATCAGGGCTACAACAATGTAGAAGGTCACTCAGTCCAGTTCCTAGTTTAACTAGGTCAAAAAATGCCAAATACTATACCAGAATTACCAAAACAGGTTTGCAAAACACAGAAAACTGTAATCGGTATATCTCAGTCCATACAAGTCCAAATGCCGAAATTCCAAAGGCATAAGTTAGCTAAGACATCCAGCTACATTTCATCAGAAGACACCAACTTCAAAATCCAAACCAATTCCAGTCAAAAGGGCCAATTACTATCGCAGTTTTCGCATTCTGATCAAAACAGAACAGCTACAGTAAAAACGGCATAACTCACTCTGCACTCATCCAAATGACCTGAAATTTTACAGGCACCTCAAACACATCAATACCTACAACTTTCATGTTTTGAGCAAAGTCTAATTCGGCCTCTAACCCAGTGATCTAAAACCGGACAGAATTGGGATTTTATGAACCCTAACTTTCCATTTTTCACACCAAATCCAAAATTGATTGCATTTAACCACAATTCACACTCACTAGAGTCACTTCCAACCATTACAATTCATCATACAAGCCCCCAACATCAAGATCATATTAAACCAGAAAAATTCCCAATAAAATAAAAACTTCACCAAAACAAGCCAAATCAAGAGATAAATCACATTTTCAAACACTCAAGCCACTTCTAAGCATCATATAACCATTATTAGAGGTAGTAGGGTGTTCAAGCAACACTTACCAAGAAATCAAGAGAGAGAGGGATTGTGGACACCTTTGCTCTTCAAACAAACTTCACTACAACCCTTACTAGCACTAGAAGATAGGATTTTATGGAGTAGAAACTAGTTTAAGTAATTTTCTTGGAAGATTTGAGCTATATGGAGGCTAGGATTTGGAAGAGTTTTCCTTCTTTTGAGCTTCAAGGTGGCCGGCCAAGAGGGAAGGGAGAAGAGTGAATTTTTTTGTAATTTTTGAGATATTTAACTCAAGTGGTAAAAGTCAAAAAAATTGTCAAAAGGTGAATAGTGTTTCTTAAGTCACAACCAACCATATTGTGACACTTGTCACACTCATTAATGCATTCTTATCTTTCTTTTTCCCTCTCACATCAATCACTTCACACATTCTACTTATCTCTTAACACCCGATAAATTTCACACAGTATCCGAAACTTAATCTTATTGGCCGAATTTTTCCGAACTTTTCGCACTAGTGGGTCCCACGTCCACTATTTACTCTTAATTTTCTAAAATTTCTCCAATGCTAGGAAAATCATCTTAAAACTATAATTACTCATAAAAATTCATCAGGAAAATTTCCTAAGCCAGAAAACGCAAAAAAAACATGCAATTAAGGGGAAATAAACCCTAGGAAAAGATTAGGGTTTTTACGGGTTCTCACACTCTCTCCCCCTTAAAAGAATTTCGTCCTCGAAATTTCAACGCATATACATCCGGTCAAGATATCGCTCAGAAACCAATCAAGCATTAGAATTCAATCTAATCCAACTTGTATTCACCCGGTTCCATAAGTTTCCTCAAAGTCAGTCAAATACTAAGAATCATTCTAATCTCATTTATCGTATTTCCATGATCCAGTAAAGCATGGCTTATCAAATAATCACTTATCATATTCAAGTACTAAATATCATGCCAATCCAACTTATCAAATAGTCATGATCCAATAGGGAGTTAAACGCGTAACCAGATAAAACAGGCAAAAGGCTTGAAGTCGGACGTAAAGTCCCAGGTATTTGAAAGAAATTCAGGATATAGCAAAGCTTTAGATCGAAAATTCATCATTGGTGGTGCTGGACAACACAACAAGCTAGCACAACGGCTACGCTTCACCAAAGAATTTCAGTTCAGTAAGTCGGCCCTGGTGGTGCTGGACAACACAACAAGCTAGCTCAACGGCTATGCTTCACCAAAAGCCTCAGTTCAAGTATTTGCCCCAGGCGGTGCTGGACAACACAACAGGCATGCCTCGCCAGAGAGGTTCAGTTCAACCGTCACCGAAGAGTAGTAGTCGGTTTACAATCACACCAGTACGAATAAGTTCAAGAGTAGGGTCAAAGCAGAGCCAAATACTTCAAGTTCACGGTGCATGAGCACGAATAAGAGCATAAGTTCAAGTTCAAGTGCAAGTTCAAGTTCAACTTCAAGGATCATGAGTACGTGTAAGAACACACTGGTCTAGCCTCTGTCCAGCAATTCACATTCTTAAGCAGTCACAAATTCAAGTCCACATTAGGTATGTAAGGCCACACTAGCCTAAACAGGTTCAAATCTCAAGTAAGCTCAGTCTAATCGATTTCAGGTAGTTCAAGGTTTCTCACCAAACCAACGAAATACTTTCGGAGTTCAAACTTCCTAAGATAGAAATATGGTCACAGAACCAATCGTAATATATGTTGCGCACAAGAAAATCTTACCAAGGTCCCGACTAGGTTAAACCATTATCCCTTGGTAAATCTAACCTTCTGGTTTATTCTCAATTCATATTCAGCACTGGGGACCCATTAAATTATATGAAACTGTCCATCAATTTGTCTCACAAGTACAGGATTGTCTAAGCCCTCGGCCACGGTCCCCTTTTCTCATTCCTGCTGCTCTACTTAATAGAAGTCTATAAGCACAGGAAAAACATAAGAAAAGCATCATTAGGCATAAAGAGCTTAATGCATATACAAAGTCCACAAATGTTTATAAGCAGGACATGATTCTTTACAGGTATCAAAAATTATAGCACGGATTAAAAGTCACAAAATAAGGCCAATACGTTATATATTGCATATAGGCAATTAAGTGCCACAAAATATAGTAATATATACAAGCAGGATACAAAAGGCCTCACAGCGTGCACCACCCTTTCTAGGGCTATAGCTAAACCAAAAATCCAATCAATCCATAACACAAGCTGGAACCAAGATTATCCATTCGAAGTTCAAAATCTTTAATAAACAAGCCACCAGTCAGAACACCATCATCTCCAAAATCAACCAGTCTTAGGGTTTTGTAATTAAAGTTTCAAGCTCCAAGTTCAAATCCAAGAAACAAATACAACTTGCTAACTTACATGTCAAATGGAAACCAAGTCAAATAGGCTCACTAACTTCGTACTCTTGAATACAATCATTCTATATCTCAAAGTCCCTCAGTCCGTACACTTAAAGATAAGCTTACCCTTCTAGAAAGTCAAGAATTTGAAACCATAAGTAAAGTATATAAAGTAATCCGAAACTTATCAAGTTCAGGATTTTCATTATAATTACAATAGCTCACCATCCTTTCGAAAACTCAAGATATATTTGTTTTCATGTAAAGCATAGAAAAATTCAAGTGCGAAAAGATACAATCAAGGGGAAAACTTAGTTTATAAACTTTTAACCTTAACCACCCATCATATACAAAATTCAACAACTCATCAGTTATTCACAAATTTTCAACTTTGAACTTCAAGTCAAATTCACATTTTGACTAAAATCGGCAAATTACACATACTTAAAACGTATATATTTTATTTCCAATCATCGCTTGCAAATAAAACTAGTACCTCCTAGTTTTTCTTTAAAATTCCAAAGCATAATTTCTTTAGAAGGTATGTGGGCGGAAAATGCATTTTACTCCTTTGGTACCTTTTATCTCAGTTCAAAATCATTACACATAAAACTTGACTATCACATCTCACCTTTTATCCATGGCCATGGCCAGTACTAGGAATCACCTCAATTCCTTCCACACTTACAAACATAATAGAATTCAAATTCGTCCAATCTTTCACTAGTCATCTAATTCCTCAATTTTTTTCCTACAAGTCCCAAATAAGGAATTTTCAAACAATCAATTTCTTTGTCCCACTAGGATACAATAGCTCCTCGTTCACATAATATTCTAATTAATCTCACAGTCAGGCATCCTAAACTTCAAACTTAGGATACACTACAGAGATCTGAAGCCTAGGCTCTGATACCACCCGTGACAGCCCCACCTTCCCCTAAGGCGAACCAAAGAGGTTAGCGGACTGCCTGCCCAGCTCTCGCCAGGACTAACGGTGCAGTATAGAGCGATCTTTCACGTTCCGGAACTTATAACGCGCGCAAATAAGGCAAAAGGGCAAAATAACCCAAAATAAAAGAAACAAAATCCGGAGTCGGCCATGAATAGTAACCGACTCGTCCGAACCCAACCAAACATCGAATTTATGAATTACATAAACCACATAACATTTAGCCTTTACAAACCAAAAATGACATTTAAAAGTGATACAAAAGTCACTACATATATGGTTTGCCAAAACAAAAGTGAAAACGGCCCTAATGACACATTTAGGGTCCCATTTTATATACAATACAAAAGAGTCATTCATCTAGTTCATTCGGCAGCCATTTATCAAAATTCATTCCAAAAGAGTCATATTCCTGTAAGGAAAACAAAAGGAACGGGGTGAGCTAATTGCCCAGTGAGAATACAACTCAAGCAACCAAATTCATGGATACATCAAGTTTAACAGTCCAATTTACCAAAATAAATAAAGCCACACATTAATAATGAGGAAAAAAAGGATACGAGTGGCTCTCAAGAGCCCTTTTCCTCGTTTGAATTCTTGATCAGGTCTCATTGACTCTCCGTCAATGTCTGAAAGGTAACCAACCGTAGACTCCTCTTAACTTCCATTCCCTTCCTCCTAACATTCCTCAACCGGGCCCGAAATCCAAACACTTGCATTGTGGTATTACTCGAGTAAACCGGAATCAAGAGTCTCTCATACTACAAGATTCCCTATGATGTTGCCCCAAGGCACATTAATTGGCACGACCAAGCCCTCGCCGGCTCGATTCAATCAATAACCAATGGGGTTGAGCTCATGGATAATATTTGAAGTCATGTATTTCATTTCATATAACATTTCATATAACATTTCATATAACTTTCCAATAACATGCGAAACAATAAATGAAAGTGATAAAGTACACTCTCACTTGGATCAATCAACATTCAACATCTCAAGTACAAAGATCAAAGCCATGTAATAGCACATAAGTGAGTAGTACACTCACCAAGCTAGCACAATGCGGTTTCAAACACTTTAGTCAAAAGAACGTTGTGCACCACCGTCACGCCCTAAAACATGCAAACAAATACAATGAGACTCGATAACGAGCCATATAGCCATGCCAATTATAACCCCAATAGGGTTTTATAAACATATGCATAAATGAGCATAATAGCAAACCAGAAATTAGAAAATGGCCTTAGTCTTGGCCCCAAATAGAAAACTGTTTTGCCCTTATTATGCGGTAATGGTGTAAAATTCTCTACGGTTATCGGATGGGGGTGTAAGACCCACCGTTTCGAAGCTATGAATCAGGGCTACAACAATGTAGAAGGTCACTCAGTCCAGTTCCTAGTTTAACTAGGTCAAAAAATGCCAAATACTATACCAGAATTACCAAAACAGGTTTGCAAAACACAGAAAACTGTAATCGGTATATCTCAGTCCATACAAGTCCAAATGCCGAAATTCCAAAGGCATAAGTTAGCTAAGACATCCAGCTACATTTCATCAGAAGACACCAACTTCAAAATCCAAACCAATTCCAGTCAAAAGGGCCAATTACTATCGCAGTTTTCGCATTCTGATCAAAACAGAACAGCTACAGTAAAAACGGCATAACTCACTCTGCACTCATCCAAATGACCTGAAATTTTACAGGCACCTCAAACACATCAATACCTACAACTTTCATGTTTTGAGCAAAGTCTAATTCGGCCTCTAACCCAGTGATCTAAAACCGGACAGAATTGGGATTTTATGAACCCTAACTTTCCATTTTTCACACCAAATCCAAAATTGATTGCATTTAACCACAATTCACACTCACTAGAGTCACTTCCAACCATTACAATTCATCATACAAGCCCCCAACATCAAGATCATATTAAACCAGAAAAATTCCCAATAAAATAAAAACTTCACCAAAACAAGCCAAATCAAGAGATAAATCACATTTTCAAACACTCAAGCCACTTCTAAGCATCATATAACCATTATTAGAGGTAGTAGGGTGTTCAAGCAACACTTACCAAGAAATCAAGAGAGAGAGGGATTGTGGACACCTTTGCTCTTCAAACAAACTTCACTACAACCCTTACTAGCACTAGAAGATAGGATTTTATGGAGTAGAAACTAGTTTAAGTAATTTTCTTGGAAGATTTGAGCTATATGGAGGCTAGGATTTGGAAGAGTTTTCCTTCTTTTGAGCTTCAAGGTGGCCGGCCAAGAGGGAAGGGAGAAGAGTGAATTTTTTTGTAATTTTTGAGATATTTAACTCAAGTGGTAAAAGTCAAAAAAATTGTCAAAAGGTGAATAGTGTTTCTTAAGTCACAACCAACCATATTGTGACACTTGTCACACTCATTAATGCATTCTTATCTTTCTTTTTCCCTCTCACATCAATCACTTCACACATTCTACTTATCTCTTAACACCCGATAAATTTCACACAGTATCCGAAACTTAATCTTATTGGCCGAATTTTTCCGAACTTTTCGCACTAGTGGGTCCCACGTCCACTATTTACTCTTAATTTTCTAAAATTTCTCCAATGCTAGGAAAATCATCTTAAAACTATAATTACTCATAAAAATTCATCAGGAAAATTTCCTAAGCCAGAAAACGCAAAAAAAACATGCAATTAAGGGGAAATAAACCCTAGGAAAAGATTAGGGTTTTTACGGGTTCTCACACTCTCTCCCCCTTAAAAGAATTTCGTCCTCGAAATTTCAACGCATATACATCCGGTCAAGATATCGCTCAGAAACCAATCAAGCATTAGAATTCAATCTAATCCAACTTGTATTCACCCGGTTCCATAAGTTTCCTCAAAGTCAGTCAAATACTAAGAATCATTCTAATCTCATTTATCGTATTTCCATGATCCAGTAAAGCATGGCTTATCAAATAATCACTTATCATATTCAAGTACTAAATATCATGCCAATCCAACTTATCAAATAGTCATGATCCAATAGGGAGTTAAACGCGTAACCAGATAAAACAGGCAAAAGGCTTGAAGTCGGACGTAAAGTCCCAGGTATTTGAAAGAAATTCAGGATATAGCAAAGCTTTAGATCGAAAATTCATCATTGGTGGTGCTGGACAACACAACAAGCTAGCACAACGGCTACGCTTCACCAAAGAATTTCAGTTCAGTAAGTCGGCCCTGGTGGTGCTGGACAACACAACAAGCTAGCTCAACGGCTATGCTTCACCAAAAGCCTCAGTTCAAGTATTTGCCCCAGGCGGTGCTGGACAACACAACAGGCATGCCTCGCCAGAGAGGTTCAGTTCAACCGTCACCGAAGAGTAGTAGTCGGTTTACAATCACACCAGTACGAATAAGTTCAAGAGTAGGGTCAAAGCAGAGCCAAATACTTCAAGTTCACGGTGCATGAGCACGAATAAGAGCATAAGTTCAAGTTCAAGTGCAAGTTCAAGTTCAACTTCAAGGATCATGAGTACGTGTAAGAACACACTGGTCTAGCCTCTGTCCAGCAATTCACATTCTTAAGCAGTCACAAATTCAAGTCCACATTAGGTATGTAAGGCCACACTAGCCTAAACAGGTTCAAATCTCAAGTAAGCTCAGTCTAATCGATTTCAGGTAGTTCAAGGTTTCTCACCAAACCAACGAAATACTTTCGGAGTTCAAACTTCCTAAGATAGAAATATGGTCACAGAACCAATCGTAATATATGTTGCGCACAAGAAAATCTTACCAAGGTCCCGACTAGGTTAAACCATTATCCCTTGGTAAATCTAACCTTCTGGTTTATTCTCAATTCATATTCAGCACTGGGGACCCATTAAATTATATGAAACTGTCCATCAATTTGTCTCACAAGTACAGGATTGTCTAAGCCCTCGGCCACGGTCCCCTTTTCTCATTCCTGCTGCTCTACTTAATAGAAGTCTATAAGCACAGGAAAAACATAAGAAAAGCATCATTAGGCATAAAGAGCTTAATGCATATACAAAGTCCACAAATGTTTATAAGCAGGACATGATTCTTTACAGGTATCAAAAATTATAGCACGGATTAAAAGTCACAAAATAAGGCCAATACGTTATATATTGCATATAGGCAATTAAGTGCCACAAAATATAGTAATATATACAAGCAGGATACAAAAGGCCTCACAGCGTGCACCACCCTTTCTAGGGCTATAGCTAAACCAAAAATCCAATCAATCCATAACACAAGCTGGAACCAAGATTATCCATTCGAAGTTCAAAATCTTTAATAAACAAGCCACCAGTCAGAACACCATCATCTCCAAAATCAACCAGTCTTAGGGTTTTGTAATTAAAGTTTCAAGCTCCAAGTTCAAATCCAAGAAACAAATACAACTTGCTAACTTACATGTCAAATGGAAACCAAGTCAAATAGGCTCACTAACTTCGTACTCTTGAATACAATCATTCTATATCTCAAAGTCCCTCAGTCCGTACACTTAAAGATAAGCTTACCCTTCTAGAAAGTCAAGAATTTGAAACCATAAGTAAAGTATATAAAGTAATCCGAAACTTATCAAGTTCAGGATTTTCATTATAATTACAATAGCTCACCATCCTTTCGAAAACTCAAGATATATTTGTTTTCATGTAAAGCATAGAAAAATTCAAGTGCGAAAAGATACAATCAAGGGGAAAACTTAGTTTATAAACTTTTAACCTTAACCACCCATCATATACAAAATTCAACAACTCATCAGTTATTCACAAATTTTCAACTTTGAACTTCAAGTCAAATTCACATTTTGACTAAAATCGGCAAATTACACATACTTAAAACGTATATATTTTATTTCCAATCATCGCTTGCAAATAAAACTAGTACCTCCTAGTTTTTCTTTAAAATTCCAAAGCATAATTTCTTTAGAAGGTATGTGGGCGGAAAATGCATTTTACTCCTTTGGTACCTTTTATCTCAGTTCAAAATCATTACACATAAAACTTGACTATCACATCTCACCTTTTATCCATGGCCATGGCCAGTACTAGGAATCACCTCAATTCCTTCCACACTTACAAACATAATAGAATTCAAATTCGTCCAATCTTTCACTAGTCATCTAATTCCTCAATTTTTTTCCTACAAGTCCCAAATAAGGAATTTTCAAACAATCAATTTCTTTGTCCCACTAGGATACAATAGCTCCTCGTTCACATAATATTCTAATTAATCTCACAGTCAGGCATCCTAAACTTCAAACTTAGGATACACTACAGAGATCTGAAGCCTAGGCTCTGATACCACCCGTGACAGCCCCACCTTCCCCTAAGGCGAACCAAAGAGGTTAGCGGACTGCCTGCCCAGCTCTCGCCAGGACTAACGGTGCAGTATAGAGCGATCTTTCACGTTCCGGAACTTATAACGCGCGCAAATAAGGCAAAAGGGCAAAATAACCCAAAATAAAAGAAACAAAATCCGGAGTCGGCCATGAATAGTAACCGACTCGTCCGAACCCAACCAAACATCGAATTTATGAATTACATAAACCACATAACATTTAGCCTTTACAAACCAAAAATGACATTTAAAAGTGATACAAAAGTCACTACATATATGGTTTGCCAAAACAAAAGTGAAAACGGCCCTAATGACACATTTAGGGTCCCATTTTATATACAATACAAAAGAGTCATTCATCTAGTTCATTCGGCAGCCATTTATCAAAATTCATTCCAAAAGAGTCATATTCCTGTAAGGAAAACAAAAGGAACGGGGTGAGCTAATTGCCCAGTGAGAATACAACTCAAGCAACCAAATTCATGGATACATCAAGTTTAACAGTCCAATTTACCAAAATAAATAAAGCCACACATTAATAATGAGGAAAAAAAGGATACGAGTGGCTCTCAAGAGCCCTTTTCCTCGTTTGAATTCTTGATCAGGTCTCATTGACTCTCCGTCAATGTCTGAAAGGTAACCAACCGTAGACTCCTCTTAACTTCCATTCCCTTCCTCCTAACATTCCTCAACCGGGCCCGAAATCCAAACACTTGCATTGTGGTATTACTCGAGTAAACCGGAATCAAGAGTCTCTCATACTACAAGATTCCCTATGATGTTGCCCCAAGGCACATTAATTGGCACGACCAAGCCCTCGCCGGCTCGATTCAATCAATAACCAATGGGGTTGAGCTCATGGATAATATTTGAAGTCATGTATTTCATTTCATATAACATTTCATATAACATTTCATATAACTTTCCAATAACATGCGAAACAATAAATGAAAGTGATAAAGTACACTCTCACTTGGATCAATCAACATTCAACATCTCAAGTACAAAGATCAAAGCCATGTAATAGCACATAAGTGAGTAGTACACTCACCAAGCTAGCACAATGCGGTTTCAAACACTTTAGTCAAAAGAACGTTGTGCACCACCGTCACGCCCTAAAACATGCAAACAAATACAATGAGACTCGATAACGAGCCATATAGCCATGCCAATTATAACCCCAATAGGGTTTTATAAACATATGCATAAATGAGCATAATAGCAAACCAGAAATTAGAAAATGGCCTTAGTCTTGGCCCCAAATAGAAAACTGTTTTGCCCTTATTATGCGGTAATGGTGTAAAATTCTCTACGGTTATCGGATGGGGGTGTAAGACCCACCGTTTCGAAGCTATGAATCAGGGCTACAACAATGTAGAAGGTCACTCAGTCCAGTTCCTAGTTTAACTAGGTCAAAAAATGCCAAATACTATACCAGAATTACCAAAACAGGTTTGCAAAACACAGAAAACTGTAATCGGTATATCTCAGTCCATACAAGTCCAAATGCCGAAATTCCAAAGGCATAAGTTAGCTAAGACATCCAGCTACATTTCATCAGAAGACACCAACTTCAAAATCCAAACCAATTCCAGTCAAAAGGGCCAATTACTATCGCAGTTTTCGCATTCTGATCAAAACAGAACAGCTACAGTAAAAACGGCATAACTCACTCTGCACTCATCCAAATGACCTGAAATTTTACAGGCACCTCAAACACATCAATACCTACAACTTTCATGTTTTGAGCAAAGTCTAATTCGGCCTCTAACCCAGTGATCTAAAACCGGACAGAATTGGGATTTTATGAACCCTAACTTTCCATTTTTCACACCAAATCCAAAATTGATTGCATTTAACCACAATTCACACTCACTAGAGTCACTTCCAACCATTACAATTCATCATACAAGCCCCCAACATCAAGATCATATTAAACCAGAAAAATTCCCAATAAAATAAAAACTTCACCAAAACAAGCCAAATCAAGAGATAAATCACATTTTCAAACACTCAAGCCACTTCTAAGCATCATATAACCATTATTAGAGGTAGTAGGGTGTTCAAGCAACACTTACCAAGAAATCAAGAGAGAGAGGGATTGTGGACACCTTTGCTCTTCAAACAAACTTCACTACAACCCTTACTAGCACTAGAAGATAGGATTTTATGGAGTAGAAACTAGTTTAAGTAATTTTCTTGGAAGATTTGAGCTATATGGAGGCTAGGATTTGGAAGAGTTTTCCTTCTTTTGAGCTTCAAGGTGGCCGGCCAAGAGGGAAGGGAGAAGAGTGAATTTTTTTGTAATTTTTGAGATATTTAACTCAAGTGGTAAAAGTCAAAAAAATTGTCAAAAGGTGAATAGTGTTTCTTAAGTCACAACCAACCATATTGTGACACTTGTCACACTCATTAATGCATTCTTATCTTTCTTTTTCCCTCTCACATCAATCACTTCACACATTCTACTTATCTCTTAACACCCGATAAATTTCACACAGTATCCGAAACTTAATCTTATTGGCCGAATTTTTCCGAACTTTTCGCACTAGTGGGTCCCACGTCCACTATTTACTCTTAATTTTCTAAAATTTCTCCAATGCTAGGAAAATCATCTTAAAACTATAATTACTCATAAAAATTCATCAGGAAAATTTCCTAAGCCAGAAAACGCAAAAAAAACATGCAATTAAGGGGAAATAAACCCTAGGAAAAGATTAGGGTTTTTACGGGTTCTCACACTCTCTCCCCCTTAAAAGAATTTCGTCCTCGAAATTTCAACGCATATACATCCGGTCAAGATATCGCTCAGAAACCAATCAAGCATTAGAATTCAATCTAATCCAACTTGTATTCACCCGGTTCCATAAGTTTCCTCAAAGTCAGTCAAATACTAAGAATCATTCTAATCTCATTTATCGTATTTCCATGATCCAGTAAAGCATGGCTTATCAAATAATCACTTATCATATTCAAGTACTAAATATCATGCCAATCCAACTTATCAAATAGTCATGATCCAATAGGGAGTTAAACGCGTAACCAGATAAAACAGGCAAAAGGCTTGAAGTCGGACGTAAAGTCCCAGGTATTTGAAAGAAATTCAGGATATAGCAAAGCTTTAGATCGAAAATTCATCATTGGTGGTGCTGGACAACACAACAAGCTAGCACAACGGCTACGCTTCACCAAAGAATTTCAGTTCAGTAAGTCGGCCCTGGTGGTGCTGGACAACACAACAAGCTAGCTCAACGGCTATGCTTCACCAAAAGCCTCAGTTCAAGTATTTGCCCCAGGCGGTGCTGGACAACACAACAGGCATGCCTCGCCAGAGAGGTTCAGTTCAACCGTCACCGAAGAGTAGTAGTCGGTTTACAATCACACCAGTACGAATAAGTTCAAGAGTAGGGTCAAAGCAGAGCCAAATACTTCAAGTTCACGGTGCATGAGCACGAATAAGAGCATAAGTTCAAGTTCAAGTGCAAGTTCAAGTTCAACTTCAAGGATCATGAGTACGTGTAAGAACACACTGGTCTAGCCTCTGTCCAGCAATTCACATTCTTAAGCAGTCACAAATTCAAGTCCACATTAGGTATGTAAGGCCACACTAGCCTAAACAGGTTCAAATCTCAAGTAAGCTCAGTCTAATCGATTTCAGGTAGTTCAAGGTTTCTCACCAAACCAACGAAATACTTTCGGAGTTCAAACTTCCTAAGATAGAAATATGGTCACAGAACCAATCGTAATATATGTTGCGCACAAGAAAATCTTACCAAGGTCCCGACTAGGTTAAACCATTATCCCTTGGTAAATCTAACCTTCTGGTTTATTCTCAATTCATATTCAGCACTGGGGACCCATTAAATTATATGAAACTGTCCATCAATTTGTCTCACAAGTACAGGATTGTCTAAGCCCTCGGCCACGGTCCCCTTTTCTCATTCCTGCTGCTCTACTTAATAGAAGTCTATAAGCACAGGAAAAACATAAGAAAAGCATCATTAGGCATAAAGAGCTTAATGCATATACAAAGTCCACAAATGTTTATAAGCAGGACATGATTCTTTACAGGTATCAAAAATTATAGCACGGATTAAAAGTCACAAAATAAGGCCAATACGTTATATATTGCATATAGGCAATTAAGTGCCACAAAATATAGTAATATATACAAGCAGGATACAAAAGGCCTCACAGCGTGCACCACCCTTTCTAGGGCTATAGCTAAACCAAAAATCCAATCAATCCATAACACAAGCTGGAACCAAGATTATCCATTCGAAGTTCAAAATCTTTAATAAACAAGCCACCAGTCAGAACACCATCATCTCCAAAATCAACCAGTCTTAGGGTTTTGTAATTAAAGTTTCAAGCTCCAAGTTCAAATCCAAGAAACAAATACAACTTGCTAACTTACATGTCAAATGGAAACCAAGTCAAATAGGCTCACTAACTTCGTACTCTTGAATACAATCATTCTATATCTCAAAGTCCCTCAGTCCGTACACTTAAAGATAAGCTTACCCTTCTAGAAAGTCAAGAATTTGAAACCATAAGTAAAGTATATAAAGTAATCCGAAACTTATCAAGTTCAGGATTTTCATTATAATTACAATAGCTCACCATCCTTTCGAAAACTCAAGATATATTTGTTTTCATGTAAAGCATAGAAAAATTCAAGTGCGAAAAGATACAATCAAGGGGAAAACTTAGTTTATAAACTTTTAACCTTAACCACCCATCATATACAAAATTCAACAACTCATCAGTTATTCACAAATTTTCAACTTTGAACTTCAAGTCAAATTCACATTTTGACTAAAATCGGCAAATTACACATACTTAAAACGTATATATTTTATTTCCAATCATCGCTTGCAAATAAAACTAGTACCTCCTAGTTTTTCTTTAAAATTCCAAAGCATAATTTCTTTAGAAGGTATGTGGGCGGAAAATGCATTTTACTCCTTTGGTACCTTTTATCTCAGTTCAAAATCATTACACATAAAACTTGACTATCACATCTCACCTTTTATCCATGGCCATGGCCAGTACTAGGAATCACCTCAATTCCTTCCACACTTACAAACATAATAGAATTCAAATTCGTCCAATCTTTCACTAGTCATCTAATTCCTCAATTTTTTTCCTACAAGTCCCAAATAAGGAATTTTCAAACAATCAATTTCTTTGTCCCACTAGGATACAATAGCTCCTCGTTCACATAATATTCTAATTAATCTCACAGTCAGGCATCCTAAACTTCAAACTTAGGATACACTACAGAGATCTGAAGCCTAGGCTCTGATACCACCCGTGACAGCCCCACCTTCCCCTAAGGCGAACCAAAGAGGTTAGCGGACTGCCTGCCCAGCTCTCGCCAGGACTAACGGTGCAGTATAGAGCGATCTTTCACGTTCCGGAACTTATAACGCGCGCAAATAAGGCAAAAGGGCAAAATAACCCAAAATAAAAGAAACAAAATCCGGAGTCGGCCATGAATAGTAACCGACTCGTCCGAACCCAACCAAACATCGAATTTATGAATTACATAAACCACATAACATTTAGCCTTTACAAACCAAAAATGACATTTAAAAGTGATACAAAAGTCACTACATATATGGTTTGCCAAAACAAAAGTGAAAACGGCCCTAATGACACATTTAGGGTCCCATTTTATATACAATACAAAAGAGTCATTCATCTAGTTCATTCGGCAGCCATTTATCAAAATTCATTCCAAAAGAGTCATATTCCTGTAAGGAAAACAAAAGGAACGGGGTGAGCTAATTGCCCAGTGAGAATACAACTCAAGCAACCAAATTCATGGATACATCAAGTTTAACAGTCCAATTTACCAAAATAAATAAAGCCACACATTAATAATGAGGAAAAAAAGGATACGAGTGGCTCTCAAGAGCCCTTTTCCTCGTTTGAATTCTTGATCAGGTCTCATTGACTCTCCGTCAATGTCTGAAAGGTAACCAACCGTAGACTCCTCTTAACTTCCATTCCCTTCCTCCTAACATTCCTCAACCGGGCCCGAAATCCAAACACTTGCATTGTGGTATTACTCGAGTAAACCGGAATCAAGAGTCTCTCATACTACAAGATTCCCTATGATGTTGCCCCAAGGCACATTAATTGGCACGACCAAGCCCTCGCCGGCTCGATTCAATCAATAACCAATGGGGTTGAGCTCATGGATAATATTTGAAGTCATGTATTTCATTTCATATAACATTTCATATAACATTTCATATAACTTTCCAATAACATGCGAAACAATAAATGAAAGTGATAAAGTACACTCTCACTTGGATCAATCAACATTCAACATCTCAAGTACAAAGATCAAAGCCATGTAATAGCACATAAGTGAGTAGTACACTCACCAAGCTAGCACAATGCGGTTTCAAACACTTTAGTCAAAAGAACGTTGTGCACCACCGTCACGCCCTAAAACATGCAAACAAATACAATGAGACTCGATAACGAGCCATATAGCCATGCCAATTATAACCCCAATAGGGTTTTATAAACATATGCATAAATGAGCATAATAGCAAACCAGAAATTAGAAAATGGCCTTAGTCTTGGCCCCAAATAGAAAACTGTTTTGCCCTTATTATGCGGTAATGGTGTAAAATTCTCTACGGTTATCGGATGGGGGTGTAAGACCCACCGTTTCGAAGCTATGAATCAGGGCTACAACAATGTAGAAGGTCACTCAGTCCAGTTCCTAGTTTAACTAGGTCAAAAAATGCCAAATACTATACCAGAATTACCAAAACAGGTTTGCAAAACACAGAAAACTGTAATCGGTATATCTCAGTCCATACAAGTCCAAATGCCGAAATTCCAAAGGCATAAGTTAGCTAAGACATCCAGCTACATTTCATCAGAAGACACCAACTTCAAAATCCAAACCAATTCCAGTCAAAAGGGCCAATTACTATCGCAGTTTTCGCATTCTGATCAAAACAGAACAGCTACAGTAAAAACGGCATAACTCACTCTGCACTCATCCAAATGACCTGAAATTTTACAGGCACCTCAAACACATCAATACCTACAACTTTCATGTTTTGAGCAAAGTCTAATTCGGCCTCTAACCCAGTGATCTAAAACCGGACAGAATTGGGATTTTATGAACCCTAACTTTCCATTTTTCACACCAAATCCAAAATTGATTGCATTTAACCACAATTCACACTCACTAGAGTCACTTCCAACCATTACAATTCATCATACAAGCCCCCAACATCAAGATCATATTAAACCAGAAAAATTCCCAATAAAATAAAAACTTCACCAAAACAAGCCAAATCAAGAGATAAATCACATTTTCAAACACTCAAGCCACTTCTAAGCATCATATAACCATTATTAGAGGTAGTAGGGTGTTCAAGCAACACTTACCAAGAAATCAAGAGAGAGAGGGATTGTGGACACCTTTGCTCTTCAAACAAACTTCACTACAACCCTTACTAGCACTAGAAGATAGGATTTTATGGAGTAGAAACTAGTTTAAGTAATTTTCTTGGAAGATTTGAGCTATATGGAGGCTAGGATTTGGAAGAGTTTTCCTTCTTTTGAGCTTCAAGGTGGCCGGCCAAGAGGGAAGGGAGAAGAGTGAATTTTTTTGTAATTTTTGAGATATTTAACTCAAGTGGTAAAAGTCAAAAAAATTGTCAAAAGGTGAATAGTGTTTCTTAAGTCACAACCAACCATATTGTGACACTTGTCACACTCATTAATGCATTCTTATCTTTCTTTTTCCCTCTCACATCAATCACTTCACACATTCTACTTATCTCTTAACACCCGATAAATTTCACACAGTATCCGAAACTTAATCTTATTGGCCGAATTTTTCCGAACTTTTCGCACTAGTGGGTCCCACGTCCACTATTTACTCTTAATTTTCTAAAATTTCTCCAATGCTAGGAAAATCATCTTAAAACTATAATTACTCATAAAAATTCATCAGGAAAATTTCCTAAGCCAGAAAACGCAAAAAAAACATGCAATTAAGGGGAAATAAACCCTAGGAAAAGATTAGGGTTTTTACGGGTTCTCACACTCTCTCCCCCTTAAAAGAATTTCGTCCTCGAAATTTCAACGCATATACATCCGGTCAAGATATCGCTCAGAAACCAATCAAGCATTAGAATTCAATCTAATCCAACTTGTATTCACCCGGTTCCATAAGTTTCCTCAAAGTCAGTCAAATACTAAGAATCATTCTAATCTCATTTATCGTATTTCCATGATCCAGTAAAGCATGGCTTATCAAATAATCACTTATCATATTCAAGTACTAAATATCATGCCAATCCAACTTATCAAATAGTCATGATCCAATAGGGAGTTAAACGCGTAACCAGATAAAACAGGCAAAAGGCTTGAAGTCGGACGTAAAGTCCCAGGTATTTGAAAGAAATTCAGGATATAGCAAAGCTTTAGATCGAAAATTCATCATTGGTGGTGCTGGACAACACAACAAGCTAGCACAACGGCTACGCTTCACCAAAGAATTTCAGTTCAGTAAGTCGGCCCTGGTGGTGCTGGACAACACAACAAGCTAGCTCAACGGCTATGCTTCACCAAAAGCCTCAGTTCAAGTATTTGCCCCAGGCGGTGCTGGACAACACAACAGGCATGCCTCGCCAGAGAGGTTCAGTTCAACCGTCACCGAAGAGTAGTAGTCGGTTTACAATCACACCAGTACGAATAAGTTCAAGAGTAGGGTCAAAGCAGAGCCAAATACTTCAAGTTCACGGTGCATGAGCACGAATAAGAGCATAAGTTCAAGTTCAAGTGCAAGTTCAAGTTCAACTTCAAGGATCATGAGTACGTGTAAGAACACACTGGTCTAGCCTCTGTCCAGCAATTCACATTCTTAAGCAGTCACAAATTCAAGTCCACATTAGGTATGTAAGGCCACACTAGCCTAAACAGGTTCAAATCTCAAGTAAGCTCAGTCTAATCGATTTCAGGTAGTTCAAGGTTTCTCACCAAACCAACGAAATACTTTCGGAGTTCAAACTTCCTAAGATAGAAATATGGTCACAGAACCAATCGTAATATATGTTGCGCACAAGAAAATCTTACCAAGGTCCCGACTAGGTTAAACCATTATCCCTTGGTAAATCTAACCTTCTGGTTTATTCTCAATTCATATTCAGCACTGGGGACCCATTAAATTATATGAAACTGTCCATCAATTTGTCTCACAAGTACAGGATTGTCTAAGCCCTCGGCCACGGTCCCCTTTTCTCATTCCTGCTGCTCTACTTAATAGAAGTCTATAAGCACAGGAAAAACATAAGAAAAGCATCATTAGGCATAAAGAGCTTAATGCATATACAAAGTCCACAAATGTTTATAAGCAGGACATGATTCTTTACAGGTATCAAAAATTATAGCACGGATTAAAAGTCACAAAATAAGGCCAATACGTTATATATTGCATATAGGCAATTAAGTGCCACAAAATATAGTAATATATACAAGCAGGATACAAAAGGCCTCACAGCGTGCACCACCCTTTCTAGGGCTATAGCTAAACCAAAAATCCAATCAATCCATAACACAAGCTGGAACCAAGATTATCCATTCGAAGTTCAAAATCTTTAATAAACAAGCCACCAGTCAGAACACCATCATCTCCAAAATCAACCAGTCTTAGGGTTTTGTAATTAAAGTTTCAAGCTCCAAGTTCAAATCCAAGAAACAAATACAACTTGCTAACTTACATGTCAAATGGAAACCAAGTCAAATAGGCTCACTAACTTCGTACTCTTGAATACAATCATTCTATATCTCAAAGTCCCTCAGTCCGTACACTTAAAGATAAGCTTACCCTTCTAGAAAGTCAAGAATTTGAAACCATAAGTAAAGTATATAAAGTAATCCGAAACTTATCAAGTTCAGGCACACTTACAAACATAATAGAATTCAAATTCGTCCAATCTTTCACTAGTCATCTAATTCCTCAATTTTTTTCCTACAAGTCCCAAATAAGGAATTTTCAAACAATCAATTTCTTTGTCCCACTAGGATACAATAGCTCCTCGTTCACATAATATTCTAATTAATCTCACAGTCAGGCATCCTAAACTTCAAACTTAGGATACACTACAGAGATCTGAAGCCTAGGCTCTGATACCACCCGTGACAGCCCCACCTTCCCCTAAGGCGAACCCCCTCAGGGGAAGGTCGCCTGTTCTTCCGAGCTGTGTGGCTGTCTCCCCCAGTAGGGCCCCCAACGATGGTGTTTATCACTCCAGCTAGGTTTTGGGTGTTCTGGTCGGGGGAGGGGCCCCGACGCTCGTCACGCCGCTCAGGTCGATCGCGCCGTTGGCTTTCACCCCGATCCCCGCGGTAGATGCGCCCGGCCTCCTGACCGGAACGACCTTGCCGCACAAACCGCCCGAGAAAATCGCGTTGGATCAGATCTTCGATCTCCTTCCGCAGGGCCCAGTATCCCTCCGTGTCGTGTCCCACGTCGCGATGAAAGGCGCAGTACCGGTCCTGATTCCTTTTGTTCCGAGGTGTCCCCATCTTGGGCCGCCGATCTCCCTGCCCTTCCGCCTCCATAACAGCCAAGATCTGGACTCTAGGCCGTGTCAGAGGGGTGCAGCCTTTCTCCGGGAGTGGCGGCGGAGCAAGGGCTTTCTCCCTCGAGAGCCGGTCAAAGACGTTTTTCTTGGCCGGAACGTCCTTGCCCTCTGGGGGGTTTGTCCGTCCCTTCCGATCTCCGAGCTCCCGATCTGATTTTTTCTTCAGGCGGCCTGCCTCCTCCGCATTAGCGGCTACGTGCGCCCTGCTCAGGAGCTCTTCCAGGTTTTCAGGTGGCTCCTCGGCCAATTTGTAGAAGAACTCCTCTATCCTGAGCCCATTCACGAAGGCGGCCATGACCACCTTTTCGTCTTTGTCCCTGACTTGTAAACTTTCCGTGTTGAAACGAGTCATGAAATTCCTCAAGGACTCGTCAGGCCTCTGCCTGATAGCCATTAGGTGGGTCGCATTTTTCGAGTAAGTTTTCGAGGAAACGAATCGGGCTACGAACTGCCTGGCCAGTTCGGGGAAATTCCGGATAGACCTTGGGGCCAGGCCCTGGAACCAGAGCCGAGCCTTTCCCTTTAAGAACATGGGGAAGGTCTTGCAGCGGATCTCGTCCGCAGCTGTTTGCAGACACATGTTCGTCAGGAAGACCGAGAGGTGGCCTTCCGGGTCAGTGGAAGCATCATATATCTCAATGCTCGGAATCTTGAACCTCCGGGGTAGGGGATAATCCTCTATCTCCCGGGGGAAGGGCGAGGTGGAGTAGCTGTTCTCGTACAACCGCGGCTGCAAGATCTGCTCGAGTTCGTCTTGGACAGGCTTCAAGTGAAGGGGGTCGCGCGGTCGGCTCTTAGCAGACCGGGCGGGAGAGTGGTCAAGCCCGTTCCGCACAGGCTTCCTCGGGGAGGGGTCCCTCGGCCTGCTCCCCGCGGACCTGTAGCGGGAGTACCTCTCGCTGTCTCCGACTATCGAGGCTCGCGGGCGAGGTGGAGTCCGTGGCTGTTTCCTTCTGGGGGGTTGGTCGCGTGACTCATCCTCCGAGGGGTCGGGAAGTGGCTCTTTCTCTTTCCCCTTCGCTTTCGAGGTCTGCGCGCCTCCAGCCCCCTCCTCCTCCTTCGCCTGTCGTATGATGTCTTCCAGCATAGGGAGGTTCTCCGTCACGAACTGGAAAATCTGCTGCCTCCTTTCTCCTAAAAGGGCTGAGCCCCCGGCGCCCCGGAACACCTCAGCCTCCCTTCGTGGGACCCCTCACCGCCTCCAGGGCCGGTGCTCTCTATTGTTCGCTTGGATCGCGTCCTTACCATCAACACAATCTTGATTACCTTACGTTTCCCACAGACGGCGCCAACTGAAGAAGCGCTGAGCTTCCCCGAACCGAACTGAATTGAGGAGCTCGGTGTGCTGACGGAAGAGCTGGTTCCAAACCTGCAAAACAAACAAGAATGAGCCGGCAAGGGGGGCCCGAGGGTTGTCCCCGAGGGCACTCCGACGGTCAAGTTAGCTTTCCGATAAATAGGGTTCACGGGAAGTAGAGACAACCGGGAGTAGTTTGCCAATAGTGAGCGTACCTTGTACAGTTGATGTGTGCTATCATTTATACTTGCGAGAAAGTTCCACCTCCGTACGTTTCGGGACCTGCCCGGAATAGTCCACATCCCGCACCCAAGGGGATTCCCCCCGACCTCTGCGGGATGGCCCCTCAGGTCCTCCTGGAGCCCTAGCATCAGCGCGGCTCAGGGCGGCTGCCAGGGGCCTGGGGCCGAGGCCCGGCTCGGCCACGCCTTGGCTGCCACGTGTCTAGGCCATAGTTATTAAACCCGGCCCGGTCCGGCGGTTCGACCGGTCAACCCGGTGAACCGGCCATTGAGCCGGGCCGGTTCGCTAATTAGATCGTTTTGACAATTGACCCGTTGACTTTTCAACGGACCGGCGGTTCAACCGGTCAAACCCGGAGAACCGTCCGGTTTTGTAGGAATCCGTCGGGTTTGCGTGTTAAAAATATTTGGAAGATGTTGTAGTGACGCTTCGAACCAACGACCTTCTGTATTTAAAGAAATGCAACAACCGCTACACCAACAGCTCACTTGTTTAACATTTAGTCTTTTTTTATTATATATTAGACTTATTCTTATTTTAATTTTCCAAAACCTAATTTATTTGGAATCTTTTAATAAATGTTATTACTCTCCTGACTCTATAAATTATGAAATGATTTTAAAAAATAACATATCACATAATTCATTCTAAAGGCAAATATCGTTCCTAATAATTTTTTGCATTTAAAATTCATAAATAAACTAGATAATTATACTTAGATAAAATTTTATTCTTGAAATTTGATGGATTACTAATTTAATTTAGATTTTGTTAATTCTTATAAGAATTAATGATGCTATAATAAATTAGACTAATTGAGCATTTACTATGACATAATTTATTATAGTTTTAATCATATCAAAAATTATAAAATATAATATTTAAATATATTTCGTGACCCACCGGTTGAACCACTCACCCACTGGTTGAACCAGTAACCCGTTCACCCACCTCTTTCGCCGGGTTCCCCTCCGGGCCGGGTTTAATAACTATGGTCTAGGCTCAGAGTGGGGCCTCTGCACTGACCATTTTTGTTGTTTCGACTTCTGCTATGAAAACTCAAGCCAGTTCTGTCTCAGGTCTAGCACTTGAGCCCACTAGTGAGTAATGAGCTAATGGTTAGAACAGAACAATTAAAGAAATATTATTGAATATGTTCTTTAATCTTATGTCATGGGTAGACAAATTCTAGAGCCATCACATAAATGACAAACCACAATTCCAAAATATGAACTTACTAATTCCACTTTGCATCCCGTAAATTCTTTTCAAATTTCACTTTGCTCCCTGAAATTTCAAGTATGGACATATTACAACTTTGGTTTGCACACCCACCCACTTTGCCCCTTTAAATTAAACACACTGAGAAAATTGACATTTTATGGCATATCTTTGATTAAACTTCATGCACCTTCAGTCATAATGTCAGATAAAAAAATGTGCAACGGGTATAAATGGGCTTTTAATTGGTATTTCACCACCTTGCTCACGGAGTCAAATATACAAAAACGAGAATATTGAGACAATATCACTTAACATTCTTGAATTTTCAAAAATATCACTAGCCTTCCCTAGATTTAGCTTTTTGTAACATTCTAAACTTATTTCATAATGCATAATTAAAATATTCATTTTGAGAGAGAGAAGATAATATTCTTCCAAAATTGCGCTTTTCTCGTGGTCCTTTAATTTTGATAACAAACAAATATATATGGTTGCTTCTATGTCAAAATATATACATTAACTCGAACAATTTCCCAAATTAAATTATATTTAATTAAAAGAACAAACAAGATTCTCTTTAACTCAATATTGCATGGAAAAAATACAAAGAATTTGTACCGTTAAAGTATATTTGGCATAGGTTGAGGCGCATAATAAGTCACTCTCTTTAAGATGATTTGTACCCCCATGGAATATAATCCGGTGTAGTAGGTTTCAACATATTGTTTCCAGAATACAATACCGCCACCACCCTTCCCTTTCTTCCTCCTCCATTGCCAACACCGCCCCTCTCCCTTCTTTATTTCTTCTCTTTCTTTTCATCCTTCTCATTCCTTCTTCCTCCCCCCTCTTTCTCGGCCTTCCCTCCCTCCTTCCACCTCCTCACTCCTCTGGTCTTTTTTCCCCTCCCTTCCCCTCTCTATGCCTAGAGAGGGAGGAGAAGAAAGAAGAGGAGTAGACGAAGATGAAGAGAAAGGAGAGAGGAGGAGGAAGGCAGGGAGGGACAATGGTGGATAGTGGTGAAAAATGAATAAAATTTTAACAATACCCTAATAAAATTTTAAATTTAAATAAAATCCTAAAATACATTTTCAAAGGTATTTAATACATACGGACCCATCTAAAGTAAAAAGTTTTTAAAATACAATACTACAGTGTTGTTTTTCAAATACATCCTTGAAAACACCCTTTATGGATATTATAATTTTAAGCACTTTGTCTTTTTGTGATACTCAAGCCGTCTATCTGGAGAACAAAAGTTTTAAGATTTTTAAATAATTTACGAAACTCCTAAATTCATCCAAAACACCTTTACATTAATTTTTAATTTCTTTTCCTATCTGGTGCCCTAAGGATACACAATAAAAATAAAGTTGGGTCCAATATTGAAGTTTTAACTCACCACTTACCCTCTGAGTTCCGGCACTTCTACATCTACCCTTTGTTGTAACTCACCACTTTTAACTTACCCCATCTTAAAAAAAAAACAATACTGGGTCCATTCTTTATTGTGCGCCATTAAACTACCAACTAAATGAATCCTAGAGGAAAAAATTTCTTTTGCAGATTGAAAACATCTTTAGTAAAGTTTTAGTTGTTTGTTTGTACTTTAAATAAATATAGTGCTTATGATTACTGTTGCCGTATTTTGTCTCTTCAGAGTTACACCTTCACACTTTTTGTCTTTGATGAATATGCTTACAATTTTGCGAAATAGTGGGACAACAAAGAGAAAGCATGGAAAGAATTATCTTCCCTCCTTCAAAATGAGTATTTACTCATACATTTTAAATTGGGTTTAAAATGTTACAAGAACTTAAAAATAGGGGAGGTCACTGATATTTTTAAAAGTTTAAGGGTACTGAGTTATATTGTAAGAAAGCTCAAGGAGGTTTCTAATATTATCTCAAAATTATACATGCATATGCTTTGCCTTTTGTCATTAACTCTGTTTTCAATTTTATTTTCCTTCTCCTCATCTTCAAAGTAGGAAGCTGCTGTGTCACACAACCTCAAAATAATTTTTTTTGTTTGTACTTTGTTTTTTTCTGGTGTTTAAGAAGAAACAAGTTGCTCCTCAAAGAAATAAAAGGAACAACAACTTATGGGTATGCATCGTTTTCTAAACCACAAGGGAAGAAACTTACCGATAAGGACCTTCATAGCTTGTAGTAGGAGCTACAGTTAACAAACCAGGCAAATCACGTGATTTAATTTATTATTGACTGTAATAAGATTGTGCAATCACTAAAACTAGCGTTTTACGAGTCATGAAAAGGACTTCTAAGCTAAAGGATTCGGCACAAGGCTAAATCTGTGCTGCGTGTTTAAATTGTTTCTAGGGTTAATTACCCTAGAGTATACCTTGATTTTTATTTTAATCTTTATTTTTATTATTTAATCCCATAAGAGACAAAAATGCCCATATATTATCCTAAGTTTTATTTCAAATTTTCTACTCCTTTTAAACATTGAATTTTTTACCTATGGATTGATTTCGACCACTCTAATTGGTAGTGGTAATGTTTCATATAAAATTAGTCCATATATTAAGGAATACCCTAGAAATTGAGTAGTTTCAAAAAAAAAAGGACAAAGAAAAGATCCTAATAAGCAATAATTCATTAGAGGAAAAGCAACAACAAGAGAGTCCAACATTTGACATGTAAATATGCGATTGTGAAAATGAGTAATTGACTTTGAATTGTCTAGTTATAAGACAATAGAATACAATTTTTTTTAATTCCTTAAAGTGGAGAATAGATTAAATTGATTTATAAAAAATATACATAGTTTCTTCAATTTTACAAATTAGACAATGTACATCATAAATTTTTTCTTAGAAAAAATTTTTATTTACTTAAAAATAAAAGTTTTAAAAAAATAATTTGGAATAAAAAAAAGAAAAGAAATACCTACAAAGGAAAAAAAAAATCAACATAGTAGAGGGATATTTTTGTCACTTAGAAGGTTAAGTGACACAAAATAAAGGTTAGGGAGGTAAAGTGAGAATTAAGGTATACCTCAGAGGATAAATTGTAATTGACCCTTGTTCCTATTTTGAGCTTTAATTTACAAAACATATCTGAAGTGAAACATTACCCACACTTTGAAAATAAATATTTTATTCTACTCACAAAGTCTCTTGAAAAATTATACTCCTATCTGTTTTATTCTTCTAGAAGAAAATATATTTCATTGTGAAAAAATTACTATTACTTCTTTAAAAAGTAAATTGTGTACCATCAAATTAAAATGGTTGGATAGCCAAATTATAAATTGGTTCATCAAACTAAAAAACTCTTCCTACTTGATCTTCCAAAATTTAAGAACTCATTCCAAGTTGATACTTCAAATTGAGAAATATATCCTACTTTAGGCTATTTTTTTAAGGGATATCCCGATTTAGTCTTGCAAACCGACAATTGATAACTAACTATGGAAGTATATAACCGAAAAAAAGCAACCAGTTTTTAGTCCTTCTATAAAAAGCTTTCAAGCATTTATTATTTGTATTGTTTCATTTTCCAATAACATTTTTCTTTTAATGTCATAGGACAAAATATTAGAACCATTATTTCCATTCAATCGTCACACTGTACACAAAATTAGTAGGACGCACTGATTTTATTTCCGGTTAAGTACACTTATCTTTCTTAAGATTTGACCATATTACAAAACTAGCCAATGGTTTAACAGAATTGCAATAAACCCCTCGAATGCCAACATATAGGCTTCTCACGTCAACCTATTGCCACAAAAGTTGGCTTAAGTAAGCGTAATATCTTACTATCTTACTATATAATAAAGCATGAGTAGGGCTTGATGTATAACAAAAAGTGTTAATATTTATCCTTCCAAAAATATTCTTTCAATATTTATGATTATCTATCCACGTCGTATTTGAAAAAGTGCACACTCTTACATAACTACCGCTACATAATTATCATTACACTTCTCGATTAACTAAGGGGGTGCTTGTTTCATATATTGGAATCGAAAATGGAAATGGAATCATAGGCTCTGGTTTTTGAATTAAACTTTTCATTCCAATATCTAGCTTGATTCATACATTGGAATTAGCATCATTCTAATTCCTGATGTTTGGTTTGATGAGTGTTTCGGAATGAAATGCAATTGAATTCCAAATTTACCCCTATAAAAACAAAAGAATTACACATACGACAAATTAATATCTCCATAATTGTAACTACAATAGTTATTAACTTTTTGATAAAACATAAGAAAATCATAAACCATAAAAAAAATTAATACCAGAAAATAAATATAGTGGGTGCATTAACAAGGAGTAAATTTTCCAAAAAGAGGGAGTTTTTAAATTAACTTCCCAAAGGGTGGCAATTTTTGAGTCTCTTCCCAAAGGGTGAAAAATGCATCCAAGGAATGCGTTCTTCCAAATAAAAACGTCACTTTCAAATACGTTATTTTAATTTTCATAAATTTGTTTAAATATGAAAAATTGGTTAAATAGCGCACAACATACTAGCTCTTTATGGGAAACTGGCAGGTTTTATAGTATGTTTTGTACTAGTTTTTTATGGAAAACATACCAAATCTTTATGGGAAAAATTGGTTAAATAGCGCCCAAAGGAAAACTAGTATGTTTTGTATTTAACATAAATTAAATATGTGAAAGTTAAAAAAAAAAAAAAGAAATTGCCCATAACATACCAGCTCTTTATGGGAAACTGGCAGGTTTTGTATTTAATGCCCATAACTATGAAACTGAAAGGTATTCAGGCAAACAATTTTACAAATAGGTACAAGGTAACCAGAAGCCCACCCAAACTATACCAGTATTCACAGATCAAATAATCAAAATATCAAGAATCGATTGACTCTTTGTTTCTGAGCTTCCATTGAATGCGTAATTCAAGAAAACACAGTGAGTAGCGTGAGTGGAATAAAAGTGAGAAGGTGATGGGTCCAAAGCATAGCATTTTGGTCCAGTTAGTGTTATTGTGTCAGATTCCCTTTTTTTCTTTTTTATTTTTAGCTAGCCAGTGAGTAACCTGAAAAAACAGAGAAGAAGGAAGAGAAAAGCTTGCATACGGAGAAGAAAATTGCAGAGGCAAAGGAGAAGAAATTTTGGATAAGAAATGAAGAAGAAGAGATAGGAAATCTGATGAAGAAAAAGAACAGAAGGTGCTGCGTATGATGGAGAAAAAAAAAGGTAGACCCGTCATAAATATTGTCTGAGGGAATCAGTTGAGCGTTTTGTCTAAAACCTCCCAATTTGTTCGGGAATGGGATAAGTCCGATTTTTTTAGAAATGATTCCAAAGATTGCATTCCAATAGGCTTAACCCAAGCAACAAATAAGGGATTTATTTCATTCTATGATTTCCAAACCCTTTAACCAAGCAGTCCCTAATTAATTACTCCACTTATGAACATTGCATCACCTCCCAAAAATCCCTCTAACTAATTTTTTATTCGATATCTTTTTTATTATTTTCTTTTTTCTAAAATAAGCACACACATAATGTGTGCCCAACCCACTAGCATGTTTTAAAACCCCATAGTACTCTTTTGCAATTTAAGTCAATTACATTTATCACCTTTGAAGTTTATAAAAATTAGAAAATAAATCTTGTGGTTTGTTGAATCACAATCTTACGTTTTTTTTTTAATTAGCAAGCCTGACAAGAGGTTGGGTGCCAACCCAACTTTTATTAAATAAAGTAAATCAAAGGATGGAGCGTCTTATTACGGTCTTACGTTTTGAATACTCAGACAATTATCAAATAGACCTTCTCTATATCAAGTCGAACTTATGTCCACAAAAATTTTTAATAAAATGTTCAAATTAACATAAAAATTCAAATTTCAAAAGAGACCATCTTTGAATCAAAATACCAAGTCCTATTGTTACGCATAATCTTGCTAAATTTTCTTGTTCTATATTCAATTCTAAATCTGGATATAATGGTTGATTTTTTACTGAAAATGTCGGTTGAGAAAGTATGCAGAGTTGAAATAAGGCAAAATCAAAGAAATGTAGATGAGAGGGAGAGTTTTACTTGTTTTTTTTTTTTTTTTGCCATTTCGTGTTGTTTTTTCGTTTTCTAACGGTGTTACCAGTTGACTGTTTTCATTTAAATTTTGTTCAAGATTTTCTGGATGAATTTTAATGGATGGCTTTTATAAACAATTAGCAACTCAAAGACTAGATTGTTTATTTTTCAAGCTTCGGAATCCTATATTCAGTTAAAAAACCCTCTACGGAAAATTGCATTTTTGTCATTTCATGGCTTCCATCATGGCTACCATCAAGGGTAGATGTACTTTAGGGTGTGTTTGTATAAGGATTATTTGTCAAAAATTAATTGCTTGCACCGCAAATACATTTTCTAATACACATTTTTTATCATATTTTATCTCACATGCATCACATTACAAAAAGTACAATAGTAATTATTTTAAATAATATTTTAACTAATCTTCCTATCCAAGCACACCCTTACTTAAACCACAAAAGTATATTTAATAATCTTATTATATATAAACCAGGAAGGAAGGGTTTGATGTAAACAAATTGTGTCATTTTGTGTATCATCTAATCTACTATTATTACTTATTTCTAAAATCAATTACATCATTTTTTTAACATCTCATCCTTCTCTACACCCTTCAAGGTTTATTATCTTATAACATTTAGATCTAACCAACAATTAAAAAGTGATATTAGGAGAGATAAGATAATATGATTCCACTATCGTCCCTCATTTACTGTATTATTTATTTAATCTAATACCAGCGTACACATTAAGAAAAAAGCTAGAATTTGCTGTTTATTATTAGGAATCAAATCACATATAACATCAAAAAATAAGTATATCATTCTATACATTTTCCTTAATATAAGATTCAAATTACACTTTTCAATTACATACCTATTGTCAATCATGACCAGTAACAAATGATCAAAAAATCTGCAACCAAAACATTACAAAGGCAAGCTTTAAGATCATAAAAATTTTCAGCAACTAATCTTAATATGTTGACAAAGATATTTATGATGTTAAAGTTCACTCTTTGTAATGTCTCAATTGCAAATTTTTATTATTATTTGTTGTTGATCATGTTTGACAATGGATTTATAACTTAAAAAAATAATTTGGATCTTACATTAAGTAAAAAATATAGAATGATATATTATTTTTTGATATTATATGTGATTTGATCCCTAACGATAAACCACAAACTTAGTGTTTTTCTTTAATGTGTGTGTTGGTATTAAATAGGGGTGGCAATTTTCGATACGACCTGAAAACACGACACGAATCTAACACGAAATTAATGGGTTTTAGTTGAGATTTCGGGAATTCGGGTCAGAATCGGGTTGAACCCGATGAATTCGAAAAAAAAAACAGGTCGATTTCGGGTCAAGCCGTGGTGACCTGATATGATCCGTTTACAAATTAAAAATAATTTAATAAACATAAAAATAATTTTATCTAACTAAACTAAGTTATTCTTTTTTTCAAAGGCATTAATTACTTAATCCTAAATGAATTTATTTAATTTGTGTGAAGTTGAAATTATTATATTTGGACAAATAATATATTATATTATTTTTTACTTTTATATCGTTTTAATTTATTTTATATTTTGTTTGGGATAAAACACTTTTACGGTATTTAATTTATTTTAGATTTGGTTTGGAATTATTTATTTAAATTTTTATTACTTGATTATGTAATTAGTTTTGTGAGAAATTGATTTTATTAGAAATTACAGTTATAAATTAATAAATTAAAATTAAGTTTTGGGTCATTTCGGGTTGACCCGCCAACCTGAAATTTTCGGGTTCGGGTCAGCATATCTGACCCGTCACGGGTTGGCGAGTCGGGTTCGGGTCAACAGATTTTCTAACAAGTCAGGTCAGAACCCGACCCGCCAACCTGATTTGGACCCGAATTGCCACCCCTAATATTAAATTAACTAAATAATGTAGTAGATTAGGGGCAATGATGAAATCATATTATTTTCTCTCTCTTAATATTGCTTTTTAATTACTAGTTGAATCTAAATGTTATAAGATAATTAATTTCAAAAGTAATTAGTATAATTTTTAAAATTTGAAGAGAAACTAGTGAAATATTCAAAAACTCAAAGAAGGTTTCTGAAATTATCCCTTTTAACTATCCACCTGTCTATCACCACTCTGCTTCTTTTGAATTAATTATCACTTTCCTAGTTTAAAAACTACCGCTTTTAAAACAGCTGAGCTATTTTTTTTACTACTTTTCCACAAAAAATAACACTACTCGTCCGATAGTTGCACACGTATTGGGTGCGTCTCACCCGGTAGTTTGATTAAACATCGGGGGAGGTAAATCTAATTAACCTTTGTGCCTTGCTCAATTTCACTTACCTTTTTATTTTTTCCCCCTTTTTGTCACCTACCTTTGGTGGCTGTATTTTGGTCTTCGCGGTCAATCACTCCCTCCCTCCCCATGGTAGTTGTTGACAGTAAGCTTCCACGTGTCCCTGCGAAACCCGTACAAAACGTGCCACCAGCTGCCCTATTACCACCAAAACCACCTGTCCTGCTTCTCGTCTATTTCTTGTACTAGTTTCTACATATTCAGTATTACTACTACCTCTTTTGAACTGTGTTAGAGACTTAGAGTCTCCCAACTCTCTCCTTCTTCCTCTGCTTCTTCTTCTTCTTCTTCTTCTCCCAAGCAGCAGCTTTAGGGGTTGTTGAAGCAGCTGATCAAGTGGATAGTAGATACCACTACAAAGACTCAAGTAAGTTTCTCTCTTTCTTTTCTCTGATGGCGTTTATTCCAATATTTTGCTGTGTTTAGAGCCTGCGCATACCTTTTTTTTTTTTTTTTTTTTTTTTTTTTTTTTTTTCCTTTTTTGAGTTTTCTTTGCATGTTTCTTGGATAACATTTCTTTATCTACTTCTGGCTTCAACAAAAGCTCTTTGATTTTATGTTTCTTTCTCTTTTCTGCTTTATTGGGCCTATTTACTGGTCTTAGAGGATGACCGGGAAGAAATCATCTGAGTTTCTTGAACAAGCTGATAATTAAATTTGTATCCTCCGAAATTTTATAAAATTAAATTTCAATTCACCTGAAAATGGACTCCGACAAATTTTGGCTTTTTAATATTCTTTTGTGTGCTTTTTTAATTACAATAAAAGAATTTGAGAGAAGATGAGGAAGAAAAACAAAATTTTCTACAAGTTAAAAGTTGGAAAAGTAGGAAGTCAAGAAAAGTTTAAAGGAGCTGTCATTTTTGATTTTTTGTACCACGGAATCCTTCACGACAAATGAATGAAAATGTTGATAAATCATAATTTTATCTGGTTCAATCTCAATCGTTTATTGAAAATCTATTTATTTTCAAATGAGTGGTTGAGATCGAGCAAAATTGTTACGACCCGAATTCCAACCGTCCATAGCCCAATGCAATTCCTCTGCGGTTTTTCTTTGCCAGCCGCCGCAGAGGAACCAGGTCCTCAAATTTGCTGACAAAAGTTTCCTATAATGGACGTATGCATTGCTTAATCAATTACGTGTAGGTTTCGCACTTTTTCAGAAGGAACAATTGTGTCGACCGAATTGATTTGGTTTGTTACGAGTTAAATTGACGGTAGCAATATTATACCATTTTTTCCCCTGCATAACCTAATCTATTTTTGGTATAAAAGGATCTATCTTTAGGCTGTATAAGATCTACTAGATCAAAAGGTGCTTTGACACTTTATTTAAATTTATTTTATTTTATTGTAAATGGGTTCGAAGTCTGGATCTACAGTTAGAGAAGGATTGTGGTTACTTACTGAGACGAAGTTCAGTGGTTCAGTAATCATTTCTTGCCAACTAGCAATTTTGTATTGTGTAGATTTATGGTCGTGTCTCACGTGCATTGATGAGAGAGACGTGGCCTTCATGAATCCAGAAATGTAGTTCAACATTGGCATCTTGGACCAGGGGCGGATTTAGAGTGGAGGCACTGGGGCACGGCCCCCACTGCCCCTCTTAAATTCCTATAATACATCTACAATTTTAACATAATTTTAAAGGTGCCTCTAGAATTTTTTTTAGAAAAAATATGAAAGAATGGGTCATAAAATTTATATAATTCACTTTCCTCCTCTAGTTCCCATTTTTCCACCAACAGGGTCAAGTACCAATTATATCAGTCATCCCTTTACTCCTGTGGTCCCCCATTTCCTTTCACACCCGGTTCCTCTTCTTCCACATTCAAGCCAACTACTTTTTCTTTTTATCATTTCATCCAATTATTATTTACTTCCTTTGTCCACATTCCCCAATTTCCCTTTCCTCATCTGGCTCTTGGTTGTCCCCACTCCCCAACATACATACGAGAGCCATTTTTTTTTCCACAACCAAAGTTTGTTACTCTTTCTCTTGATCACTTCATCCTATTTAGAGATTGCAAGAATCAATTGATCTTCTAGGACTTGGGTCCGCCACATTTTGTAGCTCTTTCCACCAACTTTAGGAGACCGTCAAAATCATGTTCTAAACGTACAATTGCTTCTTATTATTATTATTTTAAGTTTGTTTGCAAATATATTTCTAAAGCATGAGACTATTACTATTTTAAAGAAATTTGAAAATTGATTAGTTAATGTAATAACTAATAAATGAGTTATTTGATAAATATTTTAACTTGTGAAATTGTGATTTTATGCATGAGACTTTTTTTTTTTTTGCTTAAAAAATTAGAAAAAGAGTAGATAAAAAATTTTAGTGTTATTTTTGCCTCCACTAAGATTTTTTTCTGGCTCCGCCCCTGTCTTGGACGTTAGCGATCAAAGTTTGGTTGGCTTATTCTTTTGTGTTACCACTGAAGTTAGGTAGATGAATTCTAACAGTCCTGCAGGCATTGGCAAATTTAATCGTGCCATTTTCTTTTTCTTTTTTTTTTTCACTTCATAAATTATTTTTGCTGGGTTCAATTATTTTGTACCCTATAAATGTTGATATTCTAGCCCTTTTCCATTGGATTCCGCTTTTATTCTAGCCCTTTTCCATTTGATTTGATGTGCTAATTTTTGCTTTGTGATAAGTTGTAATAATTATCTTACTTTTTTGTTCGTCCTACAATATTAATTGCTCTCTTGAATCAAATTTATACTTGGAAGATATTTTCAAGTCTCATGATTGCTTAATTTCTGTTTTCTCATTTTTCTCAGATTGTAAATGTTGTACTAAAAAATATCGAAGAAAACAACCTAAAATATCGGTATGTCTATATCCATATTATTCTTTTTATATAAAGTCTAAGGAAGTTTATATTGTTAAATTGTATATTTCGTGAAATACCTTTTTCACTTTCATAATAAGGGGTAAAATAATTCTATCATTTTCAAAAAAAAAAAAAAAGTTTCTTCTTTTTAATTTTTATTCGAAACCTATTTGGGTACATTTTAATTAGAATTTTTAAGTTATGTCAGTAACTACGCATAACTATATGTAGCTATCCAAAAAATACCCATTTGCATAATTTAGCTATAAAACCGATTTCAATTGCAATGGTGTTTGGTAATAATCGTACATTTTTATTGTTTGCACACAATACTATACCTTAATCAACAATTTGATACAAAATATGAACAATTATTAGAATGGCATCAGTTCTCCACGTGCTCATTCACATCGTGGGACCTATTGAGTTTTTAATCCCTTTTTGAAAACAATGTCTAAATAAATAAACTGAAGGAATTTGCTGCTCAATGTTCAGATGGCTCAGTTGAGCTTTTATACTATTCTCATATTCTGTTTGCACATTCCACATAATTCACTTACCTAACCACCCAGAAAAATGTGCATATCCAGCTAGAATCCTACATAAAGGGGTTGGGTTAAAAGCTTGGGTGACAGTTGGCTAGATGTAACGTGACCTGTCTATGCAATAAATGGGAATGGACGGCCACTATATTATTATATTATGTAGAAGGGCACAAGTCTCTTGGTACGTCGGGAAATTTTATATTGGTGAAGAATAATTACTTGACATGTTTAATAATTAGTACAGGATTAATAGAAAAGTTCGAGCTCTTCTATTAATTCTTGTATGTTCGAACTCTTTTATCGATTTTAGAATAATTATTAGACCTGTCAAATAATTATTCTGAAATGATATAAAATTTTTTTAGTCCATAGCATCTTCATTTTTTGAAAGAATTTCTTTTCTTTGAACATTTTGCATCGGGCAATTGGTCATGAATTATCTCATCCTTTTGCTGTCTTTGCTGTCTGGAGACGTAATAATTATTACTTTTGAATTTTCCTGAATGATGATTGAGACTGCTCTGGGCCAGAGTCTATTCATTCTAGCATAGACCATCGTTTTGGCAATAAATTTGCTGGGCCCATCTATATTCCTCTGCCTTTGGGCAGTGTAGGTGCACCTTTGTTTTATTTTTTAAATCTTCGTTATTATTTCTACTAAAAGTATAGCATGGATGGCAAAAAATCAAAAGTGGTTCTGAGCTAAGAAAACTTTATTCCTTAATCATACTTGTAAATCGTTAATGATGCTATCCCATGGCTAATTTGACTAAGGTAGAGGTAATTTTTTTTTTAAGCAGATTATGGTAGAGGTAAATAACATCTTAAGAAAAGCGAATATAAGACTCAAAGTTTGCCAATACTATTTATATTTCTAATTTTTTAAGGTTTAATTACAATTTGACTTTTCTAATTAAGTGTTAGCAGCAAATTATTCCTTGTATTGGCAACACATACAAATTACGCTCAATGATTAAGAGTCCAATGCACTTTTTTTTTTTTTTTTTTAAAATTTTTTAAATTTTTAGATTTGTTTTCCTCATCCTTCTTTCCTATTACTATATACGAATTTGGACAATAATGAAATGAATATATTTTACTAAAAATATTAAGTATTTTATTTCTAATTAATAATTTCTTAGTATGCATAATTGTTAATTAAATGTTATAAATGCATCAATTGTTGGTAAAAAAGAAATTATGTAAGTTTACTAAATATATAATTTTCAATTTCTTATAATAAACTGATGATAATTAAGTATTATATGCAATGGTCTATATTTAAGCCTTAAAAAAAGAAGAAAAAAAGAAAAAGGTAAAAGTGAAATATTGAATCTAAGTATGTAAGGTTTTTTAAATAGATTTTGATAATTAAAGGAATGTGTAAGCAACACTAACACACACTTTTGTCATTGTGCTTTTTCAATATATTTTTCTTCTTTTCCATGTGCAGCAACTTTTTATGGTGGTTAGCTTGGAGTTCTCTTTTGCGTTTCCCTTTTTACTTTTCTTAAAAAGACATTATCCAGTGACTAGATAGGAATCATTTTTCGACAGCCATTCCTTTCAATTTTTTGTGCTTCCAAATTGTTTCGGAGATAAATGTTTCATAATTGCCAGGAATCTATTTATCTACTACTCAAAGAGTTCATATTTCTAGCACGTGCATCCCTCTAAAAATATGCTGTATTAGATCTTTCTATCAGAATTTTATGCTTCCAGTTTAGCCTATTCAAAAAGGAGTAGCAGCCTTTACATACTTGAGTTTGGAGGCTGCATAGCAATTTTGGTGCTGTTAGTGGTTTAAAATACTTGAATGCAACATCTGAAAACAACTCAGAAATATGTTTCTTTGATAATGGTATTTAGACCGGAAAGAAGATGATTGACGGGGTGTCTTAGATTGGTGAAATTACAGACAAGGTAGCCAAACTTGGTTAGCTGATAATGTGGAACCATTCCTTGGAAATCTTCTAATTAGTATTTGTTGACAATGACTAGTCAAATCATTATGTGCTTGCTTCTTAAGTTCCAAACTGTTATGATCGTGGGTGCGCAATCAAATTTCCATTGCGAGTGAAAACTGTGAATTATATGTCCGAACTTAGATCTTTGTCATCAATAGTACAAGATGATTAATTTGCTTCTTTAATACCATCTTGCTTACAGAGCCATGGACAATGGGCTACAAGAGAGGCTGCTTAGCTCAGGAAAAGAAGAGGTTGTTAATTTGAAAGGACGGATTGCTGATGAATCCAAGAAGATATGGAAGGTTGCATTGCCTGGTATTCTCGCACGAGTGTCTTCATTTGGGTGCATAGTGGTGACACAATCATTTGTCGGACACATTAGTGAATTGGATCTTGCTGGTTATGCTCTTGTACAAACTCTCAGCGTGCGGTTTGTAAATGGAATACTGGTATGTTCACCAACTCCTTGCAGTTGTTATATATGTTGGATTTTGACCATTAAAAGTTTCTCTGGGTTGTAAATTCTCAAGATTGCTAATACCTGAACTCTATGCACCAAGTGATTGCTTCATCTTGATTAAGAAGTTTTGCAAGGTGTGAAAGGTGAATATAAACTGTAACTAAGACAAATAAACCAGCTGCAACGAATTGTTATGTACACACAGAATGAATGGTTCAATGTTATAAACTTGTCATGTGTTCTGTAATCTATATACTTACAAATGTACATGCTAATAAACAAGCACAAACATATAGTGTTTCCAGCATCTTCAAAATGTTTCACTTTGAGAATTCCTTAGATCTCCTGTCACACAGTCTGAAGGAAAAAGAGCAATAGGGTATCACTAACTGGAACTCATCAGATTTCGAATTTTATTCTTCCTTCCACCAAAGGACAAGTAATCTCATCAAAACTAATTGATTACTGGTCTTGCATTTGGTGGCAGTTTGAATATGCTTTCATTTCATTTCTTCTGAAAGTTAGCAATCAATTAGCAAGACATTATTTGTTCAGTATTTCCCTCTTTGTATGTAGCGTGATAAGAAATTGAGAATTCAGTAGATGGAGCATATGAAAGAGGAGTATGAAATACAAACCCAAATGTAACTGCCATTTTACCGTAGGCATCCACAATATGTTCATAGTTCCGATGCTTTTGCTGTTATGCCTATTCTTGTAGAAATTATTAGCCATCTGGAGGCATGGTTTTTGTCTATAATTTCCGACTCGGGCTAGGTATTGACTCGATTGAGTTCAAGGGTTAGGGATCAATGGATTCGACCCATGGTCAAATTGGATGACATCATAAATACGCCACACACACATACACACACATTCATTTTTCCTACAAATCAAATTTACAAAATATAACCAAGAATCTAAAAATCCAAATCCATATCCAATTCACTAAATTCATAAAATAGAAATCTCATACATGTTCAATCTTTGACAAATATAAATCCAAATAAAAATGTGATGTTTTCTATATTGCATCCAGAATACTTATTATGAATTTATGAGATATATTCTGTTAATTTTTCATAAAATTTTTGCCATGACACATTCATGTACAACAGTTTTATGATACTAAAGAACAATTTCCCAAGAGCTGAAATTGACTGAGAAGTAAGAGTACCTTTTCTACAAGTTCATGTCTCAATTCCACTGTCATACTTCTAATTGCCCTGCTGGTTTGCCTTTCTTCTACATAATAACTTGTTGTGGTAAAGAAAATGGTGGATTTTTCTATACCTTTAGTGTAAATGCTACACACAACGGTAAGCATCCTATAATCAAAGAACAATGAAAGCATACAACAACCCAAAACAATGAATATACATAGAGGTTTTGTCATTTGCAAGCATTAATGTTAAGCATTAGAAGACAGAATGAAAGAAAAACAGCACAATAAATTTGGTAATCAAAATCTCAATATTCAAGTAAAGGTTCTAGTAACTGTGTTTAAGGCTTTATTTGATAACCCAATTCAGCGCTTAAAGTTAATGGGTTTAGATTTTAACATGTTTAGACGTGCTTGATAACTAAAACTTGAACATCTGAATTAATTAAGTAACACTGAATTTCTTGGGCAAAATTTACTTTAAAAAATAAATGATAACCTATTCACTTATCACTTAATGTGATATATACTCAAATGTATCAAATTTGGTACTTAACAATTTAATAAGTTAATGGATTCAGATTTTGGACTTTCAGTTTTCAAACTTCAATTTTTCAAACGCACCCTAAGTATGGAAATCATCGGGTATCAATTACTATTAAATACTACTGTATCAAAATTGATAGTGAAAGCAAAAAATTACCTTAGCTGTGAAAATAGAATAGACAAAATATTTTAAGTTCATATCAATTCCAGTCGTAAGAAAAAAATTATAGAAAAAAAGGAAAAGCTGCAATCAAATACCGGTCCCCGTGTAAGAAAAATGGTGAAAATTACCAATTTGAAATGTTGGCTTGAGCCTTGAGCTTGAAGTCCGAAGGAGCTGCTGGTGGTAGATGCTTGAAGTCCGAAAATTATCAGAGGTGCGGCGGCGGCCCTATTGGGGAGTGGTGGCGATGGAGAATCCTGTTGGGAAGCAGCAGTGGAGGAGCTAGGGTTAAGGTTCTTAAAAATGAAAAAGAGGAGATTCGTTTATTCACTTTGTTGGGTTTGTTTAATTTTTCCAGATTTTTTGGTCTTTTTTGGTTGTTTAATCGGCAGTCCATGGGTCAAGACAAACTCAAGTGTTAAAGTTTTTTTTAAAAAATTAGGCAAAAAAGGGGGTAGGGGAAAAACCGGGTTTAATCGAGTTCTATTGGTTCACTGGTCAAATAAAACCCAGATTTGACCGAATTCATTCATTATTTCTGAGTATTTGATTTGATTCGGATCGGCTTTCGACCAGCTTGATCGGTTGATCTAGTTGGAGTCTAAGAACACTGGTCTTTGGTTGGAGTTGCTGCATATAAAGCTCATAATCAAGTATATTGAAGGAATGACTACATAATTGCGACAATACACATTGACGGATAATTGACAAACCAAACATTGAAGACACTAGAGCTCTATGGAGGTACAATTGGTCAAGGAAACCATTTTGTAACATGGTTTATTGTTATTGCCTATTAAATGGAAAATAAATCAAGAAGATTTCAGTTAAGATTAATGCATTAAAATTTGAAAAAAAAAACTTGAACTGAATCGAAACGTAGAGGCAAACAATCAAGAATATCTTGGCTTTTAGAAATGTTTCCGAAATAATTTTAGCTGGCATAATTTTGAGATGTTTTGAAAGAAAATCGTTAATTGACCAGTTTAAGGGAATTTAGGAGGGACTATGAGATAAGAGAGAGTCAAGGCTCTTTTTTTTGCAGAGACTTCTTTTGCCTCCCCCTGTTTGTTTGTCCCTGCTTCTCTGTTTTCTGTCTCTCTCTGTCCTCTATTCCTCTATCCCCTTTAGACTTAGGGTACATTTGTTTCTACAGAATTGAAATTGAAATTCTATAGAATTAGAATTCTAGGAATTGAAATTCCAAAATGTTAGAATTCTTTTGTTTGGAAAATACATAAAATTGATATAGAATTCATTTGGAATTCCAAATTCTTTGTTTGGATGCGAAAAGAATTCATTAAGAATTAAAATTGTTTCCTTCTAACATTTGTTTATATAAAAATTTTCTTTTTTTCTTTTTCGTATGGAATAATTTTTTAAACATTTAGCTAATTGTTACTAAAGTTTCAAGGAAAAAAATCAATTAATGCCTTTAATAATTTATTTTTTCTTGCATTTAACCAATTGTTATTAAAGTTTTAAAGAAAAAAACCAATTAGTTCCTTTTCTACAAAAAAAAAATATATAGTATTACTCTTGTTTCCTTTATTCTTAATTAAATTATATTAGATAAAAAAACTAATTGGGGTATGTAAGACAACAAGATAAAGTTCATTGTGTATGTAAGTAAAGTTTCTGAACAATGATGAACAAGAAAGTAACTATTCACAAAATAAAAACAAGAAACTATGAAGTCTAAAGTATCTCTTAACAAGACCACATTAACATGCCTTTTCATGCAGACACGTTTGACCCAAAACTTCAAGAACAGTTTTGAACAAAAACCTGCATCACTTGTTACCAACAAACCATAAATATCTCATCTTGTGCAATTCGTTCATTTTTAAAGAGAAAATTATCAGTGGAAAGGTGTGCTGCAAAACATACACAAATCTACATGCATAAACAGATATTATGCATGCATAAACCCATATGTAAATCCAGTGAAATAATCTGATATTAATTACATGGTTCATGGTTGCACAAGTGAAGTTGCTCTAGTCCCTGCAAGAGAGCTTCTTCGACCTCTTGCAAAGAATGCTGAAGATCATATATTCTCACAACTTGCTGAGCACTAATTATCATGACATTAATTATCATGACATGAGTCTTAACATCAAAAAAACGATACATCTCTCAAAATGGTCCATCGCTTCTTGAACAAACCAAATGTCCTTTCAATGACATTTTGAGCAATTGAATGTCAAAGGTTGAATAACTGTTTAAAATTTTGAGACTTGTTCCCACTAGCAGACCACTCACTAAGATGATATCCAACTCCCCAATATGGAGCTAAGAAACCAGGGCTACTTGCATAACCCGCATCAACAAGAAAGTACTTGCTTGTAATGTTGGACAACAAATTATTACTCATTTATAGTTAAAAGGAAAAAAAACACTCGATATCTAATTGTCACATACCCTTGGGAATTTGACAGCCCCACCTTCACCTAAGGCGAACCAAAGGGGTTAGCGGACTGCCTGCCCAGCTCTCGCCAGGACTAACGGTACAGTTTACGTCGTTCTATTACGTTCCGAAACATACCAAAGCGCGCAAACAAGTCAAAATCACTAAATAAAAAAAAAACGAAAAATCGAAGCCGGAATTAATAGTGCAGGACACGTCAGAATCCAGCCGGAATCTGGCCGGATTTCCGGCCGGATTCTCGGCCGGATACAAGGCCGAGAGCAATCCAAAATTTTTCCAAAATCCTTCCTAATCCGGCCGGCAATCCGGCCAGTTTCTGGCCGGATTCCTGGCCGGATTCGGTCCTGTTCATTCCCGCCAAATTTTTTCCTTCTCCGTTTGAAATGCGTCTAGATCCGAAATCCATCCAATCATCAACCAAACATATATATACATTGAAATTCAACTTTTACAACCATAGTGGCATGCCAAAAACCATTTATCATGAATATACATACTCGGTTTGCCAATCAAACAAAATGAACCCAATACACAATAGGGTTTCATTCAACAAGCTAAACAAAAGCCATTTACACTAGCTCAACTTGGCAATCGACTATCCAAATCAGTCCCAAAAGTAATTATATCCCTGTAAGGAAAACAAATGGAATGGGATGAGCTAAAGCCCAGTGAGTTACTACCACATAAGCAGTAAAGATCACATAAGCATAATCTTTCATTTCAAGTACACACTTAAGAAGTAAACAAGTCGGTAAAAGGATACGGATGGCTCTCAAGAGCCCGTTTCCACGCTTACATTCTTGATCCAATCTCATTGACCCTCCGTCAATGTTTAAGAATACCCGACCGTAGATCTCACTTCACTCCATTCCTTCCACCCAACATACCCCAACCGGGCCCGCACTCCAATTCAGTAGCTTTTGGTAATACTCGAGTATACCGGAACCAAGAGTCTAATTACTACAAGGTTCCTCAGTACAGTCCCCGTGGTATGTCACTTATCACGATCAAGCCCTTGCCGGCTCGATCCAAATGACCACCAAACGGGGTTGAGCTCAGTAATACAGTGAGGTCGTTGGACATCGTCCAAACAACACCAAATCAGTTTTCCAAGATTGCAATTCAATAACTCATATAGCCAGTGCAGTATTTCAGTATAACAGTAAGCAGTCATGAATGAAATCACAAGGGGTGAGGGCGGTCAAGTACACCCTCACCTCAATCACTTCCAATAACCAATTAAGCCTTCAAGGCATCAAATACACATAGAGCAAAGCCATATTATAACAAGTAAGTGAGTAGTATACTCACCAAGTGAGAAAGTGGTGTTTCATACACCGAGGTCACCAAGACGTCGTGAGCTACCGTCACGCCCTAGAATCACGCAACAAATGCAATGAGACTCGATAACGAGTCGTATAGCAATGCTGAACACAACCCCAATAGGGTTTCATATGCATGTACAAGCATAATAGCAAACCAGAAATTAAGAAAGGGCTTGAACGTAAGCCTTCATAGGAAAACCGGTTTTGACGTCATAATGCGGTAATGGTACAACTCTCACTACAATTATCGGTTGGGGGTGTAAGACCCGCCGTTTCGAAACTATGGAACAGGGCTACAATAATGTAGAAGATCACTCAATCCAGTTCCTAACACAACTTAGTCAAAAGTGCCAAATACTAAACCAGAATCACCAAAACAGGTTTGCAAAACACAGAAAACTGTAATCGGTATATCTCAGTCCATACAAGTCCAAATGCCGAAATTACAAAGGTATATGTTAGCTAAGACATTCAGCTACATTTCATCAGAAGACACCAACTTCAAAATCCAAACCAATTCCAGTCCAAAGGGCCAATTACTAACGCAGTTTTCGCATTCTGATCAAAACAGAACAGCTACAGTAAAAACGGCATAACTCACTCTACACTCATCCAAATGACCTGAAATTTTACAGGAACCTCAATCACATCAATACCTACAACTTTCATGTTTTGAGCAGAGTCTAATTCGGCCTCTACCCCAGTGATCTAAAACCGGACAGAATTGGGATTTTATGAACCCTAACTTTCCATTTTTCACACCAAATCCAAAATTGATTGCATTTAACCACAATTCACACTCACTAGAGTCATTTCCAACCATTACAATTCATCATACAAGCCCCCAACATCAAGATCATATTAAACCAGAAAAATTCCCAATAAAATAAAAACGTCACCAAAACAAGCCAAATCAAGAGATAAATCACATTTTCAAACACTCAAGCCACTTCTAAGCATCATATGACCATTATTAGAGGTAGTAGGGTGTTCAAGCAACACTTACCAAGAAATCAAGAGAGAGAGGGATTGTGGACACCTTTGCTCTTCAAACAAACTTCACTACAACCCTTACTAGCACTAGAAGGTAAGGTTTTATGGAGTGAAATCTAACTAAACACTTGATTTGCTGGATTTTGGACCAATTGGAAGCTTGAAGTTGATGAAGTTTCTTCTTTCTTCTTGCTAGAAGGGCCGGCCAACACAAGGTAAGAAAATGGTGTTTTTTTGTGAATTTTTGGAATATTTACTTAAGTGGTCAAAAGTCAAAAAAATTGTCAAAAGGTGAATAGTATTTCTTAAGTCACAACCAACCATATTGTGACACTTGTTACAGTCATTAATGCATTCTTATCTTTCTTTTTCCCTCTCACATCAATCACTTCACACATTCCACTTATCTCTTAACACCCGATAAATTTTACACAGTATCCGAAACTTAACTTTATTGGCCGAATTTTTCCGAACTTTTCGCACTAGTGGGTCCCACATCCGATATACGTTCTTAATTTCTCAAAATCCGTTCGATACTAGAAAAATCATCTAAAAACTATAATTGCTCATAAAATCCACCAGGTAAATATTTCTAAGCCAGAAAATGCAAAAATTATGCAATTAAGGGAACTAAAACCCTAGGAAAATATTAGGGTTTTTTTACGGGTTCTCACACTCTCTCCCCCTTAAAAGAATTTCTTCCTCGAAATTCCTTATCATTGATTACTCCGAGATTAAATTGAGCACTATACTTAGCCAACAGACCGGTATCCCTTCACTGGCCAGGTTTAGTAAATTATTACCTTCCACGTCCTCTAAGGGGTCAAAGACTTGATGTTGTTCTAAGGAGTACACCCGAGAAGACACGTTCGATCCATCCTTGTCCCCCTTCGACTGGTCAGGGTGGGTCGTGGTTGGTGGCAGAGTCCCTTGCCTCTCGCGCAGGCGAGCTGGACAGTTAGCAATTTGATGTTCGGCACTCCCATAGAGCAAGCATTTTCCTCCTTTCCTCCAGCAATTGTCCTCCGAGTGGTTTAATTTTCCGCAATACCCGCAGGGTCCGCGTGCTGCAGAAGCTGAGCCTCCTCTTGACGGCCTCTCTGGTGACATTTCCGGCATCCTCACTCCTCCCGTTCCCCGCCCAAATTTGGAAGGGATACTTTCATCCTCCAGTCCCGAATTGTTTCCAGGAAATCCTCTCTTTTTCGCCTGAAAGTTTTTCACCTGGAGCCTAGCATTCTCTACCCGTTGTGCCTTTTCCACTGCTTCACTGAAGGCGTTAATTTGGGCTGCCGCGAGGTCCTTCTGGATTTCTACGTTCAGGCCCTAGACAAATCGCCGTAATCTTCGTTGCTCGGTCAAGATCAACTCAGGCACAAACTTGGATAAACGGGTAAATTGACTCTCATATTCCGCCACAGTTTGAGCCCCTTGGCGGAGCCTAATGAACTCGTCCTCCTTCCTCTCCTGGACTAGAGGAGGGAAAAATTTTGCATTAAATTCTCGGATGAAATTCACCCAAGTCCTCGGCGTCTGCTCCCGTTCCCATTTCTGCCTAATTACATTCCACCAGGAACGGGCCGCTCCCTCAAGTTGAAACACGGCGAAAGTCACCTGCCGTTCATCGGGGTAGTGTAGGGCTGCAAATATGTCAACCATCTTTTCAAGCCATCTCTCAGCAACGTCCGGGTCAGGTTCCCCAACAAACTTCGGCGGGGCAAACTTTTGGAAACGTTCGAGAGCTCTATCTTCGCTCTCGACATGGTTACCAGGGTTTCCAGGGTTAGGGTTTGGGTTTTGGCCCTGTTGTTGCACTACTTGTGCGAGCAGGTTTGTCATTTGCTGCATAGCAGCAGCTATCTGCAAATTGGGGTCTATTTGAGGTGCAGGATCGGTTCCAGTAGAGGTTTCCCCCGTTCCCCTAACCGGTGTAGGTTGTCTAGTTCTGCGTCCACGGCCTCGACCACTCCGAGTGCCTTCCATCAATCTAAGTCAATCTAGGTCACCAAATAAATATACTGTTAAAGGGCACCTAACCCTCCTTTCCGTAATACCAGACAGGAACAATGAAACAAGAATAAACAACTCAAACATTTACTGTGAAGAGCATTTAAACACATAACACGTATACATAGATCACATAACCAGGTTAAGCAATCATACGGAACAGTCAGTCAAGTACATATGAAGTCATTGCATGAAACAATAGGGTCTTCCAAAAGTACTATAGACACCTAGGTCACAAGTACAAAAGGACTCACGAAAAGCTGGGGGTGTAAGACCCACCGTTTCGAAGCTATGAATCAGGGCTACAACAATGTAGAAGGTCACTCAGTCCAGTTCCTAGTTTAACTAGGTCAAAAAATGCCAAATACTATACCAGAATTACCAAAACAGGTTTGCAAAACACAGAAAACTGTAATCGGTATATCTCAGTCCATACAAGTCCAAATGCCGAAATTCCAAAGGCATAAGTTAGCTAAGACATCCAGCTACATTTCATCAGAAGACACCAACTTCAAAATCCAAACCAATTCCAGTCAAAAGGGCCAATTACTATCGCAGTTTTCGCATTCTGATCAAAACAGAACAGCTACAGTAAAAACGGCATAACTCACTCTGCACTCATCCAAATGACCTGAAATTTTACAGGCACCTCAAACACATCAATACCTACAACTTTCATGTTTTGAGCAAAGTCTAATTCGGCCTCTAACCCAGTGATCTAAAACCGGACAGAATTGGGATTTTATGAACCCTAACTTTCCATTTTTCACACCAAATCCAAAATTGATTGCATTTAACCACAATTCACACTCACTAGAGTCACTTCCAACCATTACAATTCATCATACAAGCCCCCAACATCAAGATCATATTAAACCAGAAAAATTCCCAATAAAATAAAAACTTCACCAAAACAAGCCAAATCAAGAGATAAATCACATTTTCAAACACTCAAGCCACTTCTAAGCATCATATAACCATTATTAGAGGTAGTAGGGTGTTCAAGCAACACTTACCAAGAAATCAAGAGAGAGAGGGATTGTGGACACCTTTGCTCTTCAAACAAACTTCACTACAACCCTTACTAGCACTAGAAGATAGGATTTTATGGAGTAGAAACTAGTTTAAGTAATTTTCTTGGAAGATTTGAGCTATATGGAGGCTAGGATTTGGAAGAGTTTTCCTTCTTTTGAGCTTCAAGGTGGCCGGCCAAGAGGGAAGGGAGAAGAGTGAATTTTTTTGTAATTTTTGAGATATTTAACTCAAGTGGTAAAAGTCAAAAAAATTGTCAAAAGGTGAATAGTGTTTCTTACTAAGAATCATTCTAATCTCATTTATCGTATTTCCATGATCCAGTAAAGCATGGCTTATCAAATAATCACTTATCATATTCAAGTACTAAATATCATGCCAATCCAACTTATCAAATAGTCATGATCCAATAGGGAGTTAAACGCGTAACCAGATAAAACAGGCAAAAGGCTTGAAGTCGGACGTAAAGTCCCAGGTATTTGAAAGAAATTCAGGATATAGCAAAGCTTTAGATCGAAAATTCATCATTGGTGGTGCTGGACAACACAACAAGCTAGCACAACGGCTACGCTTCACCAAAGAATTTCAGTTCAGTAAGTCGGCCCTGGTGGTGCTGGACAACACAACAAGCTAGCTCAACGGCTATGCTTCACCAAAAGCCTCAGTTCAAGTATTTGCCCCAGGCGGTGCTGGACAACACAACAGGCATGCCTCGCCAGAGAGGTTCAGTTCAACCGTCACCGAAGAGTAGTAGTCGGTTTACAATCACACCAGTACGAATAAGTTCAAGAGTAGGGTCAAAGCAGAGCCAAATACTTCAAGTTCACGGTGCATGAGCACGAATAAGAGCATAAGTTCAAGTTCAAGTGCAAGTTCAAGTTCAACTTCAAGGATCATGAGTACGTGTAAGAACACACTGGTCTAGCCTCTGTCCAGCAATTCACATTCTTAAGCAGTCACAAATTCAAGTCCACATTAGGTATGTAAGGCCACACTAGCCTAAACAGGTTCAAATCTCAAGTAAGCTCAGTCTAATCGATTTCAGGTAGTTCAAGGTTTCTCACCAAACCAACGAAATACTTTCGGAGTTCAAACTTCCTAAGATAGAAATATGGTCACAGAACCAATCGTAATATATGTTGCGCACAAGAAAATCTTACCAAGGTCCCGACTAGGTTAAACCATTATCCCTTGGTAAATCTAACCTTCTGGTTTATTCTCAATTCATATTCAGCACTGGGGACCCATTAAATTATATGAAACTGTCCATCAATTTGTCTCACAAGTACAGGATTGTCTAAGCCCTCGGCCACGGTCCCCTTTTCTCATTCCTGCTGCTCTACTTAATAGAAGTCTATAAGCACAGGAAAAACATAAGAAAAGCATCATTAGGCATAAAGAGCTTAATGCATATACAAAGTCCACAAATGTTTATAAGCAGGACATGATTCTTTACAGGTATCAAAAATTATAGCACGGATTAAAAGTCACAAAATAAGGCCAATACGTTATATATTGCATATAGGCAATTAAGTGCCACAAAATATAGTAATATATACAAGCAGGATACAAAAGGCCTCACAGCGTGCACCACCCTTTCTAGGGCTATAGCTAAACCAAAAATCCAATCAATCCATAACACAAGCTGGAACCAAGATTATCCATTCGAAGTTCAAAATCTTTAATAAACAAGCCACCAGTCAGAACACCATCATCTCCAAAATCAACCAGTCTTAGGGTTTTGTAATTAAAGTTTCAAGCTCCAAGTTCAAATCCAAGAAACAAATACAACTTGCTAACTTACATGTCAAATGGAAACCAAGTCAAATAGGCTCACTAACTTCGTACTCTTGAATACAATCATTCTATATCTCAAAGTCCCTCAGTCCGTACACTTAAAGATAAGCTTACCCTTCTAGAAAGTCAAGAATTTGAAACCATAAGTAAAGTATATAAAGTAATCCGAAACTTATCAAGTTCAGGATTTTCATTATAATTACAATAGCTCACCATCCTTTCGAAAACTCAAGATATATTTGTTTTCATGTAAAGCATAGAAAAATTCAAGTGCGAAAAGATACAATCAAGGGGAAAACTTAGTTTATAAACTTTTAACCTTAACCACCCATCATATACAAAATTCAACAACTCATCAGTTATTCACAAATTTTCAACTTTGAACTTCAAGTCAAATTCACATTTTGACTAAAATCGGCAAATTACACATACTTAAAACGTATATATTTTATTTCCAATCATCGCTTGCAAATAAAACTAGTACCTCCTAGTTTTTCTTTAAAATTCCAAAGCATAATTTCTTTAGAAGGTATGTGGGCGGAAAATGCATTTTACTCCTTTGGTACCTTTTATCTCAGTTCAAAATCATTACACATAAAACTTGACTATCACATCTCACCTTTTATCCATGGCCATGGCCAGTACTAGGAATCACCTCAATTCCTTCCACACTTACAAACATAATAGAATTCAAATTCGTCCAATCTTTCACTAGTCATCTAATTCCTCAATTTTTTTCCTACAAGTCCCAAATAAGGAATTTTCAAACAATCAATTTCTTTGTCCCACTAGGATACAATAGCTCCTCGTTCACATAATATTCTAATTAATCTCACAGTCAGGCATCCTAAACTTCAAACTTAGGATACACTACAGAGATCTGAAGCCTAGGCTCTGATACCACCCGTGACAGCCCCACCTTCCCCTAAGGCGAACCAAAGAGGTTAGCGGACTGCCTGCCCAGCTCTCGCCAGGACTAACGGTGCAGTATAGAGCGATCTTTCACGTTCCGGAACTTATAACGCGCGCAAATAAGGCAAAAGGGCAAAATAACCCAAAATAAAAGAAACAAAATCCGGAGTCGGCCATGAATAGTAACCGACTCGTCCGAACCCAACCAAACATCGAATTTATGAATTACATAAACCACATAACATTTAGCCTTTACAAACCAAAAATGACATTTAAAAGTGATACAAAAGTCACTACATATATGGTTTGCCAAAACAAAAGTGAAAACGGCCCTAATGACACATTTAGGGTCCCATTTTATATACAATACAAAAGAGTCATTCATCTAGTTCATTCGGCAGCCATTTATCAAAATTCATTCCAAAAGAGTCATATTCCTGTAAGGAAAACAAAAGGAACGGGGTGAGCTAATTGCCCAGTGAGAATACAACTCAAGCAACCAAATTCATGGATACATCAAGTTTAACAGTCCAATTTACCAAAATAAATAAAGCCACACATTAATAATGAGGAAAAAAAGGATACGAGTGGCTCTCAAGAGCCCTTTTCCTCGTTTGAATTCTTGATCAGGTCTCATTGACTCTCCGTCAATGTCTGAAAGGTAACCAACCGTAGACTCCTCTTAACTTCCATTCCCTTCCTCCTAACATTCCTCAACCGGGCCCGAAATCCAAACACTTGCATTGTGGTATTACTCGAGTAAACCGGAATCAAGAGTCTCTCATACTACAAGATTCCCTATGATGTTGCCCCAAGGCACATTAATTGGCACGACCAAGCCCTCGCCGGCTCGATTCAATCAATAACCAATGGGGTTGAGCTCATGGATAATATTTGAAGTCATGTATTTCATTTCATATAACATTTCATATAACATTTCATATAACTTTCCAATAACATGCGAAACAATAAATGAAAGTGATAAAGTACACTCTCACTTGGATCAATCAACATTCAACATCTCAAGTACAAAGATCAAAGCCATGTAATAGCACATAAGTGAGTAGTACACTCACCAAGCTAGCACAATGCGGTTTCAAACACTTTAGTCAAAAGAACGTTGTGCACCACCGTCACGCCCTAAAACATGCAAACAAATACAATGAGACTCGATAACGAGCCATATAGCCATGCCAATTATAACCCCAATAGGGTTTTATAAACATATGCATAAATGAGCATAATAGCAAACCAGAAATTAGAAAATGGCCTTAGTCTTGGCCCCAAATAGAAAACTGTTTTGCCCTTATTATGCGGTAATGGTGTAAAATTCTCTACGGTTATCGGATGGGGGTGTAAGACCCACCGTTTCGAAGCTATGAATCAGGGCTACAACAATGTAGAAGGTCACTCAGTCCAGTTCCTAGTTTAACTAGGTCAAAAAATGCCAAATACTATACCAGAATTACCAAAACAGGTTTGCAAAACACAGAAAACTGTAATCGGTATATCTCAGTCCATACAAGTCCAAATGCCGAAATTCCAAAGGCATAAGTTAGCTAAGACATCCAGCTACATTTCATCAGAAGACACCAACTTCAAAATCCAAACCAATTCCAGTCAAAAGGGCCAATTACTATCGCAGTTTTCGCATTCTGATCAAAACAGAACAGCTACAGTAAAAACGGCATAACTCACTCTGCACTCATCCAAATGACCTGAAATTTTACAGGCACCTCAAACACATCAATACCTACAACTTTCATGTTTTGAGCAAAGTCTAATTCGGCCTCTAACCCAGTGATCTAAAACCGGACAGAATTGGGATTTTATGAACCCTAACTTTCCATTTTTCACACCAAATCCAAAATTGATTGCATTTAACCACAATTCACACTCACTAGAGTCACTTCCAACCATTACAATTCATCATACAAGCCCCCAACATCAAGATCATATTAAACCAGAAAAATTCCCAATAAAATAAAAACTTCACCAAAACAAGCCAAATCAAGAGATAAATCACATTTTCAAACACTCAAGCCACTTCTAAGCATCATATAACCATTATTAGAGGTAGTAGGGTGTTCAAGCAACACTTACCAAGAAATCAAGAGAGAGAGGGATTGTGGACACCTTTGCTCTTCAAACAAACTTCACTACAACCCTTACTAGCACTAGAAGATAGGATTTTATGGAGTAGAAACTAGTTTAAGTAATTTTCTTGGAAGATTTGAGCTATATGGAGGCTAGGATTTGGAAGAGTTTTCCTTCTTTTGAGCTTCAAGGTGGCCGGCCAAGAGGGAAGGGAGAAGAGTGAATTTTTTTGTAATTTTTGAGATATTTAACTCAAGTGGTAAAAGTCAAAAAAATTGTCAAAAGGTGAATAGTGTTTCTTAAGTCACAACCAACCATATTGTGACACTTGTCACACTCATTAATGCATTCTTATCTTTCTTTTTCCCTCTCACATCAATCACTTCACACATTCTACTTATCTCTTAACACCCGATAAATTTCACACAGTATCCGAAACTTAATCTTATTGGCCGAATTTTTCCGAACTTTTCGCACTAGTGGGTCCCACGTCCACTATTTACTCTTAATTTTCTAAAATTTCTCCAATGCTAGGAAAATCATCTTAAAACTATAATTACTCATAAAAATTCATCAGGAAAATTTCCTAAGCCAGAAAACGCAAAAAAAACATGCAATTAAGGGGAAATAAACCCTAGGAAAAGATTAGGGTTTTTACGGGTTCTCACACTCTCTCCCCCTTAAAAGAATTTCGTCCTCGAAATTTCAACGCATATACATCCGGTCAAGATATCGCTCAGAAACCAATCAAGCATTAGAATTCAATCTAATCCAACTTGTATTCACCCGGTTCCATAAGTTTCCTCAAAGTCAGTCAAATACTAAGAATCATTCTAATCTCATTTATCGTATTTCCATGATCCAGTAAAGCATGGCTTATCAAATAATCACTTATCATATTCAAGTACTAAATATCATGCCAATCCAACTTATCAAATAGTCATGATCCAATAGGGAGTTAAACGCGTAACCAGATAAAACAGGCAAAAGGCTTGAAGTCGGACGTAAAGTCCCAGGTATTTGAAAGAAATTCAGGATATAGCAAAGCTTTAGATCGAAAATTCATCATTGGTGGTGCTGGACAACACAACAAGCTAGCACAACGGCTACGCTTCACCAAAGAATTTCAGTTCAGTAAGTCGGCCCTGGTGGTGCTGGACAACACAACAAGCTAGCTCAACGGCTATGCTTCACCAAAAGCCTCAGTTCAAGTATTTGCCCCAGGCGGTGCTGGACAACACAACAGGCATGCCTCGCCAGAGAGGTTCAGTTCAACCGTCACCGAAGAGTAGTAGTCGGTTTACAATCACACCAGTACGAATAAGTTCAAGAGTAGGGTCAAAGCAGAGCCAAATACTTCAAGTTCACGGTGCATGAGCACGAATAAGAGCATAAGTTCAAGTTCAAGTGCAAGTTCAAGTTCAACTTCAAGGATCATGAGTACGTGTAAGAACACACTGGTCTAGCCTCTGTCCAGCAATTCACATTCTTAAGCAGTCACAAATTCAAGTCCACATTAGGTATGTAAGGCCACACTAGCCTAAACAGGTTCAAATCTCAAGTAAGCTCAGTCTAATCGATTTCAGGTAGTTCAAGGTTTCTCACCAAACCAACGAAATACTTTCGGAGTTCAAACTTCCTAAGATAGAAATATGGTCACAGAACCAATCGTAATATATGTTGCGCACAAGAAAATCTTACCAAGGTCCCGACTAGGTTAAACCATTATCCCTTGGTAAATCTAACCTTCTGGTTTATTCTCAATTCATATTCAGCACTGGGGACCCATTAAATTATATGAAACTGTCCATCAATTTGTCTCACAAGTACAGGATTGTCTAAGCCCTCGGCCACGGTCCCCTTTTCTCATTCCTGCTGCTCTACTTAATAGAAGTCTATAAGCACAGGAAAAACATAAGAAAAGCATCATTAGGCATAAAGAGCTTAATGCATATACAAAGTCCACAAATGTTTATAAGCAGGACATGATTCTTTACAGGTATCAAAAATTATAGCACGGATTAAAAGTCACAAAATAAGGCCAATACGTTATATATTGCATATAGGCAATTAAGTGCCACAAAATATAGTAATATATACAAGCAGGATACAAAAGGCCTCACAGCGTGCACCACCCTTTCTAGGGCTATAGCTAAACCAAAAATCCAATCAATCCATAACACAAGCTGGAACCAAGATTATCCATTCGAAGTTCAAAATCTTTAATAAACAAGCCACCAGTCAGAACACCATCATCTCCAAAATCAACCAGTCTTAGGGTTTTGTAATTAAAGTTTCAAGCTCCAAGTTCAAATCCAAGAAACAAATACAACTTGCTAACTTACATGTCAAATGGAAACCAAGTCAAATAGGCTCACTAACTTCGTACTCTTGAATACAATCATTCTATATCTCAAAGTCCCTCAGTCCGTACACTTAAAGATAAGCTTACCCTTCTAGAAAGTCAAGAATTTGAAACCATAAGTAAAGTATATAAAGTAATCCGAAACTTATCAAGTTCAGGATTTTCATTATAATTACAATAGCTCACCATCCTTTCGAAAACTCAAGATATATTTGTTTTCATGTAAAGCATAGAAAAATTCAAGTGCGAAAAGATACAATCAAGGGGAAAACTTAGTTTATAAACTTTTAACCTTAACCACCCATCATATACAAAATTCAACAACTCATCAGTTATTCACAAATTTTCAACTTTGAACTTCAAGTCAAATTCACATTTTGACTAAAATCGGCAAATTACACATACTTAAAACGTATATATTTTATTTCCAATCATCGCTTGCAAATAAAACTAGTACCTCCTAGTTTTTCTTTAAAATTCCAAAGCATAATTTCTTTAGAAGGTATGTGGGCGGAAAATGCATTTTACTCCTTTGGTACCTTTTATCTCAGTTCAAAATCATTACACATAAAACTTGACTATCACATCTCACCTTTTATCCATGGCCATGGCCAGTACTAGGAATCACCTCAATTCCTTCCACACTTACAAACATAATAGAATTCAAATTCGTCCAATCTTTCACTAGTCATCTAATTCCTCAATTTTTTTCCTACAAGTCCCAAATAAGGAATTTTCAAACAATCAATTTCTTTGTCCCACTAGGATACAATAGCTCCTCGTTCACATAATATTCTAATTAATCTCACAGTCAGGCATCCTAAACTTCAAACTTAGGATACACTACAGAGATCTGAAGCCTAGGCTCTGATACCACCCGTGACAGCCCCACCTTCCCCTAAGGCGAACCAAAGAGGTTAGCGGACTGCCTGCCCAGCTCTCGCCAGGACTAACGGTGCAGTATAGAGCGATCTTTCACGTTCCGGAACTTATAACGCGCGCAAATAAGGCAAAAGGGCAAAATAACCCAAAATAAAAGAAACAAAATCCGGAGTCGGCCATGAATAGTAACCGACTCGTCCGAACCCAACCAAACATCGAATTTATGAATTACATAAACCACATAACATTTAGCCTTTACAAACCAAAAATGACATTTAAAAGTGATACAAAAGTCACTACATATATGGTTTGCCAAAACAAAAGTGAAAACGGCCCTAATGACACATTTAGGGTCCCATTTTATATACAATACAAAAGAGTCATTCATCTAGTTCATTCGGCAGCCATTTATCAAAATTCATTCCAAAAGAGTCATATTCCTGTAAGGAAAACAAAAGGAACGGGGTGAGCTAATTGCCCAGTGAGAATACAACTCAAGCAACCAAATTCATGGATACATCAAGTTTAACAGTCCAATTTACCAAAATAAATAAAGCCACACATTAATAATGAGGAAAAAAAGGATACGAGTGGCTCTCAAGAGCCCTTTTCCTCGTTTGAATTCTTGATCAGGTCTCATTGACTCTCCGTCAATGTCTGAAAGGTAACCAACCGTAGACTCCTCTTAACTTCCATTCCCTTCCTCCTAACATTCCTCAACCGGGCCCGAAATCCAAACACTTGCATTGTGGTATTACTCGAGTAAACCGGAATCAAGAGTCTCTCATACTACAAGATTCCCTATGATGTTGCCCCAAGGCACATTAATTGGCACGACCAAGCCCTCGCCGGCTCGATTCAATCAATAACCAATGGGGTTGAGCTCATGGATAATATTTGAAGTCATGTATTTCATTTCATATAACATTTCATATAACATTTCATATAACTTTCCAATAACATGCGAAACAATAAATGAAAGTGATAAAGTACACTCTCACTTGGATCAATCAACATTCAACATCTCAAGTACAAAGATCAAAGCCATGTAATAGCACATAAGTGAGTAGTACACTCACCAAGCTAGCACAATGCGGTTTCAAACACTTTAGTCAAAAGAACGTTGTGCACCACCGTCACGCCCTAAAACATGCAAACAAATACAATGAGACTCGATAACGAGCCATATAGCCATGCCAATTATAACCCCAATAGGGTTTTATAAACATATGCATAAATGAGCATAATAGCAAACCAGAAATTAGAAAATGGCCTTAGTCTTGGCCCCAAATAGAAAACTGTTTTGCCCTTATTATGCGGTAATGGTGTAAAATTCTCTACGGTTATCGGATGGGGGTGTAAGACCCACCGTTTCGAAGCTATGAATCAGGGCTACAACAATGTAGAAGGTCACTCAGTCCAGTTCCTAGTTTAACTAGGTCAAAAAATGCCAAATACTATACCAGAATTACCAAAACAGGTTTGCAAAACACAGAAAACTGTAATCGGTATATCTCAGTCCATACAAGTCCAAATGCCGAAATTCCAAAGGCATAAGTTAGCTAAGACATCCAGCTACATTTCATCAGAAGACACCAACTTCAAAATCCAAACCAATTCCAGTCAAAAGGGCCAATTACTATCGCAGTTTTCGCATTCTGATCAAAACAGAACAGCTACAGTAAAAACGGCATAACTCACTCTGCACTCATCCAAATGACCTGAAATTTTACAGGCACCTCAAACACATCAATACCTACAACTTTCATGTTTTGAGCAAAGTCTAATTCGGCCTCTAACCCAGTGATCTAAAACCGGACAGAATTGGGATTTTATGAACCCTAACTTTCCATTTTTCACACCAAATCCAAAATTGATTGCATTTAACCACAATTCACACTCACTAGAGTCACTTCCAACCATTACAATTCATCATACAAGCCCCCAACATCAAGATCATATTAAACCAGAAAAATTCCCAATAAAATAAAAACTTCACCAAAACAAGCCAAATCAAGAGATAAATCACATTTTCAAACACTCAAGCCACTTCTAAGCATCATATAACCATTATTAGAGGTAGTAGGGTGTTCAAGCAACACTTACCAAGAAATCAAGAGAGAGAGGGATTGTGGACACCTTTGCTCTTCAAACAAACTTCACTACAACCCTTACTAGCACTAGAAGATAGGATTTTATGGAGTAGAAACTAGTTTAAGTAATTTTCTTGGAAGATTTGAGCTATATGGAGGCTAGGATTTGGAAGAGTTTTCCTTCTTTTGAGCTTCAAGGTGGCCGGCCAAGAGGGAAGGGAGAAGAGTGAATTTTTTTGTAATTTTTGAGATATTTAACTCAAGTGGTAAAAGTCAAAAAAATTGTCAAAAGGTGAATAGTGTTTCTTAAGTCACAACCAACCATATTGTGACACTTGTCACACTCATTAATGCATTCTTATCTTTCTTTTTCCCTCTCACATCAATCACTTCACACATTCTACTTATCTCTTAACACCCGATAAATTTCACACAGTATCCGAAACTTAATCTTATTGGCCGAATTTTTCCGAACTTTTCGCACTAGTGGGTCCCACGTCCACTATTTACTCTTAATTTTCTAAAATTTCTCCAATGCTAGGAAAATCATCTTAAAACTATAATTACTCATAAAAATTCATCAGGAAAATTTCCTAAGCCAGAAAACGCAAAAAAAACATGCAATTAAGGGGAAATAAACCCTAGGAAAAGATTAGGGTTTTTACGGGTTCTCACACTCTCTCCCCCTTAAAAGAATTTCGTCCTCGAAATTTCAACGCATATACATCCGGTCAAGATATCGCTCAGAAACCAATCAAGCATTAGAATTCAATCTAATCCAACTTGTATTCACCCGGTTCCATAAGTTTCCTCAAAGTCAGTCAAATACTAAGAATCATTCTAATCTCATTTATCGTATTTCCATGATCCAGTAAAGCATGGCTTATCAAATAATCACTTATCATATTCAAGTACTAAATATCATGCCAATCCAACTTATCAAATAGTCATGATCCAATAGGGAGTTAAACGCGTAACCAGATAAAACAGGCAAAAGGCTTGAAGTCGGACGTAAAGTCCCAGGTATTTGAAAGAAATTCAGGATATAGCAAAGCTTTAGATCGAAAATTCATCATTGGTGGTGCTGGACAACACAACAAGCTAGCACAACGGCTACGCTTCACCAAAGAATTTCAGTTCAGTAAGTCGGCCCTGGTGGTGCTGGACAACACAACAAGCTAGCTCAACGGCTATGCTTCACCAAAAGCCTCAGTTCAAGTATTTGCCCCAGGCGGTGCTGGACAACACAACAGGCATGCCTCGCCAGAGAGGTTCAGTTCAACCGTCACCGAAGAGTAGTAGTCGGTTTACAATCACACCAGTACGAATAAGTTCAAGAGTAGGGTCAAAGCAGAGCCAAATACTTCAAGTTCACGGTGCATGAGCACGAATAAGAGCATAAGTTCAAGTTCAAGTGCAAGTTCAAGTTCAACTTCAAGGATCATGAGTACGTGTAAGAACACACTGGTCTAGCCTCTGTCCAGCAATTCACATTCTTAAGCAGTCACAAATTCAAGTCCACATTAGGTATGTAAGGCCACACTAGCCTAAACAGGTTCAAATCTCAAGTAAGCTCAGTCTAATCGATTTCAGGTAGTTCAAGGTTTCTCACCAAACCAACGAAATACTTTCGGAGTTCAAACTTCCTAAGATAGAAATATGGTCACAGAACCAATCGTAATATATGTTGCGCACAAGAAAATCTTACCAAGGTCCCGACTAGGTTAAACCATTATCCCTTGGTAAATCTAACCTTCTGGTTTATTCTCAATTCATATTCAGCACTGGGGACCCATTAAATTATATGAAACTGTCCATCAATTTGTCTCACAAGTACAGGATTGTCTAAGCCCTCGGCCACGGTCCCCTTTTCTCATTCCTGCTGCTCTACTTAATAGAAGTCTATAAGCACAGGAAAAACATAAGAAAAGCATCATTAGGCATAAAGAGCTTAATGCATATACAAAGTCCACAAATGTTTATAAGCAGGACATGATTCTTTACAGGTATCAAAAATTATAGCACGGATTAAAAGTCACAAAATAAGGCCAATACGTTATATATTGCATATAGGCAATTAAGTGCCACAAAATATAGTAATATATACAAGCAGGATACAAAAGGCCTCACAGCGTGCACCACCCTTTCTAGGGCTATAGCTAAACCAAAAATCCAATCAATCCATAACACAAGCTGGAACCAAGATTATCCATTCGAAGTTCAAAATCTTTAATAAACAAGCCACCAGTCAGAACACCATCATCTCCAAAATCAACCAGTCTTAGGGTTTTGTAATTAAAGTTTCAAGCTCCAAGTTCAAATCCAAGAAACAAATACAACTTGCTAACTTACATGTCAAATGGAAACCAAGTCAAATAGGCTCACTAACTTCGTACTCTTGAATACAATCATTCTATATCTCAAAGTCCCTCAGTCCGTACACTTAAAGATAAGCTTACCCTTCTAGAAAGTCAAGAATTTGAAACCATAAGTAAAGTATATAAAGTAATCCGAAACTTATCAAGTTCAGGATTTTCATTATAATTACAATAGCTCACCATCCTTTCGAAAACTCAAGATATATTTGTTTTCATGTAAAGCATAGAAAAATTCAAGTGCGAAAAGATACAATCAAGGGGAAAACTTAGTTTATAAACTTTTAACCTTAACCACCCATCATATACAAAATTCAACAACTCATCAGTTATTCACAAATTTTCAACTTTGAACTTCAAGTCAAATTCACATTTTGACTAAAATCGGCAAATTACACATACTTAAAACGTATATATTTTATTTCCAATCATCGCTTGCAAATAAAACTAGTACCTCCTAGTTTTTCTTTAAAATTCCAAAGCATAATTTCTTTAGAAGGTATGTGGGCGGAAAATGCATTTTACTCCTTTGGTACCTTTTATCTCAGTTCAAAATCATTACACATAAAACTTGACTATCACATCTCACCTTTTATCCATGGCCATGGCCAGTACTAGGAATCACCTCAATTCCTTCCACACTTACAAACATAATAGAATTCAAATTCGTCCAATCTTTCACTAGTCATCTAATTCCTCAATTTTTTTCCTACAAGTCCCAAATAAGGAATTTTCAAACAATCAATTTCTTTGTCCCACTAGGATACAATAGCTCCTCGTTCACATAATATTCTAATTAATCTCACAGTCAGGCATCCTAAACTTCAAACTTAGGATACACTACAGAGATCTGAAGCCTAGGCTCTGATACCACCCGTGACAGCCCCACCTTCCCCTAAGGCGAACCAAAGAGGTTAGCGGACTGCCTGCCCAGCTCTCGCCAGGACTAACGGTGCAGTATAGAGCGATCTTTCACGTTCCGGAACTTATAACGCGCGCAAATAAGGCAAAAGGGCAAAATAACCCAAAATAAAAGAAACAAAATCCGGAGTCGGCCATGAATAGTAACCGACTCGTCCGAACCCAACCAAACATCGAATTTATGAATTACATAAACCACATAACATTTAGCCTTTACAAACCAAAAATGACATTTAAAAGTGATACAAAAGTCACTACATATATGGTTTGCCAAAACAAAAGTGAAAACGGCCCTAATGACACATTTAGGGTCCCATTTTATATACAATACAAAAGAGTCATTCATCTAGTTCATTCGGCAGCCATTTATCAAAATTCATTCCAAAAGAGTCATATTCCTGTAAGGAAAACAAAAGGAACGGGGTGAGCTAATTGCCCAGTGAGAATACAACTCAAGCAACCAAATTCATGGATACATCAAGTTTAACAGTCCAATTTACCAAAATAAATAAAGCCACACATTAATAATGAGGAAAAAAAGGATACGAGTGGCTCTCAAGAGCCCTTTTCCTCGTTTGAATTCTTGATCAGGTCTCATTGACTCTCCGTCAATGTCTGAAAGGTAACCAACCGTAGACTCCTCTTAACTTCCATTCCCTTCCTCCTAACATTCCTCAACCGGGCCCGAAATCCAAACACTTGCATTGTGGTATTACTCGAGTAAACCGGAATCAAGAGTCTCTCATACTACAAGATTCCCTATGATGTTGCCCCAAGGCACATTAATTGGCACGACCAAGCCCTCGCCGGCTCGATTCAATCAATAACCAATGGGGTTGAGCTCATGGATAATATTTGAAGTCATGTATTTCATTTCATATAACATTTCATATAACATTTCATATAACTTTCCAATAACATGCGAAACAATAAATGAAAGTGATAAAGTACACTCTCACTTGGATCAATCAACATTCAACATCTCAAGTACAAAGATCAAAGCCATGTAATAGCACATAAGTGAGTAGTACACTCACCAAGCTAGCACAATGCGGTTTCAAACACTTTAGTCAAAAGAACGTTGTGCACCACCGTCACGCCCTAAAACATGCAAACAAATACAATGAGACTCGATAACGAGCCATATAGCCATGCCAATTATAACCCCAATAGGGTTTTATAAACATATGCATAAATGAGCATAATAGCAAACCAGAAATTAGAAAATGGCCTTAGTCTTGGCCCCAAATAGAAAACTGTTTTGCCCTTATTATGCGGTAATGGTGTAAAATTCTCTACGGTTATCGGATGGGGGTGTAAGACCCACCGTTTCGAAGCTATGAATCAGGGCTACAACAATGTAGAAGGTCACTCAGTCCAGTTCCTAGTTTAACTAGGTCAAAAAATGCCAAATACTATACCAGAATTACCAAAACAGGTTTGCAAAACACAGAAAACTGTAATCGGTATATCTCAGTCCATACAAGTCCAAATGCCGAAATTCCAAAGGCATAAGTTAGCTAAGACATCCAGCTACATTTCATCAGAAGACACCAACTTCAAAATCCAAACCAATTCCAGTCAAAAGGGCCAATTACTATCGCAGTTTTCGCATTCTGATCAAAACAGAACAGCTACAGTAAAAACGGCATAACTCACTCTGCACTCATCCAAATGACCTGAAATTTTACAGGCACCTCAAACACATCAATACCTACAACTTTCATGTTTTGAGCAAAGTCTAATTCGGCCTCTAACCCAGTGATCTAAAACCGGACAGAATTGGGATTTTATGAACCCTAACTTTCCATTTTTCACACCAAATCCAAAATTGATTGCATTTAACCACAATTCACACTCACTAGAGTCACTTCCAACCATTACAATTCATCATACAAGCCCCCAACATCAAGATCATATTAAACCAGAAAAATTCCCAATAAAATAAAAACTTCACCAAAACAAGCCAAATCAAGAGATAAATCACATTTTCAAACACTCAAGCCACTTCTAAGCATCATATAACCATTATTAGAGGTAGTAGGGTGTTCAAGCAACACTTACCAAGAAATCAAGAGAGAGAGGGATTGTGGACACCTTTGCTCTTCAAACAAACTTCACTACAACCCTTACTAGCACTAGAAGATAGGATTTTATGGAGTAGAAACTAGTTTAAGTAATTTTCTTGGAAGATTTGAGCTATATGGAGGCTAGGATTTGGAAGAGTTTTCCTTCTTTTGAGCTTCAAGGTGGCCGGCCAAGAGGGAAGGGAGAAGAGTGAATTTTTTTGTAATTTTTGAGATATTTAACTCAAGTGGTAAAAGTCAAAAAAATTGTCAAAAGGTGAATAGTGTTTCTTAAGTCACAACCAACCATATTGTGACACTTGTCACACTCATTAATGCATTCTTATCTTTCTTTTTCCCTCTCACATCAATCACTTCACACATTCTACTTATCTCTTAACACCCGATAAATTTCACACAGTATCCGAAACTTAATCTTATTGGCCGAATTTTTCCGAACTTTTCGCACTAGTGGGTCCCACGTCCACTATTTACTCTTAATTTTCTAAAATTTCTCCAATGCTAGGAAAATCATCTTAAAACTATAATTACTCATAAAAATTCATCAGGAAAATTTCCTAAGCCAGAAAACGCAAAAAAAACATGCAATTAAGGGGAAATAAACCCTAGGAAAAGATTAGGGTTTTTACGGGTTCTCACACTCTCTCCCCCTTAAAAGAATTTCGTCCTCGAAATTTCAACGCATATACATCCGGTCAAGATATCGCTCAGAAACCAATCAAGCATTAGAATTCAATCTAATCCAACTTGTATTCACCCGGTTCCATAAGTTTCCTCAAAGTCAGTCAAATACTAAGAATCATTCTAATCTCATTTATCGTATTTCCATGATCCAGTAAAGCATGGCTTATCAAATAATCACTTATCATATTCAAGTACTAAATATCATGCCAATCCAACTTATCAAATAGTCATGATCCAATAGGGAGTTAAACGCGTAACCAGATAAAACAGGCAAAAGGCTTGAAGTCGGACGTAAAGTCCCAGGTATTTGAAAGAAATTCAGGATATAGCAAAGCTTTAGATCGAAAATTCATCATTGGTGGTGCTGGACAACACAACAAGCTAGCACAACGGCTACGCTTCACCAAAGAATTTCAGTTCAGTAAGTCGGCCCTGGTGGTGCTGGACAACACAACAAGCTAGCTCAACGGCTATGCTTCACCAAAAGCCTCAGTTCAAGTATTTGCCCCAGGCGGTGCTGGACAACACAACAGGCATGCCTCGCCAGAGAGGTTCAGTTCAACCGTCACCGAAGAGTAGTAGTCGGTTTACAATCACACCAGTACGAATAAGTTCAAGAGTAGGGTCAAAGCAGAGCCAAATACTTCAAGTTCACGGTGCATGAGCACGAATAAGAGCATAAGTTCAAGTTCAAGTGCAAGTTCAAGTTCAACTTCAAGGATCATGAGTACGTGTAAGAACACACTGGTCTAGCCTCTGTCCAGCAATTCACATTCTTAAGCAGTCACAAATTCAAGTCCACATTAGGTATGTAAGGCCACACTAGCCTAAACAGGTTCAAATCTCAAGTAAGCTCAGTCTAATCGATTTCAGGTAGTTCAAGGTTTCTCACCAAACCAACGAAATACTTTCGGAGTTCAAACTTCCTAAGATAGAAATATGGTCACAGAACCAATCGTAATATATGTTGCGCACAAGAAAATCTTACCAAGGTCCCGACTAGGTTAAACCATTATCCCTTGGTAAATCTAACCTTCTGGTTTATTCTCAATTCATATTCAGCACTGGGGACCCATTAAATTATATGAAACTGTCCATCAATTTGTCTCACAAGTACAGGATTGTCTAAGCCCTCGGCCACGGTCCCCTTTTCTCATTCCTGCTGCTCTACTTAATAGAAGTCTATAAGCACAGGAAAAACATAAGAAAAGCATCATTAGGCATAAAGAGCTTAATGCATATACAAAGTCCACAAATGTTTATAAGCAGGACATGATTCTTTACAGGTATCAAAAATTATAGCACGGATTAAAAGTCACAAAATAAGGCCAATACGTTATATATTGCATATAGGCAATTAAGTGCCACAAAATATAGTAATATATACAAGCAGGATACAAAAGGCCTCACAGCGTGCACCACCCTTTCTAGGGCTATAGCTAAACCAAAAATCCAATCAATCCATAACACAAGCTGGAACCAAGATTATCCATTCGAAGTTCAAAATCTTTAATAAACAAGCCACCAGTCAGAACACCATCATCTCCAAAATCAACCAGTCTTAGGGTTTTGTAATTAAAGTTTCAAGCTCCAAGTTCAAATCCAAGAAACAAATACAACTTGCTAACTTACATGTCAAATGGAAACCAAGTCAAATAGGCTCACTAACTTCGTACTCTTGAATACAATCATTCTATATCTCAAAGTCCCTCAGTCCGTACACTTAAAGATAAGCTTACCCTTCTAGAAAGTCAAGAATTTGAAACCATAAGTAAAGTATATAAAGTAATCCGAAACTTATCAAGTTCAGGATTTTCATTATAATTACAATAGCTCACCATCCTTTCGAAAACTCAAGATATATTTGTTTTCATGTAAAGCATAGAAAAATTCAAGTGCGAAAAGATACAATCAAGGGGAAAACTTAGTTTATAAACTTTTAACCTTAACCACCCATCATATACAAAATTCAACAACTCATCAGTTATTCACAAATTTTCAACTTTGAACTTCAAGTCAAATTCACATTTTGACTAAAATCGGCAAATTACACATACTTAAAACGTATATATTTTATTTCCAATCATCGCTTGCAAATAAAACTAGTACCTCCTAGTTTTTCTTTAAAATTCCAAAGCATAATTTCTTTAGAAGGTATGTGGGCGGAAAATGCATTTTACTCCTTTGGTACCTTTTATCTCAGTTCAAAATCATTACACATAAAACTTGACTATCACATCTCACCTTTTATCCATGGCCATGGCCAGTACTAGGAATCACCTCAATTCCTTCCACACTTACAAACATAATAGAATTCAAATTCGTCCAATCTTTCACTAGTCATCTAATTCCTCAATTTTTTTCCTACAAGTCCCAAATAAGGAATTTTCAAACAATCAATTTCTTTGTCCCACTAGGATACAATAGCTCCTCGTTCACATAATATTCTAATTAATCTCACAGTCAGGCATCCTAAACTTCAAACTTAGGATACACTACAGAGATCTGAAGCCTAGGCTCTGATACCACCCGTGACAGCCCCACCTTCCCCTAAGGCGAACCAAAGAGGTTAGCGGACTGCCTGCCCAGCTCTCGCCAGGACTAACGGTGCAGTATAGAGCGATCTTTCACGTTCCGGAACTTATAACGCGCGCAAATAAGGCAAAAGGGCAAAATAACCCAAAATAAAAGAAACAAAATCCGGAGTCGGCCATGAATAGTAACCGACTCGTCCGAACCCAACCAAACATCGAATTTATGAATTACATAAACCACATAACATTTAGCCTTTACAAACCAAAAATGACATTTAAAAGTGATACAAAAGTCACTACATATATGGTTTGCCAAAACAAAAGTGAAAACGGCCCTAATGACACATTTAGGGTCCCATTTTATATACAATACAAAAGAGTCATTCATCTAGTTCATTCGGCAGCCATTTATCAAAATTCATTCCAAAAGAGTCATATTCCTGTAAGGAAAACAAAAGGAACGGGGTGAGCTAATTGCCCAGTGAGAATACAACTCAAGCAACCAAATTCATGGATACATCAAGTTTAACAGTCCAATTTACCAAAATAAATAAAGCCACACATTAATAATGAGGAAAAAAAGGATACGAGTGGCTCTCAAGAGCCCTTTTCCTCGTTTGAATTCTTGATCAGGTCTCATTGACTCTCCGTCAATGTCTGAAAGGTAACCAACCGTAGACTCCTCTTAACTTCCATTCCCTTCCTCCTAACATTCCTCAACCGGGCCCGAAATCCAAACACTTGCATTGTGGTATTACTCGAGTAAACCGGAATCAAGATTCTCTCATACTACAAGATTCCCTATGATGTTGCCCCAAGGCACATTAATTGGCACGACCAAGCCCTCGCCGGCTCGATTCAATCAATAACCAATGGGGTTGAGCTCATGGATAATATTTGAAGTCATGTATTTCATTTCATATAACATTTCATATAACTTTCCAATAACATGCGAAACAATAAATGAAAGTGATAAAGTACACTCTCACTTGGATCAATCAACATTCAACATCTCAAGTACAAAGATCAAAGCCATGTAATAGCACATAAGTGAGTAGTACACTCACCAAGCTAGCACAATGCGGTTTCAAACACTTTAGTCAAAAGAACGTTGTGCACCACCGTCACGCCCTAAAACATGCAAACAAATACAATGAGACTCGATAACGAGCCATATAGCCATGCCAATTATAACCCCAATAGGGTTTTATAAACATATGCATAAATGAGCATAATAGCAAACCAGAAATTAGAAAATGGCCTTAGTCTTGGCCCCAAATAGAAAACTGTTTTGCCCTTATTATGCGGTAATGGTGTAAAATTCTCTACGGTTATCGGATGGGGGTGTAAGACCCACCGTTTCGAAGCTATGAATCAGGGCTACAACAATGTAGAAGGTCACTCAGTCCAGTTCCTAGTTTAACTAGGTCAAAAAATGCCAAATACTATACCAGAATTACCAAAACAGGTTTGCAAAACACAGAAAACTGTAATCGGTATATCTCAGTCCATACAAGTCCAAATGCCGAAATTCCAAAGGCATAAGTTAGCTAAGACATCCAGCTACATTTCATCAGAAGACACCAACTTCAAAATCCAAACCAATTCCAGTCAAAAGGGCCAATTACTATCGCAGTTTTCGCATTCTGATCAAAACAGAACAGCTACAGTAAAAACGGCATAACTCACTCTGCACTCATCCAAATGACCTGAAATTTTACAGGCACCTCAAACACATCAATACCTACAACTTTCATGTTTTGAGCAAAGTCTAATTCGGCCTCTAACCCAGTGATCTAAAACCGGACAGAATTGGGATTTTATGAACCCTAACTTTCCATTTTTCACACCAAATCCAAAATTGATTGCATTTAACCACAATTCACACTCACTTCACATTTTCAAACACTCAAGCCACTTCTAAGCATCATATAACCATTATTAGAGGTAGTAGGGTGTTCAAGCAACACTTACCAAGAAATCAAGAGAGAGAGGGATTGTGGACACCTTTGCTCTTCAAACAAACTTCACTACAACCCTTACTAGCACTAGAAGATAGGATTTTATGGAGTAGAAACTAGTTTAAGTAATTTTCTTGGAAGATTTGAGCTATATGGAGGCTAGGATTTGGAAGAGTTTTCCTTCTTTTGAGCTTCAAGGTGGCCGGCCAAGAGGGAAGGGAGAAGAGTGAATTTTTTTGTAATTTTTGAGATATTTAACTCAAGTGGTAAAAGTCAAAAAAATTGTCAAAAGGTGAATAGTGTTTCTTAAGTCACAACCAACCATATTGTGACACTTGTCACACTCATTAATGCATTCTTATCTTTCTTTTTCCCTCTCACATCAATCACTTCACACATTCTACTTATCTCTTAACACCCGATAAATTTCACACAGTATCCGAAACTTAACCTTATTGGCCGAATTTTTCCGAACTTTTCGCACTAGTGGGTCCCACGTCCACTATTTACTCTTAATTTTCTAAAATTTCTCCAATGCTAGGAAAATCATCTTAAAACTATAATTACTCATAAAAATTCATCAGGAAAATTTCCTAAGCCAGAAAACGCAAAAAAAACATGCAATTAAGGGGAAATAAACCCTAGGAAAAGATTAGGGTTTTTACGGGTTCTCACACATTTTGTTCCACTTCTATCTTTTAGAACTTAAAATGCCATCTACAAATGCTTTATGCCCTAATCACAAATGCCAATTCTAGGTTAACTCCAATTCCCTACCCTGTCAAGCCTCCATAAATCTCTACCTGAGTTGTTCTGAGTTCATCTTACTCGATCTAAATTAACGGTGTTACGACTTATTCAATGTAAGTTGAGTCGAATTTGTGTCAAAATATTTTGTCCGATTTGGACGTGAGCTGAACTTGGATTTCACTGAAGATTCATCTTACAATTTGTTTGTACTGCATATCTTTAAAAGCCCCTGATAACTTAACTGAAGAAAATATGCTCCTTAAAGTTTCTAATTTTAGGCAAAGTAGGACAATTGATGGAAATTTTTTTTTAAAAAAAGACTGTAAAAAACTACATTGGTGTTAGTGAAATTTTTTCTGACTTTGTATTTTTTTTTATTTATAATGTTTAGAGTTTAGATGAACATGACTCCCCAGGCTTCAAATAGTTATAGTTAGCAACCGTAATTACGATGAAATGACATTTGAATTGAATAATAACATCACAATTTTGCTCCAAAATCCATAACCAAAATGTAGAAAAGTTAAATAAAAAGAATTGGATAAAACTAATTGAATAACATTACATAGATAATGAATAAATAAAAACCAATGAAGGAGGAGAAGAATGCTAATTTTAATATAACTTTGTTCTAACAACTAGCGCACATATTCTTGCATGATTTATTGATGTAGGTCATTTCAAAATGGTGGTAACTAAGAATTTTGGTAGCAATAATTAGTGACTCTAAGTGCCAATATGAAGCGCATTTATGGATTTTTTAAAATTTTCCCTTTTTTTTTTCTTGCCCTTCTTTTCGATTGACATGTAGACATTCAAATAGTAATGCTTTAAAGTAGTATTATTGTCCATGTAGGTTGGTAATTTTATTGAATTACTAAAATGATTTTATGAAAATTATATTTTATTTGAAAACTATGAATTAATAAGCTATTGAAAAACAAAAAAAAAAAGATTATTAGATTGTCAACTCATTTAACATGTAGCATATATTGCATTTTATATATATATATATATATATATATATATATATATATATATATCCAATCATATCTCTGATAACTTGCACCACAAAATCCTTAATTTTTCTCCATATCTTCTCAATTCAAACTTCCAACTTGTTTTCCTAAAAATCATAGAAAATGCATTCATTAATTGACAAATCTACAATAGAAGCTAAGAAGCTAAGAAAATAATAGCATAAATATCTGAAAATAATAAATTTATAATATATATATACACTAAAGTGAAACATAATAAGTGTTTAATTTCAGTACAAGTGACAAAAATTATAAAAATTATTATCAATTAATTCATCATAGTGCATTCTACAACGGATAAGTAGTTGCATCAGCAAATGAAATAAAAAGAGAAAAAAAGTAGAAAAAAAGAGTTTACTATTCCATGCTGTCATTTATGAAAATTTCTAGTAAACACCTAATACATTAATTTGATTCAAATCTTATTTCATCCAAAAAAAACGTCATTGTCACTATTTGAAAGTTACGGAACTATAATGATACAAAATCCAAAAATTAGAGACAAAAAATGTAAGGTCAAAACTGTCGGCTAATCACAATTTGATGTTGAGGGTAGGTATTCTTAGTTCTCGTCAATTATCATATTTTGTCTAAAATAAAAAAACATTTCGAACAAGATTTGTCTTAATGAAAATATTGGATGCCAGTTGCGTGCATGATCTAGACATACTCAACAAAAATTGCAGTATTCTCTCCATGCGAAATTGGCTAAGCTCGGGCTAACATGAATTTTCAAATAAACTAGTTTTATTCATTTTAAGAAGTTTTTCAACTACTACTTATCCAAGTAAATTGATTATAGAGGGAGCAGTGGCAGAGTCAGCACTCTATATTGAGGGGGTCCAACAATCAACCTTAGTGTAGATTATGCTTTTAGATTTATATAAAAAAATACTATGTATGTTGATTTAAAAGGCTTTATCCCTATTAAAGTGACATCAAAGTTTAATTTGGAATAGGTTCAAAATTTCTGTTAAAAGTAATCAATAAAAAAATTTATTTTTAAGAGGTTAATGTAAAATGAGGAGGGAACATATAAAACTTTTAGAGAATAATCTATATAAAAAACTTTTCTTAAATCTAAGAGGAGCAATGCAACTAAAGGAGACCATATTTACAAATTTAGAGGATGCAAACATGGTGCAAACTTAAAAATCTTAAAAGAATTTTAAGACCATTATGTAATTTTATCAAATTTGGGAGGGGGAGAGGCAATTGCCCACCTTCATTCCAATGTGACTCCAACATTGTGGGGGAAGAATGGATTGAGTGGTACGAGAAGGATGGAGTATAAATGAAAGTTCCTAAATTCGAGACCTTTCACTTACAAACTAAAAAAAAAAATTAAATAGATATAAACAAAAAAAGGCAAATTGATGTTCGAACACACAACCATAAATGAAGCTAACTCCATGTTTAACAAGTGGATTCACAGCCTTATGCATACTCTTTCAATAAAAGATTCAACATTTATATATCTTGTAAATAGAAAATGATGGTAATGTATTACTATATAACATAGTGACAAAAGTTTACATAATCAAATCAGCATGCACATCACCTTTATAAGGGAGAACCATATGTCAGGAATTTCAGAAGCAACTAGTCTCCACCAGCAGCTTAGATCATCAAATTACTTGCAGCATATACTACTGATCCTTTCTTTGTTTTTGTTAGGTAAGTTGGTGTTGTTGGTTCCCCTCTGAAAAGTAAACGAGGATTGTCCAATGGATTCATCACCGACCACAATATCCAACACCTTCAAGTACAATTCCCCACGTCAACCCAATTTTCAACATTGTAGAAGCCCCATTTCATCACAAATCCTTTGCGCAGAGCTACACAACAAGAGATGCATCTTTCTCCCCATATCTCAAACCCAAAGAACCCGATCGATTCCCTTCGCAAGTTGTGAGGAACGGTCCTATCTATATTTCCATGCCAGTTTGTAGATACTTCCTTGTCCTTTTAAAAAATATCATATTTTTTATTTTAAAATGTTTCAAAATATTTATCATTATATGATAGCCAAAATTATTTTTAATTTCTTTTCCAATATCATTATGACTAAGTAATAAACATTTTTCGACTGCCATGTCCACAAACGATTGAGAGTTGGAGACTTCTATTGTCGAGAATATGTCTCTTCATTTTTACCTCTTTTTGGCTGCTATTCACATAGATGCTTGGAGTTTGATTTGTTCGAAGTTTAAACACACAGTTTTATATAATGCAAACGCTTCAATTGTTGTGCGGTTGCTCTTAACACAATAGACAAAAGCTTCAATAGTTCATTTCCCTTAAATCCGTAGGCTATGGTCCTCTGCAAATCTTGCAATATGTTTGCTTATGGTTATCTATTGTTTGTTTACTTGTTTATTCTCCTTTGCTTAATTATACAAATTTAGTTTCTTAATTATGATTTGTGACAGCCCCACCTCCCCCTAAGGCGAACCAAAGGGTTCGGCGGACCGCCTGCCCAACTCTCGCCGGGACTCAGTCGTTCACTTCAACCAAATCCGGAATACAACCATAGGAATAACGTAACAATAATCCAAAACTTAAGCGGAACTTATATACCTTGCTATCTCAAAAGGAAATACAATCGTCGAATATACAAAGGTTCTCAATTCACCATACAACCTCCTATATAAGCTTAGATACAACATATATCCTCCATATAGCAAGTATAGGCAGAAATCATCAAACCTAACTTACATATATCACCTTAAAAATCATCACAACAACTTGTATCACAACTAATCTAACCAAAACATGAATTATATAACATCTTAATCAAAAATAAAAGAACCAAAGCTATGGGTTAGACCTTATACCTCAACAAAAGAAGCTTGCAAGAATAATACTTCACCTCCTTTTGAAATTTTTGGTTCCCCTAGCTTCCCAAAGTCACAATGTGACGCCCCGAAAAAAAATGAGTTTGAGAACCCGGAAATTTTCTAAATTTCTAGGGTTTATTTTATTTAATCGCCCGCCTTTTCTACATTTTCTTTATTAGAAAAATTTCCCAGATAAAATTTATGAGCAAAGATAGTTTTAAAATGATTTTTCTAGTATCGGTTAGTTTTTGAGAAATTAAGAGCGTATTTTGAACGTGGGACCCGCAAGTGCGGTAAATGCATTATATTTTTGACAACTTGTTGGAATTTTGTATTAAGTGATATTATTTTACAATGTGTTAAGATATTTGTATTGGAGAGACAAAAAGATAAGATTAAAACCCTAAAGGACCATTTGTCACAAAACCATTGGACCTTGACTTTTGACCAAGACTTTTCTAACTTTACTAAAATCAATTTGGACCCAATTTTTCTCCCATTTTTCTTGTCATGGCCGGCTGTTAAGAGGAGCAAAATAAGAGAGAAAAAACTTCATTTTCTACTCCACTTTCTAGCTTCAATCTTACTCCAATCTACCAAATCAACCATTGAATCTTGTTTTTGCTCTATAGAAAACAATAAGTGGGTGTTTGTGAGGTGTTTATTGGAGTGAGTTGGAAGATTTAAGTGCAAGGTTGCTCCATCTCTTTGGTTACCAAGGTGAGTGGTGAAGGATCTCTTTCCTCCCTTAATTGATGCTTAAATCATGATTAGTGGTAGTATGAGATGCAAGTTTATGGATTATTTCTTGATTTGTGGTTGAAGTGATGAAGTTGTATTATTTTTGGGGATTTTTCTGTTTTAATATGAACATGGTTGTGTGGCTATATATGATGATTGGAAATGATGTTTAAGGACTCTATGAGGTGGAAAAAGTGATTAATTGCAATCAATTTCTGTTTTGGAAGGAAAAGTGGAAAACTAGGTTTCAATGTTCTTCATTCTGTCCGAATTTATAGCTCATAGATAGAGGCCGAATTGGCCTTGTCTTAAAACATGAAAGTTATAGGGAATGAAATTTTAAAGGTGCCTACAAAATTTCAGGTCAATCGGAGTAGTGTGGAATGAGAAAAGTCGAAATTACTATTGCGGTTCTGGTTTTACCCGAAATTGAGAAGTGCGTCTGTAATTGTTTGTTTTGGCTTGAATTGCTTCCGAATTGGTTGTTGAGGCCTTCTGATGAAATTTATCCCTGTTTCTTATCTTTCAGCTGGTTTTGGAATTTCTGGATTTGGACTTGGAGAGCCTGAGTTATGATGTTTCCGCTAGAATGCGTTCTGTGAATCTGTTTTTGTGATTCTGGTGTAGTATCTTGCATTTTTTACCTGGTTACACTCGAAACTGGGTTGAGTGACCTTCTTCAATATTGTATCCCTATCTCTTAGCTTCAAAACGGTGTATCTTGTACCTTCATCCAACAATCGTACCGCCTTTGGTACTATTACCGCAAAATGACGTCAAAACTGTTTTTCTGGTTCTGAGCTTAACTTTCATTTCTAAACTTTTCCCTAGTTTGACTTGTACTAGTACTACTTAGAGTTTGCTGAATGGCTATTGGATGAACTTGTTGTTGTGTGTGTACCTTTGGGTTGGAATGAGGAAATCATGAAGCCATGACGGTTGGAAAAGTAAGCAAATTTAGGGGAAGTGCTGTCCGAACTTTTAAAGGATTTGTTTGCATTGAGTTTGTGATCTAAGACTTGGGTTTGAGCAAGGCAATGATGCATGATGGATGATTTCTGAGCCATTGAGGTGAGTGACCTCAAACTATTTCTAAAGTTATTTATGAACCGTTTTTTTTGCATTATTTACCTTTAAACTGTTTCCAATGTTACTTTTGAACTGTTTTCTTGCATATCATGCGTGCTTGCATATAAGTGTTCCTTGTTTGTTATATCACTTGATTTATTGGCTTGTTATTATTGATTGATAATATGTTAAGTGCTTTCAATGATTGTTAAAACAAGTTTTCTAGGCGAGTGTGTACTTTATCGCACTCGACCTAAATAAATATGAAATTTTCAATGATTAATGATTAAATGCTAGTTGCGCATGAATGTAAGCCGTTTGGCTGAATTGGGCCCTGCCCTTCGTTACCGATCGACTCGAGCCAGAAGCGGACTCGGTCGGGCGATATGGTGACCCTGGGTGAATTTGGTATACTCGAGTATTACCTTGTAGTCCGGCTACGTCCGGATGGGTGGAGTCCGGCTACGTCCGGATGGGTGGAGACCGGCCAATGTCCGGAAAAAAAAAAAAGATGAACGAGGGATTATTTATAAAAAAATGAACGTATCCTTTTCATGAATGTTACTATCGCTTTCCATTGTACATGTTTCTTGAATTATTGATACTCCATATTTAATGTTTTGTAAATACTGTAATCATTTCTGGACTTATCATTTGATTTATGATATCATTGATTTATGACAACATTGAAAAGAAATATTGTTAAACCGATTTTGATTACTGATTTTCTGGTTACTCGCTGAGCTTCTAGCTCACCCCAAAAATATTTTATTCCCCTCCACAGGGCTCAAGGCGAAGGCAGGACTTGTTGTGCTTATTCACGTGAATGGATGGCCTATATCTTGTACAGTTTTGGATTTGGAATCATTTGATGTATAGTTGGGAATTAGTTTCCGCTGCATTTGTGACATGTAATTATTGGAGACTTGGATGTATATTTGTGGACCATGTGATGTATATTGGAGGTTTATATCGTAATTCATTTGAGGAATGTAGTGAACGACTGAGTCCCGACGAGAGCTGGGCAGGCGGTCCGCCGAACCCTCGGGTACGCCCTAGGGGGAGGTGGGGCCGTCACACACAACTCACAATTTAATCGGTTTAGAATTTTGGTTCCTCACTTGGATGGTGCAAATGAAGATGAAATGGTGAAACTCTTGCTCTCTCTTTCCCTCTCTCTTGTCTCGGCCAACCACCAGAAAAATGGAGTGAAAATGAAGCCAACAAGATGATAAGAAGGTTGGACTTGGCCTGGTCAAGGAGCCATAAGGGTGTGACACTTGTCACCACCAAAGCCAACAAAAATTTCTTTTTCTTTCCTTGCATTTTTATCCCTAAATTTTGGTCAAAGCCAGCTGGAAATAAGGAGATATTTTGCTCAAATATTAATGAGCTTGTATGGTAAGAAAGTGGTGATCAAGTGGTGGATTCGATCGGTAGTACACGGTACACGTCGGTTCGCACCGTTTTTCCTTAAATCACACGTACTAGGGTTTTTACTTCCTATTCACTAACTTTTTATCATTACTCCTAATCACATATTATTTCTCACCTAAAAGTCATTCTTAAGCACCAAATTTGATTTTCGCTCCGTACCGGATAATTACACTACAGATACACGTGAAAACCCTAACTGGCTCCAACTTGAAAATGAAAAGTGAAACTCTACTTTCTAGGTTCATTTGCACTTATTGTGGAATGATTTAGTGGTAGGGCTATTATAAACTAATAATTTCCAAATAATAGGGTATTTTTTGAGAAAAATGTGAGGGTTTTACAATTCCACAAATTGAATTTAGGGTTTCGGTTGAAATATGAGAAATTTGAGAAAACGGTCAATCACAAATGAAACTAGGGTTTCGATTAGACTTTTAGGATTTCTAGTCTTTTAAAACAAAACAAGGTTTTAAATCAAACCCAAAGAAATACACTTTAGTATTTTCTTTACAAACAACCTCCTAATTTTCGGGATATCACATGATTCATTATTATTTTTTATTTCACAAATTTATTTTCTTAATTTTGCTTAATTATAAGAGACCCCTAAAACGTTTTTCTTCTCTACCCGATTCAACCTCTCGTCCCTTTTTGGTGCACCTACTCCCTAATGTAATCCACCCTGTAGTGGGGAGTGGCAACCAATCCTTAGTTATTATTACAGGATAAAATTTCGTAGCAAATAGTCAATTGAATCAACTTACAGGAAACCGAAACCACCGGCCCAAACCATCACTAGTGCATTAAGGATTGGTGGGAATGTGGGATGGGAGATAAGGTTTTCATCAATTTGCCATAATTAAATGTAGCATTGCTTAAAAAATCCAGACAGGTGCATAGTGCACCTGTCTGGTCCGGTAGTGGTTTAATCCCTCTGAATTATCCTAGGCTTCAAATCTTCTGTCCCCAAAATAGTCTCTGTCCCCTCTGTCCCTTATTTGTACAGCTATCACGTATCCCTAGCCTTTTGTTAACCCAAACTTAAATAAATCGATAATAATCGGTTTACAAGTTTTGTTAACCCAAACTCAAATAAATCGATAACTCAAAACTTTTTTTTTTCTTTTTAACAAAAAAGAGTCTTGTTGATCATAAACATAAAAATCAACTAAAACTCTTCTTTATTTTTTATCCCAAATCATCTTTTTCTTAAACCCTACCACATGTGTGTGTTTATATCAACTTATTTAGCTCTTTCTAATTTTTTTACATCTCGTAATTATGTAAATGCGATGATTTAAAATTAATTACTTAATATTTTTGAGTTATCTATAAAATTAGCCTTTGAGTAAACCTGTCAATCGACTATTATTGGTTTGTTTGAGTGTAGATTAACAAAACTTGTAAACCGATTATTATCAATTTATTTGAGTTTGGATTAACAAAAGGTTAGGGACACGTGGCAGCTGTACAAATAAGAGACAGAGACTATTTTGGGGACAGAAGATTTGAAGCCGTTATCCTAAGACCTTTTCAGGTCCTCCCCCTTCCTATAATGTAGGAATCTATCGTATTGATAAAAAAAAAAACTTACAGGAAACTGAACCCAACTCCATCACTGACAAATTACAAAAGATGGCCATTGGGCTTTAGCAACCATTTTACTCACTCAAAATTTCATGATTAGATTTAAAGAAATCTAAATCTCAAGCCACCTACCGTCACGTACTAAAGCAGAACAAATTTTCTATTTAAACATTTCTGAAGAAAGCAAAAAATTCAAAATGGGGAGAGGTACAAGTCAACCATTCAGGAGGGTAAAGTGTTTTGTAGCTTTCGGATATGAGTAATATAATCACCTAGAGAAGGTAATCAACTTGGGATTTAAGGACAAGCAGCCCATACATCCAAATTATAATGAGTGGCTAGAAATTGTCCAAAACTGAGGAAGAAGTTAAGGATTGTAATGCTCCCATTTTCCTCTATGAACATTAATTTAGTTGTCAAGGATAAGCTCGCCATCAGTAGGGATTTAAAATCCCTTCTGGACTATATATCGAGGATGCGAATCTGGCATTTTTTAATTTCAAAAAAATCTAGAGGATGTTCTGATACGCCTGACACATTCTTTGGTTTAAAATGAGCTTTCTCTCTAATTTTTTATACAATCTAGTTGACATCCCTTTAGTATATGATAGTATATATGTTTCAATTAATTTGAGGAAAAAAAATTATATTTTACATCCTTTAAGTTTTTATTCAAATAATGTCATAAAAAATCCCGATATTCCGGTGACAGATTTAATTCAGAACCTAGCTGAGGCTATTAACTTTAACCAAAATAACCAATCTACCCATATTGCATCATGCATACATGCATTCTTGACGTGCAAGAGACATAGAATAACTAAATTTATCATTTCAGTTCTCCTTTGTTAATTCTTTAGCAATATAGAATATACACTGTTTATGTGTGAACGACGACTTTAACAATTGTGATAAGATTCATACTTTCACATCCTACTAGTTTTGTGAGATTACGTAAGGTTGCCCAGATTTTGATCTAAAACTACTGCTATATAATGGGCAATGTGTTACTGCGGCAAGTAGGCCACCAAAGCCAAACGCTCCACCACCAGCCAAGGGTCATCCTGCACACTAGTCTGTTGCTTAAGCAGCTTAACGAGGAATGGCCCTGGCCCTATCTATCCTTGTCAACTTGTAGGTATTTGTAGACAATGGAATTTTAATTCATTTTTAAAAAATTACCATTGGTCTATAAATTATTTCAATGATTTATTTATATTCAATTGGATTTTCCACATGTCATGCACACTTGGAAGTTTTGCTATTCGACAGCCAATCATGTTTCTTCACATGTCAAATTGAGGTATCCCGATCAATTAAAATTGTTGAGATGTCTCTACCAATCAAATTACGCTATGTCACATGTCTCTATAACTTGGCAAAATTATGGTTAAATATCTAAATAATTATTTTTTTTATTAAAGAGATAATATTTAGACTTATTTAATCCATGTATATGTCTTATATACTGTAATGGTTCATCCAATTAAATTATGCCACGTCATATGTCCCTACAAGGCTGGCCAATCAAAGAAATATTTATTAATATTATCTCTTTATTAATAAATATAAAATGAAAAGATAATATTTAAAGTGGTACAGTTTTGACATAACTACATGTCTTGCAAGAAAAGCAAAATGGCATACATGGTTTCAGATTTCACCCTATTCTACAACTATAAATAGGAGGTCTCCCCACTAAAGTTCACACATCACATATTTCATACTCTCATATTTTATTGAAATTCCAAGGCTGTGAAAGCTCTACATTTTCAAGTTCTTCAAGTCTTCCTCATATCAAGACTTGAATCTTCAAGTGTTCAAATTCATCAAGTCTTCTATATCAAGATTTGAAGGAATCGACGATCGATCCAAGAAGAAGTTACAAAGCCCTTGAATTAACATTTAAGGAGAAAATTTTGGAAATTATAACTCAAATATTTTCTTAAAATCGTATAATTCATATTTCTCGCATATTTTTTTTTTGTCTTGTAATTTTCTTGCAGAATTAATTTTATTGCATATAAATTTTTTGCTCCCCCAGTGAGACCATCTCTGCTTTCCATCTTTTCTCTTTGTGTATTCAACCGTTCATATCAATCAATTGCTCTATAGAGCATCAAATTCATGACTACTCGTTCTAAGGTTGCTGATACCAAATCTGCTAAGGAGCCTACATATGATGTTACAAATACTCGTATTGTTAGACCTGCAACAAGAAGCATGAAAAAAGCTTCCACCCAATATAGTATGGAGGTTCTATCTGTATCAACCCCCGTCTTTGGATCAACATCACCAATGATCTCTTCTCCCACGTTGGGACCCATGGATGTTTCTGCCTCAATCGAGAAGACCCACTACAAGAAATTTGGCCTTTTGTGACAATAAAAAGTCATCACTAAAAATTTAAAAGTCGTCATTATATGAGTATAGTGACGACTTTTTCCATTATCACATCGTTGTCACTAATTCTATGTCACAAATAGATAAGTGTAACAACCTATATAAAGTCATCACTAAATATTTATATTTAATGACGAAGACTATGTCGTCACTAAAGATTAGTTTTCTGTGACGAAGTTTCTTGTCACTGTTTCAAAAATTTTTCTGTCATAAAAGATAGCAAAAGTCGTCACAATTTGGACGTGCACAGTGATGACTTGAACTTGTCACTCTCACTCCTAGTATTATGTGACAAGAATAGTCATCACTTAGTGAACTTACAACTTTGTCTACAAGAGCTGCAATTATTCATTCCAAATATAACATTGCCATGGCTCTCGTTCTGACAATTATAGCCAAAAAACTTAAATTTGGCTAAGAGTGACATCTTTTGGGAAGGTTGTCACTGAATTTTGTCTAAAGAAGTTGAAATTAACTGATACAAATGTAGTATTGCGATGCCATTTTCAACAAATGTAACAAAACATTCAATTTGACAAAAGGCAAAACCAACATAGAATATATGCCGCAAATTCATATATTTGGCCATAACACATCTCCAAATTAATCAAAATAGAAGTGAACTACAAATGTTGGGAATATAGTAATCCCACATAATCAGTTGTAAGTTCTAATGGCCAATACATATCTTTCCCAAAAGATAGAATACTAGATTTTGCCACTAAAGCATAGACTACACAGCTATGGTCAGATTTTGAGCATCTCTTGCAGCACGAGCATCATCAGTCTTCTCACGATCAAAATATGAAGCTAGACTGCATTGAAAATAAATGGCCAATAAGCATGAGCAATGAAAATATGAACGAGCACACTTTCACACGTTCAAAATAATGGCCAATAAGCATGAGCAATGCTGATAGGATAGAATTTCAGATCAACAGTAGTAAATTTGGCAAAGATGATGCTCTATAAACACCTAGTTGTGACCATTAAGGCATTAATATACAGCTGGCAATGGTGCAGAAACAAGCAGACATGACCATAACAGAAACTGGACCACAATCCCCAAACTAAAAAAGAAAGAGGGCAGAAGAAAGAAAATTTAGATAAGAGAGCAAAAAGCAATATAGTTATCTTGATTCTCTGATTTATTCAACACGACAATGACAAAACTGTTAAAGTTGAGAATAACAAAAGCGTGAATGCTTGCTTCAGCCCAATGAAGATTGCTTCAACAGAAAGATGATACCCGCATTTTTCTTCTTATTTCAGCCAAGTAATTAGGATTGGCATTCATTTCTAGAGGTACGGTTCTTGCAAAGCTTCCACTACTGCATACAAAATTCCCCAACGTCCCATATAGAAAGGATATAGGGTGCAGAATAAAACACAATTTCCAGATTCAATGTTTCCATAATTGAACGTTAGAAGAATTAAGGTGACAAAACACAATAGCCAATTTCCAGAGCTAAAAATCTAACCTTTTATGAAGAGCCAGGGACACATATCACAACACGCAAAAGCAACAAAGTTTCAAGAGCTCACAGTTTCACAAGATACAGTAGTGGACTTTCAAGTGCTCACAGTTTCACACAATGCAAATGCAACAAAGACTTCAAACGACGGGTTCGAAGTTAAGGCTTGATTTTCACAATAAGTATCATCTTTGGACCAATATCAAGCATAAAATTATACCAATAATCAAGTCATCGAGACTTAAGGTTGAAACTCCTCACCTTTTTGCTGTCTATCATTTGCGCAAGTCTTTCATTTGGTCTATCAACTCCTCGTACAGCCCCCTAGTTTCAAGTTGCTGATCTTGCAAGCTCTTAATTAGCTCCTTTTGGGCATTGAATTTCTCTGTAATTTGTGTAGCTCGTTGCTCTGCTGCATCTGCCCGTCTTCGATGTTCTTCAATTTCACTCCTCAAGTGGTCAATCTCCATTGCTTGCCTCTTGGTTGTGCTGCGGTTACGAAGCTATCTAGGTATGTATCCAAGTTGCTGTTGACAAATTTCAGCACTGCTCATTGAAGTTGATGCTTCCATCTCTTTCATTGTTGCCTAGACAAGATAGAATAGCTTAGGTGTTAAAAGGCATATCACAAAGGAGCTGTAAATGCATAAAAATAGAAGGACATCTCGCACCAAAGTCTCTTTCGCTAGATCATTTATTAGCCCTCCTATCTTCTTTGATGTACGACTGATTTCAAACATTTCTATCTCTGAAATCTCCACTCCTTCCTTCCTCTTTTGTCAAATAGAAATTTTGACACCTGACTTTGAGAGTGAAGAAGGACAAAAGCATAAGCACATCTCCAAACAGTTTTAATTGATTACCTTCTCTTTAACAACTCTAGCAAGTGACTTTGTTCCCACAATAGTATGAGGTTCATTCTTGGCACGATTTCCTTTGTTACGGTCACTGATTTTCTGTAATATATAAACAACCAGCAGTAATTCTAAATAAATATGACAAATAAGTTTTATATTTAGGCAAGACTAATTCAAGTATGTAACTAGACCTTGAATTCTTCACTTCCAAAGTAGTTGCATATCCATGTCCAATCCTTAGCTGATACACCTTCAGGAACATGTTGAATTGCTTCCTCTTTCGTCCCAAAAGTTAGAAAATAGCGATGCAACCGATATCGGTGATTCCGATACAAGGTGTTCAACTACCTATTTATAGCAGTTTTTGAGGTGATGTTATTCTCAAACTAGAAGTCATCCTCCAAGACAAATATAAGTACCGAAAAATTAAATAGAAGTACATAAGAATATTGCATGAGTATAAAAATTAAGCAATTCATTCTAGTAGTGATATAAGCAAAAAAAGACAAGTACCGTAACTGTCTTGTATATGTTCTCTCTATATTCAGCCTCAAGATGTGACCATTTGTCAACATTAAGCCTTCCAAACTTTCTAACAACACAGCCACTCTCACTAATGAAGTATTAAGAGTCCTTTCCTACTATCCGCGAATTGGAAGGGTCAACTTCAATTGTTAGAGTTTCATTATCCTCTTTTTTGTGGGTGGCCAAAGTAATGTTTCTAGTACGACTCCTTCTTTTTGTCAATGGCACAGCTATGGATAAACAAAATTCAAGGCTAAATTAGCTATAATAGTTCAACCAAAATAAAAGAACCAAAAATGTAAGTGCATAAGTTGGAACCAGTATTTTCATGTTGACCATCCTGAATTCCAGCAGTCTCATTTGCGTCTGATGCCAATGAATCAGGAGTTTGAGGCTACCCGTTGTTTGTAACATTTTGTGGTGAAGATACTGGCGTCAAAAAGGTCTCATTGCCGTTTGAGCTAGTACTTGCAGATGGACCTTGTTGCTGATTTGAAGGTGGTGATGGTTGCTTTTGTTGTGCTTGTCTTCTAAGTGTTTAGGCTCTCATTCCGGGTCTAGCCATCTGAAAGCAACAACTAACCAAACATCTATCGAAAAATGTTACTAAAAAGATACTCAAGATGACAAAACAAGATCACTTCAGACTAACAGACAAGATGATAAAACAAGATGACAAAACTTTTGGACTAACCAAACATCCATTAAAAAGATAAATCAAACAAGATGACAATATATTGAATCAACTAAACTAGAAATTGTACTCAAGATACCAACAACCATTAGATTCACATTGAATCAATCTCATCTAACTAGAATCTGTGTCATTGTCACTAAGAATATCCTCATCTTCGTCATCATCGCAACTGTTGGGGTCCCCAATGGCACTGTCATCAATAAAGTCTTCATCAGCTTGTTGAGTTCCTCTCAGCTGTTGGTCACCATGAATAACGAATGATATCCCTCTGGGCGAGCCTTATTCTGCACATAACTTTTAAGTATTCCCATTTTCCTTGTTTTAATAAAAATAGGAAATATTAGTATACGTTGGAGTAAGTGAGACATATTATAATAATGGATGTACAAAAAGACACTATATATATATATATATATGACGGCATACCTCTCAAATGGGAACATCCAGCGATATTGAGCTAGGCCAGCTAGAATTGCTTCGGCAAGTAGGTGAACCAGCACGTGTAGTATTATGTCAAAGAAGGCAGGAGGGAATAGTCTCTCTAATTTGCACATAATCACAGGAATTTTGCTATCACACTCCTATAGAACATCCCTATGCAATGTTCTAGCACACAACTTTTTAATCAAATCACTTAATTCAAACAGCACTTGTCGAACTTCTTTAGTTAAGCTTCCACGAATTGCAAGTGGGAGTATTCGTTGAATGAAAATGTGAAAGTCATGGCTCTTCATTCCGGAAAGCTGGAATTGCCCATCTTTATGCATCGAGATATATTAGAGGCAAAGCTATCCTGAAATTTGATGGAAGCTAATCACAGAATTTTTTCTTCTCCTCTTTAAATAGTTGGTAGCAAGCATGAGGCATGATTTAAACATCACCATTCTGAATCAAATGCAATTCTTTATTGATACCTAACTCCTTCAAATCATTGCGACACTGCCAGCTGTCTTTAGTCTTGCCATCAATATCCATAATAGTAGCAAAGACACTCTCCGATACATTTTTCATTATATGCATGACATCTAAATTATGCCGCAATTTTAGGTTTGACCAATAAGGTAACTCAAAAAAGCAACTTTTCTTTGTCCAATTAAGCCTACTGGCATCACGTTTGCGCTTCCTTGCCTTGATTTGCTGAAGAGTTTTCCCAAACTGTATCTCAACTCTTTCTACTTGTTCCAGAACTTCTTTTCCAGATAAGGGAATAACAGGATTCCTAAAATCTACTTTACCATCAAATGGCTTTCTTTCTCTACACCAATGATGATCAATAGGTAATAAGCGACGATGGCCTGTGTAGCATAATTTTTTCCTATGTTTCAAATGCATACAGGATGTTTCTGCCATGCAAATTGGACAAGCCTGATACCCTTTAGTACTCCATCCAGATAACATAGCATAGGCGGGGAAGTCATTTATAGTCCAAAGCAAAGCAGCACGAAGGGTAAATTTTTGACCAGTATGTGCATCATAAGTTTCTAGACCATCCCAAAATTCATTCAACTCATCTATTAGAGGTGCCATGTAGACACAAATCTCATATCCCTGGGATTTAGGACCAGGAATCAACATTGACATGAAAAAGAATAGGTCTTTCATACATTTCCAGGGAGGCAGATTATATGGAACAACAAAAACGGGCCAAATGCTATAAGTTGATGTCATGGTTCCAAAAGGATTGAAACCATCAGTCGCAAGGCCAAACCTGACATTTCTTGGATCATGAGCAAAATCTGGATATAATTTATCAAAATGTTTCCATGCTTCGCTGTCCGCCGGATGCCTCATGGTGTTACCATCATCTACACGCTTTTCTTTATGCCACCGCATATCTAAAGCTGTTTCCTTGTGTGCATATAAGCGTTGAACCCTGGGTTTCAAGGGAAAATAGCGAAGAATTTTTCGTAGAATTTTTGAACCCTTTGACTTGTAGCGGGCCTCTTTGCAATTTGGATTTGGACAAGTGTCAAAATTTTCATATTCCTTGCGGAAGAGTACACAATCATTGACACAAGCATGTATTTTTTCAGATATGAACCCCAAGTCTCGAATAATTCTTTTAGCATCAGAGAAAGACTTGGGAACTGCAGCTTCGGGAGGAAGTGCCTTCTTAAAGACCTCTAGCAAGGAGTTAAACGAGTTTATAGTCCACCCGTTCATCATTTTGAGATGTAGAAGAGTGACTACAAAAGACAGCTTTGAGAAAAAGGTGTTTCCAGGATAAAGTTCCCTTTTTGCATCTTCCAACAATTTTAGGAAGGCATCAGTCTCACTAGCATTCAAGCCTGAACTTCCTTCACCATCATCTTCCCTACTAAACTAATTTCCCCCCCATTGTGCAGTGCCTATGTCATTGAGCATATGGTTTAGATCCTCACTGTCAGTATCCCCTTCTTCATCACTGCCTAGATTACTATCCTCTCTAATTTCCTGTCGAAATTGTTCACCATGGTGTAACTTTTTCTAATTCCAAATGTAAATAAGTGGTTTTCCACCACACTTTTTGTATGGTTACAGAAGTTATTGCATTGTTTACAAGGGCAAGCTATCGTAAGATGTTTTGCCTTTCTAGAATATGCGAAGTTTAAGAAAGCAGCCACCCCAAGTTTATAAGACTCGTCCTGTCTACTATCAAGTTTCATCCAATTTTTGTCAATTTCCTAGAGTTACAAATCCAGAACATAAGTCACAAATTTTTATCTACATATTACAACCAGAAAAAAACATAGATAAGCTAGTTATGAAACAATAGATTTACACTGGAAAGCTGTAAATCTGTTAAAGTAATCTATTAAAGCAAAAACAAGTCAGTTCTTCAGGAGGCAATTACACACTTTCCAAAACACAAGTCAAAAACAATCTATTAAAGCATAATTTAAACAAGTTACCTAACACGTAATGAGAAATTAGAAGAACAGCGGTAAAAACAGGCCTAATTGTCTCTTGAGTCCAGTGTAAAGCAGCTGCAACAAAGGCAATGAAAAAGCTGAGAATCATTTTTGAACAAAAGCTCCAATAAAAAGCTGAATAGTGAAGAAATATATAGAAAATAGATACCCAAACATAATGCACCAAGTGTGGCAACCCGTTTAATGGGAGTAGATATGTACCATCAGAAACAAAACATTTTTCAATTCTTTTTTGAAAATCTCATAAGAGTTTCAATTCCTCACTCTCTGGGTCAGCAAGGCAAAGTTGTGACAGCCCACCTCACCCTAAGGCGAACCAAAGGGTTCGGCGGGCCGCCTGCCCAGCTCTCGCCGGGACTCAGTCGTTCACTACAGTTCTCAAATAAATTACAAGATAAATCCCAAATTTACATCAAATTCTCCAAGAATTACATATCATAAGCGAAGCGGAAACTAATCACTTGCACTATCAACTAAAACCTCAAGAAATCAAAGCAATACAATTTTCCCGAATAAGACAAAGGCCCTCAGTTCTCACATAAATACAAGTACAATCGCAGTCTCAACTATTACACAGGATAAAACTAAAACTTCAATTGAATAGGAGATAATCCAATCATAACCCCAGAGAACTTTAATACAAACTTCCTTCACCTCGAGCCCTGTGGAGGGAAATAAAATAGTTTTGGGGTGAGCTAAAAACTCAGCGAGTAACTGGTAAAATCAGTAATCAAATATATTTCACAATAATTCATTTCAATGATGCCATGCTTCAGTAATCAAATGCACTTTTATTGCTCTCATGAGCCAGCGAAATCATTGTACCCAAACACCCAACGCTCAAATTGCTCACTTAACGTTTAACAGTAAGAGGGAGTGTGACAGCCCCACCTCACCCTAAGGCGAACCAAAGGATTCAGCGGATCGCCTGCCTAGCTCTCGCCAGGACTATGGAGTCGATTCACACAAACCCTATATAGTACGCGCGAGAACTCAACGAAAACGAACAATTGGAGACCACCAAACCATACGGAAGTACAGGACGCCGATTAAACACTTATACATATATTTACATTGGAGTCTTGAACAAATGAACCAAAATACAAGTCAGAGTATTCAAGCTACACAAAATACAATTAGGGTATCAGTTACAGATGAGCATAAACAAGAGAAGTCCTACTACTAGCTCAACTCTTTTCTTCCAAAAATCTTGGTTTCAAAACATGGAACCCTGTAAGGAAAACAAAGGTAACAGAAAGGGGTGAGCTTGCGCTCAATGAGGTACCAGACATATAGCAGTAAAATCATGGCATTTCACGTTTAACAAATCAGGTACACATGCCAGATGTAAAATAAAGTAGTTAGACACAACGATTCAAATAGGAAGGATACAGGTGGCTCTCAGGAGCCAAATTCCCATTTGCTTCACCGGAGCTTGATCGAAATAATAGTTGACACTCCGTCAACGCTAATGGAGAAACCAATACCGTAGACTCCACTTTCTCCGATTCCTTCCACCTCACATACCCCTACCGGGCCAGAACTCCAATCAGATCAGAAATGGTAATACTCGAGTATACCTGAATCAAGGGTCTCAATACCCAAAGATCCCAAAATAGATTACCGTGGTTAATTATCTAATGGACCAGGCCCTTGCCGGCCCGACTCGAGTAGCCAGCCACAGGTGTTGAGCTCAGAGATTATAGAAAGGTCGTTGGATACAAGCTTCGAAATGACGTCAGAACAGATACAGATACAGATAACAGATTCAGATTCGCACCAAAATTGGCATATGAACAGACAAGAGAACGAGTGTGATAAAGTACACCCTCGTCTCAAACAAAATAAACAGATAGTTCTGTCGTTCATATCACAGATTGCATGTACAGAAACTGAGTTAAACAACAAGTGAGAGGAGTGGTACACTCACCGGTTCAAGTACGGATACTTCAAAAGTTTTCACTTCAAACTGACTTTAATCGCCAAGAAACCCTAAAATAACCGAAGTAAAATAATTGAAGGTTCTATTTCCAAAATCGAGTAAACAGAATGAACATGTGAGGCTCGACTACTAGTTGCATGCCTCGCCAAATAATTACTAATGCAAGGGTGCAAAACATGATTTTTTGGGAACGAAAAGGTAACATGAAGACCTAGGGCTCAAACAACCCAAAAGCCCTTCAGTTCTATCAAAAGGCAACTCAAACTTAAAGGAACCAAACGGCCCAGAAAATTTGACAACATTTCCCCTTAATTTGCTTACTTTTCCAGCCATCATGGCTTCATTGTTTTTCCTCAAGTCAGTCCAATTCAACACATAAGAAACCTCAATACAATAGCCCTTCAACTAGGCTCAAGTCCATCCAAACACAAAGCAAGTCTAGGAATGCAACTAGAAATCAAGTTTTTAAAGACAAAAGCTAAATAGCAGGTTTGATGTCTCTTAGCGGAACAGACAGAACTGAGGCTACGATTATCGGATTAGGGTGAAATGTATACCGTTTCGAAGCTAAGTCAAAGGCCTACAACTTTGATGAAGACCACTCAGTCCAGTTCATAGTGTAGCTAAGTCAAAATTGAAATATACGAAACCAGAATCTCACAAACAGGTTGGCTAACCGCACAATTGTTAAACAGCAATAACTCAGGCTACCGAAATCCGATTGAAGTGTATCTTTTGGTGTTTCGAAGCCAAAACACAACCCTATATTTATTATGCAGACCTCCAAGGCCAAATCATGCATTTTCATGATCAAAAATGGAAAACTACACGAAAACAGAAATCTGAGCGCGAAACAGGTTTCATGGACAGTTAAGGGTATTTCGGTCATTTAACATGCTACAGTGGTTGGATCAAGCTGAAATGTTTTAGACAACTAGTTTATACCATTGGCTACAACTTTCATGTTTTGGCCAAAATCTAATTCTGTAAGGATCAGGGTGAAAAGTCACGGTCAGGTTGGGTGAAATGGCAACCCTGTTTGCTGAACTCCTACCTAGGCCAGTCTGGGTATTTCCGAATTTGCACAAGCTACCAAGCTCATATTGGGCTGAAACTTTACAGAAACCTATACAACATCATTCTCTACAACTTTCATGAAGACCATTTAGTCCAGTTCTCACCCTAACTAGGTAAAATTTACCAAAATAATCCCAGATTTTCCAGTTCGAAATTCACTGCAGAATTCAACTAGCAGTCCTGATTCATTCACTCATATCTCAGCACACACAACTCCAATTCAGGTAATTCCAAAGCCATTTGAAAGCTAAGATACAAGGGTAGAATTCTTAAGAAGACATCAACAACCAAATCGATAGTATTCCCAGTCAAACTACCCAATTACCAAAGCTGATTACTATTCTCGGATAAAAATAGGGTATCAGGGGTATTTTGGTCTTTTCATAGGTTATGTTGCTCTGATTGAGGTGAAATTTTGCAGGAAATTATAAAACATCATCGTCTACAATTTTCATGTTTTGTGCTAAGGCCAATTCAGCCTCTAACTAGGTGTAACAGCACCAGACAGAATAAGAAAAATTGAAAACCCTAAACTAGAATTCATGCCTTCAAGTGTTAATCTTCCACAAAACAACATCTAAAACAACTAAAAACCACTAATAAGCAATGAATTGAAGTAAAGAGGATGTTCTTGGCAAAATACCTTATCTCCCTAAGAAAGATGGTAGTTTAGGCTTTGTCCTCCAAAAATAACTCCACAAACACCTTCGAAACTACTTGGAAAGTAAGTTTTATGGAGTAGTTTGCAAATTAATCGGTTAAAACTCAAGATTTGGACAAGAAATTGAAGTGGAAGATGAAGGAATTTTCTCTCTTTCTCTCTCTCTAATTCAGCCAAGGAAGACAAGAAAATGAATGAATTTTGGTGTAATTTTTGATTTATTGGTAAAGGTAAAGTTAAATGGTCAAAGTCCAAGAGTGAATAGGATGGTGACATTTGTCACCTTTTGCTTAAAGCTTATCTCTTTGTCTCTCTAATACTCATCCATATAGGTAACTTCTAATTATCTCTTAACACCTAGTATATAAATCCCGGTATACAAAACATAACCTAATCGGTCGAATTTATCGCGCTTAACGCCACTAGTGGGTCCCACGTCCAATATACACTCTTTATTTCTGAGGAACTAATTTATATTAGAAAAATAGTTTAAAAACAATATTTACTTATAAAATCTCAAAAATATAAATATAATATTGTATAATGACGGAAAATGCAGGCGAGGAAATGAAATAAATAATATATAAAATTAGAAAAATTTGCGGGTCCTCACAGGGAGCCCTTTGGTGCTCCAGATGAACTTGAACAGTAAGAAGTGGTGGAGACGTTGGTGTTCAGCACAAGACCCCTCAAGAACTCATTGAAGCCAAATCATGCCATGAACTCACATCCTAGCACGCATGATATGCAATCGAGTAAATAATGCAAGAAAACGTTCATAAGTAGCTTTGGGATAGTTTTGGGATTACTCACCTCCACGGCTCAGGAACCATCCATCAAATATCATTGTCTTGCCCAAATCCAAGCTCTAGATCGCAAACTCAAAGCAATCAATCACTCTCCGTGTTCGGACAGCATTTCCCCTTAGTTTCTTTCTTTTCCAACCTACAAACAATTACCAAATTCATAACCATCAACCACAATCCCACATACGATTCAAAAATCATAAAACATATCCGATTAGGCCACAATATCCTTCAATCAAGGCCAATTAGAAGCTCAAAAGTCAACGATTAGAAAACCCCCAAATTAACCCTAGAAACCGGAATTTCTGCACCACCAGAAATTTTCCGCAAACAATCTTATCCAACGTATACAAGCTCAACTTTACACCACAACAAGCTATCAATTCAAGACCAATCCATGATTATAATATAGAATCAGAAAAACCCCTAATAAATCAGAAATTCATCATAAATTCCTTCAACCCATGAAATACTCCACAATACCACATACTTAACCACCACAACCATTAATTAACCAATATTAGAGCAAAAGGGAACTTGTTTATCCAACTTACCTCAAATTCAAGAAAGCTATCAACTTAGAGCTTCCCTTCCAAAATCAATCCATCAAAAGCTTCAAACCACCATAGTGAGCCCTTGTATGAAATATTTTCCAAAACCATCGGTTAAAACTCAAGATTTGAGTAGAAATTGAAGATGGAAAAATGAAGAGCTTTTCTTGTTTTTCTCTCAAGAGGCACGGATGAACCAGGGAAGAAATGAAGATATTTGGGCAAAAATAGGATAAGTAATGAAAGAAACAGCCGGTCAAAGCCTCTGACCGACTGTGACATGTCACAATCTGGCTGGATTCCTGGCCGGATTCGGGCCAGAGACGAAACCCATTTTTTCAAAAACCTCAGGCAATCCGGTCAAGATCTGGCCGGATTTCCGGCCGGATTTGGCCCTTTCACATTTTTGTAAATTTTTTTTCTTCTTTCCAAGTTTAAAATCTGCGCTCCTCTGCTCGTCCAACAAGGATATATATAAAATGAAAACCCTCCTTCTTTTGGGGCGTCACAATCTCCTCCCCCTTAAAAGAATGTCGTCCTCGACATTCCATCTTGTACTAATCAAGTCAAGACATCCCGCAAGAGTCATTTAAGCATTCCAAGCAAGCACTAAGGGTTACTCTAATCCCACTTGTCCGATTTTCATTCCTGCAAGAAATCACTTATTTTTCAAACTAGACCCACAGTCCGGCATGCTAAACATCAAGCCTAGGATACACTACAGGGATCTGAAGCCTAAACTCTGATACCAACTATGACAGCCCTACCTCACCCTAAGGCGAACCAAAGGGTTCGGCGGGCCGCCTGCCCAGCTCTCGCCGGGACTCAGTCGTTCACTACAGTCCTCAAATAAATTACAAGATAAATCCCAAATTGACATCAAATGCTCCAAGAATTACATATCACAAGCGAAGCGGAAACTAATCACTTGCACTATCAACTAAAACCACAAGAAATCAAAGCAATACAATTTTCCCAAATAAGACAAAGGTCCTCAGTTCTCACATAAGTACAAGTACAATCGCAGTCTCAACTATTACACAGGATAAAACTAAAACTTAAATTGAATGGGAGATAATCCAATCATAACCCCAGAGAACTTTAATAGATACTTCCTTCACCTCGAGCCCCGTGGAGGGAAATAAAATAGTTTTGGAGTGAGCTAGAAGCTCAACGAGTAACTGGTAAAATCAGTAATCAAATATATTTCACAATAATTCATTTCAATGATGCCATGCTTCAGTAATCAAATGCATTTTTATTGCTCTAATGAGCCAGTGAAATCATTGTACCCAAAAACCCAACGCTCAAATTGGTCACTTAACGTTTAACAGTAAGAGGGAGACCTTTGGTGCTCCAGATGAACTTGAACAGTAAGAAGTGGTGGAGACGTTGGTGACCCCTCAAGAACTCATTGAAGCCAAATCATGCCATGAACTCACATGCAAGCACGCATGATATGCAATCGAGTAAATAATGCAAGAAAACGTTCATAAGTAGCTTTGGGATAGTTTTGGGATTACTCACCTCCACGGCTCAGGAACCATCCATCAAATATCATTGCCTTGCCCAAATCCAAGCCCTAGATCGCAAACTCAAAGCAATCAATCACTCTCTGAGTTCGGACAGCATTTCCCCTTAGTTTCTTTTTTTCCAACCTACAAACAATTACTAAATTCATAACCATCAACCACAATCCCACATACGATTGAAAAACCATAAAACATATCCGATTAGGCCACAATATCCTTCAATCAAGGCCAATTAGCAGCTCAAAAGCCAACGATTAGAAAACCCCAAATTAACCCTGGAAACCGGAATTTCCGCACCAACCAGAAATTTTCCGCAAACAATGATATCCATCGTATACAAGCTCAACTTTACACCACAACAAGCTATCAATTCAAGAACAATCCATGACTATAATATAAAATCAGAAAATCCCCTAATAATTCAGAAATTCACCATATATTCATTCAACCCATGAAATACTCCACAATACCACATACTTAACCACCACAACCATTAATTAACCAATATTAGAGCAAAAGGGAACTTGTTTATCCAACTTACCTCAAATTCAAGAAAGCTATCAACTTAGAGCTGCCCTTCCAAAATCAATCCACCAAAAGTTTCAAACCACCATAGTGAGCCCTTGTATGAAATATTTTCCAAAACCATCGGTTAAAACTCAAGATTTGAGTAGAAATTGAAGATGGAAAAATGAAGAGCTTTTCTTGTTTTTCTCTCTAGAGGCACGGATGAACCAGGGAAAAAATGAAGATATTTTGGGTAAAAATAGGATAAGTAATGAAAGAAACAACCAGTCAAAGCCTCTGACCGACTGTGACATGTCACAATCTGGCCGGATTCCTGGCCGGATTCGGGCCAGAGTCGAAACCCATTTTTTCAAAAACCTCAGACAATCCGGCCAAGATCTGGCCGGATTTTCGGCCAGATTTGGCCCTTTCACATTTTTGCAAATTTTTTTTCCTCTTTCCAAGTTTAAAAGCTGCGCTCCTCTGCTCGTCCAAAAAGGATATATAAAAAATGAAAACCGTCCTTCTTTCGGGGCGTCACAATCTCCTCCCCCCCTTAAAAGAATGTCGTCCTAGACATTCCAATCCGGCCGGATTTGGCCCTTTCACATTTTAGCAAATTTTTTTTCTTCTTTCCAAGTTTAAAAGCTGTGCTCCTCTGCTCGTCCAACAAGGATATATATAAAATGAAAACCCTTCTTCTTTCGGGGCGTCTCAATCTCCCCCCCCTTAAAAGAATGTCGTCCTTGACATTCCATCCTGTACTAATCAAGTCAAGACATCCCGCAAGAGTCACTTAAGCATTCCAAGCAAGCACTAAGGGTTACTCTAATCCCACTTGTCCGATTTTCATTCCTGCAAGAAATCACTTATTTTTCAAACTAGACCCACAGTCCGACATCCTAAACATCAAGCCTAGGATACACTATAGGGATTTGAAGCCTAAACTCTGATACCAACTGTGACAGCCCCACCTCACCCTAAGGTGAACCGAAGGATTCGGCGGGCCGCCTGCCCAGCTCTCGCCGGGACTCAGTCGTTCACTACAGTTCTCAAATAAATTACAAGATAAATCCCAAATTTACATCAAATTCTCAAAGAATTACATATCACAAGCGAAGCGGAAGCTAATCACTTGCACTATCAACTAAAACCTCAAGAAATCAAAGGAATACAATTTTCCCGAATAAGACAAAGGTACTCAGTTCACACATAAGTACAAGTACAATCGCAGTCTCAACTATTACACAGGATAAAACTAAAACTTCAATTGAATAGGAGATAATCCAATCATAACCCCAGAGAACTTTAATACAAACTTCCTTCACCTCGAGCCCTGTGGAGGGAAATAAAATAGTTTTGGGGTGAGCTAGAAGCTCAGCGAGTAACTGGTAAAATCAGTAATCAAATATATTTCACAATAATTCATTTCAATGATGCCATGCTTGTGAGGCCCCAGTTCGTTCTACGTCGAGATATTCATTAAATGGGCGGTAACGTTTGGTTTTGGGAGTATTTCGAAAACCCTAAGTAGGGATTAAGATTTAAACCCTAAGTTCCGGTTAAGATTGAAAACCCGTTTTTCTACATTTTCTTTATTAGAAAATTCCCCAGATAATTTTATTTGAGTAAATAGAGTTTTTAGATGATTTTTCTAGTATTAGTTAGTTTTTGAGAAGTTAAGAACGTATATTGGACGTGGGACCCACTAGTGCGAAAAGTTCGGAAAAATTCGGCCAATTAAGTTAAATTCCGGTTACTGTGTAAAATTTATCGGGTGTTAAGAGATAAGTAGAGTGTGTGAAATGATTGATGTGAGAGAGAAAAGAAAGGATAGGAATGCATTAATGGTGGTGACAAGTGTCACCATTTCATTGGAGAAGATTTATGAATTACTATTTCATTTTTTGACTTTTGACCAAACTTGGTTAAATATCTTAAAAATTGCCCAAAAATCACCATTTCTTACCTTTGGATGGCCGGCCCTCTCTAGCAAGAAGGAAGACAAAACTCTTCAACATCTTGGCAAATTCCTAGCTCAAATCATCCAAACTACTTGCCTAAATTAGTTTTTACTCCATAAAATTCCTTCCTTGGGTGCTAGTAGGTAGTTTAGTGAAGTTTGTTTGAAGAGCTAAGGTGTCCAACATCTCTATCTCTCTTGGTTACTAGGTGAGTGGTGTGTGAATTCCCTCTTGCACTTAATGAAGCTTAAGTTATGCTTATTAGTGATCAAAGTGCTGAAATTTCTGGTTTTTATCTTGGTTTGAAGTGATTTGGTGAAGTTTTTATTTTATTGATGATTTTTCTGGTTTAATTGGATTATGATGGTGTGGTTGTTTATGATGATTGGTAATGGTCTATATAGACTCTAGTAGGTGCAAATTAGTGATAATTGCAATCAATTTTGGATTTGGATTGAAAAATGAAAAGTTAGGGTTCATAAACCCCTAATTCTGTCCGGTTTTGGATCATAGGGTTAGAGGCCGAATTGGACTTTGCTTAAAACATGAAAGTTGTAGGAATTGATGAGTTTGAAGTGCTTACAAAATTTTAGGTCATTTGGATTAGTGTAGAGTGAGATATGTCGATTTTACTGTGGCTGTTCTGGGTTGATCAGGATGGCAGAACTGCGTTTGTATTTGGCTATTTTGACTGGAATCACTTTGGATTTGGATGTTGGTGTCTTCTGATGAAATATAGAGGAATGTCTTAGCTACCTTATGCCTTTGGAATCAATGCATTTGGACTTGTATAGACTGAGTTGGACTCATTACAGTATTATGTGATTTGCAAACCTGTTTTGGTAATTCTGGTATAGTATTTTGCATATTTGACCTAGTTGTGTTAGGAACTGGATTGAGTGACCTTCTACATTGTTGTAGCTCTGTTTCTTGGCTTCGAAATGGTGGGTCTTACACCCCCATCCGATAATTGTAGTGAGAGTTGTACCATTACCGCATTATGAGGTCAAATCCGGTTTTCTTATCAAGGCTTAAGTTAAAGCCCCCTCTTAATTTCTGGTTTGCTGTCATGCTTGTACATGTTTATAAAACCCTATTGGGGTTGTGAATTGGTGTTGTTTATGGCTCGGTATGGAGTCTTATTATATGTGTTACATGTTCTAGGGCGTGACGGTAGCTCACGACGTCTTGGTGATTGTGGTGCATGAAACACCATTTACTTGGTTGGTGAGTATACTACTCACTTATTTGTTACAATGTGACTTCGTGCTATGTGAATTGTTGCCTTGAAGGCTTATTTGGTTATTGGAAATGATTGAGGTGGGGGTGTACTTGACCGCCCTCACCCCTTGTAATTTCCTTTATAGCTATTTACCGTTTTACTGAAATACTGCATTTGTTATATGAGATACTGAATTCCATGTATGGAAACTGAATTGGTGTCGTTTGGGACGATTGTCCAACGGCTTTACTGTATCACTGAGCTCAACCCCGTTTGGTAGTCAATTGGATCGAGCCGGCGAGGGCTTGGTTGTGAAAATTGTCATGCCACGGGGACTGTACTGAGGAACCTTGTAGTAATTAGACTCTCGGTTCCGGTATACTCGAGTATTACCAAAAGCTACTGAAATGGAGTGCGGGCCCGGTTGGGGTATGTTGGGTGGAAGGATTGGAAGTAAAGGATGGTCTACGGTTTGGCACTTTTAACATTGACGGAGAGTCAATGAGGTTGGATCAAGATTGCGAGCGTGGAAATGGGCTCTTGAGAGCCGACCGTATCCTTTTACCGTTTTGCTTCATTGCTCATTTGTGTACTTTAAGTGATTGGTTATGCTATATGCTATTGGTTGCTAATGTAGTAGTATACCACTGGGCTTTAGCTCATTCCGTGTCATTTGTTTTCCTTACAGGAGAATGAACATTTTGGAAAGATTGTGATAGTTGGATGACAAGTTGAGCTTTGTACATGTATTTTGAATAGCTCCTTGAGGGTGAAAACCCTAAGTGTTTTGATTTCACCAATGTTTGGTGTGTAATTGGCTAGTGATATATGTATGAACTAGATGGATATTTTGGTAGGCCGTTTGGCTTGTAAATGTTGATTTCCAATGTATGTATATGTTTGGCTGTGGTTTGGAAAAATTTCGGCTTCGATTTTCGTTTTTTTTTATTTTACAATTTTGACTTGTTTGCGCGCAATGGTATGTTCCGGAACGTAATAGATTGACGTAACTGTACCGTTAGTCCTGGCGAGAGATGGGCAGGCAGTCCGCTAACCCCTTTGGTTCGCCTTAGGGGAAGGTGGGGCTGTTACAAGTGGTATCAGAGCCATATGCCGACGGTTGGGACTCTACGTCCTTTTACTGGAAAAGCCCCGAGCCTCTCGTTCGTGAAGAGTCACGAAGCGAAACTCTCCGTAGGGGATGCCCGCGTGCGGGTGGCAAGCTGATAGGTACCTTGTGATGTGACCCTGAGAACTGTCACAGTTGGTATCAGAGCTTAGACTTTCGATCTCTGTAGTGTATCCTAGGCTTGAAGTTTAGGATGCCGGACTGTGAGATACTTGGCTAATAAGGTAAATATTGAATGCTAAGATTTTGATATTGACTTTTGTAATTTTTCCATAAGGCAAAGTGGGGATTGAGTTGATTGCACTTGGAGATGGCCAGTCCCAGTGTGAATCGATTTGGTTCTTACTTAATATTGAAGTTAGCTATTTGGACCTATTCTTTAGGCTTGCACCCTAGGGCCGCCGGGGCGATGCTGGTGGATTAGGTAGGTTCCGTAGGGGAGGCGCGTAGGGCCGTTGATGGGATTTCCTTTTGACTATCTGATATGTTTATTTTGTTATATCTGCCATGTTTATTTTGTTATAACCAGTATGCCTGGTTCCTTTTGTTACCCGGTGATTGACTACATTTTTGGAGCCGTAGTGCTCACGTAAATAATGGATTTTGCATCAACTGGATGTCGGATAACTTGTATATTTTTAGTGTGACTTTGTAAAAATATGTATATTTGAGTATAATCTTTTGAGCTTATTTGTTTGAACCCGGCGTTTGAACTCATTCGTACTTGTGTGGTTGTAGACCGGCTACTACTCGTGTGGTTGAACTTTTGAGGCATTGCCTGTTGTGTATTTGACTGCTTTTGAGGATTATTTGATCTGATTAGTGCAAGTTGGAATTTCGAGGACGAAATTGTCCTAAGTAGGGAAGATTGTGAGGCCCCAGTTCGTTCTACGTCGAGATATTCATTAAATGGGCGGTAACGTTTGGTTTTGGGAGTATTTCGAAAACCCTAAGTAGGGATTAAGATTTAAACCCTAAGTTCCGGTTAAGATTGAAAACCCGTTTTTCTACATTTTCTTTATTAGAAAATTCCCCAGATAATTTTATTTGAGTAAATAGAGTTTTTAGATGATTTTTCTAGTATTAGTTAGTTTTTGAGAAGTTAAGAACGTATATCGGACGTGGGACCCACTAGTGCGAAAAGTTCGGAAAAATTCGGCCAATTAGGTTAAATTCCGGTTATTGTGTAAAATTTATCGGGTGTTAAGAGATAAGTAGAGTGTGTGAAATGATTGATGTGAGAGAGAAAAGAAAGGATAGGAATGCATTAATGGTGGTGACAAGTGTCACCATTTCATTGGAGAAGATTTATGAATTACTATTTCATTTTTTGACTTTTGACCAAACTTGGTTAAATATCTTAAAAATTGCCCAAAAATCACCATTTCTTACCTTTGGATGGCCGGCCCTCTCTAGCAAGAAGGAAGACAAAACTCTTCAACATCTTGGCAAATTCCTAGCTCAAATCATCCAAACTACTTGCCTAAATTAGTTTTTACTCCATAAAATTCCTTCCTTGGGTGCTAGTAGGTAGTTTAGTGAAGTTTGTTTGAAGAGCTAAGGTGTCCAACATCTCTATCTCTCTTGGTTACTAGGTGAGTGGTGTGTGAATTCCCTCTTGCACTTAATGAAGCTTAAGTTATGCTTATTAGTGATCAAAGTGCTGAAATTTCTGGTTTTTATCTTGGTTTGAAGTGATTTGGTGAAGTTTTTATTTTATTGATGATTTTTCTGGTTTAATTGGATTATGATGGTGTGGTTGTTTATGATGATTGGTAATGGTCTATATAGACTCTAGTAGGTGCAAATTAGTGATAATTGCAATCAATTTTGGATTTGGATTGAAAAATGAAAAGTTAGGGTTCATAAACCCCTAATTCTGTCCGGTTTTGGATCATAGGGTTAGAGGCCGAATTGGACTTTTCTTAAAACATGAAAGTTGTAGGTATTGATGAGTTTGAAGTGCCTGCAAAAGTTTAGGTCATTTGGATTAGTGTAGAGTGAGATATGTCGATTTTACTGTGGCTGTTCTGGGTTGATCAGGATGGCAGAACTGCGTTTGTATTTGGCTATTTTGACTGGAATCACTTTGGATTTGGATGTTGGTGTCTTCTGATGAAATATAGAGGAATGTCTTAGCTACCTTATGCCTTTGGAATCAATGCATTTGGACTTGTATAGACTGAGTTGGACTCATTACAGTATTATGTGATTTGCAAACCTGTTTTGGTAATTCTGGTATAGTATTTTGCATATTTGACCTAGTTGTGTTAGGAACTGGATTGAGTGACCTTCTACATTGTTGTAGCTCTGTTTCTTGGCTTCGAAATGGTGGGTCTTACACCCCCATCCGATAATTGTAGTGAGAGTTGTGCCATTACCGCATTATGAGGTCAAATCCGGTTTTCTTATCAAGGCTTAAGTTAAAGCCCTCTCTTAATTTCTGGTTTGCTATCATGCTTGTACATGTTTATAAAACCCTATTGGGGTTGTGAATTGGTGTTGTTTATGGCTCGGTATGGAGTCTTATTATATGTGTTACATGTTCTAGGGCGTGACGGTAGCTCACGACGTCTTGGTGATTGTGGTGCATGAAACACCATATACTTGGTTGGTGAGTATACTACTCACTTATTTGTTACAATGTGACTTCGTGCAATGTGAATTGTTGCCTTGAAGGCTTATTTGGTTATTGGAAATGATTGAGGTGGGGGTGTACTTGACCGCCCTCACCCCTTGTAATTTCCTTTATAGCTATTTACCGTTTTACTGAAATACTGCATTTGTTATATGAGATACTGAATTCCATGTATGGAAACTGAATTGGTGTTGTAGACACCAAATTTTTGGTGTAATTTCATTTACTGTTTATTTTTAGTTTGTTTATTTGTCGTGTTAGTTTTATTCGATTTTTAGTTTTATTTTTATTTTTAAGTTTTTAGCATAGAATTTCTTGAAATGAAAAAAGAGAGAGAAAGAGGAAAAATGATGAAAAATGAAAGAAAAAGAATGAAAATGGCAAAAAATAGGTGGAAGTGTGCATGTGGAACAAGTGTACAAAACAATCATGGGACAAGTGTCCCTTTTGTTTAATTGACAACACAACATTTAGGAGGACACTTGTTTAGCTTAGGAGGGAGGTTTTTCATCAGGCTGAAGGGCAAAAAGAAAAAAACGAGAGGGGTTTTGAGGGGAGAGGAGCTACGGCTAAAAGAAAAAAAATCGAAAAAGGCTTTGGGGGTTTTTCAGGCTGAGAAACAGGGGGAGCTTGGTCTGAAAAAGAAGATGAGAGCTTCGTGAGGAGGCAGCGAACAAAGGGCTCTCGAAAAAGAAAAATACAGAGAGAACTAGAAGATTGGGAGGCTGCGGGGGGAACCGAAAAAAAGAAATCAGGAAACAGGGCAAGAAAGGCTGAAGAGAAGGAGAAGCTAGGAGGACAGCTTCGGCAGGCAGCAACAAAAAGAGAAAAAAGGAAAACCAGAAAGAAGAAGAGCAGCGGACAAGGGATTAGCAAGGAAGAAACCATCGGGAAGCAAAGGAAAAATTAGAGGAGAAATGGGGAGGATCTTCGGGTACTAAACGAGAGAGACAGAGGGCTGGCGGCTGAGAAAATCAGAGGAATGAAGGGGGGGCAGCGAACTAGAAAGCTGAAAAAGAAAAACAGAAGGGCTGGCCATCAACGGGAAAGGCAAGGCAAGAGAGGAAAAGAAAAAACAACGGCGAGGAAGTTGACGGCTGGGCTGAATGAAAAACAGGGGAAAAGGGGAGGCTTCAGCGAGGAAAGCCAGCCGCGGCAAGAGACTGAGGAACAAAGGAATCAACAAGCGGACGCTGTTGCCGCTGCCGCCACCCGAGTCTTCCACCATCAGGGGCAAACCTTCACCGAGGGAGTAAGGTAAATTATCCCTTTTCTGCGAATTCCATATTTTCTTGCAAACCCAGACTTTTAAGGCTCTCAAAGCAAATGAATTGATTCTTATGAACTTCCTGATAACCGCACACGATTTTGAATTTACATGTTCATATGTGAATTGGTTTGAAACCTCTTGTGTTGCGGATAATTTTGGGGCTAATCATAACTTCAATGGATAAAACTTTGGTGAAATTTCTTATGTCCGTTTGCTGTTAGATGAAATGCTTGTTTGAAAATTCTAATTGGAAGGTAGTTTCTCTATGTTTGCTGGTGAGGGAAAAATGGTCCGTGAATTCCGTGCCTGTCTGAATGGTTTATTGTCATGAAAAGCAGAGTTTGAAGGGCTTTGTTTTCTTAATTTCCATTTTTGCATTAATTCGATTTCATTACTTGAATTTGAATGAATCCGAACCTGAACATTCTGATGTTCTGTCTGCGAAGAAAGTTGAAATGGAAGCTGTTGTTTTTTTTGATCTTCAATAATTTAATATTCATGATTGGGATTGTGTTAATTAAAGGGGTTGAATTTATTAAAGGTTTTCGTTTGATAGATTCGCAGGTTTCAGTTTGACTTGGTGCACGAATAAGCTTTCAATAGCACTAACCCAGAAATTAACAATGAAGAAGAAAGCCTCTGCGAAGCATGAGTGAATTAAATGTTTAAAACTTTCAATTTAGCCCCTCCATATTTGCCTAATTTCATTGTCGCCCAAAATCTGGAAAATCGCACTAATTGGGTCCTTCTAAGTTTAATCCTCTGTTTGTACATTTTTATATGACTTTTTGGATAGATTAATTCTGGGATTTAATGCATAATCAGAGTTTAGTATTTTTCTTAGTTGAGTTTTGTCTTGTTGGTTTTGGTTTGAACTTATTGTTTGGGCTTGATAAGTGGATTAATGATTTGTTTTTCTGGGTTGTTGACATGGGTTAGGGGATAAAACCCACACACATATTTTTAGTTGAACTTTGCTTGGATTTAAGATAGGCTAGCCCGTGGGTTTTGCTTGGGTTTCGGTTGGGCTAAGAGGGGTTTTGGCCCAAAAATGAATAAAATGGCTCATTCCTTTTTGTTTTGGTTTTGCGATGGGCCTAGGGAAGCTTTGGCCCAAACAAATAAATGAAATAGCCCAATAGCCTGGTCCATGAAGAAACCAGAAAACGATTTTGCAAATCAGTCCCTGAATTTCTCCTTAACTATACTGTGGCCCTGGATATTTTCAACTTCTTTCAAATCAGTCCTTAATTTAATTGCAAATAGGTCCCTGAACTTTATTTTTCTTTAATTTTGACCCCAATACTTTATTAATTTTTGCAATCAAGTCCTTTCTTCTTTTGACTTCTTAAATGTGGTTTGTTGACATGATTTAATTGATTCAAATTCATGTTTATTTTTTATCCTTTGTGATTATTTGCCAAATAAATTGGTACCTTGACCATTTCTTTTATTTTGGAGGATAAATAAGTTGATTTCACTCCATTAGAGCTCCATTTCAAGGGAGGTATAATTTCTTTTATCTTTTTCCCGTCATTCCCATGTGACCCAACGTGCTAAGTGCATTGCATGTCTACTTTGCTTTCCTAGCTTTTCTTTAATTCCTTTTACTTATATCATTTACTTTTTGTTTTCATTAAATTATTCTTTTAATGGGGTATGTGTACACCTCTTGGCTTGTAATAGATAGGGCTGTGGCGAGCAATTTGGTCCATTTTCCCCTTCCCCTTTTGTTTTAGTTAGTGAATATAATAAGTTCATTAGCTTAGTTGCATGCCTATGTGTTACTTGTTAATTGCTTTATTAGGGCCTTGCATCTAGTCGAGCCTGCTAAATGTTACGTGCTACGTGTTTATGAGTATTTGGTATATCTACTTGCTTTCCATAGTGTGGATGAATGGAATGGATGAATGTACGTCACCACACTAGTCCAACGCTAGTTGTGGCTTCTTTTATCGTTTCCACTAGTCCAACGCTAATCGAAATTCATAGAATGGGCTAGTCCAACGCTAGACCCTTAGGGTTTTTCCCTCGTTAGTACATCATTTGCTTGTTCACCACATATCACGCATTTTCCTTAGTTTTATCATTTGGCATGATCCTCGAACCCCTTTTCCTCTCATTTTAGGTTTTGCATCCCATACTAGCTATAGGGTTCATTTTGCTTGAGTGTCCCCTTAAATATGGGATATAGACGAGTGTGGCTTTTCCTAAGCCTTAGCACGCTTGTATCCTCTCTATCAAAGGGCAAATTGAGTCACGATTTAGGTCTCCCCGTACCCATTATGCATGAATTCCCTAGGCTCATGCATTCTAAATCCACTCTATCATTACACTTTCACTTTTCCTCTCATTTGCACACATGCACCTTTATCCCTTCACTTGCACACGAACATCTCTCCTCTCATTTGCACACGTACACCTTTATCCCTTCACTTGCCCACTTTCACTTTTGTCTCATTTGCACACATGCACCTTTTTATCCCTTTACTTGCACACGAGCACTTTTGCCTTTATTTGCACACCTCTCATATTTTCTTTCCTTGTTTAAGCATTCCACTTGCATTATTCGTGACTTCTTCGAAGGATCGTTATTGGGCTTCACAATTAATGTGATTGGCACCACTCCACCTTTGAAGAGAAATTTCCCCCAATACCCCTAGGTCTAGGGTTTGCATTCATGTAGTACATCCAAATGTAATTCTTTGGTTAAAATAAGAAAATCTTTGATTAAATCAACGCAACTAGCCTTGGCTAGGTCGAAGGGGTGCCTTGGATTTTTATCCTTGCCTTCCCTTTCGTCAAATGTGACTCCCGAATCTTTTTCATTGGTTTACGTGGACTAGGAGTCGTTCAAAAGGGTTTCTTACTTTTTTCCTTAAAAATTCACTTTTTGGGTGACTTGGTACACCCTAACTCTATACCAAGTGGCGACTCCATTTTTCATATAAAAAACCCTTTTTGAACTATTTTTCTTGGGTCAAATCGTCGCATTTTCAAACCCCCATTTAGACCCATTTTTCTTTTAAATCACGATTCATTTTCCAATCACAAAATCCATTTTCAAACCATTCATTTATTTATTTTATTTATTTTATCAAAAAATGGGGCGCGACAGTTGGCGACTCCACTGGGGACTTCCTAAGTGGGTCCAAGCATTTTTGATTTAACCATTCGTTTCCTTTTTCTACCCTTTCTATGCATGGCATGTGGATATTAGGATTGCATTTTTCATTTTTTTAGGATCTTTTGTCTTATATACGTAATCAAACCAATCCCTCGACTCACGAATGTATGTTTGAATGAATGTTTATTTGTTATCTCGCGCTTGCATTGCATTTTGGGAGGTATGGGTCACCCTAGAGCCTCGCGTTGGTTCTTGACCCTTCCCCTCCAAACGAGCACTAGCATACGAGCATACGCTTTACTTCTTTTATCCCTTTTATTTTTCTTTAGTGGCTTGTCACGCCACTCCACCCTATTAGGATTAGGTGACTCACTTGGCCATGTGATCACGACACGATGTGTGTGTAGCATGTTCCAATGGGTCACTCAATCTTCCGCTTAAAGCTATTGGTTGATAGCCTTTAGCTTTTGGTCGAAGGTTGAGGATTTTGATAGATTCACTCAAACACGTAGCCGTGACACGATGTGTGCGTAGCGGTGTTTGGGGAATCGCTCGAGCCACCGACAAAGAACCTTGGGATTGATGACCCTTGGTTTCTAAGTCTGAAGGCTCGGGGACCTGAGCTTATCGAGTCTAGATGCATTAGCAAACCCTAACCTCATGCATCCATTTTAGAATTGCCTTAGGGTAGAGTCGACCTTATCCTGAGCTAGGGACACTATTCACGAGGGGAGGGGTTCAACCCCTTTTTTTTTTCCCTTTTATTGCTTTGTATTGATTGTTTTATTTTGTTGCTACAATGTGTTATGTGTATTTCTCTGCCTGAACTAACCTTTCTTGGTTTTATGTCCCCATTGCATTCACAAACCCTAGCAAATAAGAGGTCTGGCATGACCTTCTTTTAGGAACCTACCCTCGTAGATAGGTTATTGCACGTTTAAAGATTTTGGTATATTGCATTCATAGATTAATAATTGTATAGCATTCTAAGCCTACCTTGGCGTATAAAAGGTCCTTTTAGGTCATGATTTCATTTCAAATTGCATGTTTTATCGCTTTAATAAACTGGCATCATGCATAAACCCTAGAAAGGGAATGCCATTTAGGGGATCCCGTGTTAGGGGATAAGCCACCTTGTGTCTCGGATACTTAATCCAGTGAGACTTGCACGTTTACATTTTGTACCATCCAAAGGGGTAGTGCACAAGGTAAGGTAGGATCCGGTCATTTTCATAGGGTGATCTTTGGAATATGAGCATCTATTAATAACTTTTTGGCCATTTTATCAAAAATTGGTAAAAATCCCTTGCGTGAAGGACATTAATTTGAAGAAATTCACAAATGATTCCTCTTGTTGAGACGATGAATAAATTGAGGCCAAATCGTGATTTTAGAAGGCTCATAGACTAATTTTCTGAAACCACCAATGGCCGGCCGATTCAATCGATCCATTTTGTAAATTCATAATCAATTTTGAATAAACCATTATTTGACCAATTTACCCTTTTTAGGGTCACCTGGTCGATTTTGAATAAATCATCAATTCATTTGACCAATTTACCCTTTTCAGGGTCATTTGACCAATTTACCCTTTTTAGGGTCATCTGGTCGATTTTGAATAAATCATCAATTCATTTGACCAATTTACCCTTTTCAGGGTCATTTGACCAATTTACCCTTTTTAGGGTCATCTGGTCGATTTTGAATAAATCATCAATTCATTTGACCAATTTACCCTTTTTAGGGACACCCGGTCGATTTTGAAAAAAAATTGTCAACTCATTTGACCAATTTACCCTTTTCAGGGTCATTTGACCAATTTACCATTTTTAGGGTCGTTCGGCCGATTTTTGAATAAATCACTAATTCAATTTCATTCATTTGGCCAATTCACCCATTGGTAGGGCGATCGAACCAATTTTGAATAAATCAAGTTTTCATTTAGTCCATTTGTCCAATCTACCCTTTTTTAGGGTGATTCGATCAATTTTTGAATAAATCAATTTCATTCAATTCATCTAACCAATTTACCCTTTTTAGGGTCGTTCGGTCAATTCATAAATTTCATTCAATTCATTTGACCTTTTTCCCTTTTTTGGGTAATTCGGTCGATTTTTAATAAATTGTCAATTTCATTTGACCAATTAGGATTTCAATGTCGAATTTCAAAATGGAAAACCTAGTCGATTTTGAGAAAACCGTCCATTGCATTCAGCCATTTGATCAGTTGGGGTTTTTACCCATGCTTCACTGAGAAAATTTTGTCAACGAATTCCAGTCTCTTCGGTAGGAAGTTCGTCAAGGTCAAACCCGTGCGTTTTTGCAAATATCGATCAAAAGTGATCAATCCATTCGGACGTTGACCTCATTTTGACAAATGTCTCTCCTCACTCCAATTGACCAAAATTTTCAAAATTATTTTTCACTCAATGAGTGGATCGGATTCATCAGGTATGGTATGGTGCCTACTCTAGCGGATTGCATTTTCATGCTAGGCCTACCCTTGGCACAAAAAGGGTCCCCCCATAGGACATGCATACCGATTTTATATTCTTGTTTACTAACTCAGGGTATTTTTCTTTTGTTTTCCCCCTCCCCTGCATTCATAAAAACACTTCAATAAAAGAGAAAATATTTTTCTATATCTGATGGCACTTCCGATCTAATAAAGTGTCAAAACTGAAAGTGTTATTTGATTCTTGGGCAGATCCTACAATGAAAACATAAATGATTTATCTGGAAGCTCTACGCTAAAGCCTCTGAGAGATTTGTAATTATTTTCCAAAGGGAAATTCTGTTTATTTGATTTGTTAGTATATTTTGTTCCAAAAGAAGAGGAGATGAAAAGTGTATATGTGGAGCCGTTTACAAGTTTCTCTTTTCTTATTTGTATCATAATTGAATGAGGAATTTTGTTTCAAACTTTTTCAACAATAAAATTTTTTGGACAATTATTGTTTTGTATATACTTATGTACATTTCATTCTTTATTCTTACTCATTGGAGATTTCATGATGAATTTTGAAAAATAAAACTAAATTGAGATTTTTTCAACCTCCAGCTTGAAAATTCACAAGTGTATGCTTCCTAAAATCCTTACACTCGATTGGTGATCCGAGCCATACAATAAAAGTGCTCAGAAAAAGGTGCATGGTCACTCCAAAGGCCTCATGAGATACATTTTCTCCTTTACTGTACAATTCACTGTACAATTCATATTTTGCCCATTTCATTCAATCCCAAAATAAAATCAGTCACATTGATTGATAAATTGCAAATTGGAGCAACTTTTTGCTTGCAAATGCCCATTAGTTTAACCAGATTCAATTCACATCTAAGTGAAAGCAAAAATGTGCATTATTCTTATTTGTTTTGAAAATTTGGAATGATGCTTTGAGCATTCTTTTCTCTACCTATACACACTTTATCATTTTGCTCTCCCATTTGAGCCTTTGAAAGAATAATTTCGTTTCAAATAAGAGCCCTAATGATCACTACCCTATATTGGAAAATTTTCAAATATCCAAGAAGGGGAATGAATTTTCAATGAGCAATTCGTTACTTTGGTTGTCATGGAGTGTAAGAATGATACTTTGGCCATCGTTTCTACAATCTAAACACAATTTACCCATTGCATCCTCATTTGAGCTAAAAATTGGTGATTCTTTTCGAGAGCACCTATGATCGCACCCCACATTGGGGAGGGAGATCGGAGATTTTTCCAAAAAAAAAAAAAAAAAAAAAAAAAGCAAAAAAAATGCTAAAACTCAAAAGGGGGAACCGCAAATTGGGGAAATTTGATTCTACCTGAGCTTCAATTGTGAGAAAAAGAAGAGTGAAAAGAAAAGAAAGAAAAGTTGTCTGGCGGACCCTCTATGTTTCACAAATATGGATGAACAAGGGTCTTCCTTAGTCAGTAATTCAGATACATGCAAAAAAAAAAAAAAAATTTCGCATTAACGAAAGTTTCCTCTCAGAGTTATTGTAAGGAACGGATTAAAAGTCAGGCCCTCTTCTTTTCCGATCAAACATTCTATCCCTAGTTATCCCTTTTGAGCCTTCAGAATAAATTATTTCGTTTGGCAACCCCTGAGAATCGCAAACCCCACACTGGGGCAAGTTTGCAAAAGAAAGGGAAAATTCAAGAAGTGAAAAAGTGAAAAGTCGCAAAATCAAAAGCAAAAGAAAAGAGAACCTCAGTTCAAAATAAACTGGGGCAAATTTTTGAAAATTTCAAAGGAATGGCAAAAGGCCGAGGGAAAAACAAAATAAAAGAGAGCCTCAATTGAGCATAAACTGGGGCAAATTCTGGTTTAGCCCTAAAATAGGGTTGGCAACAATGCGATCTCAGATTCTTCAAACCATTTTTAAAATCTGCCTTCAAGCCTTAACTTTTTTAAACACCCCACCAAACCCCATTACAAAAGCCGAAAGTCCTGACTTCTGTTCTTTGCAATGGCCCTGTCAAGAAAATTTCTGATGCCGGAAAATTTTAGCTGTATTTCTGAATTGCTTGAGTATGGGGATGACGCTACTCACCATGTGAAAACCCACCAAATTGAGGGAAAGGAAAAGAGGCAAAAAAGCAAATCAAGAAAAGTAAATGCAAGAAGATGCAGAAAAATTCGACGTTGAAGTCCTTGGGGAATGATGAGAAAATCCAAACAAATTCTGAGATCTTTGAGTTCAGAATAGGGGCAATTTTGAAAAAATGCGATCTTTGGTGCAATGTCCTTGAAAGTTTTATTCTTTAGCTATCGTTTTCAAGCCAAATTACAAGCTAATAAAGTCCATCGTTGACTTATTCTTTCATGACAATCCAAAATGAGGATCATGCTTATAAGAAATTCATCAAATCATTTGTGATCATGAGGCTATAACCTATTTTCTACATGTTTAGCTATCGTTTCTGCCCACACGTTACAAGCTTAAAAAGTTGGTAGTTGACTAAATTTTCTTAAGAAATAAGAATGGACAAACTATTTGCTTTCACTAAGATGTGACATTGAATGGATTAGATACAATTGAAAAAAAAAAAAAAAGAAGAAATGAGACAGATTCTGACCTCCCATTTCCTTAGCCATTTCAAAAATAAAGTCACTTGATTGGTTCTGAAAAGATGAGCCAACCAGAAATTGTGACCCATTACCCAAAACACCAATGCCAATGTGAGGAAGAAATCTTTTGTGATCTGATTTTATTTCAAGAAAATCATCATGAAATTTTCTTTTAGGAAACATAGTTTCTTACAGTGTTCAAATAAATGGAAAGTCATCCAGACAAGTTTTTGCAATTAAATGGCCCATACTGGGGCAAATTTTTGTTATGAGATTTCGTGAAAACAAGCCCACACAGGGGCAAATATTTTTGTTAGTCCAATTGAGGATTTCGCCCAAGAATCAAATAATGCATCTTTCAAATCAATCACGCTGCTCTTTTCATGTAAATGTGAATGCATGTCATATTTTGGTAAGCCCCATGTGCAGGTATTCATTGTTGAAATCGACGAAAGAGCATCTGGTGATGTGGAAGGCCGATGCCGAAGAAAGAGAAAAAGAAGGGAAAAGGGCCCTACACTGGGGCAAATTATTTTTGAAAAAGATTCTTACAAAAAATCAGAAAAATTCAAAAATTTCAAAAGTCAAAAATCAAGTTCAAATTCTTGTTTCTTGGAAAATCAAATTTAATTGCTTGTTTCTTGGCAAATCAAATTCAATTTCTTGACCAATTGGATGGCAGGATTGGGTTTTATCCCACTGACCATTCGCAAAAGCACGGCAGGACCGGGTCTTATCCCGCTGACCGCTTACCTCGGCAGGACCGGGTCTTATCCCGCTGACCGCTTACCTCGGCAGGACCGGGTCTTACTGCTTATTTCGGCAGGACCGGGTCTTATCCCGCTGACCGCTTACCTCGGCAGGACCGGGTCTTATCCCGCTGACCGCTTACCTCGGCAGGACCGGGTCTTATCCCGCTGACCGCTTATTTCGGCAGGACCGGGTCTTATCCCGCTGACCGCTTACCTCGGCAGGACCGGGTCTTATCCCGCTGACCGCTTACCTTGGCAGGCTCGGGTTAATCACACTGACCAATTCATTACACTAGGGCAAATTATTGCAAAAAGTCTCTTTCAGTCAGAAAAATCAAAAAAATCAAAAATCAGAAAAATCAAAAAAAATCAAAAAATCAAAAATCAAAAAATCAAAAAATCAAAAAAATCAAAAAATAAAAAAAATCAATCAATCAATTTCTTATTTCTTGAAAATCCAATTTTCATTTCTTGTTTGCAAAATCTCAGCGCCCGCCGCGCACCCTTCCATTCCCCATTTTTGACAACCACATTGAACTCACTGACTTCTACCGCCGTTAGCATCGAGTCTATCTCACTAACGTGCGTGTTTTCATTCTACCGCCGTTAGCATCGAGTCTATCTCACTAACGTGCGTGTTTTCATCCTACCGCCGTTAGCATCGAGCCTATCTCACTAATGTGCGTGTTTTCGTCCCACCAACACTCCATCTCACTTCAATTCGTCCCGTTTAAATTCGTGTTCGGGTCAGTCCCGTTTAATTTCTGTTCGGGTCAGTCCCGTTTAAATTCTGTTCGGGTCAGTCCCGTTTAAATTCTGTTCGGGTCAGTCCCGTTTAAATTCCTGTTCGGGTCAGTCCCGTTTAAATTCTGTTCGGGTCAGTCCCGTTTAAATTCCTGTTCGGGTCAGTCCCGTTTAAATTCCTGTTCGGGTCAGTCCCGTTTAATTTCTGTTCGGGTCAGTCCCGTTTAAATTCCTGTTCGGGTCAGTCCCGTTTAAATTCTGTTCGGGTCAGTCCCGTTTAAATTCCTGTTCGGGTCAGTCCCGTTTAATTTCTGTTCGGGTCAGTCCCGTTTAAATTCCTGTTCGGGTCAGTCCCGTTTAAATTCCTGTTCGGGTCAGTCCCGTTTAATTTCTGTTCGGGTCAGTCCCGTTTAAATTCTGTTCGGGTCAGTCCCGTTTAAATTCTGTTCGGGTCAGTCCCGTTTTAAATTTCTGTTCGGGTCAGTCCCGTTTAATTTCTGTTCGGGTCAGTCCCGTTTAAATTCTGTTCGGGTCAGTCCCGTTTAAAATTCTGTTCGGGCCAATCCCGTTTAAATTTTGTTCGGGCCAGTCCCGTTTAAATTTTGTTCGGGTCAGTCCCGTTTTCAATTCTTGTTCGGGTCAGTCCTGTGTTATTTTTCATATTCGGGTCAGTCCCATTTTAGAATTCTAGTTCGTTGAGATCATCTTGCAGCCGAATAATGCAGGTAAGTATTTGGTGTCTATTTCTTTGTCTCAAGTTTTTTCAAAACTCAGACAAAGAGGGGCAAACTGTAGACACCAAATTTTTGGTGTAATTTCATTTACTGTTTATTTTTAGTTTGTTTATTTGTCGTGTCAGTTTTATTCGATTTTTAGTTTTATTTTTATTTTTAAGTTTTTAGCATAGAATTTCTTGAAATGAAAAAAGAGAGAGAAAGAGGAAAAATGATGAAAAATGAAAGAAAAAGAATGAAAATGGCAAAAAATAGGTGGAAGTGTGCATGTGGAACAAGTGTACAAAACAATCATGGGACAAGTGTCCCTTTTGTTTAATTGACAACACAACATTTAGGAGGACACTTGTTTAGCTTAGGAGGGAGGTTTTTCATCAGGCTGAAGGGCAAAAAGAAAAAAACGAGAGGGGTTTTGAGGGGAGAGGAGCTACGGCTAAAAGAAAAAAAATCGAAAAAGGCTTTGGGGGTTTTTCAGGCTGAGAAACAGGGGGAGCTTGGTCTGAAAAAGAAGATGAGAGCTTCGTGAGGAGGCAGCGAACAAAGGGCTCTCGAAAAAGAAAAATACAGAGAGAACTAGAAGATTGGGAGGCTGCGGGGGGAACCGAAAAAAAGAAATCAGGAAACAGGGCAAGAAAGGCTGAAGAGAAGGAGAAGCTAGGAGGACAGCTTCGGCAGGCAGCAACAAAAAGAGAAAAAAGGAAAACCAGAAAGAAGAAGAGCAGCGGACAAGGGATTAGCAAGGAAGAAACCATCGGGAAGCAAAGGAAAAATTAGAGGAGAAATGGGGAGGATCTTCGGGTACTAAACGAGAGAGACAGAGGGCTGGCGGCTGAGAAAATCAGAGGAATGAAGGGGGGGCAGCGAACTAGAAAGCTGAAAAAGAAAAACAGAAGGGCTGGCCATCAACGGGAAAGGCAAGGCAAGAGAGGAAAAGAAAAAACAACGGCGAGGAAGTTGACGGCTGGGCTGAATGAAAAACAGGGGAAAAGGGGAGGCTTCAGCGAGGAAAGCCAGCCGCGGCAAGAGACTGAGGAACAAAGGAATCAACAAGCGGACGCTGTTGCCGCTGCCGCCACCCGAGTCTTCCACCATCAGGGGCAAACCTTCACCGAGGGAGTAAGGTAAATTATCCCTTTTCTGCGAATTCCATATTTTCTTGCAAACCCAGACTTTTAAGGCTCTCAAAGCAAATGAATTGATTCTTATGAACTTCCTGATAACCGCACACGATTTTGAATTTACATGTTCATATGTGAATTGGTTTGAAACCTCTTGTGTTGCGGATAATTTTGGGGCTAATCATAACTTCAATGGATAAAACTTTGGTGAAATTTCTTATGTCCGTTTGCTGTTAGATGAAATGCTTGTTTGAAAATTCTAATTGGAAGGTAGTTTCTCTATGTTTGCTGGTGAGGGAAAAATGGTCCGTGAATTCCGTGCCTGTCTGAATGGTTTATTGTCATGAAAAGCAGAGTTTGAAGGGCTTTGTTTTCTTAATTTCCATTTTTGCATTAATTCGATTTCATTACTTGAATTTGAATGAATCCGAACCTGAACATTCTGATGTTCTGTCTGCGAAGAAAGTTGAAATGGAAGCTGTTGTTTTTTTTGATCTTCAATAATTTAATATTCATGATTGGGATTGTGTTAATTAAAGGGGTTGAATTTATTAAAGGTTTTCGTTTGATAGATTCGCAGGTTTCAGTTTGACTTGGTGCACGAATAAGCTTTCAATAGCACTAACCCAGAAATTAACAATGAAGAAGAAAGCCTCTGCGAAGCATGAGTGAATTAAATGTTTAAAACTTTCAATTTAGCCCCTCCATATTTGCCTAATTTCATTGTCGCCCAAAATCTGGAAAATCGCACTAATTGGGTCCTTCTAAGTTTAATCCTCTGTTTGTACATTTTTATATGACTTTTTGGATAGATTAATTCTGGGATTTAATGCATAATCAGAGTTTAGTATTTTTCTTAGTTGAGTTTTGTCTTGTTGGTTTTGGTTTGAACTTATTGTTTGGGCTTGATAAGTGGATTAATGATTTGTTTTTCTGGGTTGTTGACATGGGTTAGGGGATAAAACCCACACACATATTTTTAGTTGAACTTTGCTTGGATTTAAGATAGGCTAGCCCGTGGGTTTTGCTTGGGTTTCGGTTGGGCTAAGAGGGGTTTTGGCCCAAAAATGAATAAAATGGCTCATTCCTTTTTGTTTTGGTTTTGCGATGGGCCTAGGGAAGCTTTGGCCCAAACAAATAAATGAAATAGCCCAATAGCCTGGTCCATGAAGAAACCAGAAAACGATTTTGCAAATCAGTCCCTGAATTTCTCCTTAACTATACTGTGGCCCTGGATATTTTCAACTTCTTTCAAATCAGTCCTTAATTTAATTGCAAATAGGTCCCTGAACTTTATTTTTCTTTAATTTTGACCCCAATACTTTATTAATTTTTGCAATCAAGTCCTTTCTTCTTTTGACTTCTTAAATGTGGTTTGTTGACATGATTTAATTGATTCAAATTCATGTTTATTTTTTATCCTTTGTGATTATTTGCCAAATAAATTGGTACCTTGACCATTTCTTTTATTTTGGAGGATAAATAAGTTGATTTCACTCCATTAGAGCTCCATTTCAAGGGAGGTATAATTTCTTTTATCTTTTTCCCGTCATTCCCATGTGACCCAACGTGCTAAGTGCATTGCATGTCTACTTTGCTTTCCTAGCTTTTCTTTAATTCCTTTTACTTATATCATTTACTTTTTGTTTTCATTAAATTATTCTTTTAATGGGGTATGTGTACACCTCTTGGCTTGTAATAGATAGGGCTGTGGCGAGCAATTTGGTCCATTTTCCCCTTCCCCTTTTGTTTTAGTTAGTGAATATAATAAGTTCATTAGCTTAGTTGCATGCCTATGTGTTACTTGTTAATTGCTTTATTAGGGCCTTGCATCTAGTCGAGCCTGCTAAATGTTACGTGCTACGTGTTTATGAGTATTTGGTATATCTACTTGCTTTCCATAGTGTGGATGAATGGAATGGATGAATGTACGTCACCACACTAGTCCAACGCTAGTTGTGGCTTCTTTTATCGTTTCCACTAGTCCAACGCTAATCGAAATTCATAGAATGGGCTAGTCCAACGCTAGACCCTTAGGGTTTTTCCCTCGTTAGTACATCATTTGCTTGTTCACCACATATCACGCATTTTCCTTAGTTTTATCATTTGGCATGATCCTCGAACCCCTTTTCCTCTCATTTTAGGTTTTGCATCCCATACTAGCTATAGGGTTCATTTTGCTTGAGTGTCCCCTTAAATATGGGATATAGACGAGTGTGGCTTTTCCTAAGCCTTAGCACGCTTGTATCCTCTCTATCAAAGGGCAAATTGAGTCACGATTTAGGTCTCCCCGTACCCATTATGCATGAATTCCCTAGGCTCATGCATTCTAAATCCACTCTATCATTACACTTTCACTTTTCCTCTCATTTGCACACATGCACCTTTATCCCTTCACTTGCACACGAACATCTCTCCTCTCATTTGCACACGTACACCTTTATCCCTTCACTTGCCCACTTTCACTTTTGTCTCATTTGCACACATGCACCTTTTTATCCCTTTACTTGCACACGAGCACTTTTGCTAGGTCGAAGGGGTGCCTTGGATTTTTATCCTTGCCTTCCCTTTCGTCAAATGTGACTCCCGAATCTTTTTCATTGGTTTACGTGGACTAGGAGTCGTTCAAAAGGGTTTCTTACTTTTTTGCTTAAAAATTCACTTTTTGGGTGACTTGGTACACCCTAACTCTATACCAAGTGGCGACTCCATTTTTCATATAAAAAACCCTTTTTGAACTATTTTTCTTGGGTCAAATCGTCGCATTTTCAAACCCCCATTTAGACCCATTTTTCTTTTAAATCACGATTCATTTTCCAATCACAAAATCCATTTTCAAACCATTCATTTATTTATTTTATTTATTTTATCAAAAAATGGGGCGCGACAGGTGTCGTTTGGGACGATTGTCCAACGGCTTTACTGTATCACTGAGCTCAACCCCGTTTGGTAGTCAATTGGATCGAGCCGGCGAGGGCTTGGTTGTGAAAATTGTCATGCCACGGGGACTGTACTGAGGAACCTTGTAGTAATTAGACTCTCGGTTCCGGTATACTCGAGTATTACCAAAAGCTACTGAAATGGAGTGCGGGCCCGGTTGGGGTATGTTGGGTGGAAGGATTGGAAGTAAAGGATGGTCTACGGTTTGGTACTTTTAACATTGACGGAGAGTCAATGAGGTTGGATCAAGATTGCGAGCGTGGAAATGGGCTCTTGAGAGCCGACCGTATCCTTTTACCGTTTTGCTTCATTGCTCATTTGTGTACTTTAAGTGATTGGTTATGCTATATGCTATTGGTTGCTAATGTAGTAGTATACCACTGGGCTTTAGCTCATTCCGTGTCATTTGTTTTCCTTACAGGAGAATGAACATTTTGGAAAGATTGTGATAGTTGGATGACAAGTTGAGCTTTGTACATGTATTTTGAATAGCTCCTTGAGGGTGAAAACCCTAAGTGTTTTGATTTCACCAATGTTTGGTGTGTAATTGGCTAGTGATATATGTATGAACTAGATGGATATTTTGGTAGGCCGTTTGGCTTGTAAATGTTGATTTCCAATGTATGTATATGTTTGGCTGTGGTTTGGAAAAATTTCGGCTTCGATTTTCGTTTTTTTTTATTTTACAATTTTGACTTGTTTGCGCGCAATGGTATGTTCCGGAACGTAATAGATTGACGTAACTGTACCGTTAGTCCTGGCGAGAGCTGGGCAGGCAGTCCGCTAACCCCTTTGGTTCGCCTTAGGGGAAGGTGGGGCTGTTACAAGTGGTATCAGAGCCATATGCCGACGGTTGGGACTCTACGTCCTTTTACTGGAAAAGCCCCGAGCCTCTCGTTCGTGAAGAGTCACGAAGCGAAACTCTCCGTAGGGGATGCCCGCGTGCGGGTGGCAAGCTGATAGGTACCTTGTGATGTGACCCTGAGAACTGTCACAGTTGGTATCAGAGCTTAGACTTTCGATCTCTGTAGTGTATCCTAAGCTTGAAGTTTAGGATGCCGGACTGTGAGATACTTGGCTAATAAGGTAAATATTGAATGCTAAGATTTTGATATTGACTTTTGTAATTTTTCCATAAGGCAAAGTGGGGATTGAGTTGATTGCACTTGGAGATGGCCAGTCCCAGTGTGAATCGATTTGGTTCTTACTTAATATTGAAGTTAGCTATTTGGACCTATTCTTTAGGCTTGCACCCTAGGGCCGCCGGGGCGATGCTGGTGGATTAGGTAGGTTCCGTAGGGGAGGCGCGTAGGGCCGTTGATGGGATTTCCTTTTGACTATCTGATATGTTTATTTTGTTATATCTGCCATGTTTATTTTGTTATAACCAGTATGCCTGGTTTCTTTTGTTACCCGGTGATTGACTACATTTTTGGAGCCGTAGTGCTCACGTAAATAATGGATTTTGCATCAACTGGATTTCGGATAACTTGTATATTTTTAGTGTGACTTTGTAAAAATATGTATATTTGAGTATAATCTTTTGAGCTTATTTGTTTGAACCCGGCGTTTGAACTCATTCGTACTTGTGTGGTTGTAGACCGGCTACTACTCGTGTGGTTGAACTTTTGAGGCATTGCCTGTTGTGTATTTGACTGCTTTTGAGGATTATTTGATCTGATTAGTGCAAGTTGGAATTTCGAGGACGAAATTGTCCTAAGTAGGGAAGATTGTGAGGCCCCAGTGTAGACACCAAATTTTTGACTTTTATTTTTCATTATTAGTTTTATTAATGTTTATTTTAGTTGGTTTTACTAATCTCATTTTTAGACATTTTAGGAAAAAAAAGAAAAAGAAAAGAAAAAAGTGAAAAATGATGAAAAATGAAAAATGAAAGAAAAAGATTGAAAATGGCAATTTTGTTGTTTTAGTTTGTTTATTTTAATGTAAAATTGTTGCTTTTTATTATTTAGTTTTATTATTAATTTTGTTAAATTACTTTAAAAAAAAAAAAAAGGGGCCGTAGCATGAAAGCTGCGGACTTGCGCAGCTTGTAAAGGAGGATTGGGACGGCTCCTGGGAGTGCAAATATGGAGAAAAGGACCTGAAGTTTTAGGGCTACTGGCTCGATATAAAAAGAAAAAAGAGAGGTCAGCCGCAACAAGGGGATGACAGAGGGAGATTGGAGAGGAGAGTGACGGAAAAAAACAAAAGGAACAAAAAGGCAAGAAAAAAGATAGAAAAGAAAGAGGCGGCGGAGAAGAAAAACCAGAGGGGGTTTTTTGGTTGACGGCTGCAATTTGAGAGGAAGGACAAGAGAGTAGAGGGCCGTAGGATGAAGGGTTCTGGGGAAGTTGGGTTGCATTTGAGAGTAGCCGCAAAGGGGAGAGCAAGGAGAGAGGTGTGCGGGAGAGTTTCGGGGACGGCAAAAAGAAAGAAAACTGAGAGGAGAGAACGGCTAAAACTGGAGAGAGCAGGGAGAGTTTGGGGGGCTAACAGCGATCCCACCGAAGATGGGTCTGGCGAACAGCAGCGAAGGTTATCTTCATCCCTGACGAGGAGTGCCAGAAGTCCGACCTCCTCGTCACCTCCAGTGACTACCTCCGGGTCTGAAGGGTCGCCGACGATGGAACCCGCGTCGACATGAAGAGCCTCCTCAACAACAACTGCAACAGCGAGTTCTCCAACCCCCTCACCTCCTTCGACTGGAACGAGGCCGAGCCCAAGCGCATCGGCGCCTCCAGCATCGACACCACCTGCACCATCTGGGACATCGACCGCGAGACTGTCAACACCCAGCTCATTGCCAAGGACTGGAGCCGCCTCCATCACCAGTATCAGCAGTCACCGCCAGCGAAGCCTGCTGAAAGAGTGTTTCTTTTGATTTCTGGGGAGGTACGCCTCCTCGCGGTTTCTTGCTGAGATTTCAATTCCGTGAAACAGGTAATATTCAACTCTTTTTCTTGCCGTTCTAATCTTCACAAGGAACCCAATCCGCTAAGCTGAAATCTGGTCCTTTGATTCTTTTGCTGGGTTTCGGCTAAACCAATATGCATCCATCTTGCGTCTGATTTAGTTAAAGCTGAAGTTTTGATTTGGTTGAAGTTCTTGTCTAGCTTGCTTTCTTTTTCTGTGTTTGGGTCTGTTAGAGTTGTTGGGGTGCGTTTTGCAGCAGTACGGGCAGAATATATTTTCTTTCTTTAGTTGCTGAAGTCATGGTTGGTTTGACGTCCTTGTTTCTGTTTGCTGCTGGACTGGGATGCTATGAACATGTTTACAATCTGTCTTGTTTGGGAACTTAGGGACAGAAGCCATTAGCTTTCTTTCATGCGTGAAGCTCGGATCTTAAGTTGTTTTGTCTGTTTTTTTCTCCTTGAAGATCTGTGGGTTCAAAGGTGCTGCAATTGTTGATTTCACCTTGCTGTATTTTACATCCGAGAGCTTTGCTGCATGTTATCTTTCCTTTCTCCCTCATCCCAAGGTCATGCATTCAGGTTTAGTTGTCGAATCAATTAAGGTTTGTTTGAACTGCTTCGCGTGAACATGTTCCGAATGAAAGAAAGCTGCATTCAATTCTCGTGTTTTTGCTGTTTTCCCTTGTCCCGTAACAACCCATAAAGCTGGTTTTTCCTCAATTTGTTTCCACGTTCAACCCTATGTCAAGGATAGTGGTAGATGATTTGACGAGGTTTGGATTGTGTTCTGAAGTTTTTTTTTTTTTTTTTTTTCTGGTTTGCCGATAAGCTGCAAAGTTGCAGCAAGAAAATTGCAGAACATTTTCCAGCTTTTTGCATGCTCTTTACCCCTATTTTTGCATTGAAACATGAGAGTTGGGTAGTTAAAAAGTGGAAGAAATGTGTGATTACCTTCTCACTTTGATCCTTGGTTTAGTTGATTGGAGCCATTACTTGTGCTAAGATGGATGGGAAATTGCATTTGAGAAACCCAGCAGATGTTTCAACCTTCTTGTTTGCTCACGTAGCTTGCATGAGTTTTGCATGAAATAATTGCTGGAAATAGCACTTTGGTCCCCCAAGTTCCCTTTTGTCTCACTATGGCCCAACCAATTGAAAAATTTCCTCAATTTGGTCCTTGGCAGTTTCAATTCTACAACTTCATTGCTTGTTTGTTTTAATTAATCACTATGCTCTGTTTCAATTTCACTCCAGTCATGACTTTAGGGGTTTTATGATCAAGTGAGTTTGTGTTTGCCTATTTCCTTTAATTTTCCCGAATAAATTGGCACCTTGACCCTTTTATTATTTTGGAGGGTAAATAAGTTGATTTCACTCCATTAGAGCTTCATTTCAAGGGAGGTATAATTTCTTTTATCCCTCTTTGTGTTTTTCCTATGTGACCCAACGTGCTAAGTGCATTGCATGTCTACTTTGCTTTCCTAGCTTTTCTTTAATTCCTTTTACTTATATCATTTACTTTTTGTTTTCATTAAATTATTCTTTTAATGGGATATGTGTACACCTCTTGGCTTGTAATAGATAGGGCTGTGGCGAGCAATTTGGTCCATTTTCCCTTCCCCTTTTGTTTTAGTTAGTGAATGTAATAAGTTCATTAGCTTAGTTGCATGCCTATGTGTTACTTGTTACTTGCTTTATTAGGGCCTTGCATCTAGTCGAGCATGCTAAATGTTACGTGCTACGTGTTTATGAGTATTTGGTATGTCTACTTGCTTTCCATAGTGTGGATGAATGGAATGGATGAATGTACGTCACCACACTAGTCCAACGCTAGTTGTGGCTTCTTTCATCGTTTCCACTAGTCCAACGCTAGTCGGAATTCATAGAATGGGCTAGTCCAACGCTAGACCCAATAGGCTTTTTCCTTTCTTTTCATTAGTGCATCATTTGCTTGTTCACCACATATCATGCAACTTTCTTTAGTTTTATCATTGGGCATGCCCCTCAAACCCCTTTTCCCTCCATTTTTAGGGTTTTGCATCCCATACTAGCTATAGGGTTCATTTTGCTTGAGTGTCCCCTTCCGATAAGGAAAACGAGCGAGTGTGGCTACTCGATAGCCTTAGCACGCTAGTTTTGCCTTCTAATCAAAGGGAAAATCGAAGTCGAAAAAGTTAGGAGTCATTTCCATACCCGACCTGATGCATTCCTTTAGGTTCATTCATTCTCAATTTTTCACTTACTCAATTTTTCAATTCACATTTCCTCATTACTTTTCCTTTCCTTATTGTTCAATTTTGGTTTCTACTTCACAAAATTGCACTTAATTACGATCTATATACACTTATCACTATATTTCATACATTTGCACACAAACACTCGGATTTCCATACAATTGCACACATGCACCCTTTTTTACACTTGCACACTTGCACTTGAATCATCATTTGCATTAATCGACCTCTATAAGGTTTTCTTTCATTGGCCGCCACAATTCATGTGGTTGGGACCAAAAACCTTACAAGAGACATCTTAGAATCTAGAGTTTTGCATTTCATGTAGCACATCCAAATGTAATAAATTCTTTGGTTAAAACAAGAAAATCTTTTGATTAAATCACGCAACTAGCCTTGGCTAGGTCAAAGGGGTGCCTTGGATTTTATCCTTGCCTTCCCCTTTGTCAACTGTGACTCCCGAACCTTTTTCTTTGGTTTACGTGGACTAGGAGTCGTTTAAAAGGGGTTTCTTACTACTTTTTCCTATTTTTTTCTTTAAAATTTCATTTTTGGTGACTTGGTACACCTTAACTCATTACCAAGTGGCGACTCTAATTTTCATTTCAAAAAACCCTTTTTAAACTATAATTTTTGGGTCAAATCGTCGCATTCTCAAATCCCCATTTACACCCATTTTTCTTTTAAACCACAATTCATTTTCCAATTACAACTTGAATCAAAAATACATTTTTTAAAACCATTTATTTATTTATCAAAAAATGGGGCGCGACACCCAGTTCGTTCTACGTCGAGATATTCATTAAATGGGCGGTAACGTTTGGTTTTGGGAGTATTTCGAAAACCCTAAGTAGGGATTAAGATTTAAACCCTAAGTTCCGGTTAAGATTGAAAACCCGTTTTTCTACATTTTCTTTATTAGAAAATTCCCCAGATAATTTTATTTGAGTAAATAGAGTTTTTAGATGATTTTTCTAGTATTAGTTAGTTTTTGAGAAGTTAAGAACGTATATCGGACGTGGGACCCACTAGTGCGAAAAGTTCGGAAAAATTCGGCCAATTAGGTTAAATTCCGGTTACTGTGTAAAATTTATCGGGTGTTAAGAGATAAGTAGAGTGTGTGAAATGATTGATGTGAGAGAGAAAAGAAAGCATAGGAATGCATTAATGGTGGTGACAAGTGTCACCATTTCATTGGAGAAGATTTATGAATTACTATTTCATTTTTTGACTTTTGACCAAACTTGGTTAAATATCTTAAAAATTGCCCAAAAATCACCATTTCTTACCTTTGGATGGCCGGCCCTCTCTAGCAAGAAGGAAGACAAAACTCTTCAACATCTTGGCAAATTCCTAGCTCAAATCATCCAAACTACTTGCCTAAATTAGTTTTTACTCCATAAAATTCCTTCCTTGGGTGCTAGTAGGTAGTTTAGTGAAGTTTGTTTGAAGAGCTAAGGTGTCCAACATCTCTATCTCTCTTGGTTACTAGGTGAGTGGTGTGTGAATTCCCTCTTGCACTTAATGAAGCTTAAGTTATGCTTATTAGTGATCAAAGTGCTGAAATTTCTGGTTTTTATCTTGGTTTGAAGTGATTTGGTGAAGTTTTTATTTTATTGATGATTTTTCTGGTTTAATTGGATTATGATGGTGTGGTTGTTTATGATGATTGGTAATGGTCTATATAGACTCTAGTAGGTGCAAATTAGTGATAATTGCAATCAATTTTGGATTTGGATTGAAAAATGAAAAGTTAGGGTTCAGAAACCCCTAATTCTGTCCGGTTTTGGATCATAGGGTTAGAGGCCGAATTGGACTTTGCTTAAAACATGAAAGTTGTAGGTATTGATGAGTTTGAAGTGCCTGCAAAATTTCAGGTCATTTGGATTAGTGTAGAGTGAGATATGTCGATTTTACTGTGGCTGTTCTGGGTTGATCAGGATGGCAGAACTGCGTTTGTATTTGGCTATTTTGACTGGAATCACTTTGGATTTGGATGTTGGTGTCTTCTGATGAAATATAGAGGAATGTCTTAGCTACCGTATGCCTTTGGAATCAATGCATTTGGACTTGTATAGACTGAGTTGGACTCATTACAGTATTATGTGATTTGCAAACCTGTTTTGGTAATTCTGGTATAGTATTTTGCATATTTGACCTAGTTGTGTTAGGAACTGGATTGAGTGACCTTCTACATTGTTGTAGCTCTGTTTCTTGGCTTCGAAATGGTGGGTCTTACACCCCCATCCGATAATTGTAGTGAGAGTTGTGCCATTACCGCATTATGAGGTCAAATCCGGTTTTCTTATCAAGGCTTAAGTTAAAGCCCTCTCTTAATTTCTGGTTTGCTATCATGCTTGTACATGTTTATAAAACCCTATTGGGGTTGTGAATTGGTGTTGTTTATGGCTCGGTATGGAGTCTTATTATATGTGTTACATGTTCTAGGGCGTGACGGTAGCTCACGACGTCTTGGTGATTGTGGTGCATGAAACACCATATACTTGGTTGGTGAGTATACTACTCACTTATTTGTTACAATGTGACTTCGTGCTATGTGAATTGTTGCCTTGAAGGCTTATTTGGTTATTGGAAATGATTGAGGTGGGGGTGTACTTGACCGCCCTCACCCCTTGTAATTTCCTTTATAGCTATTTACCGTTTTACTGAAATACTGCATTTGTTATATGAGATACTGAATTCCATGTATGGAAACTGAATTGGTGTCGTTTGGGACGATTGTCCAACGGCTTTACTGTATCACTGAGCTCAACCCCGTTTGGTAGTCAATTGGATCGAGCCGGCGAGGGCTTGGTTGTGAAAATTGTCATGCCACGGGGACTGTACTGAGGAACCTTGTAGTAATTAGACTCTCGGTTCCGGTATACTCGAGTATTACCAAAAGCTACTGAAATGGAGTGCGGGCCCGGTTGGGGTATGTTGGGTGGAAGGATTGGAAGTAAAGGATGGTCTACGGTTTGGTACTTTTAACATTGACGGAGAGTCAATGAGGTTGGATCAAGATTGCGAGCGTGGAAATGGGCTCTTGAGAGCCGACCGTATCCTTTTACCGTTTTGCTTCATTGCTCATTTGTGTACTTTAAGTGATTGGCTATGCTATATGCTATTGGTTGCTAATGTAGTAGTATACCACTGGGCTTTAGCTCATTTCGTGTCATTTGTTTTCCTTACAGGAGAATGAACATTTTGGAAAGATTGTGATAGTTGGATGACAAGTTGAGCTTTGTACATGTATTTTGAATAGCTCCTTGAGGGTGAAAACCCTAAGTGTTTTGATTTCACCAATGTTTGGTGTGTAATTGGCTAGTGATATATGTATGAACTAGATGGATATTTTGGTAGGCCGTTTGGCTTGTAAATGTTGATTTCCAATGTATGTATATGTTTGGCTGTGGTTTGGAAAATTTTCGGCTTCGATTTTCATTTTTTTTTATTTTACAATTTTGACTTGTTTGCGGGCAATGGTATGTTCCGGAACGTAATAGATTGACGTAACTGTACCGTTAGTCCTGGCGAGAGCTGGGCAGGCAGTCCGCTAACCCCTTTGGTTCGCCTTAGGGGAAGGTGGGGCTGTTACAATGCTTCAGTAATCAATTGCACTTTTATTGCTCTCATGAGCCAGTGAAATCATTGTACCCAAACACCCAACGCTCAAATTGGTCACTTAACGTTTAACAATAAGAGGGAGCCCTTTGGTGCTCCAGATGAACTTGAACAGTAAGAAGTGGTGGACTGGCCGTTGGTGACCCCTCAAGAACTCATTGAAGCCAAATCATGCCACGAACTCACATGCAAGCACGCATGATTTGCAATCGAGTAAATAATGCAAGAAAAAGTTCATAAGTAGCTTTGGGACAGTTTTGGGATTACTCACCTCCACGGCTCAGGAACCATCCATCAAATATCATTGTCTTGCCCAAATCCAAGCCCTAGATCGCAAACTCAAAGCAATCAATCACTCTCTGAGTTCGGACAGCATTTCCCCTTAGTTTTATTTCTTTTCCAACCTACGAACAATTACCAAATTCATAACCATCAACCACAATCCCACATACGATTCAAATCCGATTAGGCCACAATATCCTTCAATCAAGGCCAATTAGAAGCTCAAAAGTCAACGATTAGAAAACCCCCAAATTAACCCTAGAAACCGGAATTTCCGCACCAACCAGAAATTTTCCGCAAACAATCATATCCAACGTATACAAGCTCTCTTTACACCCCAACAAGCTATCAATTCAAGACCAATCCTTGATTATAATATAAAATCCGAAAATCCGCTAATAAATCAGAAATTCACCATAAATTCCTTCAACCCATGAAATACTCCACAATACCACATACTTAACCACCACAACCATTAATTTACCAATATTAGAGCAAAAGGGAACTTGTTTATCCAACTTACCTCAAATTCAAGAAAGCTATCAACTTAGAGCTTCCCTTCCAAAATCAATCCATCAAAAGCTTCAAACCACCATAGTGAGCCCTTGTATGAAATATTTTCCAAAACCATCGGTTAAAACTCAAGATTTGAGTAGAAATTGAAGATGGAAAAATGAAGAGCTTTTCTTGTTTTTCTCTCAAGAGGCACGGATGAACCAGGGAAGAAATGATGATATTTTGGGCAAAAATAGGATAAGTAATGAAAAAAACAGCCGGTCAAAGCCTCTGACCGACTGTGACATGTCACAATCTGGCCGGATTCGGGCCAGAGACGAAACCCATTTTTTCAAAAACCTCAGGCAATCCGGCCAATATCTGGCAGGATTTCCGGCCAGATTTAGCCCTTTCACATTTTTGCAAAAATTTTTTCTTCTTTCGAAGTTTAAAAGCTGCGCTCCTCTGCTCGTCCAACAAGGATATATATAAAATGAAAACCCTCCTTCTTTCGGGGCGTCACAATCTCTCCCCTTAAAAGAATGTCGTCCTCGACATTCCATCTTGTACTAATCAAGTCAAGACATCCCGCAAGAGTCACTTAAGCATTCCAAGCAAGCACTACGGGTTACTCTAATCCCACTTGTCCGATTTTCATTCCTGCAAGAAATCACTTATTTTTCAAACTAGACCCCCAGTCCGGCATCCTAAACATCAAGCCTAGGATACATTACAGGGATTTGAAGCCTAAACTCTGATACCAACTGTGACAGCCCCACCTCACCCTAAGGCGAACCGAAGGATTCGCCGGGCCGCCTGCCCAGCTCTCGCCGGGACTCAGTCGTTCACTACAGTTCTCAAATAAATTACAAGATAAATTCCAAATTTACATCAAATTCTCCAAGAATTACATATCATAAGCGAAGCGGAAACTAATCGCTTGCACTATCAACTAAAACCTCAGGAAATCAAAGCTGTCGCGCCCCATTTTTTGATAAATAAATAAATAAAATTTAAAAAATGTTTTTGTTGATTCAATTTGTGATTGGAAAATGAATTGTGATTTAAAAGAAAAATGGGTCTAAATGGGGTTTTGAGAATGCGACGATTTGACCCAAAATGTAGTTTAAAAAGGGTTTTTGAAATCAAAATCGGAGTCGCCACTTGGTAATGAGTTAAGGTGTTCCAAGTCACCTAAAAATGAATTTTTAAAGAAAAATAGGAAAAAGTAGTAAGAAACCCCTTTTAAACGACTCCTAGTCCACGTAAACCAACGAAAAAGGTTCGGGAGTCACATTTGACGAAGGGGAAGGCAAGGATAGAAATCCAAGGCACCCCTTCGACCTAGCCAAGGCTAGTTGCGTGATTTAATCAAAGATTTTCTTGTTTTAACCAAAGAATTTATTACATTTGGATGCACTACATGAACGGAAAATGAAGAAAAAATGCAAAACCTAAATTCTAAAATGTCTCTTGTAAGGTTTTTGGTCCCAACCACATGAATTGTGGCGGCCAATAAAGGAAAACCTTATAGAGGTCGATTAATGCAAATGATGGCTAAAGTGCAAGTGTGCAAGTGTATAAAAAGGTGAACGTGTGAAATTGTATGAAAAATCCAAGTGTTTGTGTGCAAGTGTATGAAAAAGGTGCATGTGTGAAATTGTATGAAAAATCCAAGTGTTTGTGTGCAAGTGTATGAAATATAGTGATAAATGCATATAGGTGTAATTAAGTGCAGTTTTGTGAAGTAGAAATCAAATTGAACAATAAGGAAAGGAAAAAGTAATGAGGAAATGTGAATTGAAAAAGTGAGTAAGTGAAAAATTGAGAATGAATGAATCTAAAGGAATGCATCAGGTCGGGTATGGGAATGACTCCTAACTTTTCGACTTCGATTTTTCCTTTGATTAGAAAGCAAAACTAGCGTGCTAAGGCTATCGAGTAGCCACACTCGCTCGTTTCCCTTATCAGAAGGGATTTTCACGCAAATGAACCCTAACTAGCATGAGATGCAAGTCCTAAAGTGAAGGGGAAGGGGGTTCGAGGGGCATGCCAAATGATAAACTAAGAAAAATGCGTGATATGTGGTGATCATGCACTTAATGAAAAAGGAAAAAAGAACCTATTGGGTCTAGCATTGGACTAGCCCATCCTATGAATTCCGACTAGCGTTGGACTAGTGGAAATGATAAAAGAAGCCACAACTAGCGTTGGACTAGTGTGGTGACGTACATTCATCCATTCCATTCATCTATACTACAAAAAGCGAGTAGACATGCGAATCACTTATAAACACGTAGCACATAACACTTAGCATGCTTGACTAGATGCAAAATCCTAATAAAGCATTTAACATATAACACATAGGCATGCAACCATTACATTTGCTAACTAAAACAAAAGGGAAAGGGAAAATGGACCAAATTACTTGCTATGCCCTATCTATTACAAGCCAAGAGGTGTACACATACCCCATAATGAATAACTTAAATAAAAGTAAAAGTAAATGAAATAAATGCAAGGAATTAAGAAAGCAAAGTAGACATGCATATTCACGTAACACGTAGGAGCACATAGGAGAGACAAAAAGATAAAAGAGATTATACCGCCCCCTTGGAATGGTGCTCTAATGGAGTAAGATCAACTTATTTACCCTCCAAAATAATAAAGGAGTCAAGGTGCCAATTTATTTGACAAATAATCACAAAGGATAAAAAATAAACATGAATTTGAATCAATTAAATCATGTCAACAACCCACATTTAAGAAGTCAAAAGAAGAAAGGACTTGATTGCACAAATTAACAAAGTTTGAAGGTCAAAATTAAAGAAAAATAAAGTTCAGGGACCTATTTGCAATTAATTTAGGGACTCAATTGACAGAGGTTGAAAATGTCCAGGGCCACAGTACAATTAAGGAGAAATTCAGGGACTGATTTGCAACTTTGGTTTCTGGTTGCTAATGGGTCAGGCCAGTAGGCCAGTTTTGCATCTTATTTGGGCCAGAACCTTCCCTAGCCGAATCGAAATTCAGACCAAAAGGAATGGACCAATCTATCATTTAAGACCCCAAAATTAAGTAACAGGACCGGTGGGCTTTTACCCTTTAGCCCAAACCAAAACCCAAACAAATGTTACCAAACCCAACAAGATAAAACCCAACTAAAAATTAATAAAGCTTTGATTATGCATTAAAACACAGCATTAGTCTATCCAGAAATCACATAAAATATGCAAACAGAGGATTAAGCTTAAGAGGGCAAAATTAGTTCAGATTTTCCAATTTTTAGGATCATATCAGAATAAGGGGGGGAACTTGAGGGGGTCAAATGCAACAAAACAGGGATCTAATTGAAGGAATTATAACAAATTCGGGGGCAAATTATAGAGTTCAAAACTTTTGGAGTTATATCCCAGCAGAAGCAAAAATGTATGGGTTGAGAACGCCATTTTAGACAATGGATTGTCTTCTCCAACGAGCTTAACATCAGTTTAGCATTTTGGATCCCTTTTTGGTCAGCAATACCAGAAAATCTGGTTTCAAATCCAATTACTTCCAACAATCAATGAAGCGCACGACACTTCCTCTTATCACATCAATTCGGATTCAAGCATAAGGAAAGAAAATAAAACAGAAAAGGTACGAACGGTCCAACACTATTTTCCCATGAAAAATTGGTTATTATGTTCGGACAAGCAGCTGAGCAAACCAAATGCTCATTTTTCTTCACACGTTAAAATGCAAGTGAATTGTCTTTCAAAGAGAACTTTCAATTAGGCATTTAATCGAGCAGCTACTGGGCATTACAAATTCAGCAATTTCTCTGTTCAAAAGGTGTAATGATCAGCCCCAAAAATTTGTCATAAACAAAAAAACTTCAGTCCAGCCGACATCCGAAGCATAAATATTCCCAATTCATGAATAATTCAACAGAAACAATTGCTACAAGCCACAAACGTGAAAACAAAAATACAAAACAGGCTTTGCAAGCTTGAATAAAACTGAAATTTGAAAGACAATGGCGGCTTACCGTACACCCTCTCCAAGTGAAAGTCCGCTCGTGGTGGTCGATGGATGGAGCGAACAGCAGCGGATGCAGACTGGTGGTGGCCTGGTGGTGGTCGACGGAGGGAGCGACCAGTGGCGGTTCCAGTGAGGTGGTGGCGGCAAATTCCGGTGGCAGCATCTGATGAACTTTCCTTGCTCTGTTTTTGCGTTGCTTTGCCGAAACTTTTCTTTTTCTGTTTTCTCTTAGCCGAAACCTTTGCCGACCTCCCCCTGTTTTTTCTTTCTGTTCTTCTTCCGCTTCTTCCCAGCTTGCCCCTTTTTTTTTTTCCCATTTCATCAGCCGAATCCTTCCCCTTTCTTTTCGTTTTTCCTTTTTCCCTGTTAGAAATCTAGCCGCCATAGCTCCCCTGTTTCCCTGTTTTTCCCTTAGCTTCTCATACCCCCTCTCTCATCTGCGGCTTTCTTTTTTTTCTCTAGTCCGCCGTCCCCCGTTTTTCCTTTGTTGCTCTGTTCTTTTTCTTTCTTTTTTTGCCTGTCCGAAGCCTTCACTCTTTTTTCTTTGTTTTTCAGATTTTGCGGCCGTCAACTCCCCCAGCTTTCTATCCTTCTTGCTCTCTCTCAAAACCTAGCTATCCTTCTAGATTCATCCCCCCTCCTTTTCTCTCTTGGCCCTCTAAATGTGTAACACCTAACCCCTTTGTTGTCCAACTAGAATGAGGACATTTGTCCCACATGCAAGATTTCACTTGTCATTTTTATTATTTCTCTTCTTTTTTCTTCTTTTGTTGCTTTTCCCTTTTTTGAAGAAATTCTAAAAATAAAAATAAAACTAAAAACTAAAAAACGAACACGACAAATAAAAAACTAAAAATGAAATTACACCAAAAATTTGGTGTCTACAGTTTGCCCCTCTTTGTGTGAGTTTTGGAAAAACTTGAGACAAAAAAGTAGACACCAAATACTTACCTGTGTTAATCGGCTGCGAATGATTCCAACGATTGCTGCTCTTGAAACGAGGACTGACCTCTTTATCAAAATGTTGAAATGGGATTGACCTAAACAGGAATTTAAACGGGACTGACCCGAACAGAAATTTAAATGGGACTGACCCGAACAAGAATTTAAACGGGACTGACCCGAACAGAATTTAAATGGGACTGACCCGAACAAGAATTTAAATGGGACTGACCCGAACAAGAATTTAAATGGGACTGACCCGAACAGAATTTAAACGGGACTGACCCGAACAGAATTTAAACGGGACTCACCCGAACAAGAATTTAAACGGGAATTTAAACGGGACTGACCCGAACAGAATTTAAACGGGACTGACCCGAACAAGAATTTAAACGGGACTGACCCGAACAGAGTAAAAATCAGATGAATTGAAGTGAGATGGAGTGTTGGTGGGATTGACCCATGTTTATTGGTGATGCAAATGAAAGAAGTGAAATGAAGTGTTAATGGGACTAACCCATGTTTGTTAGTGATGCAAATGAAATGCTCCCTAGTGGGACCGACCCACGGTTAATGGCGAATGAAAAGAAATGCTCACTAGTGGGACAAACCCAACGGCTGTTGGCAAATGCAATTAAAAGGCACACTAGTGGGACAAACCCAACGGCTAGCGGCGATGAAAATGAAAGGCTCACCAGTGGGACAAACTGTGAGAATCCATAATTTTCATTTTTCTAAGTTTTATTATTTTTCATGACTTGTTTTCTGCATTTTCGTGATTAGAAAATTTTTCTAGATAAATTTAAGGAGCAGATATAATTTTTAGATGATTTTTCTAGTATCGAATAGATTTTGAGAAATTAAGAGCAGATACCGGACGTGGAACCCACTAGTGCGAAAAGTCCGGAAAAATTCGGCCAACTAGATTAAGTTTTGGATACTGGAATTATTTTATCGGGTGTTAAGAGATAATTAGAGGAAGCTATTTGGATTGATGTGAGAGGGAACAAAGTGATAGACTTGCATTAAATTGGGTGACAAGTGTCACCATTTGATTGGGTTACCTTTAAGACTACTATTCCATGTCTTACCATTGACCAAATAAATCACAAAATTAACCAAAAATTGCACCATTTTCTCCTCTCAAGTGCCGGCCCTCTCTCTCAAAGGAAGAAAGAAAACCTCTTCAAGTTTTGGCTTCAATCTTGCTTCAATCATCAAAACCAACCATCCAACCTTGATTTTTCTCCATAAAACACCTTCAAGTAGTGGTGGTGAGTTGTTGTGTGAAGTTATTTGGAAGGTTAAGGTGACCCATAGCTCTTTCTCTCTTGTTTTAAAGGTAAGTTGTGAAGAACCACCCTCCTTCTTTAATTGATGCTCAAATCATGCTTAGTGGAAGTAGAAGATGCAAGTTTATGGATTAATTCTTGATTTGTGGTTGAATTGATGATTTTTTATTATTTTTGGGGAATTTTCTGTTTTAATTCAAGCATGATGGTGTGGCTCTCTATGATGTATGGAAATGATCTATAATGACTTAAGGAGGTGGGAAAAGTGATTAATTGCAACCAATTTCTGTTTTGGAAGAAAATTGGAAAATCTAGGGTTCTTAAGGGTACATTCTGTCCGAATTTTTAGGTACTAGATAGAGGCCGAATTGGCCTTAGCTCAAAACATGAAAGTTGTAGGGAATGACATTGTAAAGGTGCCTACAAAATTTCAGGTCATTTGGATTAGTGTAGAGTGAGATATGATGAAATTACTGTAGCTGTTCTGCTTTGATCAGAATGCGAAAACTGCGATAGTAATTGGCCATTTTGACTGGAATTGGTTTGGATTTTGGAGTTGGTGTCTTCTGATGAAATGTAGCGGGATGTCTTAGCTAACTTATGCCTTTGGAATTTCGGCATTTGGACTTGTATAGACTGAGTTATAGTAATTACAGTTTTGTGTGATTTGCAAACCTGTTTTGGGAATTCTGGTATAGTATTTGCATATTTGACCTAGTTGTGTTAGGAACTGGATTGAGTGACCTTCTGCATTGTTGTAGCTCTGTTTCTTGGCTTCGAAATGGTTGGTCTTACACCCCCATCCGATAATTTTAGTGAGAGTTGTGCCATTACCGCAAAATGACGTCAAAACTGTATTTTTCCGGGCCAATGCTAGTTACATTTCCGAAATTTCTGGTTTCCTCTATTGTTTGTAAATGTTTATGGAACCTTATTGGGGTCATGTTTGGCCTTGGTTTATGACTCGTTATCGAGTCTCATTGTATTTGTTTGCATGTTTTTAGGGCGTGACGGTGGTGCACAACGTTCTTTTGACTAAAGTGTTTGAAACCACATTGTGCTAGCTTAGTGAGTGTACTACTCACTTATGTGCTATTACATGGCTTTGATCTTTGTACTTGAGATGTTGAATGTTGATTGATCCAAGTGAGAGTGTACTTTATCACTTTCACTTATTGTTTCGCATGTTATTGGAAAGTTATATGAAATGAAATACATGACTTCAAATATTATCCATGAGCTCAACCCCATTGGTTATTGATTGAATCGAGCCGGCGAGGGCTTGGTCGTGCCAATTAATGTGCCTTGGGGCAACATCATAGGGAATCTTGTAGTATGAGAGACTCTTGATTCCGGTTTACTCGAGTAATACCACAATGCAAGTGTTTGGATTTCGGGCCCGGTTGAGGAATGTTAGGAGGAAGGGAATGGAAGTTAAGAGGAGTCTACGGTTGGTTACCTTTCAGACATTGACGGAGAGTCAATGAGACCTGATCAAGAATTCAAACGAGGAAAAGGGCTCTTGAGAGCCACCCGTATCCTTTTATCCTCATTATTAACGTGTGGCTTTATTTATTTTGGTAAATTGGACTGTTAAACTTGATGTATCCATGAACTTGGTTGCTTGAGTTGTATTCTCACTGGGCAATTAGCTCACCCCGTTCCTTTTGTTTTCCTTACAGGAATATGACTCTTTTGGAATGAATTTTGATAAATGGTTGCCGAATGAACTAGATGAATGACTCTTTTGTATTGTATATAAAATGGGACCCTAAATGTATCATTAGGGCCGTTTTCACTTTTCTTTTGGCAAACCATATATGTAGTGACTTTTGTATCACTTTTAAATGTCATTTTTGGTTTGTAAAGGCTAAATGTTATGTGGTATATGTAATTCGATGTTTGGTTGGGTTCGGACGAGTCGGTTACTATTCATGGCCGACTCCGGATTTCATTTTCTTTCATTTTGGGTTATTTTGCCCTTTTGCCTTATTTGCGCGCGTTATAAGTTCCGGAACGTGAAAGATCGCTCTATACTGCACCGTTAGTCCTGGCGAGAACTGGGCAGGCAGTCCGCTAACCTCTTTGGTTCGCCTTAGGGGAAGGTGGGGCTGTCACAGGTGGTATCAGAGCCACTTCGCGTGGTCTCTGCGCGGAGTGAGTCTAGGGCCAAGTGGTGTTATGGTCCTGATTTCATGGAGATGTCTAAGTGCTCGTTTGAGCGTAAGTTATGAATGGGGCATGTTATAAGTGTAAAAATCTTTATTATGCAACTTGAGGAAGATAGATATGTATGTCGGGTAGGAATCTATAATATGGATGATTTACGCTTGGGACCGGCCGGCTCGAGTTGTGAATTATCTTAAATGGGATTTTTGCGCCCGGATACGAAAGAGACGAGAGTCTAGGTTAGAAAGAATGGGGCGAACTAGAAATTGTGATTCTATGGATGACTTTATATGTACTTGACTGACTGTTCTGTATACATGTTGATACTGTTATGTGTTCTCTGTATATGTGTTATGTGATTAAATGCTCGACGAGGGAGTGGAGTAGTTATTTGTTCTTGGTTACTTGTTCCTGTTTCGGGCTGCGAAAAGGAGGGGTTAGGTGCCCATTGCCCATTAACAGTATATTTATTTTGTGACCTAGATCGACTTAGATTGTATGGACGGCACACGTAGTGGACGGGGCCGTGGGCGCGGGAATAGGCAACCTACGCCAGACCGGGGTACTGGAGAAACCTCCTCTGGGCCCCATCCTGAACCGAGAGTTGACCCTAATGTACAGATAGCTGCCGCTATGCAGCAAATGACAAACCTGTTGGCACAAGTGGTGCAGCAACAAGGCCAGAATCCAAACCCTAATCCTGGAAACCCTGGCAATCATGTTGAGAGCGAAGACAGAGCTCTGGAACGATTTCAAAAGTTTGCCCCACCCAAGTTCATCGGGGGACCTGATCCGGATGTTGCCGAAAGGTGGCTCGAAAAGATGGTCGATATTTTTGCCGCCCTGCACTATACCGAAGAACGGCAGGTGACTTTTGCCGTTTTCCAGCTGGAAGAGGCGGCCCGCTCCTGGTGGAATGTCATTTGGCAAAAATGGGAGAGGGAACAAACGCCCAGGACTTGGGTAAATTTTATGAGGGAGTTTAACGCGAAATTCTTCCCTCCTCTAGTTCAGGAAAGGAAGGAAGATGAGTTCATCCGACTCCGCCAAGGAGCTCAATCGGTGGCGGAATACGAGAGCCAGTTCACCCGCCTGTCCAAATTTGCGCCTGAGTTGATTGTGACGGAGCAACGGCGAATTAGGCGTTTTATCCAGGGCCTAAACGTGGAGATTCAGAAGGACCTCGCAGTGGCTCAAATCAATGCTTTTAGCGAGGCCGTTGAGAAGGCCCAACGGGTAGAGAGTGCCAGATTGCAAGTAAGAAATTTCCAGGCGAAAAAGCGAGGATTTCCTGGAAATAATTCGGGGCAGGGGAATGAGAGTACCCCTTCCAAGTTTGGGCGAGGAATTGGGGAAGAAAGGGTACCGGGAGTGTCACGAGAGAGCCCGTCACGAGGCAGCCAGTTGGGGAGAGGCCAGAGAGGAGGCTCGGCTTCTGCAGCACGCGGACCTTGCGGGTATTGCGGAAAGTCGAATCATTCTGAAGACAATTGCTGGAAGAAAGGAGGCAAATGTCTGCGTTGTGGAAGCGCAGACCACAAGCTTGCTACCTGCCTACTTATGACGCAAGAAGGAAGGGGAGCTCAAACTATGTCAAAGACCAACACGGGACCGGATAAGGGGAATGGAACGAAACCTAAGGTAGCAGCTCGAGTGTATTCACTGGAGCCACAACAGGTCCCCGATTCTCCTGATATTGAGGAAGGTACGATTGCGGTATTTCTGCGGAAATATTAGTAGATCCCGGTGTTACTCATCCATTTGTCAGTCCCAATTCTGATGGACGAAATAGGTATCACGCCTACCTGAAAGTAGTAATCCTTTGGGGAAAATCATCGTTTGAGTCTTGGTATGGTTTGTAAGGATCGCAGGGTTTGGGTAGGAGAGAGAATAGTGTTCGCGAAGAAAAAAATCATGGGATAGAAAAGGCTACCTGGGAGGTGGAAAAAAACAATACCCTGAGCTATTTGTGAACCATGGTGAGAAATTTCGAGGACGAAATTCTTTTAAGGGGGAGAGAGTGTGAGAATCCATAATTTTCATTTTTCTAAGTTTTATTATTTTTCATGACTTGTTTTCTGCATTTTCGTGATTAGAAAATTTTTCTAGATAAATTTAAGGAGCAGATATAATTTTTAGATGATTTTTCTAGTATCGAATAGATTTTGAGAAATTAAGAGCAGATACCGGACGTGGGACCCACTAGTGCGAAAAGTCCGGAAAAATTCGGCCAACTAGATTAAGTTTTGGATACTGGAATTATTTTATCGGGTGTTAAGAGATAATTAGAGGAAGCTATTTGGATTGATGTGAGAGGGAACAAAGTGATAGACTTGCATTAAATTGGGTGACAAGTGTCACCATTTGATTGGGTTACCTTTAAGACTACTATTCCATGTCTTACCATTGACCAAATAAATCACAAAATTAACCAAAAATTGCACCATTTTCTCCTCTCAAGTGCCGGCCCTCTCTCTCAAAGGAAGAAAGAAAACCTCTTCAAGTTTTGGCTTCAATCTTGCTTCAATCATCAAAACCAACCATCCAACCTTGATTTTTCTCCATAAAACACCTTCAAGTAGTGGTGGTGAGTTGTTGTGTGAAGTTATTTGGAAGGTTAAGGTGACCCATAGCTCTTTCTCTCTTGTTTTAAAGGTAAGTTGTGAAGAACCACCCTCCTTCTTTAATTGATGCTCAAATCATGCTTAGTGGAAGTAGAAGATGCAAGTTTATGGATTAATTCTTGATTTGTGGTTGAATTGATGATTTTTTATTATTTTTGGGGAATTTTCTGTTTTAATTCAAGCATGATGGTGTGGCTCTCTATGATGTATGGAAATGATCTATAATGACTTAAGGAGGTGGGAAAAGTGATTAATTGCAACCAATTTCTGTTTTGGAAGAAAATTGGAAAATCTGGGGTTCTTAAGGGTACATTCTGTCCGAATTTTTAGGTACTATATAGAGGCCGAATTGGCCTTAGCTCAAAACATGAAAGTTGTAGGGAATGACATTGTAAAGGTGCCTACAAAATTTCAGGTCATTTGGATTAGTGTAGAGTGAGATATGATGAAATTACTGTAGCTGTTCTGCTTTGATCAGAATGCGAAAACTGCGATAGTAATTGGCCATTTTGACTGGAATTGGTTTGGATTTTGGAGTTGGTGTCTTCTGATGAAATGTAGCGGGATGTCTTAGCTAACTTATGCCTTTGGAATTTCGGCATTTGGACTTGTATAGACTGAGTTATAGTAATTACAGTTTTGTGTGATTTGCAAACCTGTTTTGGGAATTCTGGTATAGTATTTGCATATTTGACCTAGTTGTGTTAGGAACTGGATTGAGTGACCTTCTGCATTGTTGTAGCTCTGTTTCTTGGCTTCGAAATGGTTGGTCTTACACCCCCATCCGATAATTTTAGTGAGAGTTGTGCCATTACCGCAAAATGACGTCAAAACTGTATTTTTCCGGGCCAATGCTAGTTACATTTCCGAAATTTCTGGTTTCCTCTATTGTTTGTAAATGTTTATGGAACCTTATTGGGGTCATGTTTGGCCTTGGTTTATGACTCGTTATCGAGTCTCATTGTATTTGTTTGCATGTTTTTAGGGCGTGACGGTGGTGCACAACGTTCTTTTGACTAAAGTGTTTGAAACCACATTGTGCTAGCTTAGTGAGTGTACTACTCACTTATGTGCTATTACATGGCTTTGATCTTTGTACTTGAGATGTTGAATGTTGATTGATCCAAGTGAGAGTGTACTTTATCACTTTCACTTATTGTTTCGCATGTTATTGGAAAGTTATATGAAATGAAATACATGACTTCAAATATTATCCATGAGCTCAACCCCATTGGTTATTGATTGAATCGAGCCGGCGAGGGCTTGGTCGTGCCAATTAATGTGCCTTGGGGCAACATCATAGGGAATCTTGTAGTATGAGAGACTCTTGATTCCGGTTTACTCGAGTAATACCACAATGCAAGTGTTTGGATTTCGGGCCCGGTTGAGGAATGTTAGGAGGAAGGGAATGGAAGTTAAGAGGAGTCTACGGTTGGTTACCTTTCAGACATTGACGGAGAGTCAATGAGACCTGATCAAGAATTCAAACGAGGAAAAGGGCTCTTGAGAGCCACCCGTATCCTTTTATCCTCATTATTAACGTGTGGCTTTATTTATTTTGGTAAATTGGACTGTTAAACTTGATGTATCCATGAACTTGGTTGCTTGAGTTGTATTCTCACTGGGCAATTAGCTCACCCCGTTCCTTTTGTTTTCCTTACAGGAATATGACTCTTTTGGAATGAATTTTGATAAATGGTTGCCGAATGAACTAGATGAATGACTCTTTTGTATTGTATATAAAATGGGACCCTAAATGTATCATTAGGGCCGTTTTCACTTTTCTTTTGGCAAACCATATATGTAGTGACTTTTGTATCACTTTTAAATGTCATTTTTGGTTTGTAAAGGCTAAATGTTATGTGGTATATGTAATTCGATGTTTGGTTGGGTTCGGACGAGTCGGTTACTATTCATGGCCGACTCCGGATTTCATTTTCTTTCATTTTGGGTTATTTTGCCCTTTTGCCTTATTTGCGCGCGTTATAAGTTCCGGAACGTGAAAGATCGCTCTATACTGCACCGTTAGTCCTGGCGAGAGCTGGGCAGGCAGTCCGCTAACCTCTTTGGTTCGCCTTAGGGGAAGGTGGGGCTGTCACAGGTGGTATCAGAGCCACTTCGCGTGGTCTCTGCGCGGAGTGAGTCTAGGGCCAAGTGGTGTTATGGTCCTGATTTCATGGAGATGTCTAAGTGCTCGTTTGAGCGTAAGTTATGAATGGGGCATGTTATAAGTGTAAAAATCTTTATTATGCAACTTGAGGAAGATAGATATGTATGTCGGGTAGGAATCTATAATATGGATGATTTACGCTTGGGACCGGCCGGCTCGAGTTGTGAATTATCTTAAATGGGATTTTTGCGCCCGGATACGAAAGAGACGAGAGTCTAGGTTAGAAAGAATGGGGCGAACTAGAAATTGTGATTCTATGGATGACTTTATATGTACTTGACTGACTGTTCTGTATACATGTTGATACTGTTATGTGTTCTCTGTATATGTGTTATGTGATTAAATGCTCGACGAGGGAGTGGAGTAGTTATTTGTTCTTGGTTACTTGTTCCTGTTTCGGGCTGCGAAAAGGAGGGGTTAGGTGCCCATTGCCCATTAACAGTATATTTATTTTGTGACCTAGATCGACTTAGATTGTATGGACGGCACACGTAGTGGACGGGGCCGTGGGCGCGGGAATAGGCAACCTACGCCAGACCGGGGTACTGGAGAAACCTCCTCTGGGCCCCATCCTGAACCGAGAGTTGACCCTAATGTACAGATAGCTGCCGCTATGCAGCAAATGACAAACCTGTTGGCACAAGTGGTGCAGCAACAAGGCCAGAATCCAAACCCTAATCCTGGAAACCCTGGCAATCATGTTGAGAGCGAAGACAGAGCTCTGGAACGATTTCAAAAGTTTGCCCCACCCAAGTTCATCGGGGGACCTGATCCGGATGTTGCCGAAAGGTGGCTCGAAAAGATGGTCGATATTTTTGCCGCCCTGCACTATACCGAAGAACGGCAGGTGACTTTTGCCGTTTTCCAGCTGGAAGAGGCGGCCCGCTCCTGGTGGAATGTCATTTGGCAAAAATGGGAGAGGGAACAAACGCCCAGGACTTGGGTAAATTTTATGAGGGAGTTTAACGCGAAATTCTTCCCTCCTCTAGTTCAGGAAAGGAAGGAAGATGAGTTCATCCGACTCCGCCAAGGAGCTCAATCGGTGGCGGAATACGAGAGCCAGTTCACCCGCCTGTCCAAATTTGCGCCTGAGTTGATTGTGACGGAGCAACGGCGAATTAGGCGTTTTATCCAGGGCCTAAACGTGGAGATTCAGAAGGACCTCGCAGTGGCTCAAATCAATGCTTTTAGCGAGGCCGTTGAGAAGGCCCAACGGGTAGAGAGTGCCAGATTGCAAGTAAGAAATTTCCAGGCGAAAAAGCGAGGATTTCCTGGAAATAATTCGGGGCAGGGGAATGAGAGTACCCCTTCCAAGTTTGGGCGAGGAATTGGGGAAGAAAGGGTACCGGGAGTGTCACGAGAGAGCCCGTCACGAGGCAGCCAGTTGGGGAGAGGCCAGAGAGGAGGCTCGGCTTCTGCAGCACGCGGACCTTGCGGGTATTGCGGAAAGTCGAATCATTCTGAAGACAATTGCTGGAAGAAAGGAGGCAAATGTCTGCGTTGTGGAAGCGCAGACCACAAGCTTGCTACCTGCCTACTTATGACGCAAGAAGGAAGGGGAGCTCAAACTATGTCAAAGACCAACACGGGACCGGATAAGGGGAATGGAACGAAACCTAAGGTAGCAGCTCGAGTGTATTCACTGGAGCCACAACAGGTCCCCGATTCTCCTGATATTGAGGAAGGTACGATTGCGGTATTTCTGCGGAAATATTAGTAGATCCCGGTGTTACTCATCCATTTGTCAGTCCCAATTCTGATGGACGAAATAGGTATCACGCCTACCTGAAAGTAGTAATCCTTTGGGGAAAATCATCGTTTGAGTCTTGGTATGGTTTGTAAGGATCGCAGGGTTTGGGTAGGAGAGAGAATAGTGTTCGCGAAGAAAAAAATCATGGGATAGAAAAGGCTACCTGGGAGGTGGAAAAAAACAATACCCTGAGCTATTTGTGAACCATGGTGAGAAATTTCGAGGACGAAATTCTTTTAAGGGGGAGAGAGTGTGAGAATCCATAATTTTCATTTTTCTAAGTTTTATTATTTTTCATGACTTGTTTTCTGCATTTTCGTGATTAGAAAATTTTTCTAGATAAATTTAAGGAGCAGATATAATTTTTAGATGATTTTTCTAGTATCGAATAGATTTTGAGAAATTAAGAGCAGATACCGGACGTGGGACCCACTAGTGCGAAAAGTCCGGAAAAATTCGGCCAACTAGATTAAGTTTTGGATACTGGAATTATTTTATCGGGTGTTAAGAGATAATTAGAGGAAGCTATTTGGATTGATGTGAGAGGGAACAAAGTGATAGACTTGCATTAAATTGGGTGACAAGTGTCACCATTTGATTGGGTTACCTTTAAGACTACTATTCCATGTCTTACCATTGACCAAATAAATCACAAAATTAACCAAAAATTGCACCATTTTCTCCTCTCAAGTGCCGGCCCTCTCTCTCAAAGGAAGAAAGAAAACCTCTTCAAGTTTTGGCTTCAATCTTGCTTCAATCATCAAAACCAACCATCCAACCTTGATTTTTCTCCATAAAACACCTTCAAGTAGTGGTGGTGAGTTGTTGTGTGAAGTTATTTGGAAGGTTAAGGTGACCCATAGCTCTTTCTCTCTTGTTTTAAAGGTAAGTTGTGAAGAACCACCCTCCTTCTTTAATTGATGCTCAAATCATGCTTAGTGGAAGTAGAAGATGCAAGTTTATGGATTAATTCTTGATTTGTGGTTGAATTGATGATTTTTTATTATTTTTGGGGAATTTTCTGTTTTAATTCAAGCATGATGGTGTGGCTCTCTATGATGTATGGAAATGATCTATAATGACTTAAGGAGGTGGGAAAAGTGATTAATTGCAACCAATTTCTGTTTTGGAAGAAAATTGGAAAATCTGGGGTTCTTAAGGGTACATTCTGTCCGAATTTTTAGGTACTAGATAGAGGCCGAATTGGCCTTAGCTCAAAACATGAAAGTTGTAGGGAATGACATTGTAAAGGTGCCTACAAAATTTCAGGTCATTTGGATTAGTGTAGAGTGAGATATGATGAAATTACTGTAGCTGTTCTGCTTTGATCAGAATGCGAAAACTGCGATAGTAATTGGCCATTTTGACTGGAATTGGTTTGGATTTTGGAGTTGGTGTCTTCTGATGAAATGTATCGGGATGTCTTAGCTAACTTATGCCTTTGGAATTTCGGCATTTGGACTTGTATAGACTGAGTTATAGTAATTACAGTTTTGTGTGATTTGCAAACCTGTTTTGGGAATTCTGGTATAGTATTTGCATATTTGACCTAGTTGTGTTAGGAACTGGATTGAGTGACCTTCTGCATTGTTGTAGCTCTGTTTCTTGGCTTCGAAATGGTTGGTCTTACACCCCCATCCGATAATTTTAGTGAGAGTTGTGCCATTACCGCAAAATGACGTCAAAACTGTATTTTTCCGGGCCAATGCTAGTTACATTTCCGAAATTTCTGGTTTCCTCTATTGTTTGTAAATGTTTATGGAACCTTATTGGGGTCATGTTTGGCCTTGGTTTATGACTCGTTATCGAGTCTCATTGTATTTGTTTGCATGTTTTTAGGGCGTGACGGTGGTGCACAACGTTCTTTTGACTAAAGTGTTTGAAACCACATTGTGCTAGCTTAGTGAGTGTACTACTCACTTATGTGCTATTACATGGCTTTGATCTTTGTACTTGAGATGTTGAATGTTGATTGATCCAAGTGAGAGTGTACTTTATCACTTTCACTTATTGTTTCGCATGTTATTGGAAAGTTATATGAAATGAAATACATGACTTCAAATATTATCCATGAGCTCAACCCCATTGGTTATTGATTGAATCGAGCCGGCGAGGGCTTGGTCGTGCCAATTAATGTGCCTTGGGGCAACATCATAGGGAATCTTGTAGTATGAGAGACTCTTGATTCCGGTTTACTCGAGTAATACCACAATGCAAGTGTTTGGATTTCGGGCCCGGTTGAGGAATGTTAGGAGGAAGGGAATGGAAGTTAAGAGGAGTCTACGGTTGGTTACCTTTCAGACATTGACGGAGAGTCAATGAGACCTGATCAAGAATTCAAACGAGGAAAAGGGCTCTTGAGAGCCACCCGTATCCTTTTATCCTCATTATTAACGTGTGGCTTTATTTATTTTGGTAAATTGGACTGTTAAACTTGATGTATCCATGAACTTGGTTGCTTGAGTTGTATTCTCACTGGGCAATTAGCTCACCCCGTTCCTTTTGTTTTCCTTACAGGAATATGACTCTTTTGGAATGAATTTTGATAAATGGTTGCCGAATGAACTAGATGAATGACTCTTTTGTATTGTATATAAAATGGGACCCTAAATGTATCATTAGGGCCGTTTTCACTTTTCTTTTGGCAAACCATATATGTAGTGACTTTTGTATCACTTTTAAATGTCATTTTTGGTTTGTAAAGGCTAAATGTTATGTGGTATATGTAATTCGATGTTTGGTTGGGTTCGGACGAGTCGGTTACTATTCATGGCCGACTCCGAATTTCATTTTCTTTCATTTTGGGTTATTTTGCCCTTTTGCCTTATTTGCGCGCGTTATAAGTTCCGGAACGTGAAAGATCGCTCTATACTGCACCGTTAGTCCTGGCGAGAGCTGGGCAGGCAGTCCGCTAACCTCTTTGGTTCGCCTTAGGGGAATGTGGGGCTGTCACACAAACCCAACGGCTGGTGGCAAATGCAATCAAAAGGCACACTAGTGGGACAAACCCAACGGCTAGCGGCGATGAAGATGAAAGGCTCACCAGTGGGACAAACCCAACGGCTGGTGGCAAATGCAATTAAAAGGCACACTAGTGGGACAAACCCAACGGCTAGCGGCGATGAAGATGAAAGGCTCACCAGTGGGACAAACCCAACGGCTGGTGGCAAATGCAATTAAAAGGCACACTAGTGGGACAAACCCAACGGCTAGCGGCGATGAAGATGAAAGGCTCACCAGTGGGACAAACCCAACGGCTGGTGGCAAATGCAATTAAAAGGCACACTAGTGGGACAAACCCAACGGCTAGCGGCGATGAAGATGAAAGGCTCACCAGTGGGACAAACCCAACGGCTGGGGGCAAATGCAAAATGAAATGCTTACTGGCGGGACAAACCCAGCTCCAATAGCAATGAAAATAACATGCTTTGACAATCGGACAGTGGGATCAAACCCGAACCTGCCGTGATGAACTTGATTTGATTTTTGATTTTTTTTTTTTTTGATTTTTTGATTTTTTGATTTTTTGATTTTTTGATTTTTGCCCCAGTATGATGAATTGGTCGGTGGGATAACATCTGAGCCTGACGGGGTGTGGACGGTCAGCGGGATAGAACCCGGTCCTGCCGAGGTTGGCGGGATAAAACCCGGTCCCAACGTGATAAAACGGTCAGCGGGATAGAACCCGGTCCTGCCGAGGTTGGCGGGATAAAACCCGGTCCCAACGTGCTTTTGCGAATGGTCAGTGGGATAAAACCCAATCCTGCCATCCAATTGGTCAAGAAATTGAATTTGATTTGTCAAGAAACAAGCAATTAAATTTGATTTTCCAAGAAACAAGAATTTGAACTTGATTTTTGACTTTTGAAATTTTTGAATTTTTCTGATTTTTTGTAAGAATCTTTTTCAAAAATAATTTGCCCCAGTGTAGGGCCCTTTTCCCTTCCTTTTCTCTTTCTTCGGCATCGGCCTTCCACATCACCAGATGCTCTTTCGTCGATTTCAACAATGAATACCTGCACATGGGGCTTACCAAAATATGACATGCATTCACATTTACATGAAAAGAGCAGCGTGATTGATTTGAAAGATGCATTATTTGATTCTTGGACGAAATCCTCAATTGGACTAACAAAAATATTTGCCCCTGTGTGGGCTTGTTTTCACGAAATCTCATAACAAAAATTTGCCCCAGTATGGGCCATTTAATTGCAAAAACTTGTCTGGATGACTTTCCATTTATTTGAACACTGTAAGAAACTATGTTTCCTAAAAGAAAATTTCATGATGAATCTTGAAATAAAATCAGATCACAGAAGATTTCTTCCTCACATTGGCATTGGTGTTTTGGGTAATGGGTCACAATTTCTGGTTGGCTCATCTTTTCAGGACCAATCAAGTGACTTTATTTTTGAAATGGCTAAGGAAATGGGAGGTCAGAATCTGTCTCATTTCTTTTTTCTTTTTTCAATTGTATCTAATCCATTCAATGTCACATCTTAGTGAAAGCAAATAGTTTGTCCATTCTTATTTCTTAAGAAAATTTAGTCAACTACCAACTTTTTAAGCTTGTAACGTGTGGGCAGAAACGATAGTTAAACATGTAGAAAACAGGTTATAGCCTCATGATCACAAATGATTTGATGAATTTCTTATAAGCATGATCCTCATTTTGGATTGTCATGAAAGAATAAGTCAACGATGGACTTTATTAGCTTGTAATTTGGCTTGAAAACGATAGCTAAAGAATAAAACTTTCAAGGACATTGCACCAAAGATCGCATTTTTTCAAAATTGCCCCTATTCTGAACTCAAAGATCTCAGAATTTGTTTGGATTTTCTCATCATTCCCCAAGGACTTCAACGTCGAATTTTTCTGCATCTTCTTGCATTTACTTTTCTTGCTTTGCTTTTTTGCCTCTTTTCCTTTCCCTCAATTTGGTGGGTTTTCACATGGTGAGTAGCGTCAACCCCATACCCAAGCAATTCAGAAATACAGCTAAAATTTTCCGACATCAGAAATTTTCTTGACAGGGCCATTGCAAAAAACAGAAGTCAGGACTTTCGGCTTTTGTAATGGGGTCAGGTGGGGTGCTTAGAAAAGTTAAGGCTTGAAAGCGGATTTCAAAAGTGGTTTAAAGAATCTGAGATCGCATTGTTACGCCAACCCTATTTTAGGATTAAATCAGAATTTGCCAGAGCTTGTGCTCAATTGAGGCTTTTCCTCTTTCATTTTCTTTCTTCTTTTGATTTTTCGGCATTCTGCCATCTTTGAACTTTCACAAAATTTGCCCCAGTTTATTTTTAAACTGAGGTTCTCTTTTCTTCCTTTGCTTTTGATTTTGCGACTCTTCACTTTTTCACTTCTTGAAGTTTTTCCTTTCTTTTGCAAACTTGCCCCAGTGTGGGGTTTGCGATTCTCAGGGGTTGCCAAACGAAGTATTTTATTCTGAAGGCTCAAAAGGGATAACTAGGGATAGAATGCTTGATCGGAAAAAGAAGATGGCCTGACTTGTATTCCGTTCCTTACAATAACTCTGAAAGGAAACTTTCATTAATGGGAAATCTTTGGCATGTATCTGAATTAATTGACTGAGGAAGACCTTTGTTCATCCATATTTGTGAAACATAGGCGGTCCGTGCGGACAAATCTCTTCCTTTTCTTTTCCCTCTTCTTTTTCTCACAATTGAAGCTCAGGTAGAATCAAATTTCCCCAATTTGCGGTTCCCCCTTTTAGTTTTTTTTTTTTTTTTTTTTTTTTTTTTTTTTGTGGAAAAATCTCCAATCTCCCTCCCCAATGTGGGGTGCGATCATAGGTGCTTTGAAAAGAACCATCAATTTAGCTCAAATGAGAATGCAAGGGGTAAATTGTGTTTAGATTGTAGAAACGACGGCCAAAGCATCATTCTTACGCTCCATGACAATTAAGGTGACGAAACGCTCATTGAGAATCCATTCCCCTTTTGATATGTGAAAATTTTCCAATGTAGGGTAGTGAGCTTTAAGACTCTTATTTGAAACGAAATTATTCTTTTAAAGGCTCAAATGGGAGAGCAAATGATAAAAGCTATATGGATAGAGAAACAAACGCTTGAAATATCATCCCAAATTCCCAAAATAGATAAGGATAGTGCACCATTTTGCTTTCACTGAGATGTAGATTGAATCTAATTAGACACAATGGACATTTTTCAAGTAAAGATTGCCCCAATTTGCAATTTATCAATCAATGTGACTGATTTTATTTTGGGGTTAAATGAAGGAGAAAAGGTATCTCATTGGGTCTTTCGAGTGACCTCTTACTTTTTTCCTGAGCACTCTTATTGTATAACTCGGATCATCAATCGAGTGTAAGGATCTTAGGAAGCATTCACTTGTGAATTTTCAGGCTGGAGATTAAAAATATCTCAATTTGGTCTTATTTCTCAAAATTCATCATGAAATCTCCAATGAGTAAGAATAAAGAATGAAATGTACATAAATATACACAAAACAATAATTGTCCAAAAACTTTATTGCTGAAAAATAATTTGAAACAAAATTTCTCGTTCAATTATGATACAAATGAGAAGAGAATTTATTGTTTCCTTTTCTTTTGGAACAAAATTTAACAAATCAAATAAACAGAATTTCCCTTTGGAAAACAATTACGACATCTCTCAGAGGCTTTAGCGTAGAGCTTCCAGATGGATCATTTATGTTTTAATCGTAGGATCTGCCCAAGAATCAAATAACACTTGTAATCTTCAAACTTTATTGGATTAAAATTATCATAAGATATAGAAGAATATTTTCGTCTTATTGAAACATTTTTATGAATGCAGGGGAGGGGGAAAACAAAAGAAAAATACCCAGAGTTAGTAGGCAAAACTGCAAAATCGGTATGCATGTCCTATGGGGGAACCCTTTTTGTGCCAAGGGTAGGCCTAGCATGAAAATGCAATCCGCTAGAGTAGGCACTATACAATACCTGATGGATCCGATCAACTCATTGAGTGAGGAGTAATTTTGAAAAATTTGGTCAATTGAAGTGAGAAGAGACGTTTGTCAAAATGAGGACATCGTCCGAAGGGATTGATTGCTTTTGATTGATACAAGAATTTGCAAAAAAGCACAGGTTTGACCTTGACGAACTTCCGATCGAAGAGATTGGAATTCGTTGACAAAATTTCTTCAGTAAAGCGCGGGTCAAAACCCCAACTGATCAAATGGCTGGATGCAATGGATGGTTTTTCTCAAAATCGACTAGGTTTCCCAATTTGAAATTCGACATTGAAAACCCTAATTGGGCAAATAGGTTGAATGAAATTAACAATTTATTTAAAATCGACCGAATTACCCTAAAAAGGGAAACGGGTCAAATGATTTGAGTGAAATTTAAAAATTTACTTAAAATGACCGAATCATCCTAAAAAAGGAATTTGATCGAATGAAATTGAGAGTTTTATGCAAAATGGACCGGATCGCCCTAAAAGGGTAAACTGGTCAAATGAATCGGACGAAATTGTTGATTTATCGAAAATCGACAAAATTGCCCTAACTAATCAAATGAATTGAATGAAATCGGTGATTTATTCAAAAATCGACTAGATTGCCCTAAAAATGGGTGAATTAGCCAAATGAAATGAAGATTTATTCAAAAATCGACCGGATGACCCTAAAAAGGGTAGATTGGTCAAATGACCCTAAAAAGGGTAAATTGGTCAAATGAATTGACGATTTATTCAAAATCGACCGGATGACCCTAAAAAGGGTAAATTGATCAAATGAATTGACGATTTATTCAAAATCGACCAGGTGACCCTAAAAAGGGTAAATTGGTCAAATGATGGTTTATTCAAAATTGATTATGAATTGACAAAAATGGATCGATTGAATCGTCCGGCCATTGGTGGCTTCAAAAAATTAGTCTATGAGCCTTCTAAAATCACGATTTGGCCTCAATTTATTTATTGTCTCAATAGGAGGCATTATTTGTGAATTTCTTCAAATTAATGTCCTTTACGCAAGGGATTTTTACCAAGTTTGATAAAATGGCCAAAAAGTGATTATTAGACGTTCATATCCCAAAAATCACTCTATGAAAATGATTGGATCCTACCTTACCTTGTGCACTACCCCTTTGGATGGTACAAAATGTAAATGTGCAAGTCTCGTTGGATTAAGTATCCGAGACACAAGGTGGCTTATCCCCTAACACGGGATCCCCTAAATGGCATTCCCTTCTAGGGTTTATGCATGATGCCAGTTTATTAAAGCGATAAAACTTGCAATTTGAAATGAAATCATGACCTAAAAGGACCTTTTATACGCCAAGGTAGGCTTAGAATGCTATACAATTATTAATCTATGAATGCAATATACCAAAATCTTTAAACGTGCAATAATCTATCTACGAGGGTAGGTTCCTAAAAGAAGGTCATGCCAGACCTCTTATTTGCTAGGGTTTGTGAATGCAATGGGGACATAAAACCAAGAAAGGTTAGTTCAGGCAGAGAAATACACATAACACATTGTAGCAACAAGATAAAACAATCAATACAAAGCAATAAAAGGGAAAAAAGGGGGTTGAACCCCTCCCCTCGTGAATAGTGTCCCTAGCTCAGGATAAGGTCGACTCTACCCTAAGGCAATTCTAAAATGGATGCATGAGGTTAGGGTTTGCTAATGCATCTAGACTCGATAAGCTCAGGTCCCCGAGCCTTCAGACTTAGAAACCAAGGGTCATCAATCCCAAGGTTCTTTGTCGGTGACTCGAGCGATTCCCCAAACACCGCTACGCACACATCGTGTCACGGCTACGTGTTTGAGTGAATCTATCAAAATCCTCAACCTTCGACCAAAAGCTAAAGGCTATCAACCAATAGCTTTAAGCGGAAGATTGAGTGACCCATTGGAACATGCTACACACACATCGTGTCGTGATCACATGGCCAAGTGAGTCACCTAATCCTAATAGGGTGGAGTGGCGTGACAAGCCACTAAAGAAAAATAAAAGGGATAAAAGAAGTAAAGCGTATGCTCGTATGCTAGTGCTCGTTTGGAGGGGAAGGGTCAAGAACCAACGCGAGGCTCTAGGGTGACACACCCCCCCTCAAATGCAATGCAAGCGCGAGATTACATACATAAACCATTCATCAATCAAAACAATCATACGCCAAATGAGTAAGTGGGGGAGTTGGTATACGTGAGATGCAAAAATCCTAATAAAAGGAAAAATGCAATCCTAAACATCCAAATGTGATATATGAAAAGGTTAAAAGAAGAAAAAGGTTGATTAAATCAAATTTGCTCGGACTCTCGAATGTCCCCAGTGGAGTCGCCAACTGTCGCGCCCCATTTTTTGATAAATAAATAAATAAAATTTAAAAAATGTTTTTGTTGATTCAATTTGTGATTGGAAAATGAATTGTGATTTAAAAGAAAAATGGGTCTAAATGGTGTTTTGAGAATGCGACGATTTGACCCAAAATGTAGTTTAAAAAGGGTTTTTGAAATCAAAATCGGAGTCGCCACTTGGTAATGAGTTAAGGTGTACCAAGTCACCTAAAAATGAATTTTTAAAGAAAAATAGGAAAAAGTAGTAAGAAACCCCTTTTAAACGACTCCTAGTCCACGTAAACCAACGAAAAAGGTTCGGGAGTCACATTTGACGAAGGGGAAGGCAAGGATAGAAATCCAAGGCACCCCTTCGACCTAGCCAAGGCTAGTTGCGTGATTTAATCAAAGATTTTCTTGTTTTAACCAAAGAATTTATTACATTTGGATGCACTACATGAACGGAAAATGAAGAAAAAATGCAAAACCTAAATTCTAAAATGTCTCTTGTAAGGTTTTTGGTCCCAATCACATGAATTGTGGCGGCCAATAAAGGAAAACCTTATAGAGGTCGATTAATGCAAATGATGGCTAAAGTGCAAGTGTGCAAGTGTATAAAAAGGTGAACGTGTGAAATTGTATGAAAAATCCAAGTGTTTGTGTGCAAGTGTATGAAAAAGGTGCATGTGTGAAATTGTATGAAAAATCCAAGTGTTTGTGTGCAAGTGTATGAAATATAGTGATAAATGCATATAGGTGTAATTAAGTGCAGTTTTGTGAAGTAGAAATCAAATTGAACAATAAGGAAAGGAAAAAGTAATGAGGAAATGTGAATTGAAAAAGTGAGTAAGTGAAAAATTGAGAATGAATGAATCTAAAGGAATGCATCAGGTCGGGTATGGGAATGACTCCTAACTTTTCGACTTCGATTTTTCCTTTGATTAGAAAGCAAAACTAGCGTGCTAAGGCTATCGAGTAGCCACACTCGCTCGTTTCCCTTATCAGAAGGGATTTTCACGCAAATGAACCCTAACTAGCATGAGATGCAAGTCCTAAAGTGAAGGGGAAGGGGGTTCGAGGGGCATGCCAAATGATAAACTAAGAAAAATGCGTGATATGTGGTGATCATGCACTTAATGAAAAAGGAAAAAAGAACCTATTGGGTCTAGCATTGGACTAGCCCATCCTATGAATTCCGACTAGCGTTGGACTAGTGGAAATGATAAAAGAAGCCACAACTAGCGTTGGACTAGTGTGGTGACGTACATTCATCCATTCCATTCATCTATACTACAAAAAGCGAGTAGACATGCGAATCACTTATAAACACGTAGCACATAACACTTAGCATGCTTGACTAGATGCAAAATCCTAATAAAGCATTTAACATATAACACATAGGCATGCAACCATTACATTTGCTAACTAAAACAAAAGGGAAAGGGAAAATGGACCAAATTACTTGCTATGCCCTATCTATTACAAGCCAAGAGGTGTACACATACCCCATAATGAATAACTTAAATAAAAGTAAAAGTAAATGAAATAAATGCAAGGAATTAAGAAAGCAAAGTAGACATGCATATTCACGTAACACGTAGGAGCACATAGGAGAGACAAAAAGATAAAAGAGATTATACCGCCCCCTTGGAATGGTGCTCTAATGGAGTAAGATCAACTTATTTACCCTCCAAAATAATAAAGGAGTCAAGGTGCCAATTTATTTGACAAATAATCACAAAGGATAAAAAATAAACATGAATTTGAATCAATTAAATCATGTCAACAACCCACATTTAAGAAGTCAAAAGAAGAAAGGACTTGATTGCACAAATTAACAAAGTTTGAAGGTCAAAATTAAAGAAAAATAAAGTTCAGGGACCTATTTGTAATTAATTTAAGGACTCAATTGACAGAGGTTGAAAATGTCCAGGGCCACAGAACAATTAAGGAGAAATTCAGGGACTGATTTGCAACTTTGGTTTCTGGTTGCTAATGGGTCAGGCCAGTAGGCCAGTTTTGCATCTTATTTGGGCCAGAACCTTCCCTAGCCCAATCGAAATTCAGACCAAAAGGAATGGACCAATCTATCATTTAAGACCCCAAAATTAAGTAACAGGACCGGTGGGCTTTTACCCTTTAGCCCAAACCAAAACCCAAACAAATGTTACCAAACCCAACAAGATAAAACCCAACTAAAAATTAATAAAGCTTTGATTATGCATTAAAACACAGCATTAGTCTATCCAGAAATCACATAAAATATGCAAACAGAGGATTAAGCTTAAGAGGGCAAAATTAGTTCAGATTTTTCAATTTTTAGGATCATATCAGAATAAGGGGGGGAACTTGAGGGGGTCAAATGCAACAAAACAGGGATCTAATTGAAGGAATTATAACAAATTCGGGGGCAAATTATAGAGTTCAAAACTTTTGGAGTTATATCCCAGCAGAAGCAAAAATGTATGGGTTGAGAACGCCATTTTAGACAATGGATTGTCTTCTCCAACGAGCTTAACATCAGTTTAGCATTTTGGATCCCTTTTTGGTCAGCAATACCAGAAAATCTGGTTTCAAATCCAATTACTTCCAACAATCAATGAAGCGCACGACACTTCCTCTTATCACATCAATTCGGATTCAAGCATAAGGAAAGAAAATAAAACAGAAAAGGTACGAATGGTCCAACACTATTTTCCCATGAAAAATTGGTTATTATGTTCGGACAAGCAGCTGAGCAAACCAAATGCTCATTTTTCTTCACACGTTAAAATGCAAGTGAATTGTCTTTCAAAGAGAACTTTCAATTAGGCATTTAATCGAGCAGCTACTGGGCATTACAAATTCAGCAATTTCTCTGTTCAAAAGGTGTAATGATCAGCCCCAAAAATTTGTCATAAACAAAAAAACTTCAGTCCAGCCGACATCCGAAGCATAAATATTCCCAATTCATGAATAATTCAACAGAAACAATTGCTACAAGCCACAAACGTGAAAACAAAAATACAAAACAGGCTTTGCAAGCTTGAATAAAACTGAAATTTGAAAGACAATGGCGGCTTACCGTACACCCTCTCCAAGTGAAAGTCCGCTCGTGGTGGTCGATGGATGGAGCGAACAGCAGCGGATGCAGACTGGTGGTGGCCTGGTGGTGGTCGACGGAGGGAGCGACCAGTGGCGGTTCCAGTGAGGTGGTGGCGGCAAATTCCGGTGGCAGCATCTGATGAACTTTCCTTGCTCTGTTTTTGCGTTGCTTTGTCGAAACTTTTCTTTTTCTGTTTTCTCTTAGCCGAAACCTTCGCCGACCTCCCCCTGTTTTTTCTTTCTGTTCTTCTTCCGCTTCTTCCCAGCTTGCCCCTTTTTTTTTTTCCCATTTCATCAGCCGAATCCTTCCCCTTTCTTTTCGTTTTTCCTTTTTCCCTGTTAGAAATCTAGCCGCCATAGCTCCCCTGTTTCCCTGTTTTTCCCTTAGCTTCTCATACCCCCTCTCTCATCTGCGGCTTTCTTTTTTTTCTCTAGTCCGCCGTCCCCCGTTTTTCCTTTGTTGCTCTGTTCTTTTTCTTTCTTTTTTTGCCTGTCCGAAGCCTTCACTCTTTTTTCTTTGTTTTTCAGATTTTGCGGCCGTCAACTCCCCCAGCTTTCTATCCTTCTTGCTCTCTCTCAAAACCTAGCTATCCTTCTAGATTCATCCCCCCTCCTTTTCTCTCTTGGCCCTCTAAATGTGTAACACCTAACCCCTTTGTTGTCCAACTAGAATGAGGACATTTGTCCCACATGCAAGATTTCACTTGTCATTTTTATTATTTCTCTTCTTTTTTCTTCTTTTGTTGCTTTTCCCTTTTTTGAAGAAATTCTAAAAATAAAAATAAAACTAAAAACTAAAAAACGAACACGACAAATAAAAAACTAAAAATGAAATTACACCAAAAATTTGGTGTCTACAAAAGCAATACAATTTTCCCGAATAAGACAAAGGTCCTCAGTTCTCACATAAGTACAAGTACAATCGCAGTCTCAACTATTACACAGGATAAAACTAAAACTTCAATTGAATAGGAGGTAATCCAATCATAACCCCAGAGAACTTTAATACAAACTTCCTTCACCTCGAGCCCTGTGGAGGGAAATAAAATAGTTTTGGGGTGAGCTAGAAGCTCAGCGAGTAACTGGTAAAATCAGTAATCAAATATATTTCACAATAATTCATTTCAATGATGCCATGCTTCAGTAATCAAATGCACTTTTATTGCTCTCATGAGCCAGTGAAATCATTGTACCCAAACACCCAACGCTCAAATTGGTCACTTAACGTTTAACAATAAAAGGGAGCCCTTTGGTGCTCCAGATGAACTTGAACAGTAAGAAGTGGTGGAGACGTTGGTGACCCCTCAAGAACTCATTGAAGCCAAATCATGCCATGAACTCACATGCAAGCACGCATGATTTGCAATCGAGTAAATAATGCAAGAAAACGTTCATAAGTAGCTTTGGGACAGTTTTGGGATTACTCAGGAACCATCCATCAAATATCATTGTCTTGCCCAAATCCAAGCCCTAGATCGCAAACTCAAAGCAATCAATCACTCTCTGAGTTCGGACAGCATTTCCCCTTAGTTTTATTTTTTTTCCAACCTACAAACAATTACCAAATTCATAACCAGCAACCACAATCCCACATACGATTCAAATCCGATTAGGCCACAATATCCTTCAATCAAGGCCAATTAGAAGCTCAAAAGTCAACGATTAGAAAACCCCCAAATTAACCCTAGAAACCGGAATTTCCGCACCAACCAGAAATTTTCCGCAAACAATCATATCCAACGTATACAAGCTCTCTTTACACCCCAACAAGCTATCAATTCAAGACCAATCCTTGATTATAATATAAAATCCGAAAATCCGCTAATAAATCAGAAATTCACCATAAATTCCTTCAACCCATGAAATACTCAACAATACCACATACTTAACCACCACAACCATTAATTTACCAATATTATAGCAAAAGGGAACTTGTTTATCCAACTTACCTCAAATTCAAGAAAGCTATCAACTTAGAGCTTCCCTTCCAAAATCAATCCATCAAAAGCTTCAAACCACCATAGTGAGCCCTTGTATGAAATATTTTCCAAAACCATCGGTTAAAACTCAAGATTTGAGTAGAAATTGAAGATGGAAAAATGAAGAGCTTTTCTTGTTTTTCTCTCAAGAGGCACGGATGAACTAGGGAAGAAATGATGATATTTTGGGCAAAAATAGGATAAGTAATGAAAAAAACAGCCGGTCAAAGCCTCTGACCGACTGTGACATGTCACAATCTGGCCGGATTCGGGCCAGAGACGAAACCCATTTTTTCAAAAACCTCAGGCAATCCGGCCAAGATCTGGCCGGATTTCCGGCCAGATTTAGCCCTTTCACATTTTTGCAAAAATTTTTTCTTCTTTCGAAGTTTAAAAGCTGCGCTCCTCTGCTCGTCCAACAAGGATATATATAAAATGAAAACCCTCCTTCTTTCGGGGCGTCACAATCTCTCCCCTTAAAAGAATGTCGTCCTCGACATTCCATCTTGTACTAATCAAGTTAAGACATCCCGCAAGAGTCACTTAAGCATTCCAAGCAAGCACTACGGGTTACTCTAATCCCACTTGTCCGATTTTCATTCCTGCAAGAAATCACTTATTTTTCAAACTAGACCCCCAGTCCGGCATCCTAAACATCAAGCCTAGGATACATTACAGGGATTTGAAGCCTAAACTCTGATATCAACTGTGACAGCCCCACCTCACCCTAAGGCGAACCGAAGGATTCGCCGGGCCGCCTGCCCAGCTCTCGCCGGGACTCAGTCGTTCACTACAGTTCTCAAATAAATTACAAGAGAAATTCCAAATTTACATCAAATTCTCCAAGAATTACATATCATAAGCGAAGCGGAAACTAATCGCTTGCACTATCAACTAAAACCTCAGGAAATCAAAGCAGTACAATTTTCCCGAATAAGACAAAGGTCCTCAGTTCTCACATAAGTACAAGTACAATCGCAGTCTCAACTATTACACAGGATAAAACTAAAACTTCAATTCAATAGGAGGTAATCCAATCATAACCCCAGAGAACTTTAATTCAAACTTCCTTCACCTCGAGCCCTGTGGAGGGAAATAAAATAGTTTTGGGGTGAGCTAGAAGCTCCGCGAGTAACTGGTAAAATTAGTAATCAAATATATTTCACAATAATTCATTTCAATGATGCCATGCTTCAGTAATCAAATGCACTTTTATTGCTCTCATGAGCCAGTGAAATCATTGTACCCAAACACCCAACGCTCAAATTGGTCACTTAACGTTTAACAATAAAAGGGAGCCCTTTGGTGCTCCAGATGAACTTGAACAGTAAGAAGTGGTGGAGACGTTGGTGACCCCTCAAGAACTCATTGAAGCCAAATCATGCCATGAACTCACATGCAAGCACGCATGATTTGCAATCGAGTAAATAATGCAAGAAAACGTTCATAAGTAGCTTTGGGACAGTTTTGGGATTACTCACCTCCACGGCTCAGGAACCATCCATCAAATATCATTGTCTTGCCCAAATCCAAGCCCTAGATCGCAAACTCAAAGCAATCAATCACTCTCTGAGTTCGGACAGCATTTCCCCTTAGTTTTATTTCTTTTCCAACCTACAAACAATTACCAAATTCATAACCATCAACCACAATCCCACATACGATTCAAATCCGATTAGGCCACAATATCCTTCAATCAAGGCCAATTAGAAGCTCAAAAGTCAACGATTAGAAAACCCCCAAATTAACCCTAGAAACCGGAATTTCCGCACCAACCAGAAATTTTCCGCAAACAATCATATCCAACGTATACAAGCTCTCTTTACACCCCAACAAGCTATCAATTCAAGACCAATCCTTGATTATAATATAAAATCCGAAAATCCCCTAATAAATCAGAAATTCACCATAAATTCCTTCAACCCATGAAATACTCCACAATACCACATACTTAACCACCACAACCATTAATTTACCAATATTAGAGCAAAAGGGAACTTGTTTATCCAACTTACCTCAAATTCAAGAAAGCTATCAACTTAGAGCTTCCCTTCCAAAATCAATCCATCAAAAGCTTCAAACCACCATAGTGAGCCCTTGTATGAAAAATTTTCCAAAACCATCGGTTAAAACTCAAGATTTGAGTAGAAATTGAAGATGGAAAAATGAAGAGCTTTTCTTGTTTTTCTCTCAAGAGGCACGGATGAACCAGGGAAGAAATGATGATATTTTGGGCAAAAATAGGATAAGTAATGAAAAAAACAGCCGGTCAAAGCCTCTGACCGACTGTGACATGTCACAATCTGGCCGGATTCGGGCCAGAGACGAAACCCATTTTTTCAAAAACCTCAGGCAATCCGGCCAAGATCTGGCCGGATTTCCGGCCAGATTTAGCCCTTTCACATTTTTGCAAAAATTTTTTCTTCTTTCGAAGTTTAAAAGCTGCGCTCCTCTGCTCGTCCAACAAGGATATATATAAAATGAAAACCCTCCTTCTTTCGGGGCGTCACAATCTCTCCCCTTAAAAGAATGTCGTCCTCGACATTCCATCTTGTACTAATCAAGTCAAGACATCCCGCAAGAGTCACTTAAGCATTCCAAGCAAGCACTACGGGTTACTCTAATCCCACTTGTCCGATTTTCATTCCTGCAAGAAATCACTTATTTTTCAAACTAGACCCCCAGTCCGGCATCCTAAACATCAAGCCTAGGATACATTACAGGGATTTGAAGCCTAAACTCTGATACCAACTGTGACAGCCCCACCTCACCCTAAGGCGAACCGAAGGATTCGCCGGGCCGCCTGCCCAGCTCTCGCCGGGACTCAGTCGTTCACTACAGTTCTCAAATAAATTACAAGATAAATTCCAAATTTACATCAAATTCTCCAAGAATTACATATCATAAGCGAAGCGGAAACTAATCGCTTGCACTATCAACTAAAACCTCAGGAAATCAAAGCAGTACAATTTTCCCGAATAAGACAAAGGTCCTCAGTTCTCACATAAGTACAAGTACAATCGCAGTCTCAACTATTACACAGGATAAAACTAAAACTTCAATTGAATAGGAGGTAATCCAATCATAACCCCAGAGAACTTTAATACAAATTTCCTTCACCTCGAGCCCTGTGGAGGGAAATAAAATAGTTTTGGGGTGAGCTAGAAGCTCAGCGAGTAACTGGTAAAATCAGTAATCAAATATATTTCACAATAATTCATTTCAATGATGCCATGCTTCAGTAATCAAATGCACTTTTATTGCTCTCATGAGCCAGTGAAATCATTGTACCCAAACACCCAACGCTCAAATTGGTCACTTAACGTTTAACAATAAAAGGGAGCCCTTTGGTGCTCCAGATGAACTTGAACAGTAAGAAGTGGTGGAGACGTTGGTGACCCCTCAAGAAATCATTGAAGCCAAATCATGCCATGAACTCACATGCAAGCACGCATGATTTGCAATCGAGTAAATAATGCAAGAAAACGTTCATAAGTAGCTTTGGGACAGTTTTGGGATTACTCACCTCCACGGCTCAGGAAACATCCATCAAATATCATTGTCTTGCCCAAATCCAAGCCCTAGATCGCAAACTCAAAGCAATCAATCACTCTCTGAGTTCGGACAGCATTTCCCCTTAGTTTTATTTCTTTTCCAACCTACAAACAATTACCAAATTCATAACCATCAACCACAATCCCACATACGATTCAAATCTGATTAGGCCACAATATCCTTCAATCAAGGCCAATTAGAAGCTCAAAAGCCAACGATTAGAAAACCCCCAAATTAACCCTAGAAACCGGAATTTCCGCACCAACCAGAAATTTTCCGCAAACAATCATATCCAACGTATACAAGCTCTCTTTACACCCCAACAAGCTATCAATTCAAGACCAATCCTTGATTATAATATAAAATCCGAAAATCCCCTAATAAATCAGAAATTCACCATAAATTCCTTCAACCCATGAAATACTCCACAATACCACATACTTAACCACCACAACCATTAATTTACCAATATTAGAGCAAAAGGGAACTTGTTTATCCAACTTACCTCAAATTCAAGAAAGCTATCAACTTAGAGCTTCCCTTCCAAAATCAATCCATCAAAAGCTTCAAACCACCATAGTGAGCCCTTGTATGAAATATTTTCCAAAACCATCGGTTAAAACTCAAGATTTGAGTAGAAATTGAAGATGGAAAAATGAAGAGCTTTTCTTGTTTTTCTCTCAAGAGGCACGGATGAACCAGGGAAGAAATGATGATATTTTGGGCAAAAATAGGATAAGTAATGAAAAAAACAGCCGGTCAAAGCCTCTGACCGACTGTGACAAGTCACAATCTGGCAGGATTCGGGCCAGAGACAAAACCCATTTTTTCAAAAACCTCAGGCAATCCGGCCAGATTTAGCCCTTTCACATTTTTGCAAAAATTTTTTCTTCTTTCGAAGTTTAAAAGCTGCGCTCCTCTGCTCGTCCAACAAGGATATATATAAAATGAAAACCCTCCTTCTTTCGGGGCGTCACAATCTCTCCCCTTAAAAGAATGTCGTCCTCGACATTCCATCTTGTACTAATCAAGTCAAGACATCCCGCAAGAGTCACTTAAGCATTCCAAGCAAGCACTACGGGTTACTCTAATCCCACTTGTCCGATTTTCATTCCTGCAAGAAATCACTTATTTTTCAAACTAGACCCCCAGTCCGGCATCCTAAACATCAAGCCTAGGATACATTACAGGGATTTGAAGCCTAAACTCTGATACCAACTGTGACAGCCCCACCTCACCCTAAGGCGAACCGAAGGATTCGCCGGGCCGCCTGCCCAGCTCTCGCCGGGACTCAGTCGTTCACTACAGTTCTCAAATAAATTACAAGATAAATTCCAAATTTACATCAAATTCTCCAAGAATTACATATCAGAAGCGAAGCGGAAACTAATCGCTTGCACTATCAACTAAAACCTCAGGAAATCAAAGCAATACAATTTTCCCGAATAAGACAAAGGTCCTCAGTTCTCACATAAGTACAAGTACAATCGCAGTCTCAACTATTACACAGGATAAAACTAAAACTTCAATTGAATAGGAGGTAATCCGATCATAACCCCAGAGAACTTTAATACAAACTTCCTTCACCTCGAGCCCTGTGGAGGGAAATAAAATAGTTTTGGGGTGAGCTAGAAGCTCAGCGAGTAACTGGTAAAATCAGTAATCAAATATATTTCACAATAATTCATTTCAATGATGCCATGCTTCAGTAATCAAATGCACTTTTATTGCTCTCATGAGCCAGTGAAACCATTGTACCCAAACACCCAACGCTCAAATTGGTCACTTAACGTTTAACAATAAAAGGGAGCCCTTTGGTGCTCCAGATGAACTTGAACAGTAAGAAGTGGTGGAGACGTTGGTGACCCCTCAAGAACTCATTGAAGCCAAATCATGCCATGAACTCACATGCAAGCACGCATGATTTGCAATCGAGTAAATAATGCAAGAAAACGTTCATAAGTAGCTTTGGGACAGTTTTGGGATTACTCACCTCCACGGCTCAGGAACCATCCATCAAATATCATTGTCTTGCCCAAATCCAAGCCCTAGATCGCAAACTCAAAGCAATCAATCACTCTCTGAGTTCGGACAGCATTTCCCCTTAGTTTTATTTCTTTTCCAACCTACAAACAATTACCAAATTCATAACCATCAACCACAATCCCACATACGATTCAAATCCGATTAGGCCACAATATCCTTCAATCAAGGCCAATTAGAAGCTCAAAAGCCAACGATTAGAAAACCCCCAAATTAACCCTAGAAACCGGAATTTCCGCACCAACCAGAAATTTTCCGCAAACAATCATATCCAACGTATACAAGCTCTCTTTACACCCCAACAAGCTATCAATTCAAGACCAATCCTTGATTATAATATAAAATCCGAAAATCCCCTAATAAATCAGAAATTCACCATAAATTCCTTCAACCCATGAAATACTCCACAATACCACATACTTAACCACCACAACCATTAATTTACCAATATTAGAGCAAAAGGGAACTTGTTTATCCAACTTACCTCAAATTCAAGAAAGCTATCAACTTAGAGCTTCCCTTCCAAAATCAATCCATCAAAAGCTTCAAACCACCATAGTGAGCCCTTGTATGAAATATTTTCCAAAACCATCGGTTAAAACTCAAGATTTGAGTAGAAATTGAAGATGGAAAAATGAAGAGCTTTTCTTGTTTTTTTCTCAAGAGGCACGGATGAACCAGGGAAGAAATGATGATATTTTGGGCAAAAATAGGATAAGTAATGAAAAAAACAGCCGGTCAAAGCCTCTGACCGACTGTGACAAGTCACAATCTGGCAGGATTCGGGCCAGAGACAAAACCCATTTTTTCAAAAACCTCAGGCAATCCGGCCAGA